>NC_072429.2:63741666-64467500 GCF_028878055.3 Symphalangus syndactylus | reverse complement strand
GCGGAGGTTGCAGTGAGCCAAGATCGCACCACTGCACTCCAGCCTTGGTGACAGAGCAAGACTCTGTCTCAAAAAAAAGAAAAAAAGCTATACCATATACTTTAAGTTGTTAGAAGGGTAAATTTATGCTATGTGTTTTTACCACAATAAAATATACATAAATATAATTGTTCTGGAAAGGCTATGTACTATATTATTCCAACTATATAGGACTCTGGAAAAGGCAAAGCTATGGAGACAGTAAAAAGATCTGTGATTCCCAGGAGATTGCAGGGGAGGGAGGGATAAATAGAGAAGTTTTAGGGCAGTGAATCTACTCTGTATGATACTGTAGTAATGGCTACACTTGCCAAAACCATAGAACTTACAACACCAAAAGAAAACCCTAATGTAAACCCTAAGCTTTGGGTGATAATGATGTGGCAATGTGGTTTCACTAATTGCAGCAAATGTACCACTTTGGTGCAGGTTGTTGACAGCGGAGGAGGCTGTGTATTTGTGGGGTAAGGAGGAGAGAGGAAATCTCTGTACTTTCTGCCTCATTTTGCTGTGAACCTAAAACTACTCTAAAAAAAAGTCTATTTAAAATGTAAAAACAATAGCAAAATTTAGCCAGAATTAAGTCTGTTTTCCTGAAGCCCCTTCTCTGCCAGGTTGTCAGTCACCCTGAGGGTGTGACAAACTAGCTGGCTTGGGGTTGCTCTTAAGAGAAAGAATGGTACATCATGCCCAGGAATGATAACGGAGAATCCCCAGTTTTTGAAATTTTCCAGATAAGTCCATATCACATTCTACACCATCCATCCTCACAGTGACCCAGTAAACAGCCTGGATGATATAATTCCCTTTTGGGGACAGCTCTTGTAATAGTCAGGTGTGTGGACCAGCAGAAAATGAAGGAAGCAGAGTCAGATGAGCAGGTCAGTACTGAGTATCTTCTGCCATGAAGGCAAGTCATTAACAAACTGATTGGGAAAGCCAAGCACATCACAGAAGTCAAAGGAAACCAAATTCATTCTTGGGTAAAGGAGACTTCATTCAATAAGTAAGGGGACTACTGCAAAAGAGAAAATGAAGACCTGCAAGCATCTCAAAGGCCAGGTGGAAGATGGCTTTTTTTTTTCATGGGGTGGAGTAATCACGGCTAGAACGAACTAGCAGTGGCAGGTGGGATGAGCCCGTGGCCTGAGGGGACCGTTTGTCTGGGAATGTTTTAGGGTTGTTCTGTGTTCATTGCTCAATGGTGGGACAGAGTTCAGGGCTGGGGGAAGGAGAGAAGCCTGAGCACAGATTGAGCCAGTCAAGTTCACCAGTACTGTGTTCACCCAGATTGTCAGCAGGACAAACAGTTCAGCTAATCATGCCCAACAAATGGACATGGTGAGGGGCTGTGTCCAGCCTTGTCATGGGTACACAAGGGGGACATTGAGTCTTATCTGAGTCACATGGGAAGGGGGGCATTTTATAGTAACCCGTTTCTCTCAACACAAAAGGGTGGGCAGGGTGGGGGTGGGTTCTTTCTAAAGGCGCAGGGTTCAGGTAAAGCTCAACATTGTCACAGATTAGTCTCAAAAGCCACATCAGCATGGCTGAGCCTTCTAACCAGCAACCAGGGTCGGTGGTGGTCACAGAGCTCTGACAGCGTGTGGGCAGGACACACCCTCCACGCCATGTGGATTTCCCCAGCTGGAGGCAAGCAGTGATTGTCTCAGTCTGGCATGCAGTGATAGCCTCTGTGTCAAAAACTCCAAGCCTTCCTTTGTGCCCGTGTCCAGGGCAGGGACAAATCCAGGAGTGATGGCAGCGATTAGTAGTAGTGCAGATCTTAGCAGGTGTGATTCCAACCAGTCCCCTATAGCATAAACCTCCCTGAGGGCAGCTATGTGAGTGATCCAGACAGTGGTTGGTAGTCACAATCCAGTTCCACAGTCTATGGCCCAGAAAGTGGTATTGTCAATCCAGAAGTCTGAGCTCTGCCCGCTGAGCAAAGCAAATATATCTTCTTTCAGCTTGATGTTGCTAGACAACTGGAGCATTCACATGGCATTTCAGCTTAGCCAAATGTCATTATACCGAGCCTACTCATTTAGGGGACCTCTGTGAACTGAGGATCCCATTGAGTCAGAATCTTTGTTTCAGGCAAAGGAGTAGAAGATTAAGTTTCCCCACAGGAAAAGCTATGCCTCTCTAATGAAAAGCTGAGATGCCGCTGGGGACAGGCCATCAGATTCTTAACTGTACCATGCCCAATTGACAGGTAGGGTTCTTTGAACCCTTTCCACCTATCAGAAGTAGAGTCCAGAAAGAGCCATCTCAAAAATGGCATGGCAGGCCAGAGTCACCCAATCTCTGAGTTAGGCATCCATTTTCCCATGAGCTCTGAGTCAGGCATCCATTTTCCCATGAGCTCTGAGTCAAGCCATGGCTGCTTTCCAAGAGTGAATCTAGTGGCTGCGTTGGATCCCTAAGTCCAGAACTCCAATGAAGTTCCTCCACCTGGGGACTGCCTGCTTTTTCACGCTGCCCACTTTGTCCAAAGACTCAGATCAACAAAGATCCTCATCAGTTACAGACGTGTTCTGTTTCCAGTACTCATGGTCCAAGAAGGTGAGATGGATAAGGTAGACTTGACCATCTACCATGGCAAATGGCTGAAAGGCCATCGCTCAAACCCTATAGGTTACATTCAGCATTTCTGGGGTTACAACCATAGTTTCCAGAGGTCTTGTTGTCTCTGAGCAGGAGGTAAGGGAATGGGTGGCTGGGGTTTCTGGAGCAGCCACTGAGACTCTGTTCTTTATGCCTCCTCATCTGTGAACTTCCAAGTGCCTAGAGAATACCTGGGCCCACAGACTCATCCATGGACCCCATTACATCCCTCTCTGTCCCATCCTATATTCCTCCACCTCTCTACCCACAGTATCCTTTTTTTTTGGATGCCTGTATTCAACATATGTATAAACATCCTAGTCTCTCCACTTCCCACAGTTAGACAGCATACATGGATGGGTATGTTGGTCTTCTTGGGGTTAGGAGACCTTGACCAGACCTAGCCCTAATCTTTCCAGCAACGGAGATCAGGGTGGAGGAAGAGCGCAGTTCTGGGGGGATGGGAGAGTGTCTCTCCACACCATTGACCTGTGGAGCAAGGTGCAGCCCTGCTGTGGGAACTCCTGGACCCTTCTTCACGACTCCTGAGTGATAGGCAACAAGCAAAGGGATTCCATTGTTTTCAGTCCACTCAGAACTCAACTCTGGGGACTCTTGGACCTATCCTCCTCTTGCCTGGAAGAGAGAGCAAAAACAAAAAGGACCATTTTTGGTCCCAGGAACTGGGAGCTGTTTCAACCCTTCTCCCAGTTCCTGGGCAATCACCTTATAACAGGCATCTTTTCATATCATGGTAGGTGGGAGGGAGACAGCAAGGAAAAAAATGGGATTCTGGGATTCTACTGATGAAAAATAAGAATTCAAGGAATGCAATTTTATTCCATCAAGGTTCGTTAGTGCCCAGAATATATAATAGTGCTGTCTGGAGTTTTCCATCCTCTTAAAGTGGATGGAGACAGATGTTGCAGCAGGAAAGCAGACAAAAGTGAGTGGAGTCCTGGGTAACCCGCGGGGCTCATGCTTTCCTTGGGCCTAAGATAGCTTTGAAAGACTTTGATTCTATTTCTTCACAAGTAGCACAAACTCTTTGCAGGGTGCTGGCAAGGAGGAGGATAGTGGGTGAAGAAGAAGAGCAAAGTTAACACAATATAGCTTTCAGAGGAAGAAATTTTATTTGAAGATTCAAAAAGTAAAGTGTTCATTTAACTAGAAAGCAATGCAATATTAGTTTTTTTTTTACTTATTATTTTAAACACTCCTAGAAGAAATGGGTATGCACTTTTGGGATTAGACATGAACTGTCTAAGGAACTTCCTGCTTGTAGGAAGCTTTCTATTATTCTTGGACCTGCTTGGATACTTTTAGCTGATGTTACAAACAAACTATTAGAAAATTTGAGACTCTCAGCTTTAAAATGGCTCATTTATTTACTCAAGAAATATTTCATGTGACAAATCCACATGAAACAACCATGTACATTAAATATTAAGGTACTGACTGTGATTTTTTTAAAGATACAAACAGTAAATCATCTTATTGTGTGCCAAATCCTGTTTCTAGGAAATGCCATGTGGAATTTGTACTTGTAGAGTAACTTTATATACAATACCTCCTCCTACCAGTGGAATATAGGCACAACAAGGTGAGACTAATTACCCATAAACAAGTCTTTCCCTGAGTCGCTATCCTATTAAAAAAATCCAAAATATCTGGGTGCTGTGGCTTATGCCTGTAATCCCAGCACTTTGGGTGGCTGAGGCAAGAGGATCCCTTTAACTCAAGAGTTCAAGACCAGCCTGGGCAATATAGCAAGACTGTCTCTAAAAAAAATTAAAAATTATCTAGGCATGGTCGTGCACACCTGTAGTCCCAGCTACTCAAGAGGCTGAGGCAGGAGGATCACTTGAGCCCAGGAGGTGAAGGCTGCAGAGATTGTGCCACTGCACTCCAGCCTGGGAGAGACAGTGAGATTCTGTCTCTAAAACAAAAACAAAAACAAAAAACAAAACAAAGCAAAAAATCCAAATGACTCTTTTCCTTTCTTTTCATGTATTTTCTGCCTATTTTTCAGGCAACCATCTAAAATCTACTCTGTGCGATCTTTTACCAAACCATATATTTTATTCTGCCTCTGTCCTGGACAAAGTAAAATCCTTGTTGCTCCACATGTGATATATTAATGACTACCTACAGTCATATGGGGGTCCTCTGTCTCCTCTTAAACACAATTGCCTACTAGATTTGAGTGAAATCCTAACTATTTAATGTTTATTTCAACCCATGTATTATCTCTCACTCCTCTGAACAAAGAGATGGCTTACAGTTTGTATCTTTCAAAAATTGCAGTCTGTTATTAAAATTTAATATACCTGGTTGTTTTGCATGTATTTGTCTTGCCTTTCCTGAGAACAAACACAGATCACAGACCATGTATGAACTTTTCTTTAGAGCTTACAAATAATCAGGTGATTTAGGTGATCGCTCTCCACTGATCATAGGCACAGAAAATTTAAACACTATTTCACAGTTTAAGGAGGGCAGCCCTGGTCTTTTTAGTCCTTTTATCACATTATGACTTTGTTACTCGCATCCAATAACAGTGACCATAGTTTCTAATTCAAAAATTAAAGCTCCTGGCTTGATAAATGGCTTATGTGCCACATTGGGGACTGAGAGGCAATTGAGTCATAAAATAGTGGAAATTCTAGTACATCTAGTACATATTTATGTCTTATGGGGACAATGCGGTAACACATTTCAACTTGAAACTGCTCCCAATAGAAAACTTGCACTTGGTAATTGCTAAATATACTTGAACGAAATTGAATGAAATCAAAATAGATAAAGACAATCTGGGCTGTGGCCTCTGGTTTTCCACAGTCACCATAACTCTGTTGCCTCCAGCATCAGCACCCAGATTAGAGTGCAGTCCCCTAACAGTGGGTAGGAAGGAAAACACAGTCGGCTATGACTTACACACCCAAGATTAGATTTTTCCAGCACAACTCGGTGGTTCCAGCATTCTCTGCTCACTTGTCTTTATGATTCTTATTTCAACATTTCCTCCCAGGGACTCTGGTTTCTGCTAACATCCTGGGCACTGAGCTCTGAGGATTCCACAGACAGAATCCTACAGAAGCCAAGTGCTCTAACATGCACAGATCACTGGGAGAGGAGAGTTGGAATGTTAAGAAAATCTCTCATGAGGCCTCTGGGAGCTGAGCATGGCAGTAATTGAGTGCAATGACCAAGTCTAACTGCCTCCCAGCAGTGACTGAAGCTTCTCAAATGGGAGACTGGAGCGTCCAGCCCAAGGCTGAAGCACCAGAGTTCTTCTAAGGATAGTAAACTCACTCACTGAAGCACCAGAGTTCTGCTATGGATAATGAACTCACTCACTTAGTCTCATTGGAGAGAAGGTTTGTGATTATGAACAATTTCCCCTGACATTTAGCCACAAGATGATGTCCAAATATTTATGAAGGTTGTGTTTCCCATTACATAGTTCCTATCACAAAAATGTACTCTAACAATATGTCCAGGAATACCTGTAAGTCTGCAGAAAGATCTAACAATGTTTTCTATTCATGCAGCCTCAATAAAGGGGAGACTTAAGGTCAACAATCTGATTTCAGTCTGTTGAAATTCTTTGCATTACAAACTTTAAAATTCTCTTTATATTTTCTCTTCTTTTTCCATTTTTTTCTTTTGTAAGAAAGTAATCATGATTTGAGTATGACAACTTAACTTTATGCTTTTTGAGGACTATTC
Source organism: Symphalangus syndactylus (assembly GCF_028878055.3). NCBI lineage: Eukaryota > Metazoa > Chordata > Mammalia > Primates > Hylobatidae > Symphalangus > Symphalangus syndactylus. Next base: position 64,461,119 of record NC_072429.2, on the reverse strand, counting down.
ATCAAGGCTGAATTCCAGATATAATATGCTAGGAGGAAAACATCATTTAAATCCTTCTATGAGTCATCTTATAATTTAAAAGTATTAATAACCTTTATTGTAATTCATTTACTGTTTTATGCCTTGTCATATGATGATAGAACATTCAGGCCAGCAGGCTAAACTATGGCAGAGATTATTCAAAATGCAACAGTTTCCAGATAATAATTAACTAACCATGCCAATGCTAAATTACTTTTTCTTTTAAGGTTTTACCAGTTTGGCCACATATGAGGAATGACTTAGCATAGTTATGAGGATGATAGATCAAATCACCTGAGCATATGGAAAACTTATTATTTTTGGCACCAGCTGATTCACTAGTATATAAATTTCAGTCTTCACTCTGTTTCATAATGGAGAGTGATATGTCCCAGAGAGATAGTCATCACAAATCATCTTTTCTTGACCTACAAAAATAAACTTGATTTTAGAAAAATTTAAGAGGGCTAAATCTGTAAATATTACCATTTTGCCTTCCCTGTATATTCTGTATGTTCACATCAATACAAAGCATTTGACTCTGTGGCTTGTGCAGTTGTAATGTTCTTGACCATGCTAATGCACTTATGGCAATCTGAAACCACAGCTTCCATGTTGAAATTTCACAGTGTATTTTGGGGAGAAGATAAATGTAACATGGTCCCCTGAACCGAGTTTATACGATGCCATATTAATTGATCCTTTCAGACACTGAGAAAACTTAAGTAATAAACAGAAACTATTACATTGCTACTAAAGGACTATAAATTCAAATGAGATGATAATCACTGGATAGTGAATTACTTAATTTCTTTTTTTATTATAATACTTTAAGTTCTGGGGCACATGTGCACAACGTGCAGGCTTGTTACATAAGTATACATGTGCCATGGTGATTTGCCGCATCCATCAACCCATCATCCACATTAGGTATTTCTCCTAATGCTATCCCTCCCCTAGACTCCCACCTCCTGACATACCCTGGTGTGTGATCTTCCTCTCCCTGTGTCCATGTATTCACATTGTTCAACTCCCACTTCTGAGTGACAACATGTGGTGTTTTGTTTTCTGTTCCTGTGTTAGTCTGCTGAGAATGATGGTTTCCAGCTTCATCCATGTCCCTGCGAAGGATATGAATTCATCCTTTTTTATGGCTGCATAGTATTCCATGGTGTATATGTGCCACATTTGCTTTATGCAGTTTATCACTGATGGGCATTTGGGCTGGTTCCAAGTCTTTGCTATTGTGAATAGTGCTGCAATAAACATACATGTGCGTGTGTCTTTATACTAGAATGATTTCTAATACTTTGAGTATATACCCAGTAGTGTGATTGCTGGGTCAAATGGTATTTCTGGTTCTAGATACTTGAGGAATTGCCACGTTGTCTTCCACAATGGTTGAACTAATTTACACTCCCACCAACAGTGTAAAGTGTTTCTATTTCTCCACATCCTCTCCAGCATCTGTTGTTTCCAGACTTTTTAATGATCGCCATTCTAACTGGAGTGAGATGGTATCTCATTGTGATTTTGATTTGCATTTCTCTAATGACCAGTGATGATGAGCTTTTTTTCATACGTTTGTTGGCTGCATAAATGTCTTCTTTTGAGAAGTGTCTGTTCACATACTTTGCCCACTTTTTGATGAGGTTGTTTGTTTTTCTTCTTGTAAATTTATTTAAGCTCCTTGTAGATTCTGGATATTAGCACTTTGTCAGATGGATAGATTGCAAAAATTTCTCCCATTCTGTAGGGTGCCTGTTCGCTCTGATGATTGTTTCTTTTGCTGAGCAGAAGCTCTTTAGTTTAATTAGATCCATTTTGTCTATTTTGGTTTTTATTGCAACTGCTTTTGGTGTTTTAGTCATGAAGTGTTTGCCCATGCCTATGTCCTGAATGGTATTGCCTAGGTTTTCTTCTAGGGTTTTTATGGTTTTAGTTCTTATGTTTAAGTCTTTAATCCATCTTGAGTTAATTTTTGTATAAGGTGTAAAGAAACGGTCCAGTTTCAGTTTTCTGCTTATGGCTAGCCAGTTTTCCCAACACCATTTATTAAATAGGGAATCCTTTCCCCATTGGTTGTTTTTGTTAGGTTGGTCAAAGATCAGAAGTTTGTAGAAGTGTAGTCTTATTTCTGAGGCCTCTGTTCTGTTCCATTGGTCTATGTATCTGTTTTAGTACCACTACCATGCTGTTTTGGTTACTGTAGCCTCGTAGTATAGTTTGAAGTCAGGTAGCATGAGGCCTCCAGCTTTGTTCCTTTTGCTTAGGATTGCCTTGGCTATACATTCTCTTTTTTGGTTCCATATGAAATTTAAAGTAGTTTTTTTCCAATTCTATGAAGAAAGTCAATGGTAGCTTGATGGGAATAGCATTGAATCTATATATTACTTTAGGAAGTATGGCCATTTTCATGATATTGATTCTTCCTATCCATGAGCATGAAATGATTTTCCACTTATTTGTGTCCTGTCTTATTTCCTTGAGCAGTGTTTTGTAGTTCTCCTTGAAGAGGTCCTTCACGTTCCTTGTAAGTTGGATTCCTAGGTATTTTATTCTCTTTGTAGCAATTTTGAATGGGAGTTCACTCATGATTTGGCTCTCTGTTTGTCTGTTATTTGTGTATAGGAATGCTTGTGATTTTTGCACATTGATTTTGCATCCTGAGACTTTGCTGAATTTGCTTATCCCCTTAAGGAGATTTTGGGCTGAGATGATGGGATTTTCTAAATATACAATCATGTCATCTGCAAACAGACAATTTGGCTTCCTCTATTCCTATATGAATACCCTTTATTTCTTTCTCTTGCCTGATTGCCCTGGCCAGAACTTCAAATACTATGTTGAATAGGAGTGGTGAGAGAGGACATCCTTGTCTTGTGCTGGTTTTCAAAGGGAATGCTTCTAGTTTTTGCCCTTTCAGTATGATATTGGCTGTGGGATTGTCATAAATAGCTCCTATTATTTTGAGATACGTTCCATCAATGTGTAGTTTATTGAGAGTTTTTAGCATGAAGGGTTGTTGAATTTTGTCAAAGGCCTTTTTGGCATCTATTGAGATAATCGTGTGTTTTTGTCATTGGTTGTATTTATGTGATGGATTATATTTATTGATTTGCATATGTTGAACCAGCCTTGCATCCCAGGGATGAAGCCGACTTGATTGTGGTGGATAAGCTTTTTCATGTGCTGCTGGATTCAGTTTGCTGGTATATTATTGAGGATTTTTGCATTGATGTTCATCAGAAATATTGGGTTGAAGTTTTCTTTTTTATTGTTGTGTGTCTGCCAGGTTTTGGTGTCAGGATGGTGCTGGCCTCATAAAATGAGTTAGGGAAGATTCCCTCTTTTTCTACTGTTTGGAATAGTTTCAGAAGGAAAGGTACCAGCTCCTCCTTGTATGTCTGGTAGAATTCAGCTGTGAATCCTTCTGGTCCTGGACTTTTTTTGGTTGGTAGGCTATGAATTACTGCCTCAATTTCAGAACTTGTTATTGGTCTATTCAGGGATTTGCTTTCTTCCTGTTTTAGTCTTGGGAGGGAGTATGTGTCCAAGAATTTATCCATTTCTTCTAGATTTTCTCATTTATTTGCATAGAGGGGTTTATAGTATTCTCTGAAAGTAGTTTGGATTTCTCTGGGATGGGTAATAATATCCCCTTTATAATTTTTTATTGCCTCTATTTGATTCTTTGCTCTTTTCTTCTTTATTAGTCTGGTTAGTGGTCTATCTATTTTGTTGATTTTTTTCAAAAAAACAGCTCCTGGATTCATTGATTTTTTGAAGGGTTTTTCGTGTCTATCTTCTTCATTTCTGCTCTGATCTTCATTATTTCTTGTCTTCTGCTAGTTTTTGAATTTGTTTGCTCTTGCTTCTCTAGTTCTTTCAATTGTGGTATTAGGGTGTCGATTTTGGATCTTTCCTGCTTTCTCTTGTAGGCATTGAGTGCTATAAATTTCCCTCTACACACTGCTTTAAATGTGCCCCAGACATTCTGGTACATTGTGTCTTTGTTCTCATTAGTTTCAAAGAGCATCTTTATTTCTGCCTTAATTTTGCTATTTACCCAGGAGTCATCCAGGAGCAGGTTGTTCAGTTTCCACGTAGTTGTGTGGTTTTGAGTGAGTTTTTTAATCCTGAATTCTAATTTGATTGCACTGTGGTCTGAGAGACTGTTATGATTTCCGTTCTTTTGCATTTGCTGAGGAGTGTTTTACTTCCAATTATATGGTCAGTTTTAGAATAAGTGCGATGAAGTGCTGAGAAGAATATATATTCTGTTGATTTGGGGTGGAGAGTTCTGTAGATGTCTATTAGGTCTGCTTGGTTCAGAGCTGAATTCAAGTCCTGAATATCCTTCTTAATTTTCTGTCTCGTTGATCTGTCTAATGTTGATGGTGGGATGTTAAAGTCTCCCAGTATTGTTGTGTGGGAGTCTAAGTCTCTTTGTAGATCTCTAAGAACTTGCTTTATGAATCTGAGTGCTCCTGTATTGGGTGCATATATATTTAGGATAGTTAGCTCTTCTTGTTGCATTGATTCCTTTACCATTATGTAATGCCTTTCTTCGTTTATTGATCTTTGTTGGTTTAAAGTCTGTCTTATAAGAGACTAGGATTGCAACTCCTGCTTTTTCTTGCTCTCCATTTGCTTGGTAAATATTCCTCTATCCCTTTATTTTGAGCCTATGTGTGTCTTTGCACATGAGATGGGTCTCCTAAATACAGCACACTGATGCTGACTTGACATTTTATCCAATTTGCCAGTCTGTGTCTTTTAATTGGGGCATTTAGGCCATTTACATTTAAGGTTAATATTGTTATCTGTGAATTTGATCCTGTCATTATGATGCTAGCTGATTATTTTGCCTGTTAGTTGATGCAGTTTCTTCATAGTTTCTCTGGTCTTTACAATTTGGTATGTTTTTGCAGTGGCTGGTACCAATTATTCCTTTCCATGTTTAGTGCTTCCTTTAGGAGCTCTTGTAGGGCAGGCCTGTTGATGACAAAATCTCTCAGTCTTTGCTTGTCTCTAAAGGATTTTATTTGTCCTTTGCTTATGAAACTTAGTTTGGCTGGATACGAAATTCTGGGTTGAAAATTCTTTTCTTTAAGAGTGTTTAATATTGGCCTCACTCTCTTCTGGCTTGTAGGGTTTCTACAGAGAGATCCACTGTTATCCTGATGGGCTTCCCTTTGTGGGTAAGCCAACCTTTCTCTCTGACTGCCTTAACATTTTTTCCCTCATTTCAACCTTGGTGAATTTGACAATTATGTGTCTTGGGGTTGCTCTTCTCGAGGAGTATCTTTGTGGTGTTCTCTGTATTTCCTGATTTGAATGTTGGCCTGTCTTGCTAGGTTGTGGAAGTTCTCCTGGATAATATCCTGAAGAGTGTATTCCAACTTGGTTCCATTCTCTCCATCACTTTCAGGTACACCAATTAAACATAGATTTGGTTTTTTCACATAGTCTCACATTTCTTTGAGGCTTTGTTCATTCCTTTTCGTTCTTTTTTCTCTAATCTTGTCTTCATGCTTTATTTCATTCTGTTGATCTTCAATCTCTGATATCCTTTTTTCAGGTTGATTGACTTGGCTATTGATACTTGTGTATGCTTCACAAAGTTCTCATGCTGTGTTTTTCAGCTCCATCAGGTCATTTATGCTCTTCTCTAAACTGGTTATTCTAGTTAGCAATTCATCTAATCTTTTTTCAAGGTTCTTAACTTCCTTGCATTGGGTTAGAACATGCTCCTTCGCTCAGAGGAGTTTGCTATTACCTACCTTCTGAATCCTATTTCTGTCAATTCGTCAAACTTATTCTCTGTTCAGTTTTATTCCCTTACTGGCGAGGAGTTGTGACCCTTTGAAGTAGAGGCATTCTGGTTTTTGGAATTTTCAGCCTTTTTCGGCTAGGTTCTCCTCATCTTTGTGGATTTATCTACCTTCGGTCTTTGATGTTGGTGAACTTTGTATGGGGTCTCTGAGTGGACTTCCTTTTTGTTGATATTGATGCTATACCTTTCTGTTTGTTAGTGTTTCTTCTAACAGTCCGGCACCTCTGCTGCTGGTCTGCTGGAGTTTGCTGGAGGTCCACTCCACACCCTGTTTGCCTGGGTATCACCAGTGGAGGCTGCAGAGCAGCATATATTTTACTGCCTGCTCCTTCCTCTGGAAGCTTCATCCCAGAGGGGCACCCACCAGATGCCAGCCAGAGCTCTTCTGTATGAGGTATCTGTCAGCCCCTACTGGGAGTTGTCTCCCAGTCAGGATACATGGGTGTCAGGGACCAACTTGAGGAGGCAGTCTGACCCTTAGCAGAGCTCGAGTGCTGTGCGGGGAAATCCGCTGCTCTCTTCCGAGCTGGCAGGCAGGGATGTTTAAGTCAGCTGAAGCTGCGCCCACAGCCACTCCTTCCTCCAGGTGCTCTGTCCCAGGGAGATGGGGGTTTTATCTGTAAGCCCTTGATTGAGGCTGCTGCCTTTTTTTCAGAGATGCCCTGCCCAGAGAGGAGGAATCTAGGCAGACAGTCTGGCTATAGCAGCCTTGCTGAGCTGTGGTGGTCTCCGCACAGTTCAAACTTCCTGGTGGCTTTGTTTACACTGTGAGGGTAAAACTGCCTACTCAAGCCTCAGCAATGGCGGACTCCCCTCCCCCACCAAGCTCGAGCATCCCAGGTCAACCTCAGACTGCTGTGCTGGCAGTGAGAATTTCAAGCCAGTGGATCTTAGCTTGCTGGACTCCGTGGGGGTGGTACCTGGTGAGCCAGACTACTTGGCTCCCTGCCTTCAGTCCCCTTTCCAGGGGAGTGAAGAGTTCTGTCTTGCTGGCATTCCAGGAGCCACTGGGGTATGGGAAAAAGACCTCCTGCAGCTAGCTAGCTCAGTGTCTGCCCAAACGGCCGCCCAGTTTTGTGCCTGAAACCCTGGGCCCTGGTGGCATAGGCACCAGAGGGAATCTTCTGGTCTGCAGGTTGTGAAGACTGTGGGAAAAGCACAGTATTTGGGCTGGAGTGCACCGTTGATGGTGACACAGTCCCTCATAGCTTCCCTTGGGTAGGGGAGAGAATTCCTCGACCCCTTGCACTTCCTGTGTGAAGCGATGCCCCATCTTGCTTCAGCTCACCCTCTGTGGGCTTCACCCACTATCCAACTAGTCCTAGTAAAACGAACTGGGTACCTCAGTTGGAAATGCAGAAATCACCCACCTTCTGTATCGATCTCACTGGGAGCTGCAGGCTGGAGCTCTTCCTATTTGGCTATCTTCTACTTAATTTCAGTCTTTGAAATTGGCTTTATTTTAGATCTTTGTAAGTAGGTGGTACTATAGGAGACTCTTTTTTTTTTTTTTTCCTAGGGGAGCATTTATTTCAAGCTACCGATGGCGAAGCTGAAACAGCAGAAATATAGGAGACTCTTAATGGCTTGAAAAAAGAAAGGAAGCACGGACATGAAACTACAGCTCTCCTGTTACCATTAAACATTGTAGTCCACATGACTTTCCTTCACTAGATAATAGTTCTGAGATCAGGGACTGTGAGCTATTTATGACAGAGGTGCGTGTGATGTGTGGTGATCCCCAAGTGTGCATGCTCAGTCACCTGAAGACTGTACATGCTGAAAAATTATAGAGTCCGACCCCTTAACCTGTTATGTAAGATGATACAGGGCTTGTGACACAACAAGAAATATGTATATTTGGTCTTTGCCCTGTTGTTGACACACAGCTTCTAAAACCTTTGGGATCTTGTAAGTGATTAGAATGTCTTTTACATGCTAATGAGATAACTGGTGGTTGGGTCTCCTAGATAACTTCAGGATGGGGGCTGGTTGCCAAAGGAATCAATCCTTGGAGAGGAGAAGGGCTGTAGATAGAACACTCACCAATGGCCAATGACTTAACCAATCATGTTTACACAATAAAATCACACACACAAAAAAACCCTATACAGCAAGATTCAGAGCAATTCTGGGTTGATGAACACATGGAGGTGCTGGGAGGGTGCTGTGCTGGGAAGGAACACAGCAGCTCTGCACCTCTCTCCCTCCCATAGCTGGTCCTGTGCATCTCTTCCATTTGGCTGGTTCTGAGTTGTATTTTTTAAATAATAAATCAGTAATAACCAATGCACTGTTTTCCTGAGTTCTGTGAGCCATTCTAGCAAATTATTGAACCTGGGGAGGGCATCATGGGATTGATAGCCAAGATTTTACCCAATTTATAATTGGTTGGTCAGAAATAGGAGAGGCCCAGAACTAGCTATTGACATCTGAAGCAGGGGCAGCCTTGTGGGGCCTTTAACTTGTGGGATCTGATGTTAACTCCAGGTAGACTGTGTCAGAACTGGATTGAATTGTAGGACACCAGCTGGTGTCTGTAGAGTAGGTGAATCAATCGATGGAAGAAAAATGCCACACATTGGGTGTGAGAGGTGTGGTGATGAAAAACAGTCATAGGGGTGAAATGGGGAATCTGCACTTTAAGATCTCCCTTTGTGAGCCCCCTGAGAACCCTGGACTTATGGAACAAGCATACAAAATCAATCTGAGTTTGTTTAAATCCTGCCTTGTCTTTTGCTATGTGTCCCTGTACTCATCAATTACATGCCCCATGACTAAAACATGCAGAGAGACTTTGCACAGCTACATAAAATAGAACCAGGTCCTTATTTATTAACGATTTAGGGCATCATATTTTGTCATTCCTTTGGATCTGCAAACACACTTTTCTCCTGGAAGATTCTGGATGAATGCTGGAAGCCTATTTAATTGATAATGTGGCATTGCATGGCCTAGTGCTGAAACTTGGGGCTGCTGAAGACACGGCTGACCCTCTGAATGCTCCCAGGTGCCAGCAGGGTTCTGCCCACTACTATGCTGGCTGCCTCCACTGCACAGGGCATCCAGCCCCCAGCCCACTACCCACACAGACCCTCCTAGTGTGGACCAGCTCTGCCTGGGGAACGGAAAGTGCTTTCTTTCCTCATCCTAAACAGTGGGTTAACAAATATTTGATTTTTGCAATTTAATATGTTAGAAATAGTATCTCAGTATAGTTTTCACATGCATTCATCTTATAGTCAACAAAATTGAGCATTTTTTCATATGTTGAAGAGCCATTTTTGTTTCCTTGCCCGTTACTATTATAAACAAAAAAGTGACTGAGGCAAGTCTCAATTGATTTGAGGTTTATTTAGTCAAGGTTGAGGAGGAACCCAGGAAAAATACAAACCACAGGAGCATCCATGTTCTGTGCTTTCTCCAAAGATAGTTTGGGGAACTTCCGTATTTAAAGAGGAAAGAGCAAGCAGGAGAGTAATTCTTCTTCTTTTTTTTTTTTTTTTTTTTTTTGAGACGGAGTGGCGCTCTGTTGCCCAGGCTGGAGTGCAATGGCGTGATCTCAACTCACTGCAACCTCTGCCTCCTGGGTTCAAGCGATTCTCCTGCCTCAGCCTCCTGAATAGCTGGGACTACAGGTGCCCACCACCATGCCTGGCTAATTTTTTGTATTTTTAGTAGAGATGGGGTTTCACCATGTTAGCCAGGACGGTCTCAATCTCCTGACCTCATGATCCACCCGCCTCAGCCTCCCAAAGTGCTGGGATTACAGTCATGAGCCACCGCACCCAGCCAGCAGTTCTTGAAAAGGAGGGAGGGTAGGCAATGAGGCAGGTGGTTACATTCTTGTGAGGCTCTGATTAGTGCTCAGTGAATCTGCATTTTACATGTGAAAGGAAGGGGTAGAGGAAAAAGTCAGTTATGTGTTCATCTTGAGATAGGCACAGGAATGATTTCTGTTCTTGCCCTTCTCCTCTATCTGAGAAAATAAGCTGGTAATTGGCATTGTCAGGGTGAGATTTAACAGAACTTGGTTTTAGGGCTAATTTGTAGGAGGCTTAGTGCTGAAACCTGGGGGTGCTGAAGACACTGCTGACCCTCGGAATGCTCCCAGGTGCCAGCAAGGCTTTGCCCATGACTGTGCCAGCTGCCCCCACTGCACAGGACATCCAGCCCCCAGCCCACTGTCCACCCAGAACCAGCTCTGCCTGGGGAAGGAAAAGTGCTTTCTTCCTTTCCTCACCCAAACAGTGGGTTATATATCCTGAAAGAGGTAGAGCCCACTAGGGAAAAACGCGACCTTCTTTCCTTGCAGGAATCTGGCTTATGGATAAGGCTATGACACAGGGTTGTGAAATTACAGCTGTCTGCTTGGGAGCAAAAGGAAGGCAACTTTGCATGACTCAGTTCCTACCTCTGGCACAGTGAGTTTGAGGTACTGAGAGTCTATTTTTTTCACACTATCCATTACTTTTGCCTATTTTTCTGTTGGCTTATTGATCTCTATTGATTTTTAGGAACACTACATGGAGCTGTTTAAAATATAGTTCTTTGAGAGACAAACTTAAAATATTTTCCACAGTTTCACATTTCTCATTCCAACAATTTTGTGTTTCTCAAGTCTTCTTGTGGGTTGTGTGTGTGTGTGTGTGTGTGTGCGCGTGTTGCTTTGTTTTTCTCCTTAGAATTGTTTTCTTGTTTTCTGGATCTGTCTTGTTTTCTGTTTTGTTTTGTTTGCAGTTTCTGGAGTTGTGGTTGTATTTTAAGAGTTATTTTCTTCTGTGGGTTATCAAGCTCAGGTCTGGTGCTGGGAGGAGCTGAATTTCACTTGTTCTGAAAGGCAGAGGAGCCTTTTGCTGTTCATCTGCAGCTTTGTGTTTCTCAGCAGTCCTTCAGCCTGGGAATGATTTAGCCCACCCGTGCTCCTCCCTCCTGATCCTTTGAAGGTCAGGTGAATTTAGCATAATCACACTGGTCAACACCAAACTTCTTCCTGCCGGGGTCCTGGGAGCATGAAACACCAAGCATTTTCTGGGATTTGCTAGCATAACACCCTTGTCCTGGGCTCCTTGCTAAGTCTCTCAGCAGAACTTGAGGCCTGCAAGTCAGTAGCCACCTGCCTAGGAGAGGCTGGTAGCTGGTAGCCGGAAGTTGAGATGGAGAGATCCGGAGTCAGGCTCCATGCTAAATTCATAGATTAATCAGGCAGAATAACAGCTTTATATATTAAATCTTTCTCTCCAAGAACATAGTCTTTCATTTGTTTAAATCTCCACTTTTGTCTTTTGGGCACATTTAGAGTTTTCTCCTATAGTTCTTGTTCATCTGTTGTTAATGTCTAAGTATTTTATTTACTCCTCTGTATCACTAAGCAAGTTGACCCCTAAGTATTTTATTATCTTTGTCGATATTGTAAATGAATTATTTGCTTCTAGTATATTGTATTATTATTACTTCAATTGTTATTTGTAAAGGGCTTTCAGTTGATTTGAGGAGATTCCAAGGTACATTATCAATTTATTTGCAAATGATATGCAAAGTTGAGTAATATCAAATGACAGTAGATATGCTTGTCTTGATTCTGATGTTAATAAGATTGCTTCCAGTTTTTTCACTGTGCACAATGATTAATAGGTAGGTATTATCAACTTTTAAATGTCCTTAATATTCATGTGTTAAGATTTTTTTATTAAAATGGATGTTGAATTTTTCAAAAATATTTAACATGAAACTACGAATAAATTTTCTTTTTAATTTAATATGAGTCTATGATAAATCTTATTCATACATTTAAAAATGGAAATATCTTGATATCCTACAAATAAAGCCTACTTATTCTTGGTATATTATTTTAAAAATATGTTTTAGGATTCTGTTTTTTTGTGCTTCATTTGGGATTTTTTTATCTGTAATTTTATGTGTGTGTGTGTTTTCTTATTGGATGTACACTTTATTATTTTCCTCATTTCATGAATAATTTAAAGAATATACTTTTAAATATTCTGAAACAGTTTAAATAGCATTAGAACCATTAGTTTTCTAAAGATTTTGGTAGCATCTCACTCTGAACCTGTATCTGTTATGATATGGTAATGATATTTTAGGGTGTGTGTGTGTGTGTGTGTGTGTGTGGTAGGGAGAAGCGTTGGTTAGATTAATGACAATCATCTTATCTCTTGTAAGTATCTAATCATGCAATTTATATTTTCCTGTTATCATTTCTTTCTTTGTGCTGTTCAGAATATATTTTGTCCTGCTAAATATTCCTTTACTTTTATTATTCATCTTATGAGCTTTAAACAATATAGATGGACTGCAATTTTTTTAAATGAAGTTAGCATATTTTCAACACCTCCCACATTTCCTTCCTCTACTTCTTCAAAATATCGATTTGGGACATTTATATTTACCTGATAGTTTCTAATCCTTACATTTGTTTTAGTCTGGTGTATTCAATTAATTCGATTCAGGGCTTATTTTTCCATTTGTAGGTGGGCTAGTATTCACGCTATGGTCTTTCAAGATGAATGCATGATGACAATATTGTCTATCTCTTTTTAATATTATCAAATGTTTTGTCTCTTGCTTTCACACTTGAATGAGAGTTCAGATGGGTATAAAAATAGGGGAATCTTGTCTTCTTTCTCAAACACTTTGCTCAGCTCTGCTCATGTTCCACTGAATACTTCTGTGGAGACAATTTTTTCCCTTTAAAGCATCTTAATGTTTTTTTCTTGTTGCCCCAAAACCTCTTTCTTATTTTCTATGTCCAGAAACATTACCACAATATGTCTTGCTGTAGAATTCTTGGTGTAATTTTTCCTGGAATTGAATATTTTCTTTAAATCTGCATATTCATGTCTGTTTATTTCTTGAAAGTTTTATTGATTTATAAACTTTTGATAACTTTCTTAAGTTTTACTTACATTGGACTTATTTTAAATGAGGACATGGGGGAATTCATTACATTGGACTTATTTTGGATGAGGATGTGGGGGGATTCAATTATGCATGTTTTGAGTCTTATTTGCTCCTCTTCTTTCTATTTATTTTTCTGTATTTAGTTACTTATTTCTGTTCTATTTGGTTCACTTTAATCATCTTCATCTTCTTTGTTTTTTGTGATGTTTATATTCTAGTGTTCACAGCTTTCAATTTTGCCTTCATTTCTATGATCCATTTTTGCTTCAAATTTTTCCCCTTTATGCTTCTAATTTTTCTGCCAACTCTTATTTCATCATCTTTTGTAGTTTTGCAATTTCTTTTCTGACTTTTTGCATCTTGTCTTTTTGATGTCATTTTTTATAAAAGGGGATTATTTCAGATTTAAAAAATTCATTGCAAAAAGCTGATCAAATTCTTATCTGCTTCAATCAACAGATTAAGCTTTTTTTTTTTTTTCTTTCTGTTGAGTGCTCCTTGTCATTCTTATGTTCCAGGTCCTTTTCTCTTTTCTTTATCCTCAAAAATTTTATAGATCTTATAGTGGCCTTTTTTTGAGAATTCATATTTGAATAAGTCATACTCAAAAGGGGGAAAACAGCCTCCACAGCAGCATGAAACAGAACATGAGAAGAGAGCAGAGTAAAGTGCTTGAGAAAGGAGACAAGGTTCCCAGACTATATACCCACTTAAACTTTCATTCATATATGAAAGCAAACACTGTAGAAACCGTGGAATCATGGGCAAGCTAATCACAGAATACATGTAAAAGGTGGAGGTCAGACACTTGTTCCAAGCTAGCATTGTTTCTTATCATGCAAATATAGATGTTCTCTTTCAATCTTTCTTTACTTCTGCATAGCCAATTAAGATAAACAGCCACATAGTGTCCACAGTGAACATCTCTCTCCTTCTCTCACATCAGGCCCAACCAGTAGATGTTTCCTGCAAATACAACTTGACTATGGGATTTTTCATGCAGTTGAATCTTCTCTACTTCTTGGAGCCATAAGTGTGTCCAAAAGAATATCCTAGTCTCACTTCTGCATCCAAGAGACTTTGGATTCTCACCTCCCATATAGCCCTCCTCCAGGGTGTCAACATTGCCACTTTGTTCTGGGATCTATGACACACTTGTGCTATTGTGACATCTTGTCATACTTCTAAACCATCTTCACACTTTTTGCATTATTTTTCAGGGATTCAAACATTTTCTAGTTTTTCAAAGAAAGTTTCTTCTTTTATTTTTGCTTTTTAGTTGTTTTCAAGGGAATAACACAACTCATGAGCATGTCTTAAGCAACATTAGAGTATATAATTAATTCTTTGGTACTATCAAATTTTAAAATCTATGTGTAGGAAAAAAGGATAAATTTCATTCCTATAAATGACAGGAAAACTTATAATTAAGTTCCACGGGGGACAGTTAATTAAAATGTTATTTTGACACTAGCTGTTTCAGATTCTGTCACCAGTCTCTCTTCTCAGCAAAAGGTACATTTTTAAGTAAGTTCACTTTTCTCAAAGGCCTCATTAAGTGAGCTGATTTCTGGACACAAAGATAAGCCCAAATGTTTGGTTGTGATGTTCTGTGTCCTGACACCAATAAATTTAACCTAAATTCCCAGAAATGTTGCCAAGGCAATTTCCCATTACCATCCTTATGAGAATAGTTGATGGCTCCCAGGAAAATGAGATGATTTTGAAATATGAATCTTTTTATTGATACACTGAAACTTTATCATTGGGAAAACACATTCAGGGACTTTTAAATACAACTACTAATAAGTCTAATCTTTGTTTTGACGTTTGTTGGGAGGTTGATGAAAAGACAATGGATGTGGAATAAGGATATCCAACTAAAGTTATATTGAATGTTAAGAAGGACAACCTCTCCACCGCAAAATGTTATACTCTTATTTAAGAGGCAATAAACATTACCTATTACTTCTTGTTCTAAAAGTTAACTACTACCTTTAACCAGTGTGGAAATAATTCTTGACCTTCTTGGCCATTAACCTTTGAGACTTAAACCTTATTATAATATGCACAACTTGATAAACAATTTTATAATTCATTTATTTTCAAGCAAAAGGGGAACTGTTGAAAGAAAATTTATCTCGTTCATAAATTATGCAGATAAAATGCAAATAGACATAGTATGTTCCCATCAGTTGACTTACTAATGAACACTCTGACATCTGAAAAATAAATGGCTAGAAAATGTACAGGTAGGACATACAGAAAGAGCAAATTAATAGAGGGCTGAGCCCTGGCGCTCCATCTAAGTGCTTCTTTATTGAACCATGGCCCTGCACAGGTAAGGGGTTTTATGTCATTAATCTGGTGTTTACAGAGTCCATCAGAACACTGTTTTTTTAATAGGTGGTTTCATCACTTGTTTGCTTGCTTTTTGGTTTTTGCTTTGTCTGAATATATTTAAGCCATGTGAAATGCAAATTTGGCTAATTAATTAGCTTCTTTGGTCCAAATAGCTAAATAGTAACTTCAGATCTCAACCATTTCAATGTAGTCAATAAATCTTTCCTTTTTGGGCAAAAAGTAGCATATATCTGTACCTATCTCTATCTCTGTATCTGTATGTTTAGGATCTCGAAGGGCCAATTTGACTGGATTTATAAGTTGAGATAATGCGCATAAGTTCTCAGTATTCAGGCCCTTAATCTGTATTTAAGTTTCTATTGTATGGTTTGCTCCTGAAGAAGTTTTGGGTCATGGTATGCTGGCTTCACTCCACTGCTGTCGTGTTCTTTGCATGTGTTTTGGGCCTCGTGCATTTTCTCACTCTATATTTAGATAACAAATTCTAGGAATTAAGGTAGGTGTTGAGCAAATTCCTTTACTCTGTCTTTCATTCTTTCATTCAACAAATCCTTCTTTAAAGCTGGGCCCTGCAGTAGGACCTGGTGATACATCAGGAAGCCAGAATAGAGAAGGGCCTGTTTTTTGTCATTCTGCTGTGAAGCATTTACTGCAGGGGGTCTGATCATTTTGGTCCTTAAGGGAATGAAGGTAATGAAGCAGATTTTATGATACAGCCAGGAATCACTCCTATTCTTCTGATTTTTGACTAAGTTCCTTTGAAGATGTTCTGGCTTACAAAGTTGCTGTTGCTCGGAATTAAATACCTTTTAAGATAAAACCTGTCATGAATCCCACCCATTTTTTGCTCCTAGGAAACACCCAAGGAGGATATCTAACAGTTTAGCCAAATGTTTTTCTGAAAGTATATTCTTGAATAAAAAATAAACACAACTTTTTTTTCATAGAAGGAAGAAGAGGGAAAAATATACTTTCCAGAAAGTGGATTGAAGAAGAGATAAAAATTACCAAGAAAAGTGGCTTTTTAAAAAATCAAAGTAAGAAAAATCAGATTTTAGATCATCTGCATGCTTAAATGGGTAAAGTACCCTCTTTTGGAATGTAGGACATATTTAATCTTTAGGTAGTTACAATTTAACTTATTTGCTTTTTATTAACTTGTTTGTTTAACGGAAATAGTAGAATGATATGGTAAAAGTTTCAAACACTGTACAAACGTCTCTGTCAGCATGGCTGTCTCCCTCCCACATCAGACCACTAACTTCTCAGGCTCCCTCCTCAGATGTGAACAATGTCTTTAGCTTTTTGTATTTATTTTTGAAGACACTCTGGGTATACACATGTCCAGATCCACCTTTTTACATTCATTTGTGAGAATACAAGTACATACTAATCTTCGCCTTGCTTTTTCCACTTGACAATATTTCTTGGAGATTATGTCATATAACGTAAAGATATAGACTGATCAAATTTTTTATAGCTTTTTTTTTTTCAAATGCAATGTCAAATAATATTTGCTTCCCACTCTAACTGAAAGGCTCAGAGTGTATATTTTTAAAGTGTTTTCATTTTATTCAGCTTTATTGAGGTATAAATGAAATACAAAAGCCTGTACATGTTTAATGTATACAGTTAGTTGAGTTTGGACATCTATATTCACTTGTGACACCATTACTACAATTAAAGTAATGAATATATCCATCACCTCTAAAAGTTTTCTTTTTAAAACTTTTTCATTTTTTTTTTGTGGTAAGAACACTCAGTGAGATCTTCCCTTTTAACAAATGTTTTAGTGCACTGCGTGGCACTGTTAACTATAGGCACTATGTTGTAAAGTAAATATCTGTAACTTATTCACCTTGTATAACTGTAACTTTATTATTTACTTTTTAATGATATAGATGCAGTTTTAATATGGAAGGATGGCTGTGATATAAGTAAACATACCTTTCAATGTCTGCCATTATCTGGTTTTATGTCTTTTAAAATTTTCTTTTAACTGACAAAAATTGTATATATACACATATATTTATTGTGTACAACATCTTGTGAAATATGTATACACTATGGAATGGCTTAATTGAACTAATTAACATACGCATTATATCACACAATTGTCATCTTTTCGTGGTGAGAGCACTCAAAATCTACTCTCTCAGCAGTTTTCAAGGATGCAATATTGTGTTTATAACTGGAACTTTATACACATTGAACAGCAGCCCCCCATTTCCCCCTCCCCACCCTTGGTGACCACCATGCTATTTTCTGCTATAGGTTTGACTACCACAGGTCCCTCATACAAGGGGAAATCATGCAGTATTTGTTCTTCTGTGACTGACTTACTTTACTTAGCATAATGTCTTCCAGGTCTGTTTAGTTTTTATTTTTATTTTTTAGATTTTTTACTTTGATTATTAAGATACATAATAGATGTACATATTCAGATCTATTGACATTGCTGCAAATGGTAGGATTTATTTCTTTTCTAAGGCTGAATAATATTTCATTGTATGTATATATCACAGTTTGTCCATTCATCTGTTGATAGATATTTGGATTATTTCCATATCTTGGCTATTGTGAATAATAATGCATGAACATTTATGCCAACCTTATAGTTAAATTGATAACTCAGTGTTGTTTAATTTGTCCTTCCTAAATGGCCTCTTCAAATGCTTTTGGGCCATTTGCATTTATTTTTTGTCTAACCTCTTGTCTACTTTTTAAATTGAATTATTGATTTTTTCTTCCTCATTTGTAAGTTCTATGTATTAAAAAATATGTCTTCAGATATATTGCAAACATTTTTTCTTTTTTTATTTTTGAGACAGAGTCTTGCTCTATTGCCCAGGCTGGAGTGCAGTGACACAATCATGGCTCACTGGAGCCTCAACCTCTCAGGCTCAATTAATCCTCCTACCTCAGCTTCCCGAGCAGGTGGGATTACAGGCATATGCCACCACATCCTGCTAATTTTTTTTTGTAGGGAGGGGTCTTGCTATGTTGCCCAGGCTTCTGTAGAACTCCTGGGCTCAAGCAATTCTCCTGTCTTGGCCTCCCAAAGTGCTGAGATTATAGGCATGAGCCATTGTGCCCAGCTTGCAAACAGTTTTTCTGTTGATTGTTTTACTTTTTATGCTAAAATTTCTGTACTCAAAATTATCAATTGCATTATATATGGTTTCTGAATTTTATGTTTGCATAGAAGGGTCTTCCTGTCTCCAAGTTCATGAAAATAATTTTCCCTCATTATCTCACAGGTTTTTTTTCAGTTTTTCATATTTCTTTAATTTAAATCATTGATTGATTTGGAATTGATTTTGGTGGATTTTTCCTTTAGCATTATTTATTGAATGATCCATTCCCAACCCCTTATATTAAGCATCACATTTACTATACCCTAAATTCCCGCATGGTCTTTAGTACATTTTTAGCCTCTGTATTATTCCATTTATTTATTTATTAATATGTAAGAATCAGACTGGTTTGCATGTTAGAGGGAATAACATCCCCAGTCTCCAGAACCTGTGAATCTGTTAGCCGCACATAGAGTGATGATTTGCTTAAGGGTTCTGACACAAGGAGAATGCACCGGACGACCCAGGTGAGCCCAATGTCATCAAGGGCAGGAGAGTCAGAGTCAGGGAAGGAGATGAGGAAGCAATGGGCAGAGAGGAGGAGGCAGAGAGGAGGAAGCTGAAGGAGCCTCACTGCTGGTTTTGGGATGGAGGAAGGGCCGGGAGCTAAGGAATGCAGGCAGCCTCTGGAAGCTGGAAGAGGAAGAAATGGATTCTCCCATGAGCCTTTAGAAGGAGCCAGTGCTGCTGACCCATGTTGGGCTTCTGACCTCCAGAACTGTAAGAGAATAAACTTGTGTTGTTTAAAGCCACTTAGTTTGTAGTAATTTGTTACAGCAGCCATAGGAAATATATTTTACTCTAAATTGAAAATAAAAAGTTGTTATACTTGTTAGCCTTTTCCCCCTTGTAGCACTTCTATTTCAAGATTTTCCTACCTCTTTTTATATGTCTGTTTTTCCAAACAAACTTTCCACATAGCTTGTTGTATTTCAAAACTATTCTACCACCATTTTTATTGCCATTACATTAAATTTTTCAATTTGATTAGGAAGAATGTATGTTTTTTACAAAATCGCCTATCAAAGTCTTAACCAACTTTTGGATAGGTTAGTCAGTGACAGGTCATTCAGGACTTGGAAGTTATCAGGGAAAATAGTCAGGCACCCACATTGTCCTAAGGTGAAAACTGATTCCTTGACAAAGCAGAAGCAGAGTCACCACGGAAAGGAATAGAGTGTCTCCTGAGACAGGAGGCCTGACAGAGACTCCTGAATGACCTAGTGCTGAATCTTCTTTGCTTGTTGAAATATCTACGCAGATTTCAGACAGGATTGGTGGGTTGGAGCCTCGGGCAAGCCCGTTCCATGGCATAGATAAAGTAGAGCCAGCTATGAAAAGGAAACCCAGTTCAGTCCTGATCCCGCTTTCCTACATGGGACCCCTTCACTAAGGCATAGGGAAAGATCCAGACTGTGGGGTGCTCTGCACCTTTATTAGGGAGAATCCTCAAAAATGTGGCACATATACACCAGGGAATACTGTGTAGCCATGAAAAATGATGAGTTCACATCCTTTATAGGGACATGGATGAAGCTGGAAACCATCATTCTTAGCAAACTATCGCAAGGACAAAAAACCAAACACCGCATGTTCTCACTCATAGGTGGGAACTGAACAATGAGAACACTTGGACACAGGAAGGAGAACATCACACACCAGGGCCTGTTGTGGGGTGGGGGGAGGGGGGAGGGACAGCATTAGAAGATATACGTAATGTAGATGACAAGTTAATGGGTGCAGCACACCAACATATGTAACAAACCTGCACGTTGTGCACATGTACTCTAGAACTTAAAGTATAATAAAAAATACATATGTTAAAAAAAGAATGCTGGCAAACCTAACTTTAACAGGAATACCATTAGTGCTCTTTATGAACAGTTTATTTAAAATAAAGTTGCATGATTTTAGTGTATTAAAATGGTATATTTTACTTAAAACATGTTTTGATCACTGAATCAAAGTGTGTAATAAATATACAAGCCAAAAGCAGTGCTTGCTGGAGGTAAGGTGCTGTGTCCTTCACTGCAATTGTCTTTCTTACATTACAATGTTTAAAAGACTGAAGAGAGAGCTTTGGAAGAACAAGAAAATAGAGGGCAAGTAAAGAAGTATTCATGTATGAAACATGTGTTTAGTCATTGAGAAAGCACAAATTAGATATCAGGTGTTAAACATGCATAATCCAGATTTATTCTTTTTGCTTCATATTGCTTCAGCTATGCAGGGTCTTTTTTGTTCCATATGAATTTTAGGATTATTTTTTCTAGTTCTATGAAGAATGATGATGGTACTTTGATGGGAATTGCATTGAATCTATGCATTGCTTTTGGCAATATGGTCATTTTTACAACATTGATTCTTTCCATCCATGAGCATGAGATATGTTTTTTTGTTTGTGTCATCTATGATGAGATGTCATTTGTTTGTGTCATCTATAATTCCTTTCAGCAGTGTTTTGTAGTTTTCCTTGTAGAGATCTTTCACCTCCTTGGTTAAGTATGTTCCCAGGTATTTTATTTTATTTTATTTTATTTTATTTTACTTTATTATTTTGCAGCTGTTGGAAAAGGAATTGAGTTCTTGATTTGATTCTCAGCTTGGTGGTTGTTGGTATGTAGCCATTATTCTAAATCTCCATATATGAGTCGTTATACCACACTGAGGCCCATTAATTTTGTCATAAAGTCTTTAATAACATTGTTTATATAGTTAGGAGCCTACCAAAAATATCTGCTAGGAAACTTGCAACCCTAGGAGCAGTGCTGTATGTGACCATGAGAGAGTTACTTAACTAGAAATTCCTCAGTTTTCTTATCTCCAGAATGGACTGAAAAATAATGCCATGATAGGTTGATTACAAAAAAAATTGCTGAAATCTCCACTCCTTCCTGTATCCATACCTTTTGCCATGTGAATTTGAAATTTCTCCTGTTAAGAGGTGAAGTCTTTCCCTACCTTCCCACGCCTCCTTGAGATCCTTGAATATAAGCTAGACTTATGACTTGCATTGGCCAATGTGATGTGAAGGATGAGAGTGTGTCAGTTCTGAGACTAGGCTTCAAGAAACCTTGCACACTTTGCTTTCTCAGTTAGACCCCTACCAATATTATGAAGCAAGTCCAAGATAGCCTGCTGGAACATGAGAGACCATTGACTATAGTAAAATACTCATTTCCTAGCTGAGCCACCAGCTAACATCAGACAGAGAGTAAGCGTACCCAAGATAGACCAAGCCTGGACCAGGTCAGAGACCCATCCAGCCAACTACAGACTTATGAGAAGTGATAAATATTTATTTTTTAAGCCACTGAATTTGGCAGGTTTTTTTTTTTTTTTTTTTTTTTTCAGATGGAGTCTTGCTCTGTCACCCAGGCTGGAGTGCAGCAGCATGATCTCGGCTCACTGCAACTTCCACTTCCAGGATTCAAGTGATTCTCCTGCCTCAGCCTCCCAAGTAGCTGAGACTACAGGTGCATGCCACCATGCCTGGCTAATTCTTTGTATTTTTGGTAAAGATGGGATTTCACCATGTTGGCCAGGCTGGTGGAGTCAGTAGATTGAATCCCTGACCTCAAGTGATCCGCCGACCTCAGCCTCACAAAGTGCTAGGATTACAGGCATGAGTCACTGTGCCGGGCCTTCATTTGGCAGTTTAAGCCACTGTGTTATTACACAGCATTAGCTAACTGATACAAGAGGTTGTGAATCTTAGACTAAGTGAATTAAATTAAAAGAATTGAATGAATTAAAACACATAAGGCACTTAGAATATGATGCCTCCTACAAAATAAATGCATTTTTCTTATTGTCATTCTTATTATTATCAACAGTTATTTCAACAACTCTGTAACTTACCAAGATCTATGAGAACAGGGATTTCAGTAGAATTTCTCACATATCTGTGAGTTTGTATGTGGGCGTTCACTGTGCTTGGGCCAGGGCAGCAGATGTTTGCCATAAAGTTTTATGAATAACCTAATTTTCTCAGTTTTTCCATGCCACCCATGCCACTTGGGTTGGGTTGTTATAACTTCTCTGCCTGGTATGCAGAGATTGAGTATCAAGGCAGGAATATTTTAGTAGTTTGTGAACACAGGTCCTGTCAGCATTTTGTGCCTAAGGCTGAATTGTATTACACAGAGAAACCACAACACTTTAAAACTGCGTTACCTTTTTGTGTTACATAATATAGGGGTTTTAGGAGTTGATATCTCTGAATTTGATAGAATTCAGTCATTCTACAAAATGATGAAAATTTTGGCCACGTGAGAATATCACTTCTCTTATGTAAAACTGAGCTGATATCCACAAGAGTGTAAGAAATTAAAAACTGGAGGTGAAGGTGAGGAGAGGGTATACGTTCTTGCTCAGACTAAAGCTTTCCAGAGACTGGAGGTCCTAGAATGCCAGGATAGAATGAAGAAGCTCTACACACTGAAACCTCAAAAGGCCTATGAAACTCTTGGGCTTTCAGCCAATATAACGTATTTTATGTTAAATATCATTTGTACTGCCTGAGAACACAGATGCTTTTAAATGGGTGTATTGAAAATATTTTTCTACATAAAAGTTTCTTTAAAGTAGGGCACAGTAGTTAGAAAATTTGTTCTTACTTAATTCTATGCTATAATTTTCTACAGATTCATAATCTTGGGTAATGTTAGGTATCTCTAATACATAACACAGGAAGCAAGTGACCCAATTTTTAAAATATTGCACATTCTAGTTGGCAAATATTATTAGAACCACACTGCCAAGGATTGGCATAGCTGGTTCATGATTACAGTTTGGCTTGGGTAAACACAGAGGAGAGAAGAAGCTAGCAACTTCAGAACAATCAGAACATGTACCCTTTAATCAAGTATTATAAAAATTCTTGAAATAAAGTCCTAAGGGAAGGTTGTGGAAAAACTAAAGTATTTGCTTTCATTTACTAGAGATTTTAACAGAATGCCATTTGAAGAGATGCAAGAATGTCACCAATATTTCAACTGAAGTGGTAAAGGAAACCTATCTCTAGATGAATAAGGAGAACAGCTGGATGGATTTGTTAGGCTGAGACATCAAAGGTTGCAAGACGGGTGGTCACAGGGGTGTCAGCTGAGATGCCACTCCAGCTTGAAAGGTAAGAGGTTCTTGGGAAAATTAAGTGGCCACATATATATTTTTTTTTCTTGTTCATCTTTTCTGGTCAGGCTTTTTAAAAATTTTATTTTATTTTAGGTTCAGGTTTTTTGTTTATTTAACTATTTATTGATTTTTTTTATTTCAATAGCTTCTGGGGTACGAGTCATTTTTAGTTACATGAATAAATTGTATAGGTGAAGTCTGAGATCTTAGCTCACCCATCACCTGACTAGTGTACATAGTACCCAATATGTAGTTTTTTATTTCTTGCCCCTCTTACACCCTCCTGTTTCTGAGTCTCCAAAGTCCATTATACCACTCTGTATACCTTTGTGAACCCATAGCTTAGCTCTCACTTATAAGTGAGAATATATGATATTTGGTTTTCCATTCTTGAGTTACTTCACTTAGAATAATGGCCTTCAGCTCCATCCAAGTTGCTGCAAAAGACATTATTTTGTTCTTTTTATGGCAGGTTAGTATTCCATAATATATATACATATATAACAAAGTTTATTTATTCCCTCATTGGTTGATGGACACTTAGGTTGGTCCTATATCTTTGCAATTGTGAATTGTGCTGCAATAAATATATGCATACAAGTGTCTGATATAACGACTTCTTTTCATTTGGGAAGAGATCTAGTAGTAGGATTGTTGGATCAAATGGTAGATCTACTTTTAGTTATTTAAGGAATCTCCATATTGTTTTTCCATAATGGTTATACTAATTTATATTCCCACCAGCAGTGTAAAAGCATTCCACTTTCACTGCATCCATGCCAACATCTATTGTTTTTTGACCTTATAATAATGGCTATTCTTGCAGGATTTAGGTGATATCTCACTGTGTAATTTGCATTTCTCTAATGATTAATGATGTTGAGAATTTTTTCTTATGTTTATTTGTTTATCCTCCTTTGAGAAATGTCTATTCATGCCATTTGCTCACTTTTTGATGTGCTTTTTTCTTGCTGATTTGTTTGAAAATCTGGATATTATTTCTTTGATGAATACATAGTTTGCAAATATTTTCTCCCATTCTATGGGTAGTCTGCTGATTATTTCTTTTGCTGTGCAGAAGCTTTTTGCTTAATTAGGTCCAATTTAATTTATTTTTGGTTTTATTGCATTTGCTTTTGGCATCTTAGTCATAAGTTATTTGCCTAGACCAATGTGCAGAAGAGCTTTTCCCAGGTTCTTTCTAGAATCTGTGTAGTTTCAAGTCTTAGATTTAAGCCTTTGATCCATCTTGAGTTGATTTTTGTAAAAGGTGAGAGATAGGAGCCAAATTTCGTTGTTCTACATTTGGCTAGACTGTTTTCCCAGCACTGTTTACTAAGTAGGTCATCCTTTCTTAGATTCAGGTTTAAGAGCAAGATTTTAACTCTTAAGTTTTCTTTCCAGAGCTTTAACAAATTACATCTCATATTATAAAGGAACATACGCTATGCAAAAAGATAACCCCAAAGTAATCAATGCCATCAACTCCAAATTCTATCTAAATGAACTGTAGCAGAGACGTAGAGAATATATAAGGAACTTAATTCAATAGAAAAATCATAATAATTTGATTAAAGAATAGTCAAAAGAACTGAATAGACATTTCTCAAAAGAAGACATACAAATGGCCAACATGTGTATGAAAACAATGCTCAACATTGCTAATCATCAGGAAAATTCAAATAAAAATGACAATGAGACATCGTCTCACTCCAGTTAGAATAACTATTATCAAAAAGACAAAAATAAATGCTGGATGTAGAAAAAGGAGAACTCACACACTATATTGAAATTAATACAGTCATTATGGAAAACAATCTGAAGTTTCTTCAGAAAACTAAAACTATCAAACTATTCTTCAATCTTCCTTCTTGGTATATATTCAAAGGAAAGAAAATCAGTATGTTGAAGAGATATCAGCAGCACTCCCATGTTTATTGCAGCACTATTCACAATAGCCAAGATATGAAATCAACAAAAGTGTCCATCAATGGAGGAATGAATGAAGAAAACCTAATATGTTTACACAATGGAATACTATTTTGCTCTATAAGAAAATAAAATCCCGTCATTTTTGACCACATAGATAAGCCCAGAGGACAGTACGTTAGGTAAAATAACTCCTGCTCTGAAAGATAAACACCCCCATGATTTCACTCATATGTGGAATCTAAAAAAACATGATGTCATAGAAGTAGAGAGTAAAGTAGTGGTTACCAGCGGCTGGGAAAATGAGAAGAAGAGGGGGATGGAGAGATGTTGGTCAATGATTACAAAGTTACAGTGAAATAGGAGGAGGAATGAGTTCTAGTGTTCCATTGCAGAGTAGGGTGACTATAGTTAACAACAAAATGTATGTTTCAAAATAGCTAGAAGAGAAAATTTTGGATGCCCTCACCACTAAGAAATAATATTTGAGGTGATGAATATGCTAATTACCCTAATTTGATCATTACATAATGTATACATATGTCAAAATATCACACTGTACCCCATAGATATGTACAAGTGTTATATGTCAATTAAAAATATAATAAAACTGAAAAAGACAGGAAAAATTAGTACATTTGCTATGAGAAGATGTGTTTCACATCCCAGAGTGACTTTTTAAAAACTTTTCCAAATAATAGTTATATATTAGTCAGAAGTTTCTAAATCATGTTAGGAGGCAGATTTTTTTCATACAAAGAAAGTTAATTGTACAAAAATAATTTCTTTCACAGTTAAGTTTCCTAACTATCAAACTTCCCAGCTAAGCTTTCTTCTTAAAATGTCTGTTATTATCCCAGTTAAGGAACTATATATAGGAGCTCAAATTTTCATCAGATTGATGAAATGTCAGCTCCTTCAGAGAATGGATTTTCAGTAGTCCATCTGTTAAATGGTTGGATTTTTTTAAGTATGAGATTTCACAATAAAAGATAAGAGGAAAATATTTAGATTCTTTAGCCATATTATTTTGACATAATGGCATATTTACTCAATAGAAGGTCTTCGCGAATAATTATAGTTTCCATCAAGGCCATTTCTCATGCTCAATTGTAATTACTTTGGATTTGCTGTAGTTCACATCCCATTCTCTAGCTTACTTACAATGAAAATTGTGATTAGAATTTAAAATTTTCAAAATTGTCCTTGAAACTCTTTGCCTTTTCCTAAGGGAAGAAATTTAAATCTCTTTAAAACTGATTTGACTAGAAGCCTAACATGAATGCAAAGCTGGTGAGAGATCATATCAAAGTCACATAGCTAATCAGTGGCAAAATCAGGACTTTAATATAGGTCTTTTGCTCGAAGGCTGTGTTCTACTTATAGCAAAATATTGTATTTTTTAGGTATCACTATTTTAGAACATTTTTTGAAAACAAACAGAAAATTTTTTGTGGATAAATGTAAATGTCTCAATTGCATTCTTTTTCTACTTTAAAATGCACTTAGTAATTTTAGTTCCTTCAATGTTCACATATCAAGCAGCTTATGTTAGTGGATTTTAAGGTTGAATTTTAAAATATTAATGTTTAAACCAATTAAAGATGCAATAATTCAACTTGTTCTAATACTTTTTCAATAAGATTTAGGTTTCTTAAGAGCATTCTAACAGTAACAACTGATTCTTATTGTCTATAATATATTGAATAAGTATTATTGAGAACCAACCATGGGCCAGGAACTGTTCTGGGAATGCGGGATGCCTCACGTAACTAAAAAAAACCCCACAATCTCTGCTCTCGTGAAGCCAATGTTTTTAAAAATTATGAACAGACAACAAACAAAATGGAAATCCTTCGGAAAGTTTGAATAGAAAAGCAACATAACGTGGCTTATGTTTTAAAAAGATAGCCATAAGTGCTGTATGGAAAGCATCCTAAGAGGGTGGGAGGAGATAAGGGTAGAAACATGAACACTACTTGGAAACATATTACAATAGTCTATTGAGAGATGCTGGTCGTGTGGAAAAGGTGATAGCCATAAAGATCATAAGCAGATTAGATTCAGGAAATATTTTGAGGGTAGATCCAAGAGGATTTCCTAGCAGATAGAATGAGATGAAGGGAGGATTTAAAAATGCACCCAAGGATTTGTGGTAAACAACAGGAAGGATGAGCTGCTTTCAACAGAGATGGGCAAGAATTTGAGAAGAGCAAATGTGGGGAGAAATCTTTGTGTACAAAAGACTAAAAAATGATTAAGAGCTCAGACGGGACCAATGACATATGTCTGTCTCGGTGTATTTCATAAATGAGGCCACACGCTTTTTGGGGGGATCTCTTTGCAATGAGTTGAAACAAGAATGATGAGTTGTCTTGAAATGCATACCTCAGGTCAGCCAGGCACGGTGGCTCATGCCTGTAATCCCAGCACATTGGGAGGCTGAGGCAGGCGGATCATCTGAGGTTGGGAGTTTGAGACCAGCCTGACCAACATGGAGAAACCCACTCTGTACTAAAAACACAAAATTAGCTGGGTGTGGTGGCACATGCCTGTAATCCCAGCTACTCAGGAAGGCTGAGGCAGGAGAATCGCTTGAACCTGGGAGGCAGAGTTGCAGTGAGTCAAGATTGTGCAACTGCACTCCAGCCTGGTCAACAAGAGCGAAACTTGATCTAAAAAAAAAAAAAGAAAGAAAGAAATGCATACCTAGGGTCTAGTAAGGAGGGTCAAATTCCTAGGAGCTAGAAGACATTTGGCTTTCAGAGACTTTTATTCAGTACCATGGACAGCTTCAAACCAAAGCTATAGACCAGGGACGTTCAATCTTTTGGCTTCCCTGAGCCACACTGGAAGAATTTTCTTGGGCCACACGTAAAATACACTAACAATAACAATAGCTGATAAGCTTTAAACAAGTCACAAAAAAGCCTCATAATGTTTTAAGAAAGCTTATGAGTTTCTGTTGGGCCACATTCAAAGTCATCCTGGGCTGCAGGTAGCCTGCAGGCTGCAGATTGGACTCGCTTGTTCTAGACTGTCAATAAACTAAACCAGAAGTTCAGTAATCCTACTGTGGAAATTATTCATTTATTTACTCCCATATTCACCAATTCATTTATTTACTCAACTGCACATTCATGAGGGCAACAAAAACAAAGCACAGTCTTTTTTCTCAAGGAGGAGAAATATAGAAAAGCAAACAAATAAAAATAAATTTCTTGGTTTTATTAATTGGACCTTATGATGTATAACAGTTTTTTCTTCCAAAACTTTATTTATATGAAGTTTTTATATACTTAAGAAATACATAAATTACCTACAAAAATTTCTTAATGTTTATAATTAAAATGTTTTTGTAATCTTTAAAATTTCAATTCAAACATGTTACGAATTTGGTGAATCTCTCCTAAGGCAAACAACTGTGCCCAGAGTTTATTCCTTCTGGTGGGTTTGTGGTCTCATTGACTTCAAGAATGAAGCTGCAGAACTTCGCAGTGAGTGTTACAGCTCTTAAAAGTGGTGCAGACGCAAAAAGTGAGCAGCAGCAAGATGTATTGTGAAGAGCGAAAGAACGAAGCTTCCACAGCATGGAAGGGGACCCAAGCGGGTTGCCATCGCTGGCTGGGCCAGCTTTTATTCCCTTATATGTCCCTGCCCACATCCTGCTGATTGGCCAATTTTACAGAGTGCTGATTATTCTATTATACAAACCTCTAGCTAGCCACAGAGTGCTGACTGGTGCATTTTACAATCCTAGCTACAGAGTGCTCATTAGTGCATTTTACAATCCTCTTGTAAGACAGAAAAGTTCTCCAAGTCCCCACCTGACCCAGAAGTCCAGCTGGCTTCATCTCAAATCCCCCCTCTAAAGAGGACACCCCAACTGCTGTTGGGAATTGGGAGATGACCACTCTAGCTACTTCCTACTGGACAGGGGTGAAGAAGGGGCTCTGCAGTTGTAGTGTCCTCCGGGGGGAGTTTCTAGGCCAGTCAAAGAGCCAGTGGGTTGATCCAGGGGTCCTCAGCAGAAGTTGTTAGTTGAGCTCATTTGGGGTTACATTTGTAAGACCATCTGTAGCTTGATGGCCTCAATCCTGGAGGAAACAAATTTGACAAGGAGGTTAAAAATACAAGATCCAAAGGTGAGTAATAGCAAGATGGCTGTCATGGGACCTAGAAAGGGGAGAAGCCATGTTGCCCAACTCCAGAGGTTGGTATAAGAATTTGAAAGGCATTGTCTGATTTCAAAAGCCTTTTCTTGTAAATGCTGGATGGTGTCTCATACTATCCCTGACTGGTTAGTGTGAAAGCAACACTCTTCCCCTAAGAAGGTGCAGAGTCCTCTTTTCTCAGTAGTGAAGAGGTCTAGGCCTCAGTGTTTTTGGAGAATCACTGCTGCCAAAGAGTCTATTTGGGATTGTAGAGTAAGGATAGATTTTGTTATGTCTTGCAAACTGTCTGAGAAATCCTTTGAGAGTGTGTGGTAGTAGGATAATTAAGTAGATTAATCTGCTATTCCAGTTCCTGTAGCAGTGGCCATTCCTAACTCTATAAGTAGGGATATTAGTTGTATGGCCCTGCACTGATGGACTTGAGCTTTAAGGGGCACTGATAGGGGCTGATTTCCTGGGGCAATGTTAATGTTGGGACTTAGGAAGACTAAGGTGCAGGTGCCTGTCCAGTTGGTGGGGAGGCAGATATAGGTTGAAGCTCCACATAAGAAGAATATGCCTTGGCTGGGTAGACAAAAATGTACCCTGGCTTCTCTTTCTTTCTCTCTCTTTGTCTCTCTGTCTCTTCCTCTGTCTCTCTTTCCCCTCTCTCTCTGACTTTCTGTCTGTGTCTTTCTCTCTTTCTGACTCCTTCTTTGTCTGTCTCTTTCTCTCTCTCTCTGACTTTCTGTCTTTCCCTCCTCTCTCTGACTTTCTGTCTTTCCCTCCTCTCTCTTTCTCTCTGACTACCTCTTTGTCTCTCTGTCATAAACCACCATGAGGGGAGAAAACTATGCCCCCAGGAAAGTCCCCATTCTGTTTCAGTCGGGGAATACTGGGGTTTAATCTCTTGGAGAGGGTTGTTCCATACCAAGGATCTTTCCATAGGTATTTCTAATGGGAGGTTCCACCTGGCGGCAATTTTGGCCTCAGCATCTGCCTGATGGTTTCCTTCTGCCTTTTCTCCTTCACCTTTTTGATGGCTTTGGCAGTGTAAGACTGCCACCTCCTTGGGTTTTTGCACTGCATGCAATAACTCCATGATTTTCTTGTGGTATTTAATGGGGATTCCCTCAGAGGTTAGGAACTCCTTTTCTTTCCTTATTGCAGCATGGGCATGTAGGATTAGATAAGCATACTTGCTATCTGTATACCCATATTTATTCTTTTTCCCTTTTCCAGTTCTAAGTCTTGGGTAAGTGCCACTAGTTCTGCTAACTGGGCACTGGTCCCTGGGGGAAGAAGCTTACTTTCAAGTGCTGTTACATCACTAACTAAAGCATGGCATAACCTGCCCTTCGTATCCCATTCTCCACAAATGAACTTCCATTGGTATACAGGTTAAGGTCAGGATTAACTAAGGGGACTTCTAAGAGATCCTCTCAGGCGGCATAAGTCTGGACTATAATTTGTTGGCAGTCATGCTCAACTGGTTCCCCATCCTCTGGGAGAAAAGTGGCAGGGATGAGGGCTGCACACATGTGTATTTGAAGCACCAGTTCCTCAAGGAGCAGCATCTAAGCAGGCAGCTGTCCAATAACCATAAGCTTCCTTTGGCACCTAGTATGCCATTTACATCATAAGTAGTCCAGATGGCGAGATCCTTTCTTTGTATTATTTTGATAGACTCTGATACTAAGACAGCCACCACCACAACTACAGGTAAACAGTGAGGCCAGCCTTTTGCTGTATCAATTTCCTTACTTAGGTATGCCACTGGCTTTGGGATTGTCCCACGAATCTGAGTAAGGATTCCAAGAGCTATTCCTGCTCTCTCTGTGATGTATAAAGAGAAGTTTTGTCCTGTGGGAAGGCTTAAGGCTGAAGCTTGTACTAGGCCCTATTTTAAGGTTTTGAAGGCTGTTTCTGCCTCTGGTTCCCATTCTACTAGATGAGTATTTGTCCTCTGGGTCTCCTTGATTACAGTATAGAGGGGCCTGGCTATCTCACTGTATCTAGAGATCCATAGTTGGCAAAAGCCTGTGATTCCAAGGAGCCCCTGCAACAGTTTTAATGTCTTAGGGTGAGGATAAGCCAGCATAGGCTGTATTTGTTCCTTGCTGAGGGTCCTGGTTCCTCTGGCTAAAATTAGGCCTAGATATTTGACTTGTTGTAGGCAGAGTTGGGCCTTTGATTTGGATGCCTTGTACCCTTGATTAGCTAGAAAGTTTAAGAGATCTAGAGTAGCCTGGTGGCATGAGGCTTCTGAACTGGTAGCCAAAAGTAAATCATCCACACTGAAGGACTAGAGTGCCTGGACTTGAGAACTGGCCTAGATCTTGGGCCAGTGCCTGACCAAACACATGAGGGCTATTCCTAAACCCTTGGGGCAAGACCATCCATGTAAGTTGGGACGTGCAGTCTGTGGAATCCTCAAAGGCAAAGAGAAACTGGGAGTCAGAGTTCAGGGGAATACAGAAGAAGGAATCCTTGAGGTCCAGAACAGTGAACCATTCTGCTTCCTCTGGTATTTGAGAGAGCAGGGTATAGGGGTTGGGTACAATTGGATATAGAGGAATTACTGCCTCATTGATGAGTCTAAGATCTTGCACTAGTCTCCACTGACCATTCAATTTTTGTACTCCTAGAATTGGGGTGTTACAGGGACTGCTGCATTTTCTTACTAAGCCTTGAGCTTTTAAATGTCTAACAATATCCTGGCTTCCTTTATGAGCTTAGGCCTTAAGGGATACTGCCTTTGATAAGGAAAAGTGGTGGGGACTTTTAGCCTGATTTGGACTGGGTGGGCATTTTTTGCCCTTCTGAATTGTCCTTCCAATGCCCAGACTTCAGAGTTGATTCCCTTCTCAAGCAGGGGACAAAAAATGGGTAACTTGTTCCTCATATTCATGTAGATAATAGCTCTAGCTTTGGCTAATATGTCTATCCCTAATAAGGGTGTGGAACTTTCAGGCAAAACGAGAAAGGTATGTGAAAAGAGCAAAGTCTCCCAATTACAACTGAGAAGGTGGGAAAAATACCTGGTTACAGGCTGTCCCAGGATTCCTTGGATGGTAACGGACCTTGAGGACAGCTGTCCAGGACAGGAGATTAACACTGAGAAAGCCACACCAGTGTCCAGGAGGAAGCCAATTTCCTGGCCTTCAATGGTTAAACGTACCTGGGGCTCAGTGAGGGTGATGACATGAGCTGGTGCTTGCCCCAGGCACCCTCAGTCCTGCTTTTGGACACGGATGAGGGGGTGGCTTCTCATTGGACAATCTTTTTTAAAGTGCCCTTGTAAACCACACTGACAACTAGCCCTACTGGGTGATTGACCTGCTCCATTTTCTGTCCTCTCTGAATCACCATTTGTTTCTCTGATTGCCATGACGAAGGCTGAGGCCTTTCTCTGATCTTGCTTTTCCCTTTGGGCCTGTTCTTCTTGGTCCCTATTATAGAACACTGAGGTAGCCAGGTTTAATAATGCCTCCAGATTTTGTTCAGGGCCCAGGGCTTGCTTTTGGAGTTTTCTCCTGATATCTGCAGCTGATTGGGTAATAAACTTATCTTTGAGGATCAACTGACACTTGATGGAGCCAGGTGACAGGGGAGTATATTTTCTTAAGGCCTCCTGTAGCTGCTTAAGGAAGGCAGAAGGATTTTCTTCCTTTCCTTGAGTTATGGTGGACATCACTGAATAATTCATGGGCTTTTTCCTAATTCTCCTTAGCCTTTCTAGAACACAGGTTAGCAGATGTTTACGACTCCGGTCCCTATGATCTGAGTCTAGGTCCCAGTGGGGGTCCATACTGGGGATGGCTTGCTGACTGGTAGGGAATTTGTCCCTTTCTTTGGCTGTCATTCTATCATTTACTTGACTAAGCTAGCTGCAGCTAAAACCACATTATTTTCAGTAAATGCCAGGGTTTGTTCTAAAAATAGCATGACATCTGTCTGAGTGAGGTCAAAGGTTTGCCCTAGACCCTGTAGGATATCTATGTACCTATCAGGATGACCTGAAAACTTCCCCAAGTCTATCTTGATCTGCTTTAAATCAGAGAGGGAGAAGGGGACATGTACCCAGATTGGGCCAAATTCCCCTTGCCCTACAGCTTGAAGGGGACATAACCTATTGCCAGGGTTTTTTTGTGGTCCTTTGGAGATTTCTTCGCTTGTTTCCTTCTGGGCAGGGGAGATTAGAGGAGGCTTATCATTAATAGGAAGGGGAGATATAGGAAGGCTAGGATATGGAGGTAAGCTGAGAGGTCCTCCTGTGGGATGTAAATTGCAAGCTTTGCTTAGTTGTGGATTATCCTTCAATGAAAAGAAAGCTTATACATAAGGCATTTCACTCCATTTGCTTTCCCTCTTACTGAAAAGTCCAAGCTGCAGGATAGTATTATAATTTATACTTCCCTCAGGTGGCCATTTTTCCCCATCAGAGAGAGAATACTGGGACCAGGCTGTAATGCAGAAAAAAATGAGCCACCTCTTTTTCAGGGTTTATGAGTCAAATTGGTCCCAATGGCTTAGGATGCATTTCAAGGGTGAGCCTGTTGATGCTTGAGTGTTTCCCATCTGAAAGAAAAACTGCCCATGGTTTTGGTTTGTTTCCCCCCTACCCCACCTCACTCCCCACCCAAGAACCCGCAACTGTCCTTGGACCCTGCTGATCAGAATAGTTGTGCTCACTGACACAGCAGCAGAAACACTAGTTTTCCTCCTAGACCACAAGGAGGACCAAGGAAGGTCAGATTTAGTGGCCCTTACCGATGCATTCTCAAAAACCTGCACCCTTGCCTTTCCCCTTAGACCACAAGAGGACCAAGAAAAATCAGAGTTAGTGGCCCTTACTGATGCATTCTCGAAAACCTGTTAGAGTCCTAAGCATTTTCTCCTGTTAGCATTGGGACCTTACCCCTGTCCTTTAAAGATGATATGCCTCAAAATGGAGTGGAGGGCCATACGCTGAAGGAGGGAAGGGATCTCTAGGGTTGGAAGAGTGACAGCTTTTGTCCTCACTTCTCATCATATGGATAGGAAGGATATAATTTCTGAGGCTCCCCATATCCTAGCTTCAGGAATAGCCTTTGTTAGGCCTGCTAGTCTGAGGAGGGATCCTAAAATTCCAGATAGTAACCCCCACCCCAAAGGGGTTTTGGGCAAAAATTATGTCTTTCTGTTTGGTTAGCCTGGGTGCCTAAGGAAAGAAACAGAGTCCCAAAATTTATACTGGAAATCATTCTTACAGGAGAAACTAGAAAAGCACCAGAATCAGGGAGTGGTTTTTAGAAGCAGGAGTAGCCTCAGAGAAGA
Organism: Symphalangus syndactylus; assembly: GCF_028878055.3. Lineage (NCBI taxonomy): Eukaryota > Metazoa > Chordata > Mammalia > Primates > Hylobatidae > Symphalangus > Symphalangus syndactylus. Next base: position 64,426,299 of record NC_072429.2, on the reverse strand, counting down.
GAGGCAGGAGGAAGTTTATCTGACAGGCATTAGGACCCAGGAGGCAAGGGTCAGGATAGATAGGACAGATGGGTGAGTCTCGCTTGGGAGATGTGACTTTGAGAGTTCCACTCATGGATACAGGGTCAACCAACTTTTTGTCAGGACCCCAGAGCTGAATGGCTTTCCTCTCTGTCAACCCTCAGCTCAGCCCAGAAGTACAGGAAAAGCAGAAGCTGGTTCCAGGCAAACCAATTCTACTAACTCCAAAGAGTCGGGGGTTGTTAGAGAGCCCTTTCCCAGAAAGCATGACCCTCGTGTCTTTAGTCCAGTGGCCGTGCTAGTCACTTTTAACTGGCTGACAGGTGCCTGGCATTTAACCCCCAAATTCCAAGGAAAAATAGGACAGAATAGCAAGTGAAAGGGGTCCAGTGGTACTCACCACTTAGCAATAGTCCCTTCGTAATCACCAAGATGTGTCCAGAGCTTGTTCCTTCTGGTGGGTTTGTGGTCTTGCTGACTTCAGGAATGAAGCCATGGACCTTTGCGGTGAGTGTTACAGCTCTTAAAGGTGGTGCAGACCCAAAGAGTGAGAAGCAGCAAGATTTATTGTGAAGAGCAAAAGAACAAAGCTTCCACAGTGTGGAAGGGCACCCGAGTGGGTTGCTGTTGCTAGCTGGGGTGGCCAGCTTTTATTCCCTTATTTGTCCCCATCCACATCCTGCTGATTGGTCCATTTTACAGAGTGCTGATTTGTCCATTTTAAAGAGTGCTGATTGGTCCATTTTACAGAGCACTGACTGGTCCAATTTGCAGAGTGCTGATTGGTCCATTTTAAAGAGTGCTGATTGGTCCATTTTACAGAGCACTGACTGGTCCATTTTGCAGAGTGCTGATTGGTCCATTTTACAAACCTATAGCTAGCCACAGAGCACTCATTGGTGCATTTTTACAAAGCACTGATTGGTGCATTTTACAAACCTCTAGCTAGTTCCAGAGCACTGATTGGTGCGTTTTACAATCCTAGCTACAGAGTGCTGATTGGTGCATTTTACAATCCTCTTGTAAGACAGAAAATTTCTCCAAGTCTCCACCCAACCCAGAAGTCCAGGTGGCTTCACCTCTTACAACTACAGGTTGAGCAGACCTAATCCCAAAATCTAAAATTTGAAATCCTCCAAAATCCGAAATGTTTTGAGTGCTGACATGATGCCACAAGTGAAAAATTTCACATTTGACCTTGTAAGAGTTCACAGCCAGAACTTTATTTTATGCACAAATATTATTTTAAATATTTCAGAAAATCCTACCTTCAACCTATATATAAGGTGTATGTGAGACATAAATAATTGTATGATTAAACTTGGATCCCATTTCCAAGGCATCTCATTATGTACATGCAAGCACTCTAAAATAAAAAAAAATACAAATTGGAAATATTTCTGGCCCAAGCATTTTGGATAAGATATACTCAACCTGTATTATGTAATTTCTTTGTCTCACTTTGCATTTGAGTTCTGTATTAATTTTCTGAGGATTCCATAACAAAGTAGCATAAACTGCATGGCTTAGAACAAAAAAAAATCCCACAGTTCTGAAGGTCAGAAGTCCAAAATCAAGGTGTTGGCAAGTTTATCCTCCTTCTGAAGGTGTGGGGAAGGACATTTTCCAGGTCTCTCTCCTAGTTTCTAGTAGTTCTGGGCTCGTGGCTGCATAGTTCCAACCTTCACATGGTATTCTGTCTGCACGTGAATCTGTGCCCAAATTTCCCTCTTATCTAAAATAGAGACATCAGTCATATGGATTAGGAGCCCACCCTACTCCAGTATAACTTTATCTTAACTAATTACATCTGCAATGACCTTATTTCCAAGCAAGGTCACATTCTGGGGTGCTTGGGCTTAAAATTTCAACATATGAATTTTGGAGCAACACAATTCGACCTATAACAAATTCACAATATTGTTGGTATCAAGTGATGACTGAAATTTACAATGTTTCTTTATTAAGGTCCATGGACTCCTGTGTCAGCAGATTTCTTTCCATGTCCACAGGCCCCAAGTTATAAAAATATGGGTGTACAGAGACTTCCACTTTAGACACAGGGTCTGGGGGGGTGATGTTAGAAGGAATTGAGCTCTTTTATTGAGCTATGATAGCTGTATTAATTGTGGCTCAGAACAAGCTCAAGGATGCCAAAATCAAATGTCACATTAATCAAGCTCCCCCTAGCTTGGTCATGGAAGATAGTATCTGGTGGTAAACTGAGGCAGTAAATAAGAATTGAGGCCAGGCACTCAGCAATGTCATTCTGCTAAACCCAGTCACACACCCAGGAAATAGGTGTCAGAGTGGGGTGATAAGTGAAGCTGTAGTGCCAAAGAGTAGAGATGCTGGGGTGATATTTAAACCTAGGAAACACTGAATGAATTCTTCCCTAGCTGAGGTTATCTTACATGCCAAATCCTGAGCCTTTAGCTCCACACATTTCTTTAATAGTTGGAACCATGTGGGATCTCTAAGGAGTCTGTGCAAGAGCCTTGAGGGCTTTTGAGCATTCTGTGTACAGTTTTCTCCCAATTGGTAGAGTTTCATGGTCTCTGTTTCAGAACATGACCCTCATTTGGGGAAGGACATGGGGGCTATCAATTGTTCTTCTTTCACTGTTAGGATTGTTGAACCTAACAAGAGGACAAGTGTTATGGCTCGTTCCATTTTTCATAAAGCCATTTGAACAAATATTTCTTTAGATTGGTTAAAAGTTCAAGGTAAGACTGAAATGTAAGTTACAGCACTAAAAATGTGACGCAATCTTTCATTTGCAAGTAAAGATAGTAATACATGATAAAGAAGAGCAAAAAGAAAAATCAAACTCTGAGCTGTTTACAAGAAACCCAGTAAAAATAAGTTGTCACAGAGGATAAAGAGAATGGCTGAGTAAAGACACTGTTCTTTATTACAGAACAAAATTGTTTTCTTCTGTAATAAAGAAATATTACAGTTTTAAAAAAGTTCCTTATCAGTCAATATTGGTTACATAAATATTAAATTTAGAGCAGAACAATTTATTTGCCTGTCTTTTGTTAAAGGACATTGGCTGGTCAGTGTTAGCTGATATTTACATAATCCTAGTTAAAAATATAAAATTCTGAGCTGGAGAATATATTATTATTTTTTTAAGTTGAAAAATAAGTTTTCATATTCTGTGAAGAACATTTCGTGCCTAAAAATACATTTGCCATTGCTGTTAGAAACTATGAAAATGTTAACAAGGTTTTCAGAGTATGCTAATGATGTGCTGTCTCTTGAAGAGGAACGTAATGTGACTGACCTGAGGTGCAAGCTTTGAGTGGCTAAAACAATTACATTTTTCTGGCAATAGCACATATAACATGGGAGTTTGGAGTTTTCTTTTTGAGAGGCCCCTTAGTGGGATTCAAGTGGAGTTCATATCCAGACAGTTGACTGCTCAGAGATAGACATCCACAGGTATAAATGAGTGGAATGTGTTCTGATGTAACCGATTGAAGTGAACATGTGCCTCACACATTCCAGATGAGTGTAAAGGGCAACTACACAGCCTGGAGAGCCCTTAGGGCCCAGGGATGGGGGCTATCCTGCTGTCAAATATTTTTCCAAGTTCTATCCCTGCGCCTTCATGTTTGTACTCTTCAAGGACACATTTTGGTAAACCACGGGCCTTCGTATACCCATACGTGTTTGGTCTTATTTTTTTGCCTACACTCTTATAAAACCAGACATCCACAACGAAAGCCAAGTTACTTCACCTGAAATTGGATGCACTATTTTGACCTCAGTTGCATGGGGTTCTCATCAGTTGATAATACATTCAGTGAGGCCTAAGGTCATGTGTACCAACCTGCACCAAGGGAAACCTGTGCCAGCGGTTCTCAAAGTATGATCTGTGGAACCCCCATGGAGTCCACGAAGTCAAAACTACTTTTGTAATAATACTCAGATTTTATTTACCTTTTTAACTGTGTTGACGTTTGCACTAATGGTGCAAGAACGATAGTGGGTAAAACTGCTGATGCCTTAGCATGAGTCAAAGCAGTTGCAATAAACTGCAAGTCAGCATTGAGTTCTTCACCACACACTCTCAGTAAAAACTATATGCCACTGTCACATAAAAATCACCTTGACAAAGAAAAATTAATAATTTTATTAAATACTATCCTTTAAGTATGTCTTTTAATACTCTGTGTGATGAAATGATAAATAAACATAAGGCATTTCCACTGGATACTAAAATATGGTGGTAAATCTGAAGAAAATTCACATGTGGGATTGTGTGGGCTGCAAGCTGAACAAGCCATTTATTTTTACGAACACCATTTTTACTTGAGAGAATTACTGACAAACCGTGGATATTTAGACTTGAGTATTTGGCAGGCATGTTCTCAAAAATGAGCAGAGTAAGCCAGTCACTTCAAAAAAGGCAACAACTCAGTGCTCACTGCCAATGACAAAAGACGAGCTTGCAAGTGAATATCAGAACCTTGGAAAGCTTGTAAAAGCCAGTGCAAGCTTAAGAGTTTCCTGTTAGTTAAAGACTTTTCTGATGTAACTCATGGTAATATTAAGTGTCAACATTTGGAAGATCTATATAACTCAGTGAACTAGTATCTTGCCAAAATCTAATGCATAATGCTACAATATCATGTTTGGTAAAAGAACTACTCAAAATGCAATGGATTTTAATGTTAGACAGTAGGAAAAGTTCACTGAAATGATTTCAAATTCCACATTGGTGAACAACGTGAAGAAACTACCACTTGTCTGATTTTGCTCTAGTAGCAAAGAAGATTCACAATGGTCTAAAGTGACTGTTAAAATACTCCTTCCTTTTCCAACTACCTGTGTGAAATTGGGTTTTCTTCATATATTTCAACAAAATAATATATTGCAACAACTTAAATGGAGAACCAAATATGAGAATTGCTGTCCTCTGTTAGGACAGACAGTAAAGGGGTTTATAAAAATGTAAAACAATGCTACTCTCCTCTCTATTTTTTGTTTGCTTGTTTTGCAAAATCTAATTTTGTTTTATAAAAATATATTATTTATACTTAATGGATTTGTTGTTATCATTTCAAATGAATTAATAAATGAAAGGTTTAGCCAGGGGTGGTGGCTTACGCCTGTAATCCCAACAGTTTGGGAGGCAGAGGCAGGCGGATCACAAGGTCAGGAGTTCGAGACCAGCCTGTCCAATATGGTGAAACCTCGTCTCTACTAAAAAATACAAAAATTAGCTGGGCATGGTGGCACGTGCCTGTAGTTCCAGCTACTCTGGAGGGTAAGGCAGGAGAATCACTTGAACTTGGGAGGTGGCGGTTGCAGTCAGCCAAGATTGTGCCATTGCACCCCAACCTGGGTGACAGAGCAAGACTCCATCTCAAAATAAATAAATAAATAAATAAATAGTTTAAAATGCAGTAGCTTCATTTTCTAATATGGCAAATATTAATATATATAATCTATATAAATGAAGGCTTTCAGGGGTTCTTAATAATTTTTAAAAGAAAAAAAAAGACAGCACTGACCTACATAATATATACAAACTGTATCTCCCTATATAAGATAAAGAAGAACTATGGACTAGTGAAATAACTGAGACATAGAATCAAGAACGTTTCAAATAAAACTAAATTTTCCCTCATTTGACTAGTTCTTTCAGCTCCAATAGATTTTATATCCTGAGTCATCTAAAAATAATTGTCTACTTAATATTAAGTTTCTGCTTAAAATAAGCACCCAGACATAACATTTTATCCATTAAAATACATTGAGTAGCTCTATCAAAATCTGGCCAGACAACTTTGGGGCATGGCTTGAGCCAATGTTTAATGAAAAACTCACTGGCCTAGGGCCCCATTATCCATTTTGCAGCTAGAATGAGCTTTAACAAACACACATCTGATCTTTGTCCTGCTCTCTACGACAAGACGAGATTAGAGAGCTTTCATGGAATATCCGTGCAGTTTAGGATATAGCCCAGACTTCGCATTACTTTTAAGAAGTAAGACATGGCATCTGCTCACCTCTTGTCTTACCGTTTTTCCTTTTCCATTCTATGTGCATAATTTCCTTAATGTTCCACACGCTCAGAGAGTGAGGTTTTTTTAAAATAGTATCTTCCGAGTCTAAACCCAATGCTTTAATATATGGACATTACTGCCCTCATAATATTTATTGCATACAAAATGCTTTCCTAAGTGTTAATCTATTTTCATTCTCACAAGAGCACAATATGTGATATTATCCTATTACAACTTACAATATAAGGGATTGAGATCCATAGGTGTTAAGTAGCATCCTTGAGATCACAGTTGTTAAGTGAAAAGGGCTGGCACTTAAGCTCCAGTCTTCTGATCTAACTTTCCTGATAGTTCACTGCACTAATGTGGTCAGAAAAATGCCTACGTGTATCTAATGTGTACAGCTCTATTGCTCTTCTGGTGATATCAAAATTTCGAGATTTTTTTTTTTTTTAGCCAGCTCCAAATGATTCATCTGACTTGAATGGTTCTATATCACCCATTATTTATATCGGAACACCCTAAAGATCTTCCAGAACCCAACCAACCATTATAAGTGAAGTTCAGTGTCAATTCTTTCAAAGTGAATTATTACTTCTGTAAAGTAAGAACTTTACTAATATATGCATATAATATCTAATTTACTTGAAAATTCTACTGCCTAGACTACACAAAGAAGTTATGTTTCATAGTGTTAGTTTTAATCCACAACTTGGTGATGAATAAATAGTATTTGGAGAACCATACTGGGATAAACCCTCAGGGATAGCTTGCATTTAAACACTGAAGTCAAAAGTCCACATTCTGCTGTGTTGACCAGAAGACTTCCAGCTACTTTCCACACATTCAGCACCAGAGGTTTACCAACTGGCATAATGGATGCTAGGAATGACTTTACCAGCAAAATGAATGGTGTGCATGAACAGAACATAAGCACTTACACAAATTATAGGGAATGGCGCATTTTTTTCAGCTGAAAATTCCCAACTGGATTAGGTCAATTTTCAAAAGCTCCTGGGTTCAGGGATCATCAGAAGATTTTGTCCCTGGATTCTGGCTGAAGCATTAGCCAAACTGAAAAATAGAATATTATTTCATCTGCCTTAAATGGGCCTTTCCTGAATGGGGTTACAACCTAACTGGATGCCATTTAAGGTTCCTTAACGTCAGTATGCATGGCAAGATTAAGCATAAAACATTATATATTTCTGTGTTTTGAAATTGTGTAGAGGAAATCTATTACACTGACCCACTTCCAACTATTAGAAGCTATGAATATTAATCCCCCAAAATCTGATCATTGTAAATGACCAAATTTACATAGTTCAATTTTCAAAAGCTTCTATTATAAAGCAGTATAAGGAACTTAGAATGTTGCTACTTCATAAGAAATACTAAATCAAATAATGTTGAGTTCCTTGCTATTTTTCCTATTTAAAGACTACAGAAAACAGGACTACCTTTCACTTTGTACTTTATGTTCCTCTGTATTATTCAAATTACATAATTATTAATATTCTATATTACTCACATTATACAGCAAACATGTATCACTTTTTAATAAAAACCCCTAAATAATAGAAAAAACTAAATTAATTTGATGCTAAGATTGATGTAGATCTGCAACTTCTTGTACAACTCCCTAATTTCAGGTTTTTTGGCTTATTAAAATATCATCACTATTTTCTTAATAAATTACTATAGAAATGTTATTTACTTGAGTTCATATTAATTTTATATGTGAATTTTTAAGGATGGAATGACCCAGTTCTTTTATAAAACTCCGAAAAGCTCAATCAGGATCCTTTATTATCTTCACATTCCATAAAGCTGAGTCCTCATTGTCGAACTATGGTCAACATTCCAACAGTAATCTTGAATATAACAAAAGATTTAAAAATTTTAAAAGCTATCATGTAGTAAATTATTTTGTTTTGTTTTGTGGATGAAAACTGGAAGTTAGGGACTGTATATTATAATCTTTAAAATATCTCCATTGCTTGCATGTAATGCTTTGTATATATGCTTGATTTATGGAATGAACACATGGTTTTCATCTCACTTAGTGCCTGTGTGTTTAAAATTAGTTTAAAAATTAACTACCTATATGAATGTTACTTTTTTAAGATGCCCAAACCTCTTGCTAGTTTTGGCATTTTCTGTAAGAAGTGAAAGATAATGGTATATATAGTGTACCTACCAAGATATTTCTCAGTACCTAGGTTTATTACAATCTGGGGGAGAGAACAAGTTACACTGTAAAAATAACTTCAGAATCAATTAAAATGTGGGATAAACACTCTTAGCTATGAAAGACCAGACTGTCAGAGAGCAGCCTCCTGGGCCAATATCATCACAGGATATATTCTGACCCGAGAAATCCTGTATCCTTCCCACCTCTCAGAAGAGAGAAAAGTAAGACAGGATAAATTTCAAAAGCAGAATGAATGTGAGAAATCACTGTTCATTCTACCAGCTTTCATTATTGGTAAAAGAAAGTTTCCATTTCAGATATCAAAACACATCCCTTCTGCTTATCTTTTCTTTACTTCATCTACCCTATGAATGTTTAGTAGCTCAAGAGCCTGGCTCCCTGAAAACTCAACTTTCTTGCCACCTGTTTATAGTTCTCTTCATGTAGACTTCCAGGCTCATATCCTTTCTAAAAGAACAGGAGGTTAAAAAACAACTTTGTCTTTAAATTATCAACTTTTTTCCATTTAAGATGAAGGAATATCTCTTCTAGACTCCAAGTGAATGGAAAAACAATAGCCCTAAATATCCTCCACTTCCACATAACTGCTCCCACAAACAGTTATGTCATAAAACAAATGCCTTCAAAACAAATGTTGAGAAGGACCAATGTTTCTCAGTTTGATTGTAGGTTGTATATTGACATGTCAGGTAAATTTGAAAATGCATATTTATAAATTATATAAGTTTTTCAGGCTAATGGTTTTATATTTGGTTAAATTTATTGTCTAAGCAGCATGTGCACTCATAGAAAACTATAAAAATGATTTTCCCAAGGAGCCGTATATTTAAAATTCTACTAGTTCTGCTCCACATTTGGAATGAATCAGAGTGAGCCTTGGCAGCTTCTCGCCACACACCCACGGGGCATTAACAATGGCTTCTAGGTTCTCTTCTGAAGCCTGCATAACCTTTTAGGTAACTAGGATGGGATGTAGTTTGGGAGACCTGCCAAAGAGAAAGGGATACTTCCAGCTGAATTTGCTCATGGATGGACATTTGGGATGGCTGATTTGAGGCATATAAGAAAGTCTTTCTTTGACTCCAAAAATACTTTGAGCACCCACTTCATGACCTGAAATCCTACCATAAAATATTATTTTTTTTCATGCTAGTCTTTCTTCCTTAATTAAAAGGTAAACACACTTAGGGGCAACCACTATTGATGGAAGGAAGTTCAGCCAAATACTCAGAATTCTTGATATCAATCATAGGCCAATCAAGTTCTGAGTCTGTTCCTTCTACCAGGGATGTCCTTGCAGTAGTAAGTGGTGTTGGGATATCCAGGCACAAGCACTATGCCAAGGCTCAAGTGGGCATGTGGGTTTGAGGTGGTCTGATTTAGCCACCGCAATGACAGAGGCTCATGTGTTGAAACCACGTTATGAAATCAGAACAGAAAGCTACCTCTTAGTTGCATAAGTTACAGAAACCAACGCTTGGAGCAGGATTGCTCCTATGCCTGAAGTAGGAATGTGCCTACAGTGGGGATGAAGTTGCCTAGTCCCATAGAGTGAGGAAGCAGAGCAGAGCAGAAAGTGAAGGTTATCACTGCAAAATGTTTACGTAGCATACAGAGGTTGATGTACCTTTAGTAGCTCACATACAGAATTGTACATAAAAACATGAAGTTATTAATGTCACAAATTTGCTGAAAAAGAATGTGCTGACAGTTTGACAACCTAACAATATTCTTCATTTGTTCAGTAACAGTAACTATTGTAATGATTTTATCTTATTTTAATACTCAAATGAGCTTTGTCAAGATAATTGGATGAGTTAGTACTTATTTTATATTTTCTTTCAATTTGTGATTTTTTTTCTGTCAGTGTATTTTCCTAAAGCTTGAAAAATATTGCATTTATTTCAATGGTCTAAATAGCACATCTAGTATAACCCTAATCTTAAGTTAGACTTTTTGCAAGGACATTCATAATCTTGATTTAAATAATAGGTCAACTGTGTCTGTAAGTGTAGGTGATATGGTTTGGCTGTGTCCCCCCTAAATCTCATCTTAAACCACAGTCTCCATAATCCCCACCTCTCATGGGAGGGTTTGGATCATGGGGGAAGTAATTGGATTATGGGGGCAGTTACCTCTATGCTGTTCTCATGATAGTGAGTGAGTTCTCATGAGATCTGATGATTTTATAAGGGGCTTTCTGGCTCTTCATTCTAAACTTCTCCTTGCTGCCACCATGTGAAGAAGGACATGCTTTCTTCCTCTTCAACCATGATTGTATGTTTCCTGAGGCCTGCCCAGTCATGCTGTACTGTGAGTCAATGAAACCTCTTTCCTTTATAAATTACCCTGTCTCAAGAATGCCTTTAGTAGTAGCATGAGTATGGACTAACACAGTAGGCTGGTGCAATATATTGCTCATTCCCCTTCCCATTACCTCTGATTATTTAAAGTTGCAAAGTAGTGTTTTATAACAGCCAAAATAAGCTCATTTTGATGCCAAAAGTGTCATCAAATTATTCTCATCCTTCTTGCTTAGCTATTGGTTTGTAGACTGCAATTAGAACACTTCACACTCAATTAGAAAGCTAAGAAAAATAGGTTTTAAAAAAGAAGTTGGGGTTGCTATGACTGCCTTGAAAATAACCCTAGACTGTCCATTACCACATGGGAGAAACAGCTCACAGAACCAAGCATCATGAGGTCTGAGGACAGATGTTTGTTAGGTTGTCTTCACCATGGCAGCTTACTTCCTTCTCTGAAGTCCCTAGTCTCCTATTAGTGGTGTCTGTGGTGGTGGGTGAGGACTCAGATGGGGGACAAGAGAGCCCTTCCTTCTTCCTTGTCTGAAAAAATTTAAGGATGCTCAAATTCAGAACAAAAGCTTGTTGAGGCCATAAGGCTATTCTGCTTTTTTGCTAATGTTTCATTCAACAAACATAAATGGTTTCTATCCTACACTACACTCTGTCCACCTACAATGGTATGTTTGTCCTTCTTTGATCAGCTGAATAACACTTCATCAGAAGGCTAGTAATGAAGGACTTTCCCCATAATTAGAGCTCAAACTCTAGCATCTTCTCCTATATCTTCTAGCAGGGTTCTCTACACTTCTATTTCCTAATTTTTAAAAAGGCAATAACAATATTAAGAACAACAATATTTACATCACTATGACTTTGGAGACAAAGTATTTTGCATAAAACACCTAAATCTAACTAAGGATTATTAATCTCTTATTCCACCAAAATCACCTTTCTCTGACACACATTTCTAAACACCTAATTTATGTAAGTCATGTGCTCTAAAATAACTTTCATTCTATGAAACACATAACATTTTGAGGTGAGGATTAGTAATGGAGTTTCCCTGAGATATAATTAATCAGGGATTACTAGAATATTAGCCTACAATTTTTGTTCTATTGTGCTACCTTTCATGTTGAATGAGCACCTTTCCTGGTAAAAGAGTATTTCATTACTGAAGAAGAATAAAGAACTGCTGGAAAGGAGTAGGGAGAGCCAGGGAGCAGGGGGACTGCAGGCTGGTACGTGTCAGCTGGCAAGAAAGTCAAGAAACAGTGACCAGAGAAATATATATTCTGCAAGTCTGGTGTTTCTATTACTGCTTTCAGATTATCACAAATAATCCTTTTAGAACAAGAATGTCTCACAATACTTTTTGGAAATAGCAAATGATGGATTTAGAGAAGTGGTTCCCTCCACTGTAGTGAATTTTTATGGATGAAGGATATAAAATCATAGAGGAAAGGTGATCATTCAGAAAAGGGAAGCAATGGAATTTACCCTGGGAGCCCAGAACGGAGAGACTTCAGGAGGCAGCCTGGGGCCAGGAATGAGTCACCAGTAAGCCTCTGACACACGCTCAAGCCTTTTTTTTTGTCCAAACCGCCTTGCTCAGGGCACAGCAGACACGACGAGAACAGGCAGAAGATGGAGTCTTAGAACACAGATTTGAGTCTCAACATTCACTGGGTTGTTAACTAAACACTTGGAACTTAGGTCTCCTCAGATTTTAAATAACAACAACATAGTACCTACTTCACATTGTTGTTCGCTGTTGTTTTTTCTGTAAAGAATAAGAGATATAATGAGAAAAGACATTTTGTAAAGCAGACTATCGCCACAAATGTTAAAGAGTTAACACTCAGAAAGTCCTTGAGTGATTTTGTAGAAGGTGGGGGGAGATGAGGGGAGAGGACGGTTGACAACACAAACCCACATATGTCTACTGATGATGACTTTATTGCCAAAAGCCAGAAGCATCTCCAGAGTGTTAGTCCATCAGCCTAAATTTCCCTTCTCCCTAAGTTCATCGTGTTTGCTGATATTCTATGCTAGGAACATTTTCTCAATTTAAACTTGCAGAAAATGTTCAGCATACGTTCTGTGCATTCTATTCATGGATTTTTATTTCCATGAATTTTAAGCGAATGCCATCATTCTGTTGTCTGCTAGGTTACTTCAAAAGCGATTGTCCTATTAAGCAAAAAATTTCCTCTTTTCTCTTTCTACATTCCCTCCCATTGTTACAAGGCGTTTTCCATATGGGTTTGCCACATGAGAAATATGCCAGGAGATAAAAATTGTCACAGACTTTTTAGTGTATATTTTCATTTCTCTTGCTACACATCAGAGTGATCATGAAGAACAATTTTCTGGCATCCATACTGGGTGTTTTTCACAGAGACACGTTGAGAACTAAATGCACCACTAGTTTCTCCATCTGACTGGCAGGCACATGATCATTTACTGTCACATCAGGGAAGATGTAGAATGAAAAGAAACTGGAATAAAAAACAGAATTTTAAGCCCAGCAGCAGGGTGTTCAGGTTTGTCCAAATGCTCAATTCAAGACCCAGGAAGCCTTCTTGCTCACTTGCAGAAAAAAAGCATCTTGATGGTCCTCACTGCTAATTACCTGACAAAGAACTTGGTGCTGAATGGCATAGCTGAATGCCAGTTACCAGTGGGAGAGTGTCAATGAGGCAGACTGGATCAATATAGCATAAATAACTCAACCCAGAATTTAAAACCAAGACTTGGCAGCATTTATGATCATCCTTGGAAACTTAGAAACACTAGACATCTACTTTTCAGAAAAATTAGACATATAGACAAAATTTCGTTTTACAGTTTTAGAGATACATAGATCCCAGGCTCATTACTCTTAATTTAGAAAAATTAACCTATGGCATAATATATACTGCATGACTGCTACTTCCATGATGATAAAATAAGAAAAAGGAGTTGTTTGGTAAATGAACCTGATTTTTTGAAATTGAGTTTCAAAACAGTACATACTTCAAGCAGTTCTTCAAAAAATATCAATCATTTAGTCAACCTATCCAACTGTTCTTTGCATATCCACTGTTCTAGGCAAAAGTACAACAGAATTGATTAACACATGATCCCTGGTTGTCCCAGAAAAGGAAGAGGACCACCTGCACCTGAAGGATGAGGGAATCTCCAGGGTAGAGATGTGTGTGAAGTACAGAGAAAACATTCCATTTACCAGACAGATCCAGCAGTGAACAATGTCTGCCTCTCACTTGGAACTGCTTGCCCCTCCTGTTGTTCCCCATGCAGTTTGCACATCTGATTGATAAGCTCAATCTATTTGAACATAGCTTAATAAGAGTTATGGATTTTCAAATTCCACACATTCTAGCACAGTACTCAGGTGTGTGAAAGGAAAAATATATGCTTGTAGAATGAATAAGTAATGGAATGAGGCACATAAGTCCAACCTCTAATTCTGCTCAGAAGTCATTTAAGGGTAGCCTTCAAGTGACCAGTAATTTTAGTAAGAAAGAGTCCCTGCAAAGCTCTCTGTTTATGGAAAAGCAACACAGTATTCAGTTCTAGGCCAGAATCTCTTTGAGAGAAACTGGATCATGGTCTCGAGAAAGTGGGTACAGATCTTGATGATAGGTAGCCTATAAGTGCTCTGAGGACAGTATCTGTGCCTAATATATTTGCTCATTGTAGGTGCCACTCTGCTGGCTGTACTGAATTTAGGATTATGATAGGGGGTGATCCAGTTCTCCTTGGCAGAACCCTTACACAGCGCAACCCTTAAAAAAAGAAGAAAAATGAACTCTGTGGGGAAACTCAAATAAAGCAAAAGACATGACATTAAACAAGGACACCAAGGAGCCATGTTTTAGCAGAACACACTCTTTAAAAACAGGAAAACCAAAAATAATTATTATGGTAAACTTCACACATAAAAAAGTAGAAAGACTAGCATAATGAACTCTCAGGAGCTCTGATAGCTATTGGTCCACTTATGGCCAATATTGTTTTATGTATGACCCCTCCCCACCAACAACATATCTTTAAAAATGTTTTATTGATATATAATAGTTGTACACATTTTGAGGGTACATGGGATATTTTGATACCTGTATACAATGCATAATGATCGAATCAGAGTGATTAGGGTAGCCATCACTTCAAACATTTATCTTTTCTTTGTGCTGGGAACATTACAATTATTCTCTTCTAGCTATTTTGAAATACACAATACATTCTTATTAACAATCATTTCCCCACCATACTATCTAGTACTAAATATATTCCTTCTATCTGACTGTGAGTTTTGTTGTTGTTGTTGTTTTATTTTGTTTTTGTAGAGACAGGATCTCACTATGTTGCTCAGGCTGGTTTTGAGCTCCAGGCCTCAAGTGGTCCTCCCACATCGACCTCCCAAAGTGTTGAGATTACAGACATGAGCCACCATGCCTGGCCCTAACTGTATTTTTGTACCTTGTAACCAGCTTCTCATCACTGCCCCCCTCATTTTTCACCCTCTGGTAATCACCTTTCTGCTCTCTACCTCTATGAGATCCAGTTTTTTTTAGCTCCCATGGATGAGTGAGAACATGTGTTATTTGTCTTTCTGTTCTTGGCTTATTTCAGTTAACACAGTGACTCCAGTTCCATTCATATTGCTGCAAATGGTGGGTTTTATTCTTTTAATGGTTGAATAATATTCCATTGCGTATATGTACCACATTTTCTTTATCTATTCATCTGTTGATAGACATTTAGCTTGACTTGATATCTTAGCTATTGTGAATAATGCCGTAATAAATATAGGAAGGCGGATATCTCTTTGATATACTGATGCTCTGCCTTTTTAATGTATAAACAGAAGTGGGATTACTGAGTCAATGGCAATTCTAATTTTAGTTTTTTCAAGAAACTCCATATCATTTTCCATAATGGCTATATTAATTTACATTTCCACCAACAGTGAATAAGAGTTCACCTTTTTTACATATCCTCACCAACATGTGTTATGTTTGTATTTTTAAAAGTAGTCATTCTAACTGAAGTGAGATAATATCTTATTGTGGTTTTGATTTGCATTTACCTGATGATTCATGATGTTGAACATTATTTTTTACATACTTGGCAATTTGTACATCTTCTTTTGAGAAATGTCTATTCAAGTCTTTCACCCATTTTAAAATTTGACTATTATGATTATTATTTTGCTATTGAGTTTTGAGTTCTTTTTATACTCTGGTTCTTAATCCCTGGTTGGATTAATGGTTGGTAATTTTTTTCTCCCATTCTTAAATTGTCTCTTCATTTTGTTTGCTTGTTTGTTTGTTTGTTTGTTTGAGTCAAGGTCTCACTCTGTTGCCCAGGCTGGGGTGCAGTGGTGCAATCACAGGTCATTGCAGCGGTGCAATCACGGGTCATTGCAGCCTCAATCTCCCCAGACTCAACTGATCTTCCCACCACAGCCTCCTGAGTAGCTGAGACTACAGGCTTGCACCACCATGCCTGGCTATTTTTTGGAGAGATGAGGTTTTGCCATGTTACTCAGGCTGGTCTCAAACTCCTGGGCTCCAGCAATCCACCTGCCTCAGCCTCCTAAACTGTTGGGATTACAGGTGTGAGCCACTGCACCTCACCTTCTTAATTTTGTTGATTGTTTCTTTTGCTATGCAGAAGGTTTTTAACTTAATGTAATTCTGTTTGTCTATTTTTGCTGTTGTTGCTTGTGCTTTTGAAGTCTTATCCATAAAATCTTTGCCTAGACCAGTGTCCTGAAGCATTTCTCCTATGTTTTCTTGTAGCTTCATTATTTCAGGTCTCACATTTAACTTTTTTATTCATTTTGACTTGATTTTTGTATATGGTGAAAGATGGGGCCTAGTTTTATTCTTCTGCATATGGATATCCAGTTTCCCCAGCACCATTTATTAAAGAGACCATCCTTTCCCCATTCTGTTTTCTTGGCACCTTTGTGGAAAATTAGTTGGCTGTAAGTGTTTGAATTTATTCCTGGGTTTTCTATTCTGTCCCATTGGTTTATGTGTTTGTTTTTATGCCAGTACCATGCTGTTTTGGTTACTGTAGCTTTATGGCATACTATGAGCTCAGGTTGTATGGTGCCTCCAGCTTTGTTCTTTTTGCTTAGGATTGTTTTAGCTATTTGGTGTCTTTCGTGGTTTCACACAAATTGTAGGATTTTTTGTTGTTATTTCTGTGAAGAATGTCATTGGTATTTTTACAGGGGTTGCATTGAATCTGCAGATTGTTTTGGTATATAGATTTTTTAATAATATTATTTCTTCCAATCCATGAGCTGGAATATCTTTTCTTTTTTTTGGTTCCCTCTTTGATTTATTTCATCAGTGTTTTATCATTTTCCTTGTAGAAATTGCAAATAAAAAGATATGTTGACTTCAACCTTTGAAACAGTTGGAGTAGAAGTAGTTAGTTTTAGCTCTTCCTTAAATGTATGGTAGAATTCAGCAGAGAATCCATCAGATCCTGTGCTTTTCTTTGATGAGAGACTTTTTATTACTGTATCAATTTGTTATTCATTATTAGACTCTTCAGGTTTTCTGTTTCTCCATGGTTTAATCTTGGTAGGTTGTATGCGTCCAGAAACTTATCCATTTCTTCTGGGTTTTCCAATTTATTGGTGTATAGTTGTTCACAGTAGTCAACGTATCTTTTTATTTGCAAATATTTCAGTATAGATCTATAAAATATAACTCTAAAAATATAATCACAATAATATAATAAATAACATTTTAGGTTAATGCTAATTCTCTATCATGTAAGATATAGCTAGTATTCAAATTTTTCCATTGGCCTCATAATTTATTTTTAGTTTTATTACATAGGATCTCAATAAAGTACATACATTGAAATTGGTTGATATGTCACTGAAACATCCTTTAGTTTATAGATTCCTCTTCATCTTTTCCCCTGCAATGTATTTGTTGGCAAAGTGAATTCACTTCTTTTGGCCTGATTTTGATGATTGACTTCCAAAATGTTACTTGGTATGTTCCTTCACCTCCTTTATTTACTGTGAGTCAGCATTTAAATCTAGAGATTGAGCAGATTTAGTAAGAATACTTCATGCCACGGTATACTTCCATTGGGAGGCACATATGCCTAGTCATTTCTTTTTTTGTGGCTAGTGGCCCTTGATAAACATTGCTTAGATTTATTAATTAATCAAAGCAGACTCTTCACTAGGGGTAGTGATATGATTTGGCTGTGTCCCCACCCAAATCTCACCTTGAATTGTAATATTCCCCACGTGTCAAGTTCAGGGCCAGGTGGAGATAATTGAATCATGGGGGCAGTTTCCCCTATACTATTCTTGTGGTAGTGAATAAGTCTCACAAGATCTGATGGTTTTATAAATGGGAGTTCCCATGCACAAGCTCTCTTGCCTACCACCATGTAAGATGTGCCTTGCTTCTCCTTTGCCTTTCATCATGATTGTGAGGCCTCCCTAGTCATGTGGAACTGTGAGTCCATTAAACTTCTTTCCTGTATAAATTACCCAGTCTTGGGTGTGGATTTATTAGCAGTGTGGGAACAGACTAATACAGGTAGACTATGGCCTTTCAAGACAAAGAAAGATGTAGCTCTGAGGCAGAGGTGAAGGAATTTCAGCTCCCTCTTCATTAAAATCTTTCTTGTCTTAACTGGAGAATCCCTTTCCCATCTTTCCTGGAGAATCCCTTTCCCATGCTGTTTCCTGAGATGTCTGCCACATGACTTGAGGGAGCTTCAGCCTGTCTGGTTGATTAAGAATGGCTCTTCTCTTTTTTAGATTTAATATTTGAATCCAAGGAAACAAATGATAGAAATATAACATTATTTGTAATCATATACTTAATATTTACGTACACATTTATATATGTATGTAAATATTACTTATTTACATATTTATAATTTTATACCTTAGCTCTATTACAACCTTCCAGAATACATTCAATAATGTTTTGACTCAGTAAATGGCACATGTGGTACAAAACTAAAACTGGCTGATACAGTATTCTCTCAGCCACCAAATGTCTCTGTCCAGGAGCAACCATTGTCCAAGATTTTGTATTCTTTCAGATATAGTCTTTGGTTAAACAAGAACTTATGACTATAGTGATTCACTACATATATATATGTATAGTGTCTGTGTGTGGGTGTGCCTGTATAATTAATCTTCAATTAGCAATTATTACTATATTTTATACTCCTGAAATTTTCCTTTGCATATGTGGTTACAGTTATATTTCTTTTTTTGAATTTCAACTTTTATTTTAGATTCAAGTGTACATGTGCAGGTTTGTTACATGGGTATATTGATTGATGCTAAGGTTTGGGGTACAATTGAACCCGTCACTCATCATAGCACCCAATAGGTAGTTTTTTTAACCCTTGCCCCTCATGTCCCATGTCTCTAGTAGTCCCCAGTGTCTATTGTTCCTATCTTTATGTTTATGTGTGCTCAGTGCTTGGCAGTTCTCACTTATAAGTATGTATAAGTGTTCCCTTTTGTCTGCAGCGTCACCAACATCTGTTCTGTTTTGACTTTGTAATAATAGCCATTCTGACTATTCTTAGTTAAGAGATAGTATCTCATTACAACTTTGATTTATATTTCTCTGATTATTGATTTTTATTATTAATTTATTCACATTAGAGTTGCTTCAGTTTTCTTATAAAAATAATACTTGATCACTATAAAAATTTAAGTAGTATAGAAAAGTGTGAAGAAAAACTGAAAACCACATGTATTTATATTAATACTACCTAGACACTTTTTGTGACTAGATAAACTAATGCAATAATTCAATGAAGATATGGTAATACAGGTACAATAGAAGTTCAAAATAAATAAGTAACATGTTAGACAGGTTCGTGAAATTCTTCAACTATGATATCTGATATGAGTGATGCTGAACAAGGCAGATGTTACAGACTAGATGTTAAAAGAAGATTAATTGGCCAGGTGTGGTGGCTCACACCTGTAATCCCAGCACTTTGGGAGGCCGAGGTGGGCGGATCACTTGATATCAGGAGTTTCAGATCAACCTGGCCAACATGGCAAAACCACATCACTACAAAAAATACAAAAATTAGCCAGGTGTGGTGGCATGTGCCTGTAATCCCAGCTACTCAGGAAGCTGAGGCAGGAGAATCGCTGGAACCCAGGTGGTGGAGGTTGTGGTGAGCCAAGATTGTGCCACTGCGCTCCAGCCTGAATGACAGAGTGAGACTCTGTCTCAAAAAAAGATTAATTAACCTGTGTAAGAAAGAGCCTAGGGAAAATGTAAAATGAGAAAATGTCTTAGACTAGAAAAACTGATGAATTAGGTGAACCAAATAGAAATAAGCATGCAACATGAACAGCCAGAAGAAAGCTTTCAAGAACTAGTGGAAGATTATTGACATGTTATTGAAGGACTCATTCAAGAGTAAAGATTATATTACCCTGCACAAGAAGTTTCCAAGTGTCTGTACATCATCCTGTGAAAAATCTGATCATAACTTTAATTTCAAAATCTTGTACCATTTTACATATCTTAAAAGTTATCTAGCTTATCTTTAGTTAAATATTTTCTTTTGGAGAGATTGTATATTTTAAAAAACTGTTTAGAATTTGTGAGCATATATTACACTTTTTAAAAGTTATAGCTTCTGAAATACCCAAAGAAAAGCAGTTGCTTTTCTTCTTAAGCAGTATAGTAAATGATTAGTTGTGATGTGTTTAAAAACTTCTCTGCCTATAGTTTCATGCGCTCATGAAACACTAGTCCTCATTTTATAAACAGTGAGGGTTTATCGTGGGCAAGTTACCATGCAGAGTATTAGAGACAGTGAAATGATAGATTCAGTTCCTCAGTGAGGAAAGCCTAGAAAGTGTTTGTAGACCACCCGTCCAGGCTCTGTATCCTCAGTGGAGCCTTTGGATGGACATGTGCACATCCTCAGACATACGCTCCTTCATCTTGGGCCAGGGAGGAGCAGCAGCCATGATCTAGATGACAGCCACAGCAGGCAGCTTCAGACTTGGTCCTTGGTGACCCTTGGTTACATCAGCAAGGGGTATATTTTATTTTATTTTATTTTGTTTTGTTTTTTAATTATACTTTAAGTTTTAGGGTACACGTGCACAACGTGCACTTTTGTTACATATGTATACATGTGCCATGTTGGTGTGCTGCACCCATTAATTCGTCATTTAATATTAGGTATATCTCCTAATGCTATCCCTCCCCCCTCCCCACACCCCACAACAGTCCCCAGAGTGTGATGTTCCCCTTCCTGTGTCCTTGTGTTCTCATTTTTCAATTCCCACCTATGAGTGAGAACATGTGGTGTTTAGTTTTTTGACCTTGTGATAGTTTGCTGAGAATGATGGTTTCCAGCTTCATCCATGTCCCTACAAAGGACATGAACTCATCATTTTTTATGGCTGCATAGTATTCCATGGTGTATATGTGCCACATTTTCTTAATCCAGTCTATCATTGGTCGACATTTGGGTTGGTTCCAAGTCTTTGCTATTGTGAATAGTGCCACAATAAACATACATGTGCATGTGTCTTTATAGCAGCATGATTTATAATCCTTTGGGTATATACCCAGTAATGGGATGGCTGGGTCAAATGGTATTTCTAGTTCTAGATCCCTGAGGAATCGCCACACTGACTTCCACAATGGTTGAACTAGTTTCTGGTCCCACCAATAGTGTAAAAGTGTTCCTATTTCTCCACATCCTCTCCAGCACCTGTTGTTTCCTGACTTTTTAATCATTGCCATTCTAACTGGTGTGAGATGGTATCTCATTGTGGTTTTGATTTGCATTTCTCTGATGACCAGTGATGATGTGTATTTTCTCATGTGTCTTTTGGCTGCATAAATGTCTTCTTTTGAGAAGTGTCTCTTCATATCCTTTGCCCGCTTGTTGATGGGGTTGTTTATTTTTTTCTTGTAAATTTCTTTGAGTTCTTTGTAGATTCTGGATATTAGCCCTTTGTCAGATGAGTAGATTGCAAAAATTTTCTCCCATTCTGTAGGTTGCCTGTTCACTCTGATGGTAGTTTCTTTTGCTGTGCAGAAGCTCTTTAGTTTCATTAGATCCCATTTGTCAATTTTGGCTTGTGTTACCATTCCTTTTGATGTTTTAGACATGAAGTCCTTACCCATGCCTGTGTCCTGAATGGTATTGCCTACGTTTTCTTCTAGGGCTTTTATGGTTTTAGGTCTATCATTTAAGTCTTTAATCCATCTTGAATTAATTTTTATCTAAGGTGTAAGGAAGGGATCCAGTTTCAGCTTTCTACATATGACTAGCCAGTTTTTCCAGCACTATTTATTAAATAGGGAATTGTTTCCCCATTTCTTGTTTTTGTCAGCTTTGTCAAAGATCAGATAGTTGTAGATATGCAGCATTATTTCTGAGGGCTCCCTTCGGTTCCATTGGTCTATATCTCTGTTTTGGTACCAGTACCATGCTGTTTTGGTTACTGTAGCCTTGTAGTATAGTTTGAAGTCAGGTAGAGTGATGCCTCCAGCTTTGTTCTTTTGGCTCAGGATTGACTTGGCAATGCAGGCTCTTTTTTGGTTCCATGTGAACGTTAAAGTAATTTTTTCCAATTCTGTGAAGAAAGTCATTGGTAGCTTGATGGGGATGGCATTAAATCTATAAATTACCTTGGGCAGTATGGCCATTTTCACAATATTGATTCTTCCTACCCATGAGCATGGAATGTTCTTCCATTTGTTTGTATCCTCTTTTATTTCATTGAGCAGTGGTTTGTAGTTCTCCTTGAAGAGGTCCTTCACATCCCTTGTAAGTTGGATTCCTAGGTATTTTATTCTCTTTGAAGCAATTGTGAATGGGAGTTCACTCATGATTTGGGTCTCTATTGGTCTGTTATTGGTATATAAGAATGCTTGTGATTTTTGTACACTGATGTTGTATCCTGAGACTTTGCTGAAGTTGCCTATCAGCTTAAGGAGGTTTTGGGCTGAGATGATGGGGTTTTCTAGATATACAATCATGTCATCTGCAATCACGGACAATTTGACTTTCTCTTTTCCTAATTGAATACCCTTTATTTCCTTCTCCTGCCTGATTGCCCTGGCTGGAACTTCCAACACCATGTTGAATAGGAGTGGTGAGAGAGGGCATCCCTGTCTTGTGCTGCAAGGGGTATATTTTAAAACTTTAACCCCCAATTTCCACTTTTAGATAGCAATAGTCTTTTGAAGGTATCATTAAAAAATCACACTAAACTTTTTTTTTTTTTTGAGGTGGAGTCTCTCTCCGTCACCCAGGCTGGAGTGCAGTGGCGGCATCCTGCTCACTGCAACCTCCGCCTCCCAGGTTCACGCCATTCTCCTGCCTCAGCCTCCCGAGTAGCTGAGACTGCAGGCACTGTCCAACACGCCAGGCTAATTTTTTTGTATTTTTAGTAGAGACAGGGTTTCACCGTGTTAGCCAGGATGGTCTCGATTTCCTGACCTCGTGATCCATCTGCCTCGGCCTCCCAAAGTGCTGGGATTACAGGCGTCAGCCATCGCACCCGGCCCACACTAAACTTTTGTTATGAGAGAAAGTCTTCCAAGACTTGACTTTGTTTTCTGTAACAATTGCAATTACCAGATTTTGGAGAAGTCTCTGAGAACAAGCTCTGTCTTAATCCATTTAGTGTTGCTATTACAGAATACCTGAGTCTGTGTTTATAAAGAAATGAGGTTTATTTGTCTCATGATTCTCATGGCTAGAAGGACACCTCTTGCTGTTTACATCTTTATGTAATCACCCCCTACTGGGTATGGGAGGAACCTAGTGACTTGCTTCTACTAATAAAATATGATGGAAAGTACTGGAATATTTATACAAAGTAGATGCAATATTCATTCCAAAATTAGTTTGCAGAAACTTTTAACTATTGTCTTGCTGGCAGTCTCTCTATTATCTTCTCCACTTGCGCACTTTGTTGAAGCAAGCTTCTATGTGAGAGAAACATGCATGTCAAGGAACTGAAAGCAGCCTCTGGTCCACAACCAGTGAGAAGAGATGCCCTTATGGAACTGAATCCTTCAAACAATGATGTGAGTTTGCAAGTGAATCCTTTTTCAGTTTATCCACAGACTCTAAACTCAAGTTTGATTGCAGCCAGACCAAGCTATGCCATGCTCAAACTCCTGCCCCAAAGAAACGGTGAGAAAATAAATTTATGTTGGTTTAGGTAAGTTTTGTGGTAATTTTACATGCAGCAATAGATAATTAATACAGGACTGAAGAGCTTCATCCATATTCATTTGGACCTTGCTATGGTCTGAAAATGGTTTGTTTCCACCAAAATTCATGTTGAGGCTTGGTTCCCCAATGTGGTGGTGTTGGGAGGTGGTTATCTTTAAGAGGTGATTAGGTCATTAAGATGGATTACTCTCTTCTCAGGAAACTGGGTTAGTTCTTGATAGAACAGTTTATCCCTGTGAGAGCAAGGTGTCATTAGGCAAGATCGTGTCCAGTGTCTGCTCTTCTCTGCACGTGCATGCTTCCCCTTCTCCTTCACTACGCTGTGACGCTGAGCAGATGTTGACATCATGCTTCCTGGACTTTCCAGCCACCAGAATCATGAGCCAAATAAATTGGCTCTTTTCTTTATAAATTACCCAGCCTCAGGTATTCTGTGATAGCAACACTAAATGGGATAAGACAGACCTTGTTCTCAGGAACTTCTCCAAACTCTGTGATTGCAAGTAGAAGCAGAGCCTGGAACTGTTAAAGAAAGCAGAACCAAAGCCTGGGAGACTTTAATCTCATAATAAAAGTTTAATTGTGATGTTAGCGTGTCAATTTTGGATCTTTCCTGCTTTCTCTTGTGGGCATTTAGTGCTATAAATTTCCCTCTACACACTGCTTTGAACGTGTCCCAGAGATTCTGGTATGTTGTGTCTTTGTTCTCGTTGGTTTCAAAGAACATCTTTATTTCTGCCTTCATTTCATTATGTACCCAATAGTCATTCAGGAGCAGGTTGTTCAGTTTCCATGTAGTTGAGCGGTTTTGAGTGAGTTTCTTAATCCTGAGTTCTAGTTTGATTGCACTGTGGTCTGAGAGACAGTTTGTTATAATTTCTGTTCTTTTACATTTGCTGAGGAGAGCTTTACTTCCAACTATGTGGTCAATTTTGGAATAGGTGTGGTGTGGTGCTGAAAAAAATGTATATTCTGTTGACTTGGGGTGGAGAGTTCTGTAGATGTCTATTAGGTCCACTTTATGTAGAGCTGAGTTCAATTCCTGGATATCCTTGTTAACTTTCTGTCTCGTTGATCTGTCTAATGCTGACAATGGAGTGTTAAAATCTCCCATTATTATTGTGTGGGAGTTTAAGTCCCTTTGTAGGTCACTGAGGACTTGCTTTATGAATCTGGGTGCTCCTGTGTTGGGTGCATATATATTTAGGATAGTTAGCTCTTCTTGTTGAATTGATCCCTTTACCATTATGTAATGGCCTTCTTTGTCTCTTTTGATCTTTGTTGGTTTAAAGTCTATTTTATCAGAGACTAGGATTGCAACCCCTGCCTTTTTTTGATTTCCAGTTGCTTGATAGATCTTCCTCCATCCCTTTATTTTGAGTCTATGTGTGTCTCTGCACGTGAGATGGGTTTCCTGAATACAGCACACTGATGGGTCCTGACTCCTTATCCAGTTTGCCAGTCTGTGTCTTTTGATTGGAACATTTAGCCCATTTACATTTAACGTTAATATTGTTATGTGTGAATCTGATCCTGTCATTATGATGTCAGTTGGTTATTTTGCTCGTTAGTTGCTATAGTTTCTTCCTAGCCTAGATGGTCTTTACAACTTGGCATGTTTTTGCAGGGGCTGGTACCGGTTGTTCCTTTCCATGTTTAGTGCTTCCTTCAGGAGCTCTTTTAGGGCAGGCCTGGTGGTAACAAAATCACTCAGCGTTTGCTTGTCTGTAAAGTATTTAATTTCTCCTTCACTTATGAAGCTTAGTTTGGCAGGATAGGAGATTCTGGGTTGAAAATTCTTTTCTTTAAGAGTGGTGAATATCACCACCAATCCCACAGAAATACAATCTACCATCAGAGAATACTACAAACACCTCTATGCAAATAAACTAGAAAATCTAGAAGAAATGGATAAATTCCTCGACAAATACACCCTCCCAAGACTAAACCAGGAAGAAGTTGAATCTCTGAATAGATCAATAACAGGTTCTGAAATTGTGGCAATAATCAATAGCTTACCAACCAAAAAGAGTCCAGGACCTGATGGATTCACAGCTGAATTCTACCAGAGGTACAAGGAGGAACTGGTACCATTCCTTCTGAAACTATTGCAATCGATAGAAAAAGAGGGAATCCTCCCGAACACATTTTACGAAGCCAGCATCGTCCTGATACCAAAACCTGGCAGAGACATAACCAAAAAAGAGAATTTCAGACCAATATCCTTGATGAACATTGATGCAAAAATCCTCAATAAAATACTGGCAAACCGAATCCAGCAGCACATCGAAAAGCTTATCCACCATGATCAAGTGGGCTTCATCCCTGGGATGCAAGGCTGGTTCAACATACGCAAATCAATAAATGTAATCCAGCATATAAACAGAACCAAAGACAAAAACCACATGATTATCTCAATAGATGCAGAAAAGGCCTTTGACAAAATTCAACAACCCTTCATGCTAAAAACTCTCAATAAATTAGGTATTGATGGGACATATCTCAAAATAATAACAGCTATCTATGACAAACCCACAGCCAATATCATACTGAATGGGCAAAAACTGGAAGCATTCCCTCTGAAAACTGGCACAAGACAAGGATGCCCTCTCTCACCGCTCCTATTCAACATAGTGCTGGAAGTTCTGGCCAGAGCAATCAGGCAGGAGAAGGAAATAAAGGGTATTCAATTAGGAAAAGAGGAAGTCAAATTGTCCCTGTTTGCAGATGACATGATTGTATATCTAGAAAACCCCATTGTCTCAGCCCAAAATCTCCTTAAGCTGATTAGCAACTTCAGCAAAGTCTCAGGATACAAAATTAATGTACAAAAATCACAAGTATTCTTGTCCACCAATAACAGACAAACAGAGAGCCAAATCATGAGTGAACTCCCATTCACAATTGCTTCAAAGAGAATAAAATACCTAGGAATCCAACTTACAAGAGATGTGAAAGACCTCTTCAAGGAGAACTACAAACCACTGCTCAATGAAATAAAAGAAGATACAAACAAATGGAAGAACATTCCATGCTCATGGGTTGGAAGAATCAATATCGTGAAAATGGCCATACTGCCCAAGGTAATTTATAGATTCAATGCCATCCCCATCAAGCTACCAATGACTTTCTTCACAGAATTGGAAAAAACCACTTTAAAGTTCATATGGAACCAAAAAAGAGCCCGCATCGCCAAGTCAATCCTAAGCCAAAAGAACAAAGCTGGAGGCATCACGCTACCTGACTTTAAACTCTACTACAAGGCTACAGTAACCAAAACAGCATGGTACTGGTACCACAACAGAGACATAGATCAATGGAACAGAACAGAGCCCTCAGAAATGATGCCGCATAGCTACAACTATCTGATCTTTGACAAACCTGACAAAAACAAGAAATGGGGAAAGGATTCCCTATTTAATAAATGGTGCTGGGAAAACTGGCTAGCCCTATGTAGAAAGCTGCAACTGGATCCCTTCCTTACACCTCATACAAAAATTAATTCAAGATGGATTAAAGACTTATATGTTAGACCTAAAACCATTAAAATCCTACAAGAAAACCTAGGCAATACCATTCAGGACATAGGCGTGGGCAAGGACTTCATGTCTAAAACACCAAAAGCAATGGCAACAAAAGCCAAAATCGACAAATGGGATCTCATTAAACTAAAGAGCTTCTGCACAGCAAAAGAAACTATCATCAGAGTGAACAGGCAACCTACACAATGGGAAAAAATTTTTGCAACCTACTCATCTGACAAAGGGCTAATATCCAGAATCTACAATGAACTCAAACAAATTTACAAGAAAAAGACAAACAACCCCATCAAAAAGTGGGCAGAGGACATGAACAGACACTTCTCAAAAGAAGACATTTATGCAGCCAAAAAACACATGAAGAAATGATCATCATCACTGGCCATCAGAGAAATGCAAATCAAAACCACAGTGAGATACCATCTCACACCAGTTAGAATGGCCATCATTAAAAAATCAGGAAACAACAGGTACTGGAGAGGATGTGGAGAAATAGGAACACTTTTACACTGTTGGTGGGACTGTAAACTAGTTCAACCATTGTGGAAGTCAGTGTGGTGATTCCTCAGCGATCTCGAACTAGAAATACCATTTGACCCAGCCATCCCATTACTGGGTATATCCCCAAAGGACTATAAATCATGCTGCTATAAAGACACATGCACACGTATGTTTATTGCGGCACTATTCACAATAGCAAAGATTTGGAACCAACCCAAATGTCCAACAATGATAGACTGGATTAAGAAAATGTGGCACATATACACCATGGAATACTATGCAGCCATAAAAAATGATGAGTTTGTGTCCTTTGTAGGGACATGGATGAAACTGGAAAACATCATTCTTAGTAAACTATCGCAAGGACAAAAAACCAAACACCGCATGTTCTCACTCATAGGTGGGAATTGAACAATGAGAACTCATGGACACAGGAAGGGGAACATCACACCCCGGGGACTGTTGTGGGGTGGGGGGAGGGGGGAGGGACAGCATTAGGAGATACACCTAATGCTAAATGACGAGTTAATGGGTACAGGAAATCAACATGGCACATGGATACATATGTAACAAACCTGCACATTGTGCACATGTACCCTAAAACCCTAAAGTATAATAAAAAATAAAAATTAAAACAAAACAAAAAAAAAATAAAAAAAATAAATAAAAGTTTAGTGTGATTTTTAATGGTATTTTCAAAAGACAATTGCTGTTTAAAAGCAGAAATTAAGGGTTAAAGTTTGAAAATATGCCCTTTGCAGTGGAAATTCTTTGTCAGAGTTATCTGAGCTTAAGAAAAAAGTGATAGAAATTTAACAACTGGGTGTATAGCCTCAAGACGCAGTCAATTGTTACTTAACCGAAGCCTTTTTTTCCCCTTCTAGCAACTCTCCATCAGTTAAATAAAATAAAGAAGAAAGTTTAGAGAAATAACTGCTTTTAGAGTGGTTTGAGAAAACACTTATTTTCTGTAATACCTCTATAGGACCTCTGATAAAGTTCTTAATCTTTTATGTTTGTTTGTTTTATACCACAAACAAGATGAACAAACAAGACGAAAAATAAGATGAATTTTACCAATGAAATAACATATTCCCCTGTTGAATGTCCAAAAGAACAAACCTCAAAATATATTTAATTATTTCTCTACTTCCCTATTTTTTCATTTTTTTTCTGTCCGATGAAGTGATTTGTACACCATCTATTTACTAAAGATATTTGATATTTTTACAATAGTAAAACACAAATAAAAGAGGTCATACATGGTAGAAAGAGGAAAACTAATGTATATCCATTTACCTTAGATCAATTAGAATTAAATTTAGGTATACATTTTCTGATACCCAGGCAAACAGGTGACCATTGAATCACCTCTGCTTACTTGGAATTCCTTTAGAATAGGGAGCATGTTTTATTCATTGCTTTAACCCAGTGTCTGATCCAGCCAGGCACATAGCTTGTATTTGTTGAACAAGGGAATGAGTGAATGAATACATAAATAAAATGCATCTCTGATTCCTCTTTCTAAGGCTGTCTCCAAGTTTTGACTTCTAAGCTTTTAAAAATTCAGCAGATTGGATCACCAAACTCTAATTGCTGAGACATGAAAAATCAGAGGTGAATTGCAAGCTATCCAGAATTTAAAGAAAGAAATTTCTACCGTGGCATGGTAGAAATTAGTTAATGTCAAGTTTACTTTGGGAAGTAACATTAATCTTCATAATCTCACCAATTCAGTCACATATATTTTAGACTCAGCAAAACAGGAGGATGAGCCTCTGTTCAATGGGAAAGAACGTTTAACTTGCTGCAATTATACAGCTTTAAGATGGAGATATTTAAAATAATAAGGAATACCATTTACTGAGCTCCATCTATTTATGAGACACAGAGAAAAAAGGTTTATACTAATGGACTTATTTCATCCATATAGCAAACTTCAAAGTAGATATTATTATACCCATTTTAAAGATGAGGAAACTGAAGTCACAAAACTAATAAGAACTTGAACTCAGATCTATTTTAATGCAAAGTGTGTTTAGAGCCAAAACTATTGACACAGTTTCCTTGATTGAAAAATGTCATAGACCAAATAAAACTTGATGCACAGATTAAAAAACAAACAATGAACTAACAAAAACTAGGTTTTTGTTAGTATAGCTAAGACTGTCAAGCCTTAGTCTAGTTGCTGTCTCAGGCAGTTCCCTTGCTGTTTAGTTGGTCCTGTGGATGTGCCTATCATTTACTATTTGTACTAAGTAATCACTGTACTAAATAGGATTATGAATACTAAAGAAAAAAAAGGAAAATGCCATTGACTCTGGGATTAATTGAATATCAGCATTTAGGAAAAAAGAATCAAAATATTAAATGTACACACAAATAATGTTATTAATTCATAATAATATGCATTTAATCTTACAGTTAAGTAACTTCCCCTACAGAATCAGACAAATCAATGTCTAAACTTCCTTCACATTTAAAATGTAAAGGTCCTTTTCAATCAATTTTGGCCACTGGCAGTTAAACACAGCATTGCTATGATGTACTGATTTTCATAACTTTTACTATTGGCCTCTTTGGCACTATTAAAGTTGTCAATATAATTTTCAGGCATATTGCAGATCACAAGGGTTTTATCTATACTGTCTACTTTGTCAGACTCAAAGTCATTTATAGAGTTGAGAGCATTAACTTTGGATTCATGAAAACTTGTATTTGAATCCAACATCTGCCATTATGTGAGTTTGAGCAATTTTCTTTTCAGTTATGATAGGTTACACTGTGCTTTGGTATCAAATTACACTTACATTTCAGTGGCTCACACAGCAGGGCTTTATTTTTTCCTCCAGCTGCATGTCCATTCCGTGTTCACCACAGTGGTTTTGCCCATTTTGGGGGCTGGGAACGCTTCTCAGAGCAACTGACACCCAAACCAAGACTGGAGGTGGAGTGGAGGATTGGGATGTGATGGGAGAAAAGTGTTTCAGGTAGAAAAACAATGTGAGCAAAGATTTCGAAAGTTAGAGTTTGGAAATTGTGAAAACTAGTTTTGGAGGCTGTAGATTGACAAAGGCTGTATTAAGTTCTTGATTTATCAAATATTTCTGTGACCTCAACAAATTTACTTCAAACTCTCTGGGTCTCGGTTTCCTCATCAAATGGAGAGAATGATAGCAACATTTTAACATCAAATATCCAATGATTAATGAAGACAATGCATGTGAGAATTCGTAACTCATTTCTTGGAACATATTAAATGACAGTTTTTGTGTATTTTGCTTGCCAGCATGTGAAATTGTGCAGTCTATCAAATATAAACGTAATGAAAAATTCAGTGAATATCTCTCAACACCAACACTCTTGGGCCTCAAAAGGAGGTTAAAAATGGGATCTAGATGCTTTGTTTTTCCACATAAACAGTTGTAATTCAAAATGTTTTTGCTTTCCTTAATTTCACATTTTATTTTTTTCAACTAGGCAAACTTTTTCAGTATCTGTATATGAACACTTCTCTGGGTCCTGCAGGAATATCAAATGAAGTAAGATACATTCTCTCAAGATCTGTAGATCTCACAGCTTCTAGAGCCTAATGGGAGAGATAATCCAAACCATACTGAATTTGCTAGTTATCTAGTTTCTAAGTGGTTTCATCTATACACAGCTGTCCTGAAATAAATTCAGGGTTTTTTTTAGCCATCATAATGAATGTCTATTTATAATCAATTGTTCTTGACCAGTAAAGACAGCCAATAAAAATAGATATATCCTAATTATTTTGTGTATTTCTCATTATTGGATTTGCTGTTATAATTGAAATAAAATTTGATTGATTCAATTAAGATACTATGATGTCAATAAAACCACAATTAAATCAAATGGCTGATTTAATGATATCATATTCTTGGATTGACACAGTCTTTCTATAAAATGAAAGTAGAGAGAGAAGACAGAATGGAAAACTTAAAATGTTGGGCATTTATATCAAATAAAAGTTCTTTTAATTTCAGGATATCGGTTACAGTTGGCAGCTGCAATAAATTACAACATCTCATAAAGAATGATAATGAAGAGCTTTTTTCCCTTCTGTGTTCAGCTTTACAGAATAAGAAATGAAAGTCTTTTCATTAAAATGATTTTATTTTTTCTATATAATGCCCTTCTATTACTGTGTTGAAGAGATTTTTTATTCAACAGTAAATGGAAGAGCTTGTGTTTTTGAATGTACATTTTAGGCACTTTTGTGACATCCTAGACTTGGGATATCAATTAGTGAGGTGTTCTTTATGACTCTTATTTTAATTGTCAGGTATCACCTATAGAGTGATGTTTTCCACTCAGCAATTTAAAATAGGAATGGGGGCCAGACATAGTGGCTCATGCCGGTAACACTAACACTTTGGGAGGCCCCAGGGCAGGATGATTACTTACGCCCAGAAGTTTGAAACCAACCTGGGCAATATACTGAGACCTTGTCTCTACAAAAAATTGAAAAAAGTTAGCCAGAAGGGGTGGCCTGCCTTTAGTCCCAGCTACTTGGGAGGTTGAGGTGTGAGGATGGCTTGAGCCTGAGATGTTGAGCTGCAGTGAGCCATGATTATACCACTGCACTCCAGCCTGGCAGACAGACAAGACCTTGTCTCCAAAAATCTACATAAATTTAAAAAATTAAATAGGAATTGGAGGAATAATTTTCAACTTGAAGATAACCTACAAGAAATGAACTTTCATGTTTTGCCTCCTTTGCCCACAATTCTAAAATGCAGCACTAGCTGGTGCTCACCCAATGGCCCAGTGTTCCTCTCCATTTTCTAGCCCTGGCACTGGGTGGAGTCATATCATTCATTCTTACCAGTGGAAAATGCCCATGGATGTCAAGAACAGTTATGCTTTCTTCTCTCTCTCCCTCTCTTTCTCTCAATCACATTTATAGAAATGAAGGCTTAAGGGTTTGGGAAAATGAAATATGGAGCTGCATGGGACCCTTAATCATTGCTTGGAGAAGAGCCACACAAGAGATCCACTAGAACTGCACCTGCCAGTGATGCAAGCAAGGAAAGCACTGCTCCAGCAGTGGGTCCCAAGGCTGGGTTTATTTGTGGCAGCCGGCTCGTCTTGTGTCTTCCAATCCCCTGTGGCTAAGGTGAGGAATGCCCAGCAAGCACACAGCATGCCTTCCCCCTGAAGTTAGGCTGCGGACAGCAGCTGGGCTCTGCCAGCCCATGCAGGACGGATGTGTGGGCCACGTGGTCTAAGGACATTTTCCCTGGAGAATGTTGAAACCATTCCTATAAACGTTTTAAAATTAACCAGGAAATAAGGATGAGGAGAAATAAAAATAAACCCAGGTTGTAGCACATCAGCATTCATCGTGGGGTCAGCTGCTCTCTGACCCCTTCCTCACAGTTGTTTGGTCCCTATTGCCACAGAATCATATAGACCCAGTCACAAGATTACAGCTCCCTTAACTGCTCTAGTTGTTATCTAACAACTTTGAGCATGGTCAAGCGTTAAGTTTTCCATCTGAGATTGTTCCTTCAGGTCCTGCATACTGATGAAACTACAGACTCAGCTGATGTAAGGGAACCCACTGATGCCAGCTGGTCTGACAAGGAGCTGACTCACCAAAGAATGCAGTTTCCATAAGATGATGATTTCATCCCCCCCGCCCCAACCAATCAAAGACCCCAATTTTCCAGCACCTCTCCATCCATGACCCCCTTAAAAATCCCATCCCAGAACTCCTTGGTTAGATGGATTTGAAGATCTCCTCCCATGTCCTCGCTTGACCAACCTGGGATTATTAAGCTCTTTCTCTGCTGCAAACCCTGCTGGTCTGTTCCTGTACAGCAGGCATTTGAACCTGGTGGTCCTGTAACAATGTGAGTTGGTGAGGAGCTCTGTAATAGCTTCACTGCCACAATCAAGTACCAACCATTCTTTCCCTACAGTGCAACTCAGGATCATCGGAGACATTTCAAATAGGATAAGAGTGCATCGTGTAATACAGATGGGTTACATGTGGAACACCTCTATCTGAGAACTAATTTCCATTAGAATATGTGACCTTCTATTATAGTTAATTTTATGTGTCAATTTGACTGGGCCATGGGCTGCTCAGATCCCTGGTTAAACATAATGTACGGATGTGTCTGTGAGCATGTTTCCAGAAGAGATTAGCATTTGAATTGGTGGACTGAGTAAAGCAGATGGCCCTCCCCAGTGTCAGCAGACATCATCCCATCCATGGAGGACCCCGATGGAACAAAAGGCTAGAGGAAGGTTGAACTCTCTCTCTGCCTGACTGCTTGAGCTGAGATGGCATCACTCTTCTCCTGCCCTTGGACTGACACTTACATTATCACACTTACAGTTGTCAGGCCTTTGGACTGGGACTGGAACCACACCACCAGCTTTCCTTGGTCTCCGGTTTGTAGACAACAGATTGTGGAAGTTTTCAGCCTCTGTAACTGCATGAGCCAATACCTTATAATAAATATCATTCTATGTATTTCCTATTGTTTCTGTTTCTCTGGAGAACCCTCAATAATACACCTTAAGAAAATAATTTCACTGTATTCTCAAAATAGTTAGAATCCTGAAACAATGCAGATACAATCTCTAACGTGTACTCCTATGAGAAATAATATAGGGCATATGGGTAAACATAGATTTTGTTGAGAGTAATAAAATCAATATAGTATAATCGTATCTGATTAATATTGTAGCCATGTATGCAGCGTACTATGTGATGCTGCTCTATGGGGCAATACAAAAATCATAGGTGAAAGTAATATTGTAGAAGCAAATAAAACCTTTAATAATATAGATGTTGATGATCAAATACATTGGTAAATCAATCACAGTTCCCTCAAGGTGCTAGCTCTCTGGAGGAGAATTCTGAAGAAGTTTTAGACTTGATTAATGATAAATTAATTATGGTTCTCAATCACTGCATAGATGTGTATCATCAAGTCCAGATAACTATAGATCACAGAGGTAAAAGAAGTGCAAAGTGAGTACAGAAACCTGAGAAAGTTTGCATTGCTATTATTGGATGCTGCAGCTGCCTGTCTAGAAGTCTAGACCAACCCCTCACTGCTTACTTAAAATGCTTAGAATGTGTGCATTTTGGTCGTTTATCAGATTATACATTATTGCAAGGCCAATAATGGCCATCAAACTATGAGTGACTGTTTTGCATAAGCAGGCCTTGACCAAAAGTCAGGGTGGTGAGCTATGCAGGGGGGTTTACTCCATCAGGCCTGGGCTTGGCTTGAGCTGTTTTGCTGAAGTGAGAAAATTGTCTTTGTCACATTGACCCCTTGTCAAGAAATGAAATCTGCTAGTCAGCAGTGTGGCCATGGGTCCAAGACAAGTCTCTGGTGGTTTATGCCAGACTGTCAACATTGTTGATTGAGTAAAGTGAGTCTAGGTCACTTTCCTCAAAGAACCTGCTATTGGGGCTTGGCCACATAGCAAGAATATGCCTACAAGACCAGCTGGGGATAAGAAGCTCTGCCCAAGACTCTTATTTTGGGGTCCCTTGTTCTGCAGTGCTCTGGGTACATGTTGGTATATGTTGGTTTTTGATCTGAGAGAGGAGGCCTGTACTGGTGTGACACTTTAGAGAGAGGACACTGAGGACTTGCCCTCTCTGCTCCCCAGACCCCTTGCTGTACAGCAGGCAGCCTCTGGCTGTGGTGCATGTCCTCACTTTAATAGTATTTCTGTGTTGAATCATTTGCCAACAATAATTGAATATTTTGTAAGCGTGACCATTGTGGATCCTGTGAATATTCTTTCGTGGTTGAATCCTGTCTAACTGCCACCATTAGTGCAGTTTCTGTTTCCCCACAGTGATAGAAACAGTGCCTGGCCAGTGGGATGCATCCACTAAATGTGAAATGACTGAAATACCTATGTACCCTTCCTTGGTGGGGAAAGAAGTCAGAGTGATTTAAATAAATACTGACCAATATAATTAAGCTACATTAGTTATCCAATAAAATTAAGTTTTTCATCTCCAAAGACAAATCTAACCACTAATAGAGAGAAAGAAAAACTGGAAGGTCTATTTGTAGATCTTGTTTCATCATTAGACCTTAATAGCTGATACTTACGGAACTGATATTTACTGAGCACCTACTCTGTGCCAGGCACAGGACCAAATGCTTAATATTTATTTGTTCATTCATTCATTCATTTATTCAACAGATATTTGTTGAGCACCTCCCTGATGGCAGTAATGTTTTAGATGCTGAGGATTCACCTGATCTATTTATGTCAGCTACCCTATGGGTTGGGTTCACATTCTCATTTTACAGATAACAAAACTGAGTTTTATTGAAGTTAACTTGAATCAGATTGGTATCATAGAACAATTCCAGGAATCCAGTCCTATCCCTGAGTCTCTTAGCCTTTCAAACTATGCTTGGTTTCCATAAGGCACAGAGCCCTCCCCTGTGAAATAGGATAATGTTCTCCCACCTACCTCAACAGGGAAGCAGCTAAAGACCAAATGGGATGATGTAGACCACAGTGCTTTTCAAGCCATCAAGTGCCATGTAAATTTACTGCTATTATGTGCCTAAGGAGTATCTTTGCAACACAAAATTAGTAACATATTTTAAAATTTTTCTCATTGTTTACTTTTCCTGTTTAAGAACCAGAGGTAGTTTGTTTGAAGAAAGTAGCACAAAGATGCTTTTTTAAGAGTAGTTTCAAGCCCCATAGCCAAAGACTTTATTCCTTCACAGTGGATGGTGGCACAGCCACAGAGACATGTCAAGGGCAGCTTTTCTCCCAACACACAGAAGACCACAGCTCTTGAATCAGACTTTGTTCATTACCCATGCAGTTCGATTTTGCATTTTGACCTTAAAAATCATGAGTCATGGTGATACGTTTTAACCAGTATGACTCTGCCCGAAGGCAGAAAAATGGATTAATGACCTTCTGAATCCTACCCTCTTAGACTGAGAATTATGTTTTCTGTAAATGCTTTCAGAACTAATTATAGAAGAACATCCACCAAGACTAAAAATTTGTTTCAAAATGAAAAATAACTGCGCCCACATTTTAGGTACTAAAAGATTTCTTTTGACTGTTTCTGCAAAATACTGACTTTAGGCAAAAAATGGTAAACAATTTTTTAAATTTAAAGTAAAATTTCCAAGTTACACAGCAGCTTGAAGTCTATACAATAGCAATTACTGTGTAATTAAAAGTCAGATGGTCTCTGGTCATAAATGTCATGAAAAAGACTGCCTGTCTGAAGGATTGTTTTTAGGAGCCATCTCTAAGCACTGGAAATAGATAAACAGCCTTGACTTATTAAAAAAAAAAAAAAAAAAAAAAAAAAAAAAAAAAAAAAAAACCTCTCATCAGGACACCACTTAATTAAAGAAGCAGAATGTATTGTTTTCAAAATATTTCAGGCCTTTGCATAAAGTTTCAGAAATCTGGCTACAGAAGAAAGGAATAAAATATTTAGAAGAGAGCTGTTAGTCATCCATGAGATGGAGGTTCTGCAGACCCATTTTTTTGCACTGGATTTTTCAAACTCTTGCCACCAATGAGCTGTTGAGAAAGTGGGCATTCTTTGTGCACCTAGTAGGGATTCAGACACAGTAACGGGGATTACCTGCTATAACTGATCATATGGATTGACTTGTTCTCTCCCAAAAACAACTGAAAGCCTGTCATCCAGAAGACCACTAGGATGGCTAAACAGTAGGAAGGAGAGCTTTCATTGGTCATATCAGCTTGCAAGTGGGAAAAGAAAGTCTCCAGCATGGACCAAAGGTGCTCTCTCTCTGAAGAGAGGGAGGACAGCTTGCATTTTTATGCCTCACAGAGTCCATATGACACAACAGAGTTCTACATATTCAGCAGGTTTTGGGGAAATGCTAGACATACTTTTGAGGGGAGCCAAGCCCATGTACAATGGGTAAACATGTATGTAACATACATTCCATGTTCACTTTGGGGTGGGCATTAAAATGAGGTGGATTTTTCCTGTTTACATCAAAAGGCGAACTATAGGACACAGAGACACTTTGTGCACAGCCTCTATGAGCTGCTGAAGCTGCAGTAGCTTATCAGGAAAGAAAGCATGTTGGTTAGGCAAGTCCTCTGTCCAGTGCCCATTGCAGTGGTCTGGATTATAAGTCAGAGTTAGGATAATTTGCCTGATAGCTCCTATTGTTAGGGAGTTTAGCAAAATGTGTTTTCTTCTGGTAGGAATTTGCCATGTCAGCCAGGCCCGAACCCTTGACTCATAGGTAACTTTGTTTCCTTAACATTTCGGTTCATCTTAGTTGGTAAAAGGCATCTATTTTCATCTCTCAGATCACATGTCCTAACCCCTGGGTGACTAATGTTCACTCAGAATGTGACCTTATTTGGAAATAGGGTCTTCACAGAGGTAATCAAGTAAAATGAGGTCATTAGGTCAGGTCCTAATCTAATATGACTGTGACCTTAAGAAAAAGAGGGGTACTGAGACACAGAGACAGTCATGCACAGAAGGAAGACAGTATGAAGAGACACAGGAGGATGCTGTGAGAAGACCAGAGCCACGCTGCAGAGACACAGAAGGATGTCATGTGGGGGCCAGAATCATGCTGCTTCAGTCTGATGAAGATCTGAGGCTTCCAAAGCTGGAAGAGGCAAGGAAGAGTCCTTCCCTTACAGGTTTCAGAGGTAGCATGACCTTGCTGACACCCAGAGCCTCCAGAACCATGAAGCAATACATTTCTGCTTTTTTAAGACACACAGTTGATGGTACTTTGTGATGGCAGCCCTAACAAATGAATATAACAATCTTTCTAAAGGAATCAATTTTGTTTAGTCATTAAGAGGATGGGCTCTCAAGTCAGTCAGTCAGTCAGTCAGTCAGTCATTCAGCCAATATTTTCTGAGCTCCCTGCCTTCGGCACTGAGACTACAGACACAATGAAGACAGGCTGGGTCCACTTTTCACGCAGCTCACATCAAGCAGAGGAAGGCAGATAATGAACAAGCAGAACAGCATCTAAAGTGAGTTCAGAATTGGTAAGTGATACCAAGAAACAAAAGTGGGACACTAGTTAAAAAGGGTTATAGTTGAGATTTTAAAGGGTGTCATGAAATGCCTCTCTGAAAAGGTAATTTGAGCAGAGTTGCAAAGGGTAAAAAAGAAACTAGTCATGTGAATACCTGGCAAAAGAAAATTCTGTGTAGCAGGAACACATCTGCTAGATTCCAGCAATGAACAGAGGAAGAATCTAGCAAGAGAGTCCTGAATTCAGGAGACCGTGATAGGAGATGATGTTTGAATGGCTTGTAAAACCAGGTGAGTCATGGTGGAGAATCTGGATTTTAGACTATGGCTAAAAGAAAATCACTGGAGTCTTTTAAGTACAGAGTCCATGTGACCTGTTTACATTAAAACATTTCTAATTGAAGTATAAAAATAAATGGGAATGAAGATTGGAAGCAGGAAAAGCAGCAACTTAGATGAGAGAGAGGATTGGCTCTGGCTAGTGTGGTAGTGAGGAGGGGTAGTCAATTTAGTTTCATTTTTTTTTGTCTTTTTTTTTTCCTTTTTGTGGCAACAAGGTCTCTCTATATTGCCCTGGCTGGTCTAGAACTCCTGGGAGCAAGCTAGTCTCCCACTTCTGCCTTCCTAAGTGCTGGGATTACACAGGCATGAGACACCATGCCTGGACACTGTGATCAATTTAGGATTGAGTTTGGATGCAGGATTGGCAGATAAATTCAGTCTAGCCGGTGAGGGTAAATAAAAGAAGGAATCGAAGATGATTCTTTATGTCCTGATGTGCAACTCAATGGTGATGTCATTAAAGGGGATGAGAAGGAGGAGGGTTGATGGTAGAGAGAGACAGTGGAGTCAAGATTTTCATTTTGCATATGTTTAATTTATAAAGTCTGTTAACACATTTGTACAGAACTGTGGACTATGCGGTTGTCAGAAACTTATGGGAGAGATCAGTGCTGAAGATATGACTTTGGAAATGATCTACAAATAGAAAAAGGAAAGAAAGGGAAGGGTCAAAGAGTATGTCATGGACTGTGCCATCACATAGAGGTTGCAAAAGAGAAGAAACAAGTAAAAGAAGATGTAGTGAGCTTGGGGATTTAGTGGCTGACCAAGGAAAAAAGAACATGACATAGCAGTATTGCACAAAAAACTTTCTTGGTGCAACATGGACAGATTTACAGGAGAGGGGAAGTCCCTTCCACCAGGAAATAGTGTAAGACACCACACAGAGTGGGAGAGGAGTGTAGGTGAGGAGACTTACCAGACTAGGTGATGTAGCTCAACAGCAAGATAGGGACCATGTGTCAGGGAGCTGAGAAGGACAGCAGAGGCTTCAGGTCTTTTATAGCCACAGAGTTTGTCTTACCTATGACGAGCAGATATTGAGTGCAGTTTTGTAGGGTATGCCAAGCAAGCAGGCTCTAAATCATCAAAAATATACTTATTTGAGCAATCGGATGTGTAAGAATTTGAGTGTGGCACCAGTGGTCCTTGAGCCAAAGGGCCTTGCCTGCTGTGAGGAAGTAAACATAGAGACCAGCACAGGGGGATGTTAGGTACAGTAAGTTCCTCTTCAAAGAGTCAGCTTGTTCAGCTTTCTTGTTCTTTGTTCTCTGTTTCAAAGCCTAACTTCCTCGTTCTTTGTATCTCCTTGTCCGTAGTTACAGTGAACAACCTTCCTGCCAGTTTTTATAACCCACATTTGTTCCCTTGGTTACCCATTCTATGACTGCCCTTCCTGCTGAAACTATTCTACCTATCAAAACCACTTGTCCTACCACTGTAACCCACATCCCTACTCTATTTGAAATAGCCAGTCGAGATTAGCTTAGATTGTGCAGTCCGGCTCCAGCCAATGGGAACAAGACACATAAGCAAGGACTAATCTCTTTAGGGATAAAAACCCCTTTCCTCCTTTGTTTGGTGTGCTCTCACAGTGGCCAGAAGGGCAAGTGGCACCCTTCTGCAGAAGTAAATTTGCCTTGCTGAGGAATCCTTTGTTTGAGTGCTCATTTTCCTTGCAACTCCAAGCTCTTATTTCCAACAGGGAAATCTTTAACCCATTTATATAACAAAGGGTGAGAGAGAAAGGCAGAAAGGCTCAAGGATGGGAAGAAAAGTGAGTGAGCAAGAGAGATTAAGAGACACAGAGTCAGATGGTAACTTGGAAAAGTGGCAAAGAAAATCTCAGGAAGAAGGGAGCACTCCAGGACTGCTGAGGGTTCAAGAAGAGGAGGACAGAGAATTGATGCTGGATGTGCCTGAACAAGACAATTGACAACCTTAATGATAGCAGTTTCAGTGGAATAGTGGGGGAGAGAAAACCTGGACTGGAGCGTGCTAAGGAGTGGAAGTAGAGATGTGAGAATCTACAACTCTTCCAAGGAAGACTTTCTAACTATTTTAAGGTATATTGTCTGAAGACAAGCAGAGATGTGGGCTAGTTGCTCTACAATAGCAGGAGACGTGAGAGTGCTTTTAAAACCTTTTTTATGGGAACCATTACAGCATGCTGTGTTGGTGATGGGGGCAAAGAGAACATCTTTTCCCTGGTTTCAGGTTTCCCTGTGGAAGGACCTTCACCAGAGGGAACTTTTGGCCTTTTGTAAGCCCTTTGCTCCTCACAACGGAGAATGAGTTAACTCGTCTATAGTGGAAACACATTGGTCCTGTTTCTCAAGCTGATGGAGTTGATCTATTAAAAGTTTGCAAACACTAGGAATTTTTTTTGCTTTTTTTCTTTCTGTGCCAGACTAGGATGAGACAGCCATCCTGGATAAGTGTTCCTACTCTAGACCTAAACTTTTCTTTAGGAAGGCTTTCCTAAGGTCTAAACTGGATCAGGAAGCAAAGAGTGTCAGCAAGTCCTTTGGCCAACAATTTAAAGATTCTCTACAATGGATTTTCAGTAACGATGAAAATCTTATTTCTATTACCCTATTTCAATTGAGTCTATCTCAATAGATTCCATACTTGAATCCATATAAAATACAAATATGTTGTGTATTGACCTGCTAAAAATGTACAACTTGGATACTGGCAAGGATGATTTTTTTTTTTTTTTTTTTTTGAGACGG
Organism: Symphalangus syndactylus; assembly: GCF_028878055.3. Classification (NCBI taxonomy): domain Eukaryota; kingdom Metazoa; phylum Chordata; class Mammalia; order Primates; family Hylobatidae; genus Symphalangus; species Symphalangus syndactylus. Next base: position 64,384,316 of record NC_072429.2, on the reverse strand, counting down.
AGTCTCGCTCTGTCGCCCAGGCTGGAGTGCAGTGGCGCAATCTCGGCTCACTGCAAGCTCTACCTCCCGGGTTCACGCCATTCTCCTGCCTCAGCCTCTCCGAATAGCTGGGACTACAGGCGCCTGCCACCACGCCCGGCTAATTTTTTGTATTTTTAGTAGAGACGGGGTTTCACCGTGGTCTCAATCTCCTGACCTGGTGATCCGCCCGCCTCGGCCTCCCAAAGTGCTGGGATTACAAGCATGAGCCACCGCGCCTGGCGGCAAGGATGATTTGATAGAATGGAAAGTAAATGTTTGGGATGTGGAAAGGAGAATTGTAACTGGAGGAACCAAGACAATGAGTAGGCTGGACCTGCAGTATTGTTAAGTCCACTGCAACAGAAGATAAAGTGGAATAGAGGGGTGCAGAGGCAGATAGAGCAGGAAGGGAGACTTGGGGTGAAATTTTGACTCCACGATTTAGCAAGCTAGATGGCTTTGGGAATCTTTCTTAATCTTTTATTTTTATTTGTAAAATGGGAATAGTAATACTTATCATAAATTTGTTGTGAAGCATACATGAGGTTTCAAATGCAAAATACTTAGCAAAGGATCTGGTCCCTTATAATTGGTAAATAAATGATAATCACATCTCTAGTAATGCATCTGTAATAAGTGTATACATCAGGCAAGACAAAGTATAGAAAAGTGTGTGGGAATATATAGACATCCTTCTGGTGTCTAGCAAAGTTGTTAAATTTGTAGTTTGCACATCCATAAAGCCAGAGGAATTTTCTAGAGGTTTCAATATAAATAACTTTTCATGTCTCTTCAGTGAAAAAATCTTTTTGGTGTTTGCTGTTCAAAAAGTCTTTTTGGCATTCACTTCAGGAAGGATGAAAACTGTTCTTGCTCTTGGAAACTGAGCAACCTAGAACAGATCATTGGCCTGTTTCATACTTTTAGTTCCAGGAAAATTTAACTTCACTTGAAAATGGAAAAGTTTGTGGAAAAGTCTGAGAGCAGCTTTCTATCACAGAGTGTTTGTAGAGTCTGAGAACAGACACATTTTGTTTCTCCTGATTCTCTCTTTATTGATCACGCAGTTTAGACAAAAGCCCTTATCAAAGTTTCTACTAAATTATAATGATTTTCTTCAACAATATGCAATGAAGAACTGAAGGACAGCTTCATGAGAGCTCGGTGCCTATTAGTCCACACTGTTTCTCTACTAGCGAGGCATCCCGTATCAGAGATGTTAATAACATTATCTGCCAGTTCCTTTTAAGAGAGGACACTACCCTAAGGTAAAAGGTAAAATTTATAAAATACATACATTAAGACATTTAGTTTCATTCACACACACACACACACAAACACACACACACGATCTAGTGTATTTCCTGTACCATGGAGTGTTCCCTTACACCCCTTGGAAGTTAATCCCCTTTACTCCTCCTCCCCAACTACTAGACAAATACTTTCTGATTCTATCTCTATTTGTTTTACCTGTGTTTGGATTTCGTGACATGGAATGATGAAGCATGTATTCTTTGTGTGGAACTTTTTTTTCCACTGCACAGAATATTTTTGAAATTAATGTTGTTTCTGATATCCACAATCTATTACTTTTTATTGCTTATTGGCTGGTTGAAACATTATTCTTTTGTAAACTGTCTGCCCAGGTATTTTGTCAATTATCTTATTTTTTTTTTTACTGGTAATCTTTAGAAGTTATTTACATATTTTGGACACAAATTTTTATCAGATATAAATATTGTGAATATATTTTCAGAGTGAGTGGCCTGTGTATGTGTTACTTTGATGGTACATTTTGATAACCACAAACTTAAAATTGTATCAAGTCTGACTTATCAATTATTTATTTTAATACTAGAGAATTTTGGTCTACTGTAAGTAATCTTTGTCTACCCTGAGAGTAAGAAGATATCCTCTACGTTTTCTTCGAGAAGCTTATGGTTCTAACTTTTAACGTTATGCCTGTGATACAACTCTATTCAGTTTTATGAATGGAACAAGGTATGGTTCAAGGCAGATATAGATATTTAAATCAGATTTATTGTGGTATAATTTACATTAAATAAAATTCATCTTTTTGAAGTACACTTGATAAGTTTGACAAAAGCATACAACTCTGTAACTTCTATCACAATTGAGGTACAGAATGTATTTATCAACTCAAACTTTTCTAGTTCTCCTTTTCAATCAATTTCTTTTATTTCAAAGGCTGATGTGTCTCTGTCCCTTTAGTTTTGCTCTTTCTACAATGTCTTATAAATGAAATCATACAATATATAGTCTTTCCTGTCTGATTTCTTTCACATACCACAATGCATTTGACATTCCTTCATACCATTGCATGGATCAGCAGTTCATTCCTTTTCTTGCTCAGTAGAATTTTTTTTTATTATACTTTAAGATTTACGGTACATGTGCACAACGTGCACATTTGTTACATGTGTATACATGTGCCATGTTGGTGTGCTGCACCCATTAACTCATCATTTAACATTAGGTATATCTCCTAATGCTATCCCGCCCCCTCCCCCCACCCAAAACAGGCCCTGGTGTGTGATGTTCCCCTTCCTGTGTCCATGTGTTCTCATTGTTCAATTCCCACCTATGAGTGAGAACATGCCGTGTTTGGTTTTTTGTCCTTGTGATAGTTTGCTGAGAATGATGGTTTCCAGCTTCATCCATGTCCCTACAAAGGACATGAACTCATCATTTTTTATGGCTGCATAGTATTCCATGGTGTACATGTGCCACATTTTCTTAATCCAGTCTATCATTGTTGGACATTTGGGTTGGTTCCAAGTCTTTGCTATTGTGAATAGTGCTGCAATAAACATAAATGTGCATGTGTCTTTATAGCAGCATGATTTATAATCCTTTGGGTATATACCCAGTAATGGGATGGCTGGGTCAAATGGTATTTCTAGTTCTAGATCCCTGAGGAATCGCCACACTGACTTCCACAATGGTTGAACTAGTTTACAGTCCCACCAACAGTGTAAAAGTGTTCCTATTTCTCCACATCCTCTCCAGCACCTGTTGTTTCCTGACTTTTTAATGATGGCCATTCTAACTGGTGTGAGATGGTATCTCATTGTGATTTTGATTTGCATTTCTCTGATGGCCAGTGATGATGAGCATTTTTTCATGTGTCTTTTGGCTGCATAAATGTCTTATTTTGAGAAGTGTCTGTTCATATACTTTGCCCACTTTTTGATGGGGTTGTTTGTTTTTTCATTATGAATTTGTTTGAGTTCTTTGTAGATTCTGGATATTAGCCCTTTGTCAGATGAGTAGATTGCAAAAATTTTCTCCCATTCTATAGCTTGCCTGTTCACTCCGATGGTAGTTTCTTTTGCTGTGCAGAAGCTCTTTAGTTTAATGAGATCCCATTTGTCGATTTTGGCTTTTGTTGCCATTGCTTTTGGTGTTTTAGACATGAAGTCCTTGCCCATGCCTATGTCCTGAATGGTATTGCCTAGGTTTTCTTCTAGGGTTTTTATGGTTTCATGTCTAGCATTTAAATCTTTAATCCATCTTGAATTAATTTTTGTATAAGGTATAAGGAAGGGATCCAGTTTCAGCTTTCTACATATGGCTAGCCAGTTTTCCCAGCACCATTTATTAAATAGGGAATCCTTTCCCCATTGCTTGTTTTTGTCAGGTTTGTCAAAGATCAGATAGTTGTAGATATGCGGCATTATTTCTGAGGGCTCTCTTCTATTCCATTGGTCTATATCTCTGTTTTGGTACCAGTACCATGCTGTTTTGGTTACTGTAGCCTTGTAGTGTAGTTTGAAGTCAGGTAGGGTGATGCCTCCAGCTTTGTTCTTTTGGCTTAGGATTGACTTGGCGATGCAGGCTCTTTTTTGGCTCCATATGAACTTTAAAGTAGTTTTTTCCAATTCTGTGAAGGAAGTCATTGGTAGCTTGATGGGGATGGCATTGAATCTATAAATAACCTTGGGCAGCATGGCCATTTTCATGATATTGATTCTTCCTACCCATGAGCATGGAATGTTCTTCCATTTGTTTGTATCCTCTTTTATTTCATTGAGCAGTGGTTTGTAGTTCTCCTTGAAGAGGTCCTTCACGTCCCTTGTAAGTTGGATTCCTAGGTATTTTATTCTCTTTGAAGCAATTGTGAATGGGAGTTCACTCATGATTTGGCTCTCTGTTTGTCTGTGATTGGTGTATAGGAATGCTTGTGATTTTTGCACATTGATTTTGTATCCTGAGACTTTGCTGAAGTTGCCTATCAGCTTAAGGAGATTTTGAGCTGAGACAATGGGGTTTTCTAGATATACAATCATGTCATCTGCAAAGAGGGACAATTTGGCTTCCTCTTTTCCTAACTGAATACCCTTTATTTCCTTCTCCTGCCTGATTGCCCTGGCCAGAACTTCCAACACTATGTTGAATAGGAGTGGTGACAGAGGGCATCCCTGTCTTGTGCCAGTTTTCAAAGGGAATGCTTCCAGTTTTTGTCCATTCCGTATGATATTGGTTGTGGGTTTGTCATAGATAGCTTTTATTATTTTGAGATATGTCCCATCAGTACCTCATTTATTGAGAATTTTTAGCATGATGGGTTGTTGAATTTTGCCAAAGACCTTTTCTGCATTTATTGAGATAATCATGTGGTTTTTGTCATTGGTTCAGTTTATATGCTGGATTACAATTATTGATTTTCATATGTTGAACCAGCCTTGCATCCCAGTGATGAAGCACACTTGATCATGGTGGATAAGCTTTTTGATGTGCTGCTGGATTCAGTTTGCCAGTATTTTATTGAGGATTTTTGCAGCGATGTTCATCAGAGATATTGGTCTAAAATTCTCTTTTCTTGTTGTGTCTCTGCCAGGCTTTGGTATCAGGATGATGCTGGCCTCATAAAATGAGTTAGGGAGGATTCCCTCTTTTTCTATTGATTGGAATAGTTTCAGAAGGAATGGTGCCAGCTCCTCCTTGTACCTCTGGTAGAATTCGGCTGTGAATCCATCTGGTCCTGCACTTGTTTTGGTTGGTAAGCTATTAATGATTGCCTCAATTTCAGAGCCTGTTCTTGGTCTGTTCAGGGATTCAACTTCTTCCTGATTTAGTCTTGGGAGGGTGTATTTGTCGAGGAGTTTGTGCATTTCTTCTAGATTTTCTAGTTTATTTGTGTAGAGGTGTTTATAGTATCCTCTGATGGTAGTTTGTATTTCTGTGGGATTGGTGGTGATATCCCCTTTATCATTTTTCATTGCATCCATTTGATTTTTCTCTCTTTTCTTCTTTATTAGTCTTGCTAGTGGTCTATCAATTTTGTTGATCTTTTCAAAAAACCAGCTCCTGGATTCATTGATTTTTTGAAGGGTTTTTTTGTGTCTCTATTTCCTTCAGTTCTGCTCTGATCTTAGTTATTTCTTGCCTTCTGCTAGCTTTTGAATGTGTTTGCTCTTGCCTCTCTAGTTCTTTTAATTGTGATGTTAGGGTGTCAATTTTAGATCTTTCCTGCTTTCTCTTGTGGGCATTTAGTGCTATAAATTTCCCTCTACACACTGCTTTGAATGTGTCCCAGAGATGCTGGTATGTTGTGTCTTTTTTCTCATTGCTTTCTTTCTTTCTTTCTTTCTTTTTTTTTTTTTTGAGACCGAGTCTCACTCTGTCGCCCAGGCTGGAGTGCAGTGGTGCAATCTCGGCTCACTGCAAGCTCCACCTCCCGGGTTCACGCCATTCTCCTGCCTCAGCCTCTCCGAGTAGCTGGGACTACAGGCGCCCGCCACCACGCCCGGCTAATTTTTTTTTATATTTTTAGTAGAGACGGGGTTTCACCATGGTCTCGATCTCCTGACCTTGTGATCCGCCCGCCTTGGCCTCCCAAAGTTCTGGGATTACAGGCATGAGCCACTGTGCCCGGCCTGTTCTCATTGCTTTCAAAGAACATCTTTATTTCTGCCTTCATTTCGTTATGTACCCAGCAGTCATTCAGGAGCAGGTTGTTCAGTTTCCATGTAGTTGAGCGGTTTTGAGTGAGTTTCTTAATCCTGAGTTCTAGTTTGATTGCACTGTGATCTGAGAGACAGTTTGTTTTAATTTCTGTTCTTTTACATTTGCTGAGGAGTGCTTTACTTCCAACTATGTGGTCAATTTGGAACAGGTGTGGTGTGGTGCTGAAAAGAATGTATATTCTGTTTATTTGGGGTGGAGAGTTCTGCAGATGTCTATTAGGTCCACTTGGTGCAGAGCTGACTTCAATTCCTGGGTATCGTTGTTAACTTTCTGTCTCGTTGATCTGTCTAATGTTGACAGTGGGGTGTTAATGTCTCCCATTATTATTTTGTGGGAGTCTAAGTCTCTTTGTAGTTCTCTAAGGACTTGCTTTATGAATGTGGGTCCTCCTGTATTGGGTGCATATATATTTAGGATAGTTAGCTCTTCTTGTTTAATTGATCCCTTTACCATTATGTAATGGCCTTCTTTGTCTCTTTTGATCTTTGTTGGTTTAAAGTCTGTTTTATCAGAGACTAGAATTGCATCCCCTGCCTTTTTTTGTTTTCCATTTGCTTGGTAGATCTTCCTCCATCCCTTTATTTTGAGTCTATGTGGGTCTCTGCGTGTGAGATGGGTTTCCTGAATACAGCACACTGATGGGTCTTGACTCTTTATCCAATTTGCCAGTCTGTGTCTTTTAAATGGAGCATTTAGCTGATTTACATTTAAGGTTAATATTGTTATGTGTTAATTTGATCCTGTCATTATGATGTTAGCTGGTTATTTTGCTCGTTAGTTGATGCAGTTTCTTCCTAGCCTCGATGTTCTTTACAATTTGGCATGTTTTTGCAGTGGCTGGTACCAGTTGTTCCTTTCCATGTTTAGTGCTTCCTTCAGGAGCTCTTTTAGGGCAGGCCTGGTGGTGACAAAATCTCTCAGCATTTGCTGTCTGTAAAGGATTTTATTTCTCCTTCACTTATGAAGCTTAGTTTGGCTGGATATGAAATTCTGGGTTGAAAATTCTTTTCTTTAAAAATGTTGAATATTGGCCCCCCACTCTCTTCTGGCTTGTAGAGTTTCTGCCAAGAGATCAACTGTTAGTCTGATGGGCTTCCCTTTGTGGGTAACCCGACCTTTCCCTCTGGCTACTCTTAACATTTTTTTCTTCATTTGAACTTTGGTGAATCTGACAATTATGTGTCTTGGAGTTGCTCTTTGTGGTGTTCTCTGTATTTCCTGAATTTGAATGTTGGCCTGCCTTGCTAGATTGGGGAAGTTCTCCTAGATAATATCCTGCAGAGTGTTTTCCAACTTGATTGCATTCTCCCCGTCACTTTCAGGTACACCAATCAGACATAGATTTGGTCTTTTCACATAATCCCATATTTCTTGGAGGCTTTGTTTATTTCTTTTTATTGTTTTTTCTCTGAACTTCTCTTCTTGCTTCATTTCATTCGTTTGATCATCCATCACTGATACCCTTTCTTCCAGTTGATCGAATTGGCTACTGAGGCTTAGGCATTTGTCACATAGTTCTCGGGCCATGGTTTTCAGCTCCATCATGTCCTTTAAGGACTTCTCTGCATTAGTTATTCTAGTTAGCCATTCATCTAATCTTTTTTCAAGGTTTTTTACTTTTTTGCCATGTGTTCGAATTTCCTCCTTTAGCCCAGAGTAGTTTGATTCTCTGAAGCCTTCTTCTCTCAACTCATCAAAGTCATTCTCCATCCAGCTTTGTTCCAGTGCTGGTGAGGAGATGTGTTCCTTTGGAGGAGGAGAGGTGCCTCTGATTTTTAGAGTTTCCAGTTTTTCTGCTCTATTTTTTCCCCATCTTTGTGGTTTTATCTACCTTTGGTCTTTGATGATGGTGATGTACAGATGGGTTTTTGGTGTGTATGTCCTTTCAGTTTGTTAGTTTTCCTTCTAACAGTCAGGACCCTCAGCTACAGGTCTGTTGGAGTTTGCTGGAGGTCCACTCCAGACCCTGTTTGTCTGGGTATCAGCAGCGGAGGCTGCAGAACAGCGGATATTGGCGAGCAGCAAATGTTGCTGTCTGATCATTCCTCTGGAAGTTTTGTCTCAGAGGAGTACCCGGCTGTGTGAGGTGTCAGTCTGCCCCCACTGGGGGATGCCTCCCAGTTAGGCTACTCAGGGGTCAGGGACCCACTTGAGGAGGCAGTCTGTCCATTCTCAGATCTCCAGCTGCATGCAGGGAGAACCACTACTCTCTTCAAAGCTGTCAGACAGGGACATTTAAGTCTGCAGAGATTTCTGCTGCCTTTTGTTTGGCTATGCCCTGCCCCCAGAGGTGGAGTCTGCAGAGGCAGGCAGGCCTCCTTGAGCTGAGGTGGGCTCCACACAGTTCGAGCTTCCCGGATGCTTTGTTTACATACTCAAGCAGGGGCAATGGGAGGTGCCCCTCCCCCAGCCTTGCTGCTGCCTTGCAGTTTGATCTCAGACTGCTGTGCTAGCAATGAGCAAGGCTCCGTGGGCATAGGACCTTCTGAGCCAGGCACAGGATATAATCTCTGGGTGTGCCATTTGCTAAGACCGTTGGAAAAGTGCAGTATTAGGGTGGGAGTGACCCGATTTTCCAGGTGCCGTCTGTCACCCCTTTCTTTGACTAGGAAAGGGAATTCCCTGACCCCTTGCACTTCCAGGTGAGGCGAGGCCTCACCCTGCTTTGGCTCACAATCACTGCACTGCACCCACCATCCTGCACCCACTTTCCAAACTCCTCAGTGAGATGAACCCAGTGCCTCAATTGGAAATGCAGAAATCACCTGTCTTCTGCGTTGCTCGTGCTGGGAGCTGTAGACTGGAGTGGTCCCTATTCGGCAATCTTGGCTCCTCCCTTCCACAAGCTCTGCTGAGTAGAATTTGAATGCATGGGTTTACCACAGTTTTTTTTATTAATTCACCAGTGGATGGATATTTGGGTTGCTTTTAATTTTTGCCTGTTGTGAATGAGCTTCGATGAACATTTGTGTGTGGGTGTTTTGTGCATATATGTTTCCATTTCTCTACATGAATCATATGGAAATTATATGTTACATTAATAAGAAACTGGCCAGCTGTTTTCCAAAAGTGACTGCATCATTTTGCCTTTCTATCAGCAATTTATGAGAGTTACTCACATCATCCCTGATACTTAGTATTTCTTTCTCTTTTTAAATTTTAACCATTCTAGTAGGTATGCAGTGATATCTCACTGTGGCTGTAATTTGCATTCTAATAATCAGTATCTTTTCATGTATTTATTGGCCATTTGTATAGCTGCTTCAGTGAAATCTCTGTACAAATATTATTTTTAAATTCTACTTGGATTGTCATCTTATTATTGAGTTATAAGAATTCTTCACATAATCTGGACATGTGTTTTATCAGTTATGTATTTTGCAAATATTTTTGCCCAATCTCTGTGCATGTATTTTTTGTTATGAATGAGTGTTGAAGTTTGTCAAATCCCTTTTTAGTGCATTAAATGGAATAATCATGTGCTTTTTCCTTTCCGTCCTGCTGAAATGGTAACTCACATTGTTTGATTTTTGAATATTGAACAAACTTTGCATTCTTGGGTTAAGCATTATCACTTGATAAAATAATATTTGCATACATTGCAGGATTCTATTTGCTAGAATTTTGTTGAAGATTTTCCATCTATGTTCATGAAGGCTACTGGCCTATAGTTTAATTTTCTTATAATGTCTTTTTCTGGTTTCAATATCAGTGTGATGCTACCTTCATAAAATAATTTAAGTAGTATTTACTTCCCTTCTATTTTCTGGAAGATTTTGTGTAGGATTGGTATTATTTCTTCCTTAAATATTTGGTAGAATTTATTGATGAAGTCATCTGGGCAGGAATTTTCTTTGTGAGAAGGTTTTTCACCTTGAATTAAATTTAATAATAAGGACTGTTCAGTTTACCTATTTCTTCACATGTGAGCTTTAGTACTTTGTGTCTTTCAAAAAAATGTATTCTTTTCATCTAAGCTACAGAATACATTGACATAAAGTTGATTGTAAGATTCCTTTGTTATCTTTTTAATGTCCATAGAATCTAAAATAGGATATCTTTCTTCCAGGTAGGGTAATTTGAGTCCTCTCTTTTTTCCTTTCTGGCCAGAGGTTTATAATTTTATTGATCACATCAGTGAATCAGTTTTTAATGTCATTTATTTCCTCTAGTGCTTTTTTCACTTTTCCATTTCATTGATTTCCACTCTTTGTCATTCTTCTTTTTCTGCTTATTTTGGGATTAATTTTTCTAGTTTCTTAAGACAATAGCTTAGATTAAGGTTGACAAATTACAGCCTGTGGCATATTTCTGTATAATCTCTTAGCTGAGAAAGAATTTTATATTTTAAACTTTTGTAAAATTATAAAAAGTAAAGCCAAATAATATTCAGTAATATTCAGTAGAGACCATAGTGGTCCACAAAGCTTAAAATGTTTACTATCTGGGCTGGGCTCAGTGGCTCACACCTGTAATCACAGTACTTTGGGAGGCCACGGAGGGTGGGTCACCCAAGGTCAGGAGTTTGAGACCAGCCTGGCCAACATGGTGAAACTCTGTCTCTACTAAAAATACAAAAATTAGCTGGGTGTGGTGGTGCACGCCTGTAATCCCAGCTACTCAGGTGGCTGAGGTGGGAGAATCGCTTGAAACCAGGAGGCAGAGGTTGCAATGAGCCGAGATCATACCCCTGCACTCCAGCCTGGGTGACAGAGCAAGACTCCATCTCAAACAAATAAAACAATTTACCATCTGTTCACTCATTTTTAAACATTTACTAATTGCTGGCTTAGATAATTGATTTATGATGTTTTGTCTTTTTTAATATAAGCATTTAAAACTACAACTTTCCCATGAATCACTGTTTGAACAGCATCTCACAGCTTTGATATGTTGTGAGTTTCTTCCCCATTCAGACAAAACTTTAATTTATTTTGTGATTTCTTCTTTTCTCCAGGGGTTATTAAGTGTTGCCTAATTTCCAAATGTTTACATAGATATTCCCTCCACCGCTTTTTCTCATTACTGATTTTTAGATAAACTCTGTTGTGGTCAAAAAACATATTTTATATTATTTCAGTACTTTTAAGTGTATTGAAAGTTATTTAAGATCCAAAATAAATGTTATCTTGATAGATATATTATTTACACTTGAAACTAATTTGTATTCTGCTGTCTTTGGGTGATTTATGTATGTTAATTACAGAGATTCTTTTTTATTCATATATTCTGTTTTTCTTTTAAAAAAAAACTTTGTTGAAATATATCCTTTTTTTCCATCTAGTTGACAAAGTGCCTTGGCCAAAATTCAATTCACTCAATATCTGCGAGTTAAATTTTGAACTCTTTAATCTGTTTTTTGTATAAGTTTTCTGTCTTTATGTTAGTCTCATGCTCTTTTTATTACTATAGCAAGCACTGATAACAGGTGGTGTGTATTCTAGTATTACTTTAAAAACACTTTTTGACTATTCCAGATCCTTTGAAACTCCACCTTAATTTAGAAATGCCTATCTCTTTTTTCAGAAATATCTGCTTGAAATTTGTTTAGAATTACATTAAATCTGTAGATCAATTCTGGAAGGACAAATATTTTTTAACAATATTGAATCTTTCAATCCATGAATATAGTATATTTGAAAGGCTTTCTGTAATTTCTCTCAAAAATGTTTTATTGTTTTTAATTTAAGAGTTTTACACAACTTTTTAAGGGATTTATTTCTAGGCACTTGACAGGTTTTGATACTCTTGTAAATGGATTTTTAAAAATTGTTTTCCAATTATTTATTGCTAGTATATAGAAGTGCTATTTATTTTTTAATATATTGACTTTTTAGCACATATTTTTGCTAAATTCACTTGTTAATTCTAGTATTTTTTACATCATAGATATCATAGGGTTTCTACATATACAATCAGAATTTTAGTTATTCTTTACCAACTTGTATAACTTTATTTCTTATTCTTTGTTTATGAAGTGGCTAGAAGGCTAGAAGTTCCAGTACAATATTAGATTAACATATGAAGAAGCAGTGAAGGGGACATCCTTGTCTTGTTTTAAATCTTAGAGGGAAAGCATTCAATATTTCACCAATATGGAGGAGGTTACTAAAGGCTTTTTTTCTTTAAGAAATCAAATATCAGTTTTAGAAAATTCTCTTTATTTCTAGTATACTGAGAGTTTTATCACAAATAAATTATAATTTTTATCAAATACTTTTCTGCATTTATTATCTTTTTTCTATTATTCTGTGTATGTCGTAATTGATTGATTTGAATATTAAACCAATCTTGCATTTTTGAATTAGATTCCACTTACTCATCATAGGTCCATTTTTAATATATTGCCAGATTTGGTTTACTGATGTTTTCTTAAGGGTTTTTTGTATCTACGTTCATGATGAATATTGACCTGTAATTTTCTTATAATGCCTCTACATTTTAAACGTTAGGATTTCACTAGCCTCATAAAAAGTATAATTGGAATTATTTGTTCCTTTTCTGTCTACTGAAAACATGTATGTATTAGTCATATTATTTCTTCCTTAAATGTTTAACTGGCTTCACCAGTGAAACCATTTAGTCTTGAAACTGTTATTTTGTTTTTATTTTGTTTGTCTTTGATGGAAAAGTTTTTCATAATGAATGTAACTTTTTTACTAGATATAGGAAAAATTAGATTTTCTGTTTATTCTTTTGTCAGCTTTATTATATTTTAAGAAATTGTGCATATCATCAAAATTCTTGAATTTATTTACATAAAATTATTCATACTATCATTTATTACATTTTAAGTATCTTTAGGATCTCTAATATTGTTTCACTTTTCCTCCTTGATATTGGTAAATTGTGTCTTTTTTGATCAATCTTACTAGGGGTTTATCAGTTTTACCAATTGTCTCAAAGCACACATTTTTGGCTTGTTGATTTTCTCTATTGTCTCTTTTCTACCTCATTAATTTCAGTTTTTATCTTTATTATTTTCTTTCTGCTATGTATGTTTGCTTTTTTGTGCACTCCTGTTTCTAGTTACTTAAAGTGAGATCTTAGGTTACGTATGTATTTGGGAAGTTTCTTCTTATCAAATATGAGCATTTAAAATTGTAAATTTCCCTTTAAATAATGTTTGATCTGTATCCCATAGATTTTTATATATGGTCTTTTTAATAATACCTAATATAAAATCTTTCATAATTACTCTAGTTTGACCCATGGGTTTTTCTGTTGTTTTGTTTTGATTTTTTTTTTCTGGTTGGTTTATTTGCTTTTTAGAAGTGAGTTCAAATACTAAAATATTTTCTAGATGTATAACTCATTGATTTGTAGTTTAGTTTCATTGTAATCAGAGTCACACATTGTATATGGTTTCATTTCATTCCTTTTAGATTCATTGAGGTTTATTATATTGCCCAGTATGTGATCCATCTTGGTAAATGTCCCATGCATATTTGAAAATTATATGTATTCTGCTATTGTTGGGTGAGATTTTCTATAAATGTCAAATGGATCAGGTTGACTATTTGTGTTGTTTAAATTTTCTAAAGCTTTTGTCTACTTGTTTTGTCAATTACTGAGAAATATTTGCTAAAATCTCCAGTCATGATTGGAATTTGTCTGTCTCTTTCTCCCCTTCTGGCAAGTTTTGTTTCACATATTTTAAAGTTGTAATATGAGATTACTATATACTTGAGTTTACAATATTTGATAAATTGATTCTTTTGTCATCATGATATGTATGTCTTTATTTGGTAATATTCTTTTTCTTGAAATATAATTTATTTGACATTGGCATGGTCATATCAGCTTTCTTATGGTGAGAGTTGCATGTTACATCTTTTCCTATATTTTCACGTGTGGCTTATTTGTATCTTTATTTTTAAAGTAGTTTTATGAAAAGAGCATATTCTGAGGCCTAATTTTTTAACTCAGTTTGACAATTTTTGCCTTTTAATTATAATGTTTGACTCATTACATTTAAAATCATTAATGACATTAATAAACTTAATCCTAAACTCTGAGTAGTTTTCCCTTTTATCATATTATTTAATGAGCTGAAGGTTTTTTAAAATTTGTTGGTTTGTTTTTAGTATTCTATTTTATCATTTCTATTGGTTCTTTACTATATTCCAATATTTTTAAGTTGATGTGCTAGACACTAAAATATGAATATCTAAATATCTAAATAGATTAAGATACCCTTGGCTATATTAATATATTATTCTACTTCATAAACAATATTACAAATTCATACCAGTTGAATTCAGTTTACTCACCACAACCTTTGTGCCCTTGTCATATATTTTACTTTGACATCTGCCATGAACAGTGTAATACATTTTCATTATTTTGCTTAAAGTAGTCAACAGATTTTTTATTACCCATATATTTGTTTTTTCTATCTGTATGCCTTGTCCTCCAAAGAGTCAATGTTTTAACATTTACCTTCAGCCTGATACAAATTCCTGTATATTTGTCTATCTAAATATTTTTATATTGTCTTCAAATTTTAAAGAATAATTATGATACATACAGAGTTAAAGGTTAACAAGGTTTTTTCTTTTATCATGCTTGATCTTATTCTCAAAATATTTGAAGTTAGTGATGAACTGAATCTAAGTAGAATTGCAAGAAAATTCAGACTCAGATCAATTACAGATTAGAATGACTCAACCATCAACCCTAACAATCAGACAGAAGATATGTAGAAGTTAAAAAAAGAAAAAGAAAAAAACAACAAACAAACAAACAAAAATGTGGGAAAATGAATAAAGCCTCCAAGCTCCATGAAGAGGTGTCAAATGGCCTAACATATATGTAAGTGGAACCCCAGATGTCCTTTAGAAGAGAGTTTAAGAATGAATGAGGATTCATCCTGTCTGTGACTCCTTGGGCTTCTAATCCACTGTTGTATCCATTATCAATTTTCTGTCTCTGAAGACCAAAGAAAGCAAATAAAATAGCAGTAGGTACAAGCAAAAAATATTTGTAGCAGAAACTTATTGTTCTGTCTTGCAACACAAGGTGTGAGACATTCCCATAAGTTATTACTTGAACACTTCGGATGTATGGCTCTAGAATCTAGCCATGCCACATTAGGTAGAGGGCAAGGAAGATAATGTCTAAAGACACATGTAGCATTTATCTGAGTTACCTGGAAATACTATACAGTCTTCCATGAAGACAGTGCAGTCAGCAAAGTTGAAAAAAATGTGGAGACACAATGTTTCTGGTAATAGAAGACCTAGTAATTATGCATCACTTTGTTACTGAGCAAATTTTGATACAATAGCAACTAATAAGAATCATCCCGTGTTTATGTAGGCATAGACTTTGCCCTTCAGGCTGTCTTAAGATATCTATTTTCAAAATTCCAGGTATAATTTTTTTTCAAACTGTAGACACAGTAAGAATCCCTTAAACATTATTCTCTTGCAATATAACAGTTTGTAACTAAAGATAATTTCCCATAACCTTCCTTTGAACATTGTTATCAAACTTGACAGTAATTCCTACTCCTATAACTTCTAGGGAAATTATTTAAAACAATTATTATTTTGATTTGTGTTACTCTGATAATAGTGATGTTAAACATTTTTTCATATAGTTATTGGCTGCTTCTTTGTACCCCAAACATCAGTGCCACACAACATACTCGTGTAACAAATCTGCACATGTACTTATGAATCTAAAAGTTGAAATTATTTTTTTAAATGCTGAACAGTTCCCCATCCCCTAGTTTAATAAAGAATTTAGAGTAAAAAAATTGGAAACTATCATAATGTCATGATTATAAATAGATGGATAAGTTAAGTAGAAATGGAGGTGATTTCGAAGATGAACAATTTTTAAAGTAACCTCAAAATTTGAGGGTTAAGTTCATACTGTTTTGACTTTTCATGATCACCCTCTACCATCTTACTCTCTTATTTTCATATTCCCAGGCAATATTATTTCTGCAGAGGCAACATTATGTGAAGACTCTTATCTTGTAAAATAAGATTCTTCTAAACGTTTTATCTGAATGAGCTTATAAAAAGAGTTATTGAAGAAGAATTTAAAGAAAGCCAAGTATCAATAATCTGGAATTGTGAGATATTTAGGGCTCACTTGGGAGTATATTTGATGCTAACAGGTTAATCTGTGACTACTCAATGTCTCAGCTCAGTTTCCTTTTTTCCGTATCTGGAGTGCTGAAATTCTTTACTCAAATAGGTTTTTAAGACAAAATGTAGCATATTTGCTTGATCCGATTAACATTTAAATTGGAATTCCAGAAAGACATTTTCCAAAGTGGCCATGTGAAAGAGGTACGAGGTCTAATAGTTAACTTTATAAGTGAATGCCTGGAGCTTCAGAAACCTGAAGGTCTTTGCTACCCTCATTTCCATCATTCATCTGCTAAAAACATACAAGAAGAGAGATAAAAAGGCATTTTTAATATAATCCATTTGGATGTTACCATATAAAAGATAAATTTTATGACAACTATGAGGCTTCAGGCCAGAATCCCTGTTGGTACTTATATACTGCGCCCCAGCTGCAGAGCTCAAGCTGGACATAAACATGGTTTTCCGAATTAAGGGTCTGGAGAGCTACGGGCTCAGAACTACACAGTCCTCTTTGGCCTTGGTGTCGCTGCTTTACAATGAAGTGAGGGAGGTATTTCTGCAGCGTAGGGCTTTCTGAGGCTACCCTATGCTTCAGATGAAAATGCTGGTTTGTTGATGCTATGTCAAATCATATCTACAGAATCCTGGGCTCAGAACTTGCCAGCAGCAAATCAATGCCACCCTGCTTAGGGAGAACCTCCTCATGGTATAAGATACTTTCCTTTTTTCTTCCATAATGAATAGAGTAAGCAAAATGTGTCTTTACCTTGACTAGAAAATCCAAATGTAATTAGCAAACATGTTTATCTTTACATCATTTATAGCATCATTGATACCAGTGAATTTTTCATAAATATGAGTTCTGGTGCTGTTGAAACATTTTTCATGATAGTTAGCAGCCTTAGCAAAAAAGAGACTTAGACGGTCTTTAGGAGTAATCCTGCATTTACTGTAACTGTGAGGAATGAGAAAGCAGTTCAAATGATATTGCTAGAAGATTTCTAAGTAAAAGCCTTAGGGAAGTTTATATAACTAAATATTAATATCTGAAAATTGAGTTTCCCCTTTACCGAAAAAGAAAACTTTTCATACTCAAAAATACTTTGAAAAAAGTCCACTTCACTGAAAAGTGGTGACACAATTATTGAAATAATATATACCTCCTTTCTAAATCGATACAAATAACATATACTTCCTTTATAAATTAATACAAATGTAAACTAACAAAGATCTCTTTTCTTTGTTTACCCATGGATTTTGAAACTGTTTATATTAACCTAATAGAGTGCTTACATTTAGTAACTATGACTCAGTGAAGATATGTTAACATAGTTTATTCAAATGGTTAACTTATTTAGGACTAATTTGATTATAAATTTTCCTTGAACAGTCATTCCAGTTGTGTTTTAAATAATCTGTTTCATTAAAGATATTTTCAAGTTTCCTATAGTTATTCAAGACACAGACTTTAAGGTCATTATACAAATTATTTCTAGTTAATGCAAGTTTTTATAAATGTTTTCCCATGAAAGGGTTTCTAAATAACTGCAAAAACCTAGATTGTAAAAAAGACCCACAAAAGAAAAAGGTGGGTGTGGGGGTGGTGGAAGGAGTTCTTATCAGAGTGAAGAGCATTGGATCAAAAGATCTGGGCTTGGGGTAAGCAGCTTGGCGGGCTATTCTGCTCACTCACCTCTGGATGGATTCTGGTTTCTCCACTTACCTCTTAGGTATGACACCAAGAACTGCATGAAGCACACCTTTGAGGGCATACAGGTCCTGTGAATCTTGAGAGGCAGCATCACACAGTGTTAGAGGATTAATTTCATTCATGAAATTGAAATCTACCAGTTCCAGTACTCAACCCACAAACAATAACCTGTGGGTCCCCAAATGTCTCCTGTACACTACATTTATTTCTTTATTTGGTTAGATCCTTGAGGTAAAGCAAAGACACATCACAAATGAATACTTTGTGAACTGTTGCTGTTGTGGTCGTGGTGGTGGTGGTGGTGGTGGTGGTGGTGGTGGTGGTGGTGGTGGTGGTTGTAATCAACACAGTCTTCTGGAGAAAGGAATTGCATGAGTCAGAAACAAACTCTCCTGATTTTGAGTAAGAGTTTACAAGAATTTGTATTGCTTCCTTTAGTTATCTTTACTTAGATAATAATGAGCTTATCATTGGAATGTTTGTTGTTTACGTTTTTATTTAAAAGCACCTCAAGAATCTTACTTCGGAGAAAGAAGATAAAAACCCATTAAAATTCTCACACGAAGCATCTGCTCCACTTGGGCTTGTACTTCAGGGCCTTTGCACTTCCTCTCCCTCTTCCTGGAAGTGTTGATCCAGATATCCCCATGGGTGCTCCCTGCATGTCTTAAAATCTTTATTCAAATCTCATCTCATTACTCAGGCACTCCCTGATGACCGTCTAAAGAGTACCCCATCTGTCTTTTTCCTCCCACACTGCTTTCTTTTGCACTAAACCACTTGCCCCTCTCTTATATTATGTTATGCATCTATTTCTGTGTGGTAAGAGTCTATTTCTGTCATTGAAATTGAAGTTACATGGAGTCTGAGACTTCTTTATTTTTCATTTGTTGAATTAATAACTGATGGGAAAAGCACCACATATATTTGTACTTATATACAAGAAATTTAAAGCTTTGGATTGTATAATTCCATTTAGGAATAACAAAAGGTATAGTTTTAAGAAACAGGTTGATTTGCTCAAACAGTGGCCATTTCTTCTTTTTAAAATTGCATATTCTGAGGCTCCAGTGCAATGAAAATGATCCAATTTATTGCTCACCATAGTCAAAACTGTGCCTGTACCTTCCAGCCTTCCTTCCTGTGCCCACTGCTTCCCACACTTGCTGCTGCTCTCTTTGCACTGCACCCACACCGAGGGGTTTTCATCAGACCCTTAGCCCTGCCGTTTTTTGTTTTTTTTTTTTCTTTTTTGAGACAGAGTCTTGCTCTGTCACCCAGGCTGGAGTGCAGTGGCGTGATACCGGCTCACTGCAACCTCCGCCTCCCAGGTTCAAGCGATTCTCCTGCCTCAGCCTCCCGAGTAGCTGGGACTACAGGCACGTGCCACCACACTCAGCTACTTTTTTGTATTTTTAGTAGAGACGGGGTTTCACTGTGTTAGCCAGGATAACCTGTTAGCAGATCTCTTGACCTTGTGATCTGCCTGCCTCGGCCTTCCAAAGTGCTGGGATTACAGATGTAATCCTGGCCTAGCCCTGCCTTTTAATTTACTCAAGTCTGCTTTTGGGATTCATCCATGATGTCACACGTATCAGCAGTTTGTTCCCTATTTTTGAGATTCATTCACCATGTGACATGTATCTACTGACATAGCAGAGTAGTGTTCTATTGTACGGATATGTAATATCTTTTTCTGCATTTACCTGTAGATAGAACTTTGAAATGTTCCCAATTTGGGGCTACTATGGAGAGAGTTATAATGGACCTTTACACATGAATCTTTATGTGGGCATATGTTTATTTCTTTTAAGTAAATACTTAGGAGTGGGACAGCTGGTTAATATGGCAAGTGTATGTTTAAACATTTTCAGTGTTTTCAAAGTGGCTATACCTTTTGACATTCCCACCTGCAATGGCTGAGACTTTCTATCGCTTCAGGCTTGGTATTGTGGTATCACAATTTGATTTTAATTTTGATTTCTCTGACAACTAATAATGTTGAGCATTGCTTTTAATTTTCGAAAGTTACGGTATTAAGTACACAAAGTAAAATTCACTTTTTGATGCACATTTCTATGAATTTTGACAGGTGCATAGGGTCATGTAACCACCGCCACAATTAAAGTACAGAATGGTTCCATCTCCCCCTCATGCACACATTTCTCTCATGCTGTCCTTTCATAATCAAATCCTCTCCTACATTTACACTTAATGTAATTATCAATACGGTTGGGCTACATAAACCATCTTTTATTTGTTTTCTATTTTTTCCTTGTGCTCTTTGTTATTTTTCCTTTTTTTAACCTTTTATGGATTAATTTAGTATTATCTAATATTCAATTTTATCTCCATGATTGATCTATTAGTTTCATATCTTCACTGTATTTTTTTAGTGGCTGTTCTGGGATTTACAACATGCGTCTTTAATTTATCACAGTCTACTTTCAACTAATGTCAGAATCATTCACATATAAATTAAAAACATCCTAAGAGTATATTTACGTTTCTCTCCTCCCATTCTCCTATCTGTATTTCCATGTATTTTATTTCTATATGTTTTAAATCTCACAACACATTAATACTTTTTCAAATGGTAAACTGTCTTTAAAATTTTAAATTATTGAGCTATAATTTGCAGAACATTCAATCTTCTTTTAAAGAGATGAAAATACATATAGGACAATATTTTCTATTTATTCACATACAGACCATTTCCAGTGTTCTTCATTCCTTTGCACAGATCCTAATCTCCATTTGGTATTATTTTTCTTTTCTTTCTGAAGAAGTTTCTTGGCTGTCGTAAACACATTCCTTGGCTTTTATTTGCCTCAAATGTCTTTATTACACCCTCATATTTTTTAAGAAAAATATTATTAGAAATGAATGTGGGATTAACAGTTATGTTTTTCTTTACATTTGCTCAGTTTGAGTTTTCTTGCATCTGTGAATTTACAGTTTTCCTCATGTTTGAAAAGTTTTCAACAATTGTTTCTTCAAGACCTTTTCTGTCTCCCTTCCTCCCTCTCATCTCTTCTTCTGAGACTTTAATTACATGTATTTGAGGCTGCCCAATACTGGACCACAGGTCACTGAGACTTTTTCATTCCTTTCTAGTCTTTTTTCTCCTGTGCATAATGTTGGAAAGTTTCTATTGTTATGTTCTCAAATTCACTGATTTTCTTCTTCCACAATGTCAAATCTGTTAATCTTATCTAGTAAATATTTTACTTTATACATTTAGTTTTTCGTCTCTAGATGTTTCATTTTCAAATATCCTTAATATGGTGATGTTTTACTGTAAATCCTGGAGCAAATTTGTAAGATTTGTAGTTGCTGTTCTGAAGTTATTCCTTGATACCTCTATTGTTTCCGTCATTCTTTACTCATTTTACTACTGCTTGTGGATTATAATTTGCTTATTCTTTGCAAGTGAAATATTTTTTGATTGAGTGGGAAACTGCATACATCCCATTATTAAATGTTTACATTTTGTTGTTTTACTTTTAAAGTGTAGTTTTCTTTTGGAGAGGCAATTAAGTTTCCTCTGGATTATATTACTACTTTTGGAAGATTGTTTTTAAACTGTGTTAGTGCAGTTTTAGAATATCCTTATGTCTAGAGCTAATTTAGCCCTAGTAATAAAATATTACCCTTCTAGTAGTTCCACTGATCTCCCCAGGTTTTCAGCAAGCTCTTTTTACTCTGGCTGGACAGAATTCAAATGTCTCCCCATTCCATGTGAACTTTGGGATTGTTCTCCATATTGCCACCAGGAGTTGTTCTTTGAGTGGACTTGCAGTTTTACTCTTCACATGCATAGATTAATACTCCACCGAAGGCTCAAGGGGACACCTTTGCACATTTCCGGACCTCTTTTTCTGTGTTGCTCCTTCTTGTCTGGTTATTTGCCCTGATTATTTCAGGCACATTCACCTCCATGAACTCCCACCTCTGTCTCCTCTCTTCACACCAGCGAGATGGCTGGTCTCAGTCATTCTAGCAGGAGTAGGAGTTGAATGTTAGGGATAATTGAAAGTTAGAATCAGCATTACGTTCATGGATTACATGTAGTGTGTGAGAGAAGAAGAGACAAGTATATCATCTACATTTCTGTGCTGAGAAACTGGGAGGATAGAGGTATCCTTAATTGAAATAGGAGTTTGTGGAAGAAAAAAGGTTCCTAAAGAAAGTGCATTTGGGATATGTTAATTATGAGGTATCTATGAACTAGTCTAAGGAGATATTGAGTAGGCAGTTAGATATATATTCTCTGGAGTTTGGTAGAGAGATCTGAGCTGAGATATAATTGGGACTATCGGTCTATACAGTACTAATAAAGTACTGTATTGTGCTCTAGATGATTACTGGGAGGACAATGGTAGACGGAAAAAGGAGGCGGTCCAGTGGCTGAGCCCAGGGCACTCTACAGGAACAGGGAATCCAGCCCTGGGGGTGCAGCTGTGGTGAAGGCCAGTGGGTCTGTGTGGGTGAGGTGGAGCCTAAGGCTGCAGCCAGGGTCCAGCTACAGCTGACAGGTCCTTCAGGATGATAGATTTGAGGCACTTTCCTCTCTTCTGTGTACTTCATAGTCTGGGTGGTGAAGACATGACTGACAGTGCCATACCCTTGCTCCTCTGCCTGGGGAATCAAAGACTCCATCTGGGGCTTGTGTGTCATCTGAAAGCTACACGCTCAGATCTGGCAACGGAGTGGGGAGCAGGGCTGAAGAAGGAAGAGTAGTGTCTGGGTGCAGTGGACAGCCCAGAGCACAGAGCTCCCGCAAGAGAGTGAGCCCCATATTGTTGGTGGAATTTTCCAGTATTCCAGTGAAGTCCCTTGTTTCATTGAGTGTTTTCTTCTGTGCCTCAGTCAGTAAGAGCACAAATTACTGGAGATCCCTCTTTACAGAGACATGTTTGGTGGCAGCTGGAGTTCCCCCCATGCCCATTTTCCATGTTCTCTGCACCCTCTGATTACACTTAGCAAAACTGTCCAGGCCATCTGATTTCAAGACATAGCTGACCTGCCATTTGGGGCGTCGGCAGGGAAGCCTCACTCACTCCTGAGCGTTGGCAAAACGACCGTGCCCAGGCTCTCCCACCTTTAGCTGCGGCTCTTGACCCCCTCCAGAGGTGTGCGCCAGTCTCGAGCCCACGCGTCCACATCATTGGTCAGCTGGTCAGTCTCCTGTGTGTGTCTCTTCTCTACTCATTAAACTGCTTCTAGTAACCTTGGTGCAATAAAGAAACTGGAATGTGCCAGCAGTTGTCACGCGTTGGAAAGGCATCAGCCTCACTGCTTTGGATTTGGTTCACCCTTAGCTTTCCTCACAGCTACACCGTCCTCAAGCATCATCAGTAGCTGCTGCCTCTTATCTCTCCTCTCTCCTTAGTTCGTTATCAGCACCAATAAGCAAAGACGCTGGCAAAGTGCACAGTTTGCACCTCTTCTTGGTGGTCTTAAGCCACAGACCCTTTTACACAACAGTCTCCATGCTGTCTCCCCTGCGCAGCTCAACCTCTGCAGAGAAGTTCCCTTCACCACCTCCACCTCCTGCCTCACCGAGGGCTGCTGCAGACCACTGGGTCACCTGCCATCCGAAGGGGCTGGGTGGAATTGTCCCGGTTGGACACTCCACCTACTCCCCACCACCTGCAAATACACAAGGAATGCAGGACCCACTCTGCCAACGCCATCACATCCCTTCTCTCTGAAGAACTGGAAGTTTATTCTCTGGTGCATGGAAGACAGAATCTCCCTGACACTATGTGGATTATAAACACTCCCATGATCTGAAAGGACCACAGGTTTTTCTGCAGCTCCTTTCTAGCCTTTGCCAGTCCCTGAGCCTGGGCTGATCTGGATACTTGGTCTTTCCACTTTGTCTTTCTCCCTGTGCTGTTGGGCCTTCTACCTCCTTGGAGGTGTGAATTGCATCACCCTTGCAGTTTGTGTTGTCTTTCTGTGAAGTACATACATTGGATGTGGGACAGTAATGACAGCCGTTACTGTCTTGCTCCTTCTGACTCAAGTTAAGTTTCGGTCTCTCTTGCTCCACGGCAAAAAAAAGACAGAACAAAAGCAAAAGTGAACATGAAGAGAAAGGAAAGGAGGGAAGACCTCATAGCCAGATCTGCTGGGTTTTGTGGAGTGATTTTCTTTTTTTTTTTAATTTTATTATGATTATACTTTAAGTTTTAGGGTACATGTGCAGAATGTGCAGGTTTGTTACATATGTATACATGTGCCATGTTGGTGTGCTGCACCCATTAACTCATCATTTAACATTAGGTATATCTCCTAATGCTATCCCTCCCCCCTCCCCACACCCCACAACAGTCCCCGGAGTGTGATGTTCCCCTTCCTGTGTCCATGTGTTCTCATTGTTCTATTCCCACCTATGAGTGAGAACATGCGGTGTTTGGTTTTTTGTCCTTGCAATAGTTTACTGAGAATGATGGTTTCCAGTTTCATCCATGTCCCTACAAAGGACACGAACTCATCATTTTTTATGGCTGCATAGTATTCCATGGTGTATATGTGCCACATTTTCTTAATCCAGTCTATCGTTGTTGGACATTTGGGTTGGTTCCAAGTCTTTGCTATTGTGAATAGTGCCGCAATAAACATACATGTGCATGTGTCTTTATAGCAGCATGATTTATAATCCTTTGGGTATATATCCAGTAATGAGATGGCTGGGTCAAATGGTATTTCTAGTTCTAGATCCCTGAGGAATCACCATACTGACTTCCACAATGGTTGAACTAGTTTACGGTCCCACCAACAGTGTAAAAGCATTCCTATTTCTCCACATCCTGTCCAGCACCTGTTGTTTCCTGACTTTTTAATCATTGCCATTCTAACTGGTGTGAGATGGTATCTCATTGTGGTTTTGATTTGCACTTCTCTGACGGCCAGTGATGATGAGCATTTTTTCGTGTGTTTTTTGGCTGCATAAATGTCTTCTTTTGAGAAGTGTATGTTCATATCCTTCACCCACTTTCTGATGGGGTTGTTTGTTTTTTTCTTGTAAATTTGTTTGAGTTCATTGTAGATTCTGGATATTAGCCCTTTGTCAGATAAGTAGGTTGAGAAAATTTTCTCCCATTTTGTAGGTTGCCTGTTCACTCTGATGATAGTTTCTTTTGCTGTGCAGAAGCTCTTTAGTTTAATTGGATCCCATTTGTCAATTCTGGCTTTTGTTGCCATTGCTTTTGGTGTTTTAGACATGAAGTCCTTGCCCATGCTTATGTCCTGAATGGTATTGCCTAGGTTTTCTTCTAGGGTTTTTATGGTTTTAGGTCTAACATATAAGTCTTTAATCCACCTTAAATTAATTTTTGTATAAGGTGTAAGGAAGGGATCCAGTTTCAGCTTTCTACAAATGGCTAGCCAGTTTTCCCAGCACCATTTATTAAATAGGGAATCCTTTCCCCATTGCTTGTTTTTGTCAGGTTTGTCAAAGATCAGATAGTTGTAGATATGCGGCATTATTTCTGAGGGCTCTGTTCTGTTCCACTGATCTATATCTCTGTTTTGGTACCAGTACCATGCTGTTTTGGCTACTATAGCATTGTAGTATAGTTTGAAGTCAGGTAGTGTGATGCCTCCGGCTTTGTTCTTTTGGCTTAGGATTGACTTGGCAATGTGGGTTCTTTTTTGGTTCCATATGAATTTTAAAGTAGTTTTTTCCAATTCTGTGAAGAAAGTCATTGGTAGCTTGATGGGGATGGCATTGAATCTATAAATTACCTTGGGCAGTATGGCCATTTTCACGATATTGATTCTTCCAACCCATGAGCATGGAATGTTCTTCCCTTAGTTTGTATTGTGGAGTGATTTTCTTTCTCCCCCTTTAAGGGGAAAATTCTTTTTCCACTAGTACTTTTGAAGTCCTCCAACTATGGAGAGGTACCAGCTCAGGACAGGTGGCACCCCAACACAGAGAGTTCAGACAGCCTGACCTTTTCAACTCTGGAGGGAAGAGATTTACTGTTGACCACTCCTGGGTCTTTCTGGTATTTTAAAGGAATATTAGGTTCTGTGAATAGGAATTGAAGAGGTAAATGTGTTAAACCCATTAAATCCATGATTGGTAGACATACTTCTCTCATTTTAAGAGACTAAATATGGAAGGAAGGCAGATGTGAAAACCATTGTGCAATTTTAAAATGTCACAATTAAAAATGAACTGGCTCTTTCCCCCTGAAAAAGTGAATCTGTCATTAAGTAGCAATATAACCTTTGATAATTCACGTTACTTGTGTATCTCAGGTGCTTTGTGTGTAAAATGAAGCAGGTAGACTGATAATATCTAATACCTCTTTTAGTTTGAAATCCTCTTCTTTCTTTCCCTCCTCTACAGGCAGACAGAAAACTTAAATTGTAGGGCTTTCTAAGGTCTTCCAATAATGTTCAACAAAGGTAATTTAAATAAGTAAAAATATTATAAAAACAGAAGTCATTGGCCATGAGATTTCAAGGTCTACTTCACTACTTGCTAGAAGAAAATTAAAGCAAAAAGTAAAGAAGGAAGGATCAAGGCTAAAAGTAGAAAAAGTATAGGTGGCAGGAAATATAATTGCATAGAAGTTTGAGAAATAGGCAGACTAAGTAATGAATTTAATATCAAAATGTCAAAGAGTCTAAAAGGGATAATTGAAGGTCAAGAGTGAGCCAGAAAACCTTTGACTGAAGAAGCCAAAAATATACAGGATAGAAAGTAATACAGGAGATATAAATCTATTAAAATATTTATGTAAACAAGTGAAAGCTATAAAACTTGTGGCAACAAAAGTAAAAAGTAGGGGAAATAATTAGCATTTATGGAATACTATTACATGTCAGGCATTGGGTTAGGTGGTTTACCTAATCAAAGCAATTTATGAGTTCACTGACAAATTAAAAACAAGAAACTAGGGCCACCATGAATAATTATTGTTTATGATGCATAAGCTTTGAGGATGCAAAAAAGTCTTGATTGGTGTTTGTGAAGTCAGTACGAGTTGAGCATGGGCCTGTTATCTGTATTTTCAATGTTTCTCATGCATGGTCAAGCTTGAAAATCACTGACCTAGTGTGCATCCTTTGAGGCATGATGTTTGCACTCAACTGGTGAAAGCAATGCACTGCTATAACTGCAGAAGACAGCAGAGGGCTATGGAGATAAGGGAAGACTCCCATGCAACTGAGCCAGAAAGCTGGGTGGGTGGGGCTTAGACAAATAGGAGAGGGGAAGGAAAGCAGTTTTGAGGTTGGGGCACGCCTGGCTTCTCAGGGAGTCAACGTTAGTTGGTTTGGCTGAAAAAGAGGGCATAGATAACATGGATTTTAATTAGAGTAAGACGAGAAAGGAAGGTGATGTCATAATTGACCAGTCTCAGCCACTGGTCAGGATGGTATCTGAATTGGCAAAGCGCAGCTGGAGAGTGAAAGCATTCGCAAGAAAACTGTTGTAAGCACAAATTGAAATATACGAAAAGCTCCATCCAGTTTTATATCTGATATGGGTTGGCTGTGTCCCCACCCAGATCTCACCTTAAATTGTAATAATCCCCATGTGTCAAGGGTGGGGCCAAGTGGAGATAATTGAATCATGGGGGCAGTTTTCCCCATACTGTTCTCGTGGTAGTGAATAAGTCTCATGAGATCTGATGGTTTTATAAATGGGAGTTCCCCTGCACAAGCTCTCATGCCTACCACCATGTAAATGTGCCTTTACTGCTCCTTTGCCTTCTGCCATGATTGTGAGGCCTCCCCAGCCATGTGGAACTGAGTCCATTAAACCTCTTTCTTTTATAAATTACCCAGTCTTGAATGTGTCTTTATTAGCAGTATGAGAATAGACTAATACAATATTTAAGACTCCATAAAGAATAAGAGCAGGTATGTCAGGCAGGGAACAGTATTGAGTTCTAACAGCAGCTGGGCACTACATGGAAATACTTAGGTATGCATGTGTTCAGGGGGCAGGAAATGGAAATAACCAGAACCAAGCAGGTCAACAGGGTTCCAGGTAAGGGGGTCTCAGAGAAGGGTCTTAGGGTTCCAAATTCTGTGGCTCTCACACAACTCCCAGGAACTAGAGTATGCATGGGGTGGCAAGTCAGAGGCCCTCGCCAACTAAATGGAAAGGAACAATGAGGTCCCAGGGGAAAGCTGAAGTCCAGAAGGTCAATGGGGTTCACACAGAGAAGCACACCCCAGGACCCCAGGTTCTGGGCCACTCTGGCATGGAAGTGATTCAGGGCAGGCAAGCCCCCAAATTGGGGCTTTCCCAGGGAGGATTCTTGGATCACCCAGGAAAGAATTCGAGGGCCAGCCAGTGGTGTTAAATAGCAACACTTATTGATGCGGCAGTGTACAACAGCAGCAGACATACTGCTCCTTGCCCAGCAGGGCTACCTCATAGGTAGTGTGCCCAGAGTAGCAGCTCAGAGGAGCTTTTGCAGTCATATTTATACCAACTTTAATTCTATGAAAATTAAGGAGTAGTTTATGCAGAAATTTCTAGGAGAAGTTTAAGCAGAGATTTCTAGGATAAAGGCAGTAACTTCCGGGTTGTTGGGTTGTTGCCATGGAAAGGGGCGGTAATTTCTGGGTGTTGCCATGGTGATGGTAAACTGATATAGCACACTGGTGGACAATCTTGGGGAGGTGCTTCCTCCCCAGAACTGTTTAGCTAGTCCTCAGTTTGGTCCAGTGTCTCAGTACCACCTCCTACCTCACCAACAGAGCAGAGAGGAGCCCAGGACCTAGTGTGTGTTTGTGTATGGTGTGTGTGTTTGTGTGTGCATGTGAGAAAAAGAGGAGGAAGCTGGAGGAGTGTGCGGACGTGGGAGAGAAGACATCAGGGAAGAGCAAAAGAAAGGGGACTCTGGAGGTGGGAGATGGGGCACCCTGGTCTGCACTGGAAACTGAGGGAGGTCTGCTGTCCCGGGAAGAAGCCCCAAGGAGGTGTGCGACCCCCAGGTTCTGGTCACAGGTATCAACAACATCTGCACACCTGAGAGATTCCATGTGAACTCACTTTTCACAAACAAGCGCTGAGATTGTGAAAAGTGGGTTCATAGGGAATCTCTTAGGTCCTTCCCTACTGCAAAATGCTGTGCACAACCAGCGCATTGGGGCAGGCTGTGTGGAATTACAGGGAGAGTGCTTTAAAAAGGAGGTGGCCAGTGAACACTGTTCTTCAGAATTTTTAAGGTAAAAGGAACTTATGTAATACCTTCAAGGACTGGCAGGCCAAAGAAAGATGATTCAGTAACCATAGGTATAGTGTGCTGGACTATGTTCCAGTGGGAGACTAGATCACGCTAAATTCATGGGCACAATGGAATAAAATCGGCCAAAGAATCCTATAAGGGATGTCTTTTTTCCTCAGTGATTCTCTGTGAAACCTTCTGGTTCTTACGAAATGAATCCACCAAATCCTCCAAACTATGAGAGCTAGTACCATGGAGTGCCAGGGAAACCAAGGAAGTCCTTTTGGGAGAATAGGAATATACATTTAAATGTCTTGGCATTTGGGCTAATTACTTGTGATTTCCTAGGGAATAGTCACAAGATGATATTCTCATATCCACATATTCTATCAACCTTGTGCCTTGCAAAATATTATGCTCTTCACCACTAAAGAGTCTAGCAAGCAGTTGTTTCTATACATAAAATGTGCTTAAGACTTCACATCCCTGAGCTTAAGATGAAAGGAGAAGAGATATATCACAAGGCACAAAGTTGCAGTTATATAGGATGAATAAATCTGGAGATCTAATGTTCACTCCCTGGTTAATATTTTTGTACACTGGTAACCTGCCAAGAGAGTAGATATTAGGTACTCTTACTGCAAAGAAAGAGAAAGGTATCTACAGTATATGAGATGATGAGTGTGTTAATTTGCTTAACTGTAGAAATCACTTTGCCATGTGTGTCTATCAAGATAAGTATATCAAAACATTATGTTGTACACCTTAAACATATACAATAAAAAGAGGAAATATGGTTTAACTGAAGAGCAGAAGCCCAGAACTATTGTGGTGTATTTGCATTGAGAAAACCAACAATTTCTTTATTACAGTGATCTACTTTGCTATAAAATTGCTCTGGGCAAAACTGAAGTTCATTAAAAGAAAATAGTTTGGAAAAATTTCTCATCAGATAATCATTCAGATCATTTAGTGGGCTTGGGCTTTTAACAAGGAACAGAAGATTTCTCCCAAGAAAGATTTTCTCAGAAAAATAAGATTGCTTTTGCACGGATGATGATGTTATTAAGAAAATGTTTAGTTTTCAAGAATGAAAACCTTGGAGTTAACAACAACCCTTTGAAATCTAGCTCAGAAAATCTGTCTGGATTTTGATTCAACATTTGCCAAAAATATCTGACATACAGATCTAACCAGACATTGCCAGACATAGCTCAATATTGTGTGATTAGAGTTGCTGAACTCACTTCTGCCTTTAGGTCACATCGACTTGAAGCGTAGTTTCCTTCCAAAAGGCAATAATGGGCTCTAGACAGGCTTCTTAATTCACTATAAAACAAAGACAACAAAAAGTCTTAATTCGGTCAAACTCATTCTCCATCCAGTTTTGTTCCCTTGCTTGCAAGGGTTGTGAACCTTTGGAGAAGAGGTGTTCTGGTTTTTGGAATTTTCCACCTTTTTGCGCTGGTTTTTCCTCATCTTCGTGAATTTATCTACCTTTGGTCTTTGATGCTGGTGACCTTTTGATGGGGTTCTTGTGTGGACATCCTTTTTGTTGATGTTGATGCAATTCCTTTCTGTTTGTTAGTTTTCCTTCTAACAGTTAGGCCCGTCTGCTGCAGGTCTGCTGGAGTTTGCTGGAGGGCCACTCCAGACCCTGTTTGCCTGGGTATCACAAGCAGAGGCTGCAGAACATCAAAGATTGCTGCCTGTTCCTTCTTCTGGAAGCTTCATCCCAGAGGGGCACCTGCCAGATGCCAGCCAGACCTCTCCTGTATGAGGTGTCTGTCAACCCCTGCTGGGAAGTGACTCCCAGTCAGGAGGCACAGGGGTCAGGGATCCACTTGAGGAGACAGTCTGTCTGTTAGCAGAGGTAGGCTTCAGAAAGTGGATAATAACAAACTCCTCCGAGCTAAAGGAGCATGCTCTAACCCAATACAAGGAGCTAAGAACCTTGAAAATAGGTTAGAGGAATTGCTAACTAGAAAAACCAGTTTAAAGAAGAACATAAATAACCTGATGGAACTGAAAAACACAGCACAAGAACTTCGTGACACATACATGAGTATCAAGAGCCAAACTGATCAAATAGAAGAAAGGATATCAGAGATTGAATATCAACTTAATGAAATAAAGTGTGAAGACAAGATTAGAGAAAAAAGAATAAAAAGGAACAAACAAAGCCTCCAAGAAATATGGGACTACGTGAAAAGACGAAACCTACATTTGATTGGTGTACCTGAAAGTGACAGGGAGAATGGAACCAAGTTGGAAATCACTCTTCAGGATATTATCCAAAAGAACTTCCACAACCTACCAAGACAGGATAACATTCAAATTCAGGAAATACAGAGAACACCACAAAGATACTCCTCGAGAAGAGCAACCCTAAGACACATAATTGTCAGGTTCACCAAGGTTGAAATGGAAGAAATGTTAAGGGCAGCCAGAGAGAAAATAATGATGAATATGACCTTCGTTGTTAAGTGTTGCTTGTTAACCCTGAAAATATAATGTGAAGTACATGTGTAACACAAGACTCTTAACTGAAATTACTTGAGGTTTAGATTTCTATACCTAATCTTGGATGTATTCCTTAGGGTAAAATAAGCATATTTAATGTTCAAACTACAGTGTTAACTATTTCAATTGAAGCACTTTTCTCCCAATTCTGTTAATTCAGCACAATGCTCATCTCTGAGGATATACAGACAGGTAAAATTTCCTCTTGTTAATAAGTTCATTAAGACCCAGAGCCGTGGTTATTAACACCAACTATACTGCAGAGTTTTCTATGGCACTTTTGAAATACAAGGGCTTCCCACTTTAACCCTTAGTGTTGGTTTTGGACAGGGCTCGGTATCTATTACTTTTATGCCCTGCAGAGGATTCTGATACCCAGACAGTGAAAAGAATCACTAGCTTTATGAACATTCTTTGCTTATCACCTCTTCCTTTATTTTTCTAAAGGTTATTTATATGCAATTTCTCATAAAACTAACTATGCACCTTCCCTGTAACCCAGCAGTTTTACTCCTAGGTAGTCACTCAAAACAAGTAAAGACATATGCCCACAAAAGGACTTGTGCAAGAGTGTTTATGACACTTTATTCATAATAGCTCTTGTGTCCAACAATAGGAAAGTGATGGCGGGGACCCTCTGATACACTCATATAATGGAATATCACTCATTAATTAAAAGGACTGAATTATTGATGCATGCAACAAGATTAAATCCCCAAAACATTATGCTAAATAAAAGAAACCTCACAAAAAATAAAGGTATTTTAGTATTTAATACTGTATTATAGTATTTATATTACATTCTAGAGCAGACACAACTAATTTATGGTGGAGATAATCAGAACAAGCATTGTGTTCAGTGAGGACAAAGTTGGGGAGAAGGCCAGTGAGTGTTGGTTGTTGGGAAGGCAAGAGGGAACTTCCTAATGTAATAGTCATAATCTATTTATTAATAGGTGTTTGGTCATTCTATTGGTCTGTTTTCATGCTGCTGATAAAGACATACCTGACACTGGGTAGGTAATTTATAAAGAAAAAGATGTTTAATGGACTCACAGTTCCACGTGGCTAGGGAGGTCTCACAATCATGATGGAAGGCGAAAGGCATGTCTTACATGGCAGCAGCAAGAGAGAATGAGAACCAAGCACAAGGGGTTTCCCCTTATAAAACCATCAGATCTCATGAGACTTATTCACTACCATGAGAAGAGTATGGGGAAAACTGCCCCCATGATTCAATTATCTCCCACCAGGTCCCTCCCACCACACGTGGGAATTATGGGAGCTACAATTCAAGATGAGATTTGAGTGGGGACACAGCCAAACCATATCAGTCATACTAGTGCATACATTCATCAAAACTCATTAAATACTACACTTAAGATTTGTGTATTGGATTTTTTGTAATATTACCTCAAAAGAAACAAGTTTAAACAAATCTTGAACACCTGATGACACATACATTGAAGTATTTAGTGGGAAAATGTAACAAAGCAACAAGCAACTTATTTTGAGTAAATGAGGTGTACTGATGAATAGAGAGCAAGACAGATGGATAGGTAGATAGGAATGTGATAAAGCAAACAGAATAAAGTGTAAATGTAGGATCTAGGTGGTAGATAGTGCAGAGTTTACTATAAAATTTTTTCAACTGTTTTGTATATTTGAAAGTTTACATGACAGAATGTTAGGAAAAACATTAGAAGTGTGCATGTAGTGTTCAAAGTGAATACTTTATCCATGATAACTCATTGATTTTGCATAAATCTTGTGATGGTGAGAGACTAGCTGTCCACCAAACTGACTCCTCTTCTTCCTGATTACACAGCTATTTCCTAAATAGTCATATGCTTAAATATGGTCAGGTGACTGAGTCTGACCAATGGAATGGGAGTGGAAGGGATGTGCACCATTATCAGGCCTGGCCCATAAAAACCTTTCTCATCTGAAATTGGATGGAAACATGACCTTGGATACCTTTTGTTGAAGACAGTGGAGCCATACACAGTGAGTCTCTTACTCACTGAAGGGTTGATGCTTGTCAATCAGAAGTGTCAGATTTGGACTTCTTGTGAAGTAGAAATAGACTTTTAGTTAAATCACAGAAGTCTGTGTTTTATTTATTATAATAGCCCGTTAACAACTCTACATGCCAGGTCCTATTAGTATCCTTATTTAACATGTGAGGACACAATCCAGGAGTCAAGCGGCAGCTCAGCAGCAGCCTTGCCATCCAAACCCAGGCAGTCTGGCTGCAAAGTCCAGGCTCCTGAGCCTTACACTATCTTGCCTCTTTCTTCCTTGCAGGCAGAGATACAAGATCATTGTTTGTTTCTCTTTTAAGAAGGTAATATAACCCTGTGACAGTGGGTAATCCTTCAAAATACACATTTATATTCTTGGGAGCAGACTTTTCTTGCTAATGGTAGAGCATGCTGGTTAGCCACCATTTCTGCCAGCTGGCAAGCTTCTGGGTACATAATGTCTGGCAAAAGCAGAGGGAGGCAGGAGGAAACGAAGGAGAGGACATGAATATCAGCATCGCCAACCCTTGCAGACATTCTATCCCCCATTGATAGCCTAAATGATGAAAAAGAGGGGGTGCCCCAGCCATTGCATAAAGCTCCCTGGTATGTTTCCAGCTGGTGTTTCTGCTGGCCCCAAGAATTCACATCCAAATAGGGAGACTGAGCTCTCTTCCTTAACCTTCACCTCGCTCTGTCTCATTAGTAGTATTAATAGCAGAAAGGGGAGCTTATTTGCCCTTGATCAATCTTTGAAATAAACCATGTGTATTGATTTACCGAACTCCTGGTAATGAAGCTGGTGCTTACAGGACCCACAATGTAAAAGAGAGAGGTCAGAAGAGGACCTCTGCTGTTTCACTGAACTGAGCTCTGATGGGTTCACCACATCCTGCAAAATACATGCATCCAGTCCTCCAACATGCAGATGCAGGAAGTGGAAATTTTATATATAGAACTATTACCATGGTGTCTTTGGAACTTGTGTGAACCATCATGCTCCTAATTGCCAGATGTCATGCAGCTTTGAGTTACATTTAGGAAATTATCAATGCTGCCAAATTCACATTTAAAGAGAATAACAAGGGGCACAGCAATACCAAGTAGGCTTGCAAATCAAATGCAAAATCAAATGAAATTCAGCCACAGACCTTCTGTTTTCGTGTTTGTTATGCTTTACCAGGTAACTGAATGTGAAAATAAACCCATGCGGATTCTGTATTTTTTAATGTAGAGCTACAGATTACAAGTCAGTCAGCTTTTGGCAACAGAGTATTGTTTCTGAATATTAATTGTTAACAATCTCTGAACATTGAAATGATCTGAAATATCTTAGATTTCAAAATAAAATCTTCAACTTTCTCGAGGTAATTAATGTCAGAATAGAAATTCACCAAACTTACTCTTTAAACTAAACCTTTAGAAAAACTCTTGCAACCCTAGCCCAAGTGAACCAATGGCATTTTGTCATACTACCCTCAGCTTCTTCCATGTGTAACAGATGTCAGGGTTTGGTTTGCAAATGTTTGTCAGCTAAGTCCCCAGAGACCACAGCATATGCTCATGTGTGGCCCTCAGGGCTGCTGTTTAACAAGAAAAAGAGTGGACCTCAGACTTTTGGCTCTGTTCTATCACATAATTGCTGAGGAATTTGAAATTCAGTTAACTACCCAGCTTCCATGTAATGTGCCTCGCTAAAATTCATGTCCACCCAGAACCTCAGAATGTAAACTTATTTAGAAATAGTATCTTTGCAGATGTAATCTAGTTAAGATGAAGTCACACTGGAATAGGGTGGGCCCTAACTCCAGTCCTTATAAGAAGAGAAAACAGAAACAAAGACACATGGGAGAAGGCTATGTGATAAACAGGCAGCAATTGGAGCCATGTGTCCACCATTCGGGAAACACCAAGGATTATGAGCAGCCTCCAGAACCTGGGAAGATTCAAGGAGGACTTCTTCCCAAGAACCTTCAGAGGGAGCCTGGCCCCACTAACACCTTGATTTCAGACTTCCAGTCTCCAAAACTGGGAGACAAACTTTTCTGTCCTTCTAAGCCACCCAGTTTGCAGTGCTTCATTATAGCAGCCCTGGGAAACTAATACAGGAAACACTATCTGTTAAAGAGGTAGTGTTTTAAGGATTTATTCCTAAGTATTTGAAATCGGATCAATGGGAAATGCAAGATGAGTCTTTCCCCGTTTTGTTCAACCTTCCTCTGAAAGAGAAAAAGGAACAAGTATTTCCTCTGAGGTTACAGCTACAGACACCAGCTAAGCATTGCCAGCCATCTGTCATTCTCCACTATTATGCTTTAAGGAGCAGAAGACTTTCCATGGTAAAGAACAGATAGAGAGCAAGCCCAGGGCCCCTTCTTCCAGCATGATCCTTGCTGTCTTCCAAGATGGCACCTGTGAGACACTAGATCTGAGATCATCCTCCTTGATGAAAGTAGGATCTAGGTGGTAGATCCTACCACCTAGGTAGAAGCATTTCTTTGCAAAAAAAGTTTGGAACCAGACTGCAGAGAGTGATATTGGCATGCTACTTGTCACATCAATGAGCTTGCACAGGTTGTCTAGCCTTCTGAAGTCTCTATTTCATCTTTTATGAAATGGAAACAATGGCAACGCCTACCTCAGGATTATTTAGAGAGGTAAATAAGTTAAAGCCTGAAAAGTGTGTAGAACAATAGTCAGCTCACAAAAGCACTTAATCAGTAGTAGCTGTTATTGTCTAGGACAGTCCCAAATGTTCCAGAAGGAAAAGTTCAATACAGAGATTATCATAGCCTGGGAGACATTTGCTTCGCCTTCTGTTTTCAAATGCTTGCAACATAGAAGACTGGAGTGAATCCAAGACAAGTGTTAATACATTGTCCGGATCTTTTATCCTAACTGATGTAAAACCATGGAGTAAGATAGCTATCTATCTCTGGTAAATAATCTTAGGTATTCCCTTGGCACAAGCAGCTTCCATGGCTTTCTGATAACAGTGACAAGAAAATTATTTGTCCATTAGAAGAATACCTTTTTATCTGCTTTCTTTCACTGTATGGACAGAGTGCTCTTGACTTTTAGCCAAGACTTAGAATCAATTTGAAATGACACAGTTGATAGAGACAGCACCAAGTTTTCCTCCTGTGACACAGAAAATTCCAACCTTATAGGCATCTGAACCAGCACATTTGTGAGACCGATAGATGCCTTCATTATTCAGAAAACACAATTATCTTTACTGTGTGATCTGTCATGAATATTCTGACTTCTTGAATGTGATAGTTCCTAGTCACCCACAGTATGTTAATTCTGGAAAAAAAGTTGGCCACACTTATAAGGAAGATCACCCATTTACTTATTGTGTTTCTCCATGAAAATTGACTATTTGGCTTGTTTAGTTTCTTTGAACTCTGTATTGACTCATCTACTCAAAGCATAGAGCAAGAGAGTGAAACATCAAAGTTGGATGGTATCAACATTTCATTGCTTCGAGCTTACATCCAAATTTCACATGGTCTTCAGCCAAACTGCCTCAGGAGAGCTAAGAGCCCCTCTCTGTCTCCACGTGAGTGCAGGTCCCTGCATTCAGTGGGCACAAAGTGATCAAAGGAGCACATCTTCATTTTGCTTCTGGAGACTTCTGGTTTCTGGTCTGACACAAAAGAGTTTACATGTTATCACTTCTGTTCTCTGAAGAAGAAAGCTAAAAAAAACTGAAAATCAATGACTCTCCTTAAATCCATCAGAAAATTGAGGTGACAAGACAAATTACTGACTCAAAAGCTGGAGAGAGAAAGATATGGAGAACCAGTGTATACTGAGCAAAAGCCCCAGCTAGTAGAAACACTTAAAGGGTGATGGACTAATTCCTAGAGGCTGAGAATGGACTACTTCAGTAGAGAAAACCCCTCAGGGCCCAGCTGTGGTGGTGATGGGGACACATGCATGAGTTGCAACCCCAAGAGACTACCAGATTCTCAAGGTGAAGATCAGAGAAAAAACCCTGCCTGATTTGAGCAAGGGGAAGGAAAGTAATCATTTTGAAATACACTTGGAGCATTTCAGTCTCATTAATAGAGGTAAGTCCTAAAGGAAAACTATGTTATTTCCTTAAGGAAAACTTAGATCAACTAAAACGGGTTTTACCAGAGCCTAACCAATGAGGGGGAAGGGAAACACAAAATCTCAGCCCCCGTTTCCCTCCTATCCCACCTAAGAGGGTGAAAAAAGCAAGAGGAAGCATTTGTGAAGATTACATCCCAGGAACATAGGCCCATTAAAAGACAGAGACTCAGTTATAGAACTACAAAATTAGGATTATCAGACTAGGCATTTAAAATAATGGATTAATATGCTAATGGCTCTCATAGCAAAAGTAGGCAACATGCAAAAGCAAATGGGAAATGTAAACAGAGAGATGGAAACTCTAAGAAAACATAAAGCTTAAACTTTAGAAATCAAAAACACTATAACAGAAATGAAAGAACATCTTTGATGGTCTCATTAGTAGACTTAACACAATTAAGGAAATCAGTGAGCTTGAAGATATGTTAATAGAAACTTCCCAAATGAAATGGCAATGAGAAAAAATAATGGGAAGAAAACAGAACTGAATATGTAATAGCACAAGAGGGATTTTTGTAATAGACTTTATTTTTTAGAACAAATTTAGACTTGCAGTAAAATTAAGAAAATGGTACACAGATTTCCGGTATACCTTCACTATTATGAGCATCTTACATTAGTAGGCATACATGTTACAATTAGTGAACCAATACTGATACATAAGTATTCACTAAAGTCCATATATTTTTCCATTTTCTTAGTTTTTACCTAACTTTTTTCTCTTTCATGTCCCATCCAGAGTGCCATGTTATATTTAGTCATCATGTCTGTCTCCTTAGGCCCCTCTTACCTGTGACAGGTTTTCAGACTTTCCTTATTTTTGATGATCCTGATTGTTTTGAGGACTACTATTTGGGTATTTTGTAGAATATCATTCTTTGGGGATTTGTCTGACATTTTTATTATGTTGTAAACTTGAGTTATGGTTGTTTTGGGATGAAGCCCAAGGCAAAATGCCATTTTATCACATCATATCAAGGGTACATACTGTCACCCTTGATGGTGACCTTGACCACCTGGTTGAAGAATTGTTTGCCAGGTTTCTCCACCACAAAGTTACTCTTTTCCCCCCTTTCCATACTATATTCTTTAGAAGGCAGTCATTCTGCACTGCCAATACTTAAGAGGTAGGGAATCATGCAATACCTCCTTGAGGGAGGAATATCTGCATAAAATATTTGGAATTTGTCTCTTCTCCCATTTATTTATTTGTTTAGTTATTTGTAGGCCAGCGTGGACTCATCAATATTTCTATTACGCTTTGGGTTATAATTCAATACTACTTTATTCTGTTGTTCAAATTGTTCCAGCTTTAGCCATGGGATATATTTCAATTGGTTCCTTTATCCTCTGACATATACCCAGAATTAGAAGATTATTTATTTATTTTGAGTATATCCTCAATTTCTGGCACTGGAAGACGTTCCAGGCTAATCTTGCATATTACCTGCCTCAGTTTTAGAATTGTTGCTCATGTCTTACATTGGAGAGTGGCATTAGAAACTATGATCTGAGCACTAAGTGTGCTCATTGCTACTGGGTGTCATTTTACTTAGATTCTCTCAGTTGACAGAGCAAGGAAATACATGTGTATATTATAGCTCATACACATACACATCTATAAATTTTTATATATGTAATTATCTGGATCTATATTAAGACAAACATGAAGTCATACTGATGTCTCCAATTCTAATCTATTACTGCATGGATGATTCTAGTTCCCCTTGCTTGTCTGCAAATTCCTGTGCAACTAGGAGACCTGGGCCATACGTCTGCCATCCAATACTCTAATTGCTCAATTCCAATATACATGTGTCATAATAGCATGTATCCATCATTACAGTAACAAATAAATTATTTCACTGCCCTAAAAAATCCCTTGTGCTTCACCTATAATTTTCTTTCTCTCTCCTTGAACCTCTCATTACCTTTGATCTTTTTAGTTTCACTCTAGTTTTTGCCTTTTCCAGAATGTCATAAAATTTGAATCATACAGGATGCAGTCTTTTAAGAGTGGCTTCTGAAAGTGAGACTTGGAAATATGCATTTAGGGATCATCCATGTCATTTCGTGGTTTGATAGCTCTTTTTAAAAATCACTGACTAGTATTCCTTTATATGGATATGCCACAGTTTATCTATTCACCTGTTAAAAGATATCTTGGTTGTTCTAGTTTTTATCAAGTATGAATAAATCTGCTATTATGAATAAATATGCTATCAACATTCATGTGTGAGTTTTTAGATGAACCTAAGTTTTAAATCCAGTTGGGTAAATACCTGGGAGTTCAATTGCCACATTGCATGGTAATCCAGCTGTTTAGTTTTGTAAGAGAAAAGAGGGTTAATTTTTAAAATTACCCCCAGTACCAATGTTTTATGATCCTACCAAAAGATAGGATTTATATCCATTCTATATCAGTGGTTAATAATGATAAAATGCAAAACATGAATGGGAGGGAACATGAAAATAATGATACACCAGCACTGTTTTTCCCCAGAGTATTCTTTTCAGTGAATTAATACCTTATCTCAACCAGCTCATTTGGGATTAACAATAAATTTACATAGGGAAATAGGTGCTGATCTCTGTGACTGCCACCTTGAGATCTTGAAACCTATCATTGTCTTTCAGGCTAACAGTCATTAAGAAGTAATTCTCTTTTTAAGGGTTTCAGGGAGTATTCGCTGGCCTATCTCTGGCAATCAGTGAGATGTGTTCGTTCTGGAAATTGCAATGTTATATAGTCAGGTGACATTAGCCCAGTTGTTTATGAACTGTTGAGCCAAATGCAATCTGACTCTTTAAAAAAGAAAAAAACACAAACTTTTATTTTAACTTGAGAGGTACATGTGCAGGTTTGTTATATAGGTAAACTCGTGTCATGAGGGTTTGTTGTACAGATTATTTCACCATCCAGGTATTAAACTAGTACTCAATAGTTACTTTTTTCTGATCCTGTCCTTCTTCCCACTCTCCACCTGCAAGTAGGCCCCAGTGTCTGTTGTTCCCCTCTTTGTGTCCATGTGTTCTCATTATTTAGCTCTCACTTGTAAGTGAGAACATGTGGTATTTAGTTTTCTGTTCCTGCATCAGTTTGCTAAGGATAATGGCTTCCAGTTCCATTCATGTTGCTGCAAAGGACATGATCTTGCCCTTTATTATGGCTGCATAGTATTCCATGGTGTGTATGTACCACATTTTCTTTATCCAGTCTACCATTAAAGGGAATTTAGGTTGATTCTTTGTCTTTGCTGTTGTGAATGGTGAAGCAAAGAACATATGTGTGTGTGTACCTCTGTGATAGAATGATTTGTATTCCTTTGGGTATATAGCCAGTAATAGGATTGCTGGGTTGAAAGGTGCTCTGGTTTTAGCTCTTTGAGGAGTAGCCACAATACCTTCCACAATGGTTGAACTAAGTTACACTCCCACCAACAATGTATGAGTATTTCCTTTCCCCCACAACCTCACCAGCATCTGTTATTTTTTGACTTTTTAATAATAGCCATTCTGACTGGTGTGAAATGGTATCTCATCATTGTTTCAATTTGCATTTCTCTAATGATCAGTTGTGTTAGGCTTTTTTTCATATGCTTGTTGGCTGCATGTATGTTTTCTTTTGAAAAGTATCTGCTCATGTCCTTTTCCCAATTTTTAACGTTTTTTTCCTTGTAAATTTGTTTAATTTCATTATTTACCCAAATGTCATTCAGAAGCAGGTTGTTTCATTTCCATGTAATTGTATAGTTTTGAGCAATTTTCTTAGTTTTGACTTCTATTTTAATTGCACTGTGGTCCAAGAGAATGGTTGGTATGATTTCAGTTTTTTGTATTTGCTAAGGATTGTTGTATGTCCATTATGTGGTTGATTTTAGAGTATGTGCCATGTGGCAATGAGATGAATGTGTATTCTGTTGTTTTGGAATGGAGAGTTCTGTAGAGGTCTAGTAGGTCCATTTGGTCCAGTGTTGAGTACAGGTTCTGAATATCTTTGTTAATTTTCTACCTTGATGATCTGTCTAATACTATCAGTGGGGTGTTGAAGTTTTCCACTATTATTGTGTGGGAGTCTAAGTATCTTTGAAGGTCTCTAAGAAATTGCTTTATGAATCTGGGTACTCCTGTGTTGGGTAGTAAATATATATTTAGTAATAAAATATTACTAGTAGTAAAAAATAAATATATATTTAGGATAGTTAGATCTTCTTGTTGAATTGAACCCTTTACCATATGTAATGCTCTTCTTTGTCTTTTTTGATCTTTGCTGGTTTAAAGTCTGTTTTGTCTAAAATTGGAATTGCAACCCCTGCTTTATTTCTGTTTTCCATTTGCTTGGCAGATTTTTCTACAGCCCTTTATTTTGAGCCTATTTGTGTCACTGCATGTGAGATGGGTCTCTTGAAGACAGCACAACATTGGATCTTGCTTCTTTATCCAGCTTGCCACTCTGTGCCTTTTAATTGGGGCATTTGGTCCATTTACATTCAAGGTTAGTATTGATATGTGTGAATTTTATCTTCCCATTGTTCTCTTAGCTGTTTATTATGCAGACTTGTTTATATGGCTGCTTTATAGTGTCACTAATCTGTGTACTTAAGTGTCTTTTTGTAGTGGCTAGTAACTGTCTTTCTTTTCCATATTTAGTACTTCTTTCAGCAGCTCTCATAAGGCAGGTCTGGTGGTAATGAATTTCCTCAGTATGTACTTGTCTGAAAAGGATCTTATTTCTCCTTCACTTATGAAGCTTAGTTTGGCTGGATATGAAATTCTTTATTGGAATGTCTTTTCTTTAAGAATGTTGAATATAGT
This sequence comes from Symphalangus syndactylus, assembly GCF_028878055.3. NCBI lineage: Eukaryota > Metazoa > Chordata > Mammalia > Primates > Hylobatidae > Symphalangus > Symphalangus syndactylus. The sequence continues at coordinate 64,341,787 of NC_072429.2, read as the reverse complement.
GCCCCCCCCCCATCTCTTTTGGCTTGTAGTGTTTCTGCTGAGGGATCCACTGTTAATCTGATGGGTTTCCCTTTGTAGGTGATCTGTCCTTTCTCTCTACCTAACATTTTTTCTTTCATTTCAACCTTAGAGAATCTAATGATTATACATCTTGGGGAGCATCTTTTTGTGAAGCATCTTGCAGGAGTTCTCTGCATTTCCTGAATCTGAATGTTGGCCTCTCTAGCTAGGTTAGGGAAGTTCTCATAGACGATATCCTGAAATATTTTTTCCAAGTTGCTTCCATTCTCCTCTTTCAGGGATGCCAATATATTGCAGATTTAGTCTCTTTACATAATCCCGTATTTCTTGGAGGTTTTGTTCGTTCCTTTTCATTCTTTTCTTTATTCTTGTCTGACTGTCTTATTTCAGAAAACCAGTCTTCAAGCTCTGAGATTCATTCCTCAGCTTGGTCTATTCTGCTGTTAATACAGGCAGTTGTATTATGAAATTCTTGTAGGGTGTTTTTCAGCTCTATCAGGTCAGTTATGTTGTTCTTTTCTGTACTGGTCATTTTGTCTGTCGGCTCCTGTATCATTATCTTGTGATTCTTAGCTTCCTTGGATTGAGTTTCAACATTCTCCAGAATCTTGATTATCTTCATTCCTATCCATATTTTGAATTCTATTTCCACCATTTCAGCCCAGTTGTGAACCATTGCTGGAGAATTAGTGTGGTCACTTGGAGGAAAGAAGGCACTCTGGCTTTTTGAGTTGTCAGAGTTCTTGTGCCAGTCCATTTTTGTCTTTGTGGACTTGTGTTCCTTCAGTCATTAAAGTTGCTGTTCTTTGAATGATTTTTTTTCTTTTATCCTATTTTATGACCTTGAGGGATTGATCGTGGTATAAGGTGGTTTTGGTCAACTGGCTTCATTTCTGGAAGATTTTAGGGGGCCAAGGCTCAGCTCAGGCCTCCTGGACTACATTCTCTAATTCTAGGGGACTGGTATCTGGTCCTGGCTTTGTTCTATGGCCCTTGGAGGTTAGGAACCTGCTGTGCTAGAGGCTCCACGGTTGTCCCAGACTACTGGTCACAACACTATGATGGGTGATGCCATCCAAAGTGCTTCATAAGGTAGTGGCAGTGGGATCCATCCTTGTTTGCACATGCCAGCTTCAGCAGCAATGGTAGCATGGTGGGGTACACACTCATCAGCTATGGTGGGGTGCTAGCAGGTGCCAGGGTGCCAGACTCTGAGTCTGAAGAAGCAGTGATGGCAGCATGACATGGTAGGATGGGGTGAGAGGGACCCTACCAGCATGTGTGTGTGCATTCACACTGGAAGTGGTATTAGCATGGCGGTGGGGTGCTGGTGAGCACAGGACTGTGCATGTCCTCTGTGTGCATTCTTGTATATGGCAGTTGCTGCTCAGGGTAGGAGTGTGTCCAGTGTTCTCTGTGCCTAGTTTCATGCCAACAGCAGTGTTGGCACAAGGACAGGATGCTGGTGGGGGTGGGACTGGTAGGCTCAATGCCTGACAATGCTCTGACAGGTGCAGTGAGGGAAGGTTGGTAGGGTGCACTCATGCTTGCAGCAGTAGCGTGGCAGGGTGCATGCGCACATGTATGCTGACAAGGAAGGATAGGCAAGGTCCACTCGCTTACACACACACCAGCAAAGCAATGTAGGGGATGTCCATGGGCAAATGCATGCAGGCAAAGCAGCACAGGGAAGGCTGCAGTGGGGTGAGAACATGAGTGGGTTGGTATATGTCCATGGGGGCTGCTCTGCTGGAGCTCTCTGCTGGTCAGCTGCTATCCACCCAGGCAGGAGCTATGATATGGCCCCTAGGAGGTACACAGCCCCCTCACCAGCACCCAAAGCTGCACTGCAAACAGGTGTGGTTAGGCTGGGGCCATGGAAGAGCCCAGGAGACTGCGGGATGCTAAGGTCAGACTGGCCACATCTCATGGACAAGACGCTCTGCTGAGTTCAGGTCCAAGAGTTCCCCTGGTGTTAAAGTCTCCTATGGGAGCAAGTCAAGCCTAAGTGGATGGGCGTTCCTGGCGGTGCTCCACTGCAGACACTCTCACACCAAACCCTCTGGGCCACTCAGGCTGGAGTTCTGCCCGTACTATTTCCCTAAGCAGCTCTCCCTGCCAACTCAAGTGTCTGTGTTGGTCAAGGGGTCTCCTCCTGCCAGGGTTCCAGAGGTCTTTGGTGACAGCAGGTTGTTCCTTGCCTGTTCAACTCACCCCTTCCCCAGGAGCCATTGGAGGCCAGGAATGAATTCCAGTGCACGATAGCCCTGTGTGGGGTTCCCAGCTTCCTCTGCCTTCAGCCCAGCTTCTGTGTCTTCCCTCTGTCAACTCTCAATGCTTCTCTCTGAGGATCTGCTAGGAGAGGACCAGTCTTTCTGATGACCTGGTCCCTCACTGGTGGATGTTCTTCTTGGCCCCATTCAGCTGGCCATCTTGATGATATATATCACAGTCTGATTCTTAAAATTGAAACATTTTTGGAAAGAAACTCGATAAAATTTTGAAATTTTTAAAAATCTTAGTTTGCACAATGTTGTTTAAATTTGAATTAAATAATGTTACAGATTTTGAGATTCACTATAGACTATATTCATTTGCTCAGGCTGTCATAGCAAAGTACCACAGTCTGGGTGGCTTAAACAACAAAAATCTATATTCTCACAATTCTGCAGGCTAGAAATCTCAGGTCAAGGTGTCAGCAGGATTGGTTTCTTCTGAGGCCCCCCGCCTTGGCTTATAGATAATCGTCTTCATATGCTCTTTCCTCTATGTGTGTGTACGTGTCCTAATGCCCTCTTTTTATAAGGACACTGGTCATATTGAATTAGAACTCACACTAATGGATTCATTTTAACTTAATTATTTCTGTAAAGACTCTATTTCCAAATAAGGCCACATTCTGAGGTGCTGAGGGTTAGTGCTTCAGCATATGAGTTTTTAGTGGGCAGAGAGGGGAATAGAATTCAGCCTAATATATGTACTTTAGTTTCTCACTATCAATTTTCAAACTAACAGTCGTCACAAATTCAGTACAGACTTGATTTACCAGGAGTGTCATATACAAGCTTTATAAAAAGTGAGTCAGGAAACTTTTTTTTTTTCATTTCAGGAAAGCACTCAGGGGTGCCCAGCAGGACAGCATCCAGCTCTTCCAATCAGAGCTGTAACACCATTTCCTGAAACACCATTTTCAGCTAAGCTTTGGAGTGACAAAAATACCTGTTATCACGGACTAACGCCTCCAAGAAAGAAATCCTCATGATATGCATCTGTCCCCAATATGGCCACAGTAAATCTGAGAGGAAGAAGGCACAGCTAAAAATTAGGCTTGCTCATAGAATACAATATTTATGACTGTTGTTTACACCTGCTTGTTTTACAGAGGAAGATTAAGAGCTGTGGAAGTTAAAGACTAAGATACGCAGCTAGCTAAAAGCAGAGCCTAAGTTCCAGGTTCCTGATCCACTGCTCATTATTCTTTGAAGGAAAGATCACTCCATATTGTCAAGGATTCTTTAGATCTTATATAGAAATCTAAAACATTTACACCTCTATTCTGAATATTTAACTGACTCTGAAATATACAAGGCACCGTGCTGGGCCCTGAGGAATAAAAATTATGTGTAAGACTCTGAAGCTGCACTTAGAGGTCTTGTGATTGTACGGAGGTAGCTAGTGGGAAGGAGATTGGAACATGTTCCCAAATGTTTCTAGAAAAAGATAATTTAATACAAATGTTATATGAATGGAACAGAAAGGTACCACAGGTACACTAAGGGTAAAGAAAGTACTTCCTGATGGAGTAATCAATAAAGCTAAGATTCCTACAATTGATCAATGTCCATCAGGAGACCTTGGGTTTTTCAATAAAAGCCATTAAGCAGCAACAGCGATCTCAATCCCATAAAAGGATTCCATAAACCAAACATTTAGTTGGTATAGATAAATAACTGTAAGATACCTTATTAAATGTCCCACTATTAAAATTAAGCTTTACAATTATCTACCAATTGGACAATGCCACCAATCATGTGACAGTATTAGGGTTCTTGTTTTATGAATGTTGTCGTGTGTGTGTGTGTGTGTGCACATGTGTTTTTGTATATGAATGTGTATGTATACATATATAACAAACAGGGGTGTTATTGAGAAACATTTAATGAAGTTAATGTAAAGTATCAATGTCCAAAGCAAAAAATTAAAACTATATTTTTATTTTCTAGATAGAACTATGTGTTTATGTGTATAATAAAACTGCTTTCCAAGTGATGTAACTTCAAGTCACTTTAATCATTCTCAAATCACCTGCTGAGTTTTAGCATTTCTTTTCCATATATCCCATCACACTATGTCGCTCCTCACTGGGTTTCCACCGCACACTTAGTTGCAGTGAAGGAATGGCTGCTGTAAGGGTTTGTCCGCTCCTGGCTCCCCAGCACTCCCAGAGGCCGTGAGCCAGGACGTGTGCACCAACACTGTGGCCTGCAGCCTCTTCCACTGCCCCTGCCTGCTGAAGCTTGGGGTGAGGGGGCAGTAACCCCTAAGCCTCTGCTTCCACCTCCAGCTCTGTGTGCCCCACAGTCATGGGGCCGCCTGCATTTGGGCTGACTCACAGCCTCTGCTGGGGACGCCATCCTCGTATGCTCTTTGCCAAATGGTGTGGAAGGCTTTGCAGCCTTTATGCTTCACACAGAAGCTACGGTTTGAGTGTGCGTGTGTGTGTGTGTGTGAGATTGAGACGTTTGTTAGATAATAAATGATTCTAAGCATTTAAGTCAGTTATAGCCTCTCTTTTATGGAGAGTGAAGGCAATAAGATTCCCTCCTCCCCACCCTTCACTTTACCTTATATTGTTGTCTGAAAATCTATTATCAGACTTAAAGGAAAGATGGACTAAACTATGCTCCAAATATTTTGAGTTTTATAAAGCCAACTTTAAACCCCGCTGGCCTTCCCGTTCTGTAAAGCTTTAATGAACTTGTTTCTCTATCTAGTCATAGAATCCAAAACCCCAACTGCCATTAATTCAGATCAAATAAATTGCTACTACTCTGAGAAGAAATAATTATGGACTCTTTGATGTTTTCTTCAGCTTATTAAACTTTATATAATTTGCCTTGGGAAATATATTTTAACACAGTATCAATAAAGTACATATCTATTTGTATTTCTGATTCCTAACTCAAAACCTCAAACAGTCTAATATGTTAACAGATTAAGAAGATAAGCATTTTTATCTTTGTTTTTAGTGCACAAAGAAACTAGGTCTGAGAACGATAGACTGGATTAAGAAAATGTGGCACATATACACCATGGAATACTATGCAGCCATAAAAAATGATGAGTTCGTGTCCTTTGTAGGGACATGGACGAAACTGGAAAACATCATTCTCAGTAAACTATCGCAAGTACAAAAAACCAAACACCGCATGTTCTCACTTATAGGTGGGAATTGAACAATGAGAACTCATGGACACAGGAAGGGGAACATCACGCTCCGGGGACTGTTGTGGGGTGGGGGGAGGGGGGAGGGACAGCATTAGGAGATACACCTAATGCTAAATGACGAGATAATGGGTGCAGGAAATCAACATGGCACATGGATACATATGTAACAAACCTGCACATTGTGCACATGTACCCTAAAACCCTAAAGTATAATTAAAAAAAAAAAAAAAAGAAAGAAACTAGGTCTGAGAACTGTGAAATAATACATTCATAGTCATAAAGCCAGTCGATGGAAATGATTTCGAATACAAATTTCTCTGGCTCCCAAAACCATGATTCTTTAACTTCCCTATAATGTTGTCAGTGATAATATTTGCATAAATTTGACACAGTAATATTTAGGAATCTGAGATAATATACAGTGACAAATTTACTTTTTACCACAAACACTTTATTATGATAGGGAAATTATTCATATCTAAGAGAAATTGTTTTCTGTGTCCTTACAAAATGTTTCAGTTTATTGCTCATTTCCACTGTTAATAATTTCATTGCATTATTCTCTGCCACCACTAGACTGTCTTTTTAGTTGTATTCATTGTCTGGCTTTCTGTGGCCCAACAGTAGTCAGAGGAATGGGGTTTACATGAGTTTCTTAAAAGCCTTAGCGTTTATGTATTACTATTCCTTAAAGAGGATGTGAATTGGTGAGCTAACGACGTTTTGAAGAAAGGCTGAATCTACTTGGGATGATTCTTTTTATCATGCAGAGGAGTAGATTTCCCATATGCACTGTGGAGAGGTGAGTGGGGAGGTTTTCAGTGGAAGAATGGGGTGAAATTCAATAGTCTTCTAGCGCTGTGCATTCCAGTTTCTATTGCTACATAACAAACTGTGCAGAACATGGTGGCACAAAACAAACTCAGCTGCACTCACAAATTCTGTAGGTAAGGAATTTGGAGACAGCAGGAATGGATTGCTCTGAACCACATTGTCTGGATTCCCAGCTGCAAAGACAAAAGCTGAGAGTGACTGTACGGCCAAGGGTTGAAATCTAGGTTAATGCCTTCACTCACCTATCTGGCAGTTGATGTCCTCTGTTGGCTAGGGCCTCAGTGGGGCTGTTACATGTGGCATCTCTGCAAGGGCTTGCCTGGGATTTGTCACAAGATGACAGCTGGTTCCAGGAGCAAGAATCCCAAAAAGGAAAGGCAGAAATGCAGGGTATATTTTGATTTCATCTCAGAAGTCACATACTCTGTGGATTGTGACAGTAACACTGGTCTGTCCACCTTCAAGGGAGGAATAGACCAAGCACCAGTTGAGAGTCATGCAAAGGTCTTATTGTATGAAGATCATTTAGAATAAAAGATACTGTACCATTCGGGGCCATCCAGTCTGCTGCAATGAGTCAGATCTTAAAAATATACTTTTATTACTTTGTGAGCCATGTGATTTCCCAATAGCACAAGCAAGTAGGAAAAGAATCAATGATCTGGGACATTTTGACAGTTAAATTTCTCTTATCATGAGACTCTCCCTAGAGGACAATGAAAGTTGATTGTATATTCCTTCTTCATGACTGAATCTTTACTTCTTCAGTATTCCTATGATATAGAGAGTGTGATATAAAATAGCTGATACTTTACCCATTGATTACCAGTCATTAGGATCTGTTTTATGAAAATGGTGAGAAAGACACTAGCAAAGCCTGCTTGAGTAGATATGGCCAGGAAAACTCAGTGCAACCGGCAGCTGAATCACAAAACGCAGAAGCCTAACCATACCTGAACACTTCACTAAAACAAGTCAATAGCAAAGACAATGTTGTCTCACAAAGTTTTTACTCCCTGTCAAAATATTTGTGGGGTTTTTTTTGGAGAGGGGTGGGATATGGGATAGTGTTAACATCCTTAATTATGTTTGAACAAATATTTAAATGACATAATCCAAAGAAACCTCCCTTAAAGCAAATAATTTTTTGCCTGAATGTTGATCTAACTACAAAGACCCTCGTTCTTTAAAAGTAGCCCTTAGAAACAAATGCTGATATGGAAGAACAGTTTCAAAATGTGACTTAAAGAAAAGCCGAGATCTGTTTTTAAATTTGAAAATGAAGTTGTGGGAAGCTCATAGAATGAAAGAAGACACCGTAGAGGGTCATCGTATCACAGTGTGGTCATCAAAGCAGAGTTCCAAAATGTCAACAGGCTATGGGAAAATATGTGGTACTTTACCAATAAAAGTCATCATAAAAGACAAACCTAATCAATATTTGGTGCTGCACTCCTCAGTTTGTCCCAGAGAATGAGAAACACTCTTAATTTTCACTTCAATTGAAGTATGCTGCAGCTGGCATAGGTCACAGTGTTGTGTGGGGTTGCAAGGCAGATGGCAGAATCCCCTTCTTTGTAAGTAAGCTAAAGACACATTATTTTATGTCTTTTCCTCTCATTGTCCCTGCTTCATAATCACTTCTCCATGCCAACAAGATACCTAGGTCTACATATCTCAAAATGGTGTGTCATTTAGAGGGGACAGTCATAGGATAAACTGGGTGCAGAGAGCCACCATGTGACAAAGTCCATGAGTTAAAGAGCCCATCTTTACTGAAGGTCCAGGAAAAGCATTGATTTAGTCAGCAGAGGTAAGCAATAGTTGTATCTTGTGTTTTGTGTTAGCAGTCGCATTTTTAGAGTTTTTATTTCTAACAACTGAAAATACTCATTGATCTCTAATAGATGTCACCTTATACTATTTAAAAAATAATGTGAGTATTAGAACTCCTCAAAGGTATCCCTTACGCTAAGGCTTCTGTGTTAAATTTTACTAATTTTAAGTATCTTCTATTCTTTTCTATTAATACAAAATGCATAAACTTAGATATTAGTTGCTACTTAGAATTGATACTCGGGAATGTAAATGTTCTCAGTGTGGGTTTTCTTCTTGGTGATATGTGAATTTGGAGCCTATTTCCCAGAGTGGAAGGGAAGAAGTAGTGTGAAGTGTCAGAACTCCGTGTCCCTCCAGCCTGGGGCAGTCTGTGCCAGTGACACTTCCGTTCTTATTGTCCACTCACCCCACACCTTAGGTCACTCTCCACCTCCACCAGCAAATACGCTTTCCACACACATTCCTTTAAAAGCTGTCCTCCCCATTTTTCCATTCTCCCAGATTCATCCCCTTCCTTCTTGTAGAGCCACTGAGGAAAGGGTGAAAGTGTAACTAGATGAAACTGTGGTAGATAGCCATTGTATTCCTCTTTCTAGCATCGCTTTCTCTTCTCTGGTAGTAGGATCCATCTTTCCAGTGGAAACCCATTCTATGAGGATCAAAGAAAACTAACCCTTCTTGATGCCTCCCTGCTAATATACACATGCACATGCACCCAGGGGGCTCTGGGAACACATCACTGAGCCCAGACCCACGGAAGCACAAATCCCCTAGCAATGGGATTGGTTCAGGGATAGGACAGTTAGAATCTCATCCTTGAATATATGGGTTCTGGAAAAAAGAGGGTCTCTCTGTTCCTCAGTTTTTATGAGCTGCGTGGACTATTTGAGCCTGGACCTGCCAGTGCCACACTTAAAGATACATAGCCTGAAAATGAAGGTGCCAGAGAAATACAGAGAGAAGCAGAGCCCTAGAGTCATCATTTGAACACTGAATCTGCCCATATCCCTCATCTGAGACATCAGCTCCCTGAGCTTCACTGCAGGGGAAGCCCCATGAGTTGTGAATCAGCAACCCTGTGCTCCCTCTTAGGTGAGAAAGTAACCAACCCAGTCCTTTCCCCTTCCTAGGACAAACCTTCACTTCCAGAAGGGATGAACCAGTGGTGATAAGGCAAGCCATTTGTCAAGAATGAATCACTTTTATGTTTGGAGAAGGAAACAAAGCTCTCATTATGGAGACAGACCAAAGACCTGTGTTTCCTCTTGCTAGATACTCAGGCCTTCTTCCTAGCACATAGTGATATCCAAGTTTTATTTTGCAACTACTGATGCGAAGGAGATGGCAGTAGGAATGAGTCACGTCCCCACTACCCACTAGATCTCGTGAGTTCGTTATGTGTCAGGTAACTATGAGAAGCAGCCCATGGAAATCCAGAGCCATGTTATTTTAGAATTGGAAGAAACCATAGAAATCATTGAATCCAATGTTCTTGTAGTGAGGCCAGTTGAAAATAATAATAATTTTATCAACAACACTTAGTGAGTACTTACTATAGTTATATGAGCACAATAACTTTATGTGAATATTTGGTCACTATTTTATTGAGGAGACTATAGTATAGAAAAGATAGCATTTTGCACAAAACCACACTAATCCCAAATGGAGCTGAGATTTGAAACTAGGCCGTCTAATTCTCAAGTCTATCCTAGTTTTTATCCTCCCAGTCTCATTAGTTGCAATTCACTAATCTCCGTGAACACTGACCCTGAGAATTCCTATCATTTTGCATGTAAAAATCACATTTTTCCCACCTCTTCCACTTACTAACAATGTGGCTTTGGAAAATTTACTTGACAGATCCAAGTTTTATGCAACTAACTCATAGGTCTGTTGAGAGTAGTAATTCAGGACACATAAAACACTTGGTATAACAATAAATATAAGGATTTATAATTATTGGTGTTATCAGTAGCAGCATTGTTCTTTTTAAACAAAAACTTACTGATACATTTCCCTAGTAAGTAACTCTCAAGCTTGAACAACATATTTTTAACCTGAATTTCTGGGTGAGATGTGTTATAACATACAAATATCAAGTTTTATTGATAATTTCAAAAATACAGAATATCTCCAGTTTGGGCGAAGTGAGAGAAATCTGGAGCTAAAAGGATGGTTCCTAGTCCTTCCTTCCTGCATCAGACATGGTCTCTCTTCCCCTAAATAATAGCTGGAGTTTCTAATGGAGTTGCAGTTCAACTCAAACAACAAGGAAAACATCTAAGTTATGAAACACATCCATTGTATAACCCAAAATCATAAACCCTTAGATTATAGGTTTATTATAAGTAATCCTCTAGCCAGGGACATCCTGCTAAAGATATTCTGTAGGTTTTTTCCACGTAGCAAAAATCACTATTTATCAGAGGTCTAGTTGGCAAGGAGAATAGACAGTCACCTGTTTTCTTTGCTTTCTCCACCTGGTTGCCAGGGGTTGGGGGGGCTTCCTCACAAAACAAATGAACTTGTTGCAGACCAGCTATTTTAACTCTTTCCTCCCTAGTTCCATTAAAAAACATTAAAAACAGCTACACTAGATCCTGTAGTTCAGTCTGTGTCTTATATGCACTTTTATAGCATAGCTCATAACGATGTCTCCTCTGCTAGTGTCATTCCAAGGCTATATTGCTGCCAAATCATTTGGCTTCCAATATATTGGCTTCCTTGACCAACTGAAACTCAAATAAGTCATATATTACTGAAAGTAGTTGCCACTTTAACTATCTCCAAATATTTGAATAACTTTTATTTTAACTTTTCTAGTAATTTCAGGTATAACATAAATACACAGATAAAACAATTTTAAAAATATATCTAGGTAGATGGATAAATGGTAACCAGGTACCTCCATTTTTCTAAGTTGGTTTAATTTTTTTTTTATTATTTTCTCTTCTTTTCTTCTTTCCCCATTACCCCTACTCCCTTCTTCCTACTTAGTCCTTTAGAAATGCAAATGCAACCTTTCACCTCCCCTCGCCAGACATTCCCTACAGGGCAAGTTCATCTATGTGCTCCAAGATCTGTCCTTGACAGTGGATTTGCAGACCAAAGCATGCCCCAGGGAACCCTCACCTCTAGGGAGTCACCTCAGGAAAGCATGTCAAAAGCATGCCCACTTGGCCACTTTTACAACTTATTTCTGACCAAGAAGGTACCAACTCAACTGCCCAGTACATAACTGCCCAGTAGCAGGGGGACACCTTCCCTAGCTCATTTGCTCCCCTACCTTATAAAAGTGCCCGCTTTCTGCTCCCAAAGTAAAGCAGCACATTTAAATGTAGGATGCTTTTTTCCCCAAGCTAGCTTCTGAATAAATTCACTTTTTTTTTTTATCAGACCTCACACTCCCTAACTGGACTGTGCATTCAGCAAGCAACTAACCTGCTTTTTGGTTACAACAGACCTTTTAGAGTAGGCTATGTTGTACTAAAATTTGTGCTGCCATTGCAATATATTGCAGTTACTTGCTTAATTGCTTGTTTTTTTGTAGACTGTAAGATCAAAAATGTATTTGGCCACTTAAGACACTAATAAATCCACTAGTAAAGCACTAAGAAAAGTGGGGGGTGTCTGTTTTGTTTACCACTGTTTATTCAGAATGTAGCATAGTTCCTGACAGAAATATATGACTGAATATTCTCTTAAACACAAGTTATTGAAAAAAAAGTCACTGTCCTGTCTGTTTGTTCATTTGTTTTATGTTATCATTAGTTTTCACAAACATGGGGACCATCAGCAGGAATGTGAGGAATGTATAGTGCTCCCAATTAATCATAAAGAAGATATTATAATGCCTAAAACTTGCTATATATTGAGTTTCTTCCTGATATATTAAAATGTTATTTAGAAAATAGGTTTCTAATTATATTCCATATTCAGAACTCATATACCCAAATACGCAACAACCAGCCCAAAGAAAGTATCTTAATTCATATGAAAAACTATTTGCTCTCTTATTTCCTTACACTTTTTCTAACTTATTTTTGTCCTCATTTCATTAACCAACCAGATTCCACTGAAAATGGAAGCAGAGGCCCCTACCACACTTGCACTCCAATCCCTTATGAAATTGACTTACCAATCAAAGATAAACACGAATAAGAAATTTGCTTTGTTTTGAAAAGAGACTAGGACTTAGCAGTGTGTTCTTCCCAATTAGCAAAATGAGTCCCTTTTTACTTCCCATGCCTAAGTTTTGCTTCTGCTTCCACAAGCAAGAAGCTTTTTTTCTTTTGTCAAGATACTGGGTTTTAAGTTGTTCTTTGTGTGTAAAATACTATGTGGTTTAGAAACAGATCATTTTCCGCAGGGATGTGTTGTATTGTACTGGGAGCAGGGCAGAAGGCTGCTTGTGTTTCCAGGTGGAGTTGCTATTTCTTTATGCTTTTATTGATGGAACAGTTTGATTTTGAATTTTGCATGCTTTTGTAGTGAAAAAAGTGGATTTTCATTGTGAGAGCAATAGGTAACATTGATTCTGGGGTCCTGGCAGCATTATTGTGAAAACAGGTGAATTATCCTAAGCAATTCACAGGTCTGGGAATTAGAGACCACAGTTTAGATTCCCCACAATTCACAGGTCTGGGAACTAAAGATCACAGTTTAGATCCCCACATATTTTGTTTTTATCCACTAATCACCCACAGCATTGTCATGGATGGAAAGTTAGAGTAACCCTTATAGTTTTGAGAAACAGTTTCCACTGTTCTTGCTCAAGTGCAGCATCACTGAAGTAATTATAGAATAAATAATTTACCACAATAATTGACTGTTGTGATTTTTAGCAGGTACAGTTTTGATTTTATTGCAAGGCACACAGTCGTATATACAATGCATAATTATCACCTTTTAAAGTACAAGATAAAAATAATATACATTATAGTAAAGAACATATGAGTATATTCTTGTTTCAGAGAAGAAAATTGCCTTAAGGAAGCTGGGTTATACCCCTTTTGGATGTGATTTTTGTATTTATACTGAATCATCCAAATAGCTCTTGGTTAGAAAATAAATCTCATTGATAGGACACACAAACTTTCACAGCTTTCTTTTTACAATGTTCCAATTTAAAGTCAGCCCATGTGCTCTCTGCGTTTGCGTGAGTCATCTTATTTCGTCCCAGGACTAGATGAAACATCTATAAATTGTCTGACAATAGTTATACACGTTTAAGAACTTTATTTCTCAGTAATATATCAGAGAATAGAACCATTTGCTTAAGATTTTGTGTGACTCTTTATTGATTTTTTTCTCCAAGCTATTTTTCCAAATGATGTATTATTTTTGGTATTAAGCCTGGAGTTTTGACTTAAACTAGAGGGATGCTCTTAGATTGGTAACTACTCTGAGACACTAAGAGTGTTTCCACTCTCCTCCCAGTTAGAGTGGGGGGGTTTCCTCCTCAGTGCTCCATGCATGGCTGGTTCATTTCTCTGTGCCTTCTCTGAACCCTTGTTAGGACCTGTCTTCCAGACCTTCTTACCAGGGTGGAAAGATAGGGTTCATGTAGAGAATGGATCTGAAGGTTAAACACATGCAGTTCTGGTCTCAAAGAGACACAACAGACAGTGTCCTCCTTGTTGAGGTCAGAGAATAGGAACATCAAGAAATGAGAGATATCAGAGAGCCAGAGGGGTTTGGATAAATGCATTGCCTGGAACAATGAATAAATGGCAATGTGGTCCCTGCTTCACAGCAGGACATCAGGACATACAGAAAGCGTGTACACACTTTGACAAAGAAATACATTTGTGCTAGTGGTATTTTCCCTGCCACGTTGTTTACTTTATCATTCCTTTAAAGCAGTACCCTAAAATGATATTCCCTTCTTCACTCCTTTTTCAATGTTGGGGAGTCGATATTAACAAGAATCAAGAAGCTTGGACACCCCTCGTGGGCACATACAGCTACTATTCTCTCCTTGGGCCGCAGACTTACATATGAGGAGATGCAGGAAAATCAGGCAAACCAATAATGGCAATTAACGCTATAAGAGCACGTGAAGTGCTAACTTAAAGGAAACAGGCCAGGCGTGGCCACTCATACCTGTAATCCCAGTGCTTTGGGAGGCTGAGGCAGGCGAATATTCTGAGGTCAGGAGTTCGAGACCAGCCTGCACAACATGGTGAAACCCCGTCTCTACTAAAAATACAAAAATTAGCAGGGCTTGGTGGTGCACACCGGTAATCCCAGCTACTTAGGAGGCAGAGGCAGGAGAATTGCTTGAACCCAGGAGGTGGAGGTTGCAGTGAGCCAAGACTGTGCTACTGCACTCCAGCCTGGGCAACAGAGCGAGACTCTGTCTCAAAAGAAAAAAAAAAAAGAAGAAGACAGAAAAAATTAAAGGAAACACACTACTCTGATTTCATCTCACAATCCTATCTCTGTTATACTTTGCACTGGAAAGGAATCTGACGAGAAAGTCTCTTGGGTTTTCCCGTTCCATAAAGTTTTTATATTTCCTATTTCACCAGGGCTTGTTTCTGGAGCTAGCCTGTATATAGATATCCTTCCTGTACCATAGCCAAGATTTTTAACTATAGGGTTAGTGTAAATCAGTATTTAAGCCATTCCTATTTACATTCAGTTATAAAAATACAAGGGCAGATAGGAATCTCAACAAAACAAGAAATACTCAAAAGAGCACTTCATTTCCCTTAGGAGAAATCACTTCCATTCTGCCATATGTAATCTGTGTTAGGTGCCATGATAATCTGGAGTAGAGGCAAACATGGTCAGAGTAACATTCTGAAGCCACGTGTAAAACCTTCAATGCAAGGTTTTGTTTCCAAAAGGTGAGAGTACATACACCACCAAGTTCTGCATGGTGAACAGAACTTAACAGTTGTAATGATGTCTGTAGTTACATCGGGCTGTATATTCAATTTTTCTATTAAATTCCAGAGGATGCTGCCCTAATAATATATAGGCTTGGAGTGTTATTTCTAAATTATCCCTTTTTTCTTCTCAGGCAAATTACAGAAAAAGCCATTACCTCTGAAATGGTAAGTTTCAGGGGGAAAAAGAGGGAATTTATATGTCATCTGGAAGTTTTAGCAAAATTGCCTAAATGTGCTGCTCCTGGCATTATCCTCAGCAGGTATGCCCTTCACAGAATGCCATGCAGGATGTGTCCTGGCACCAGGAGGGACATCATGTCCTCATTCAGCACACATTTAGGAACAATTCTACTTCCTGCTGAGAGCCACAAAATAGTACCTTGAGATCTACAGAAGCAAAACACCTTCCTCTCCGTGAATAGAGAGGATCTGCGAATCGCTACATGTTCATAAAGAGATGTGGCAAATAAACTAGATCCTGCTAAGGCTACAACCTGGGAGCTAGTTAAAGCCTTTGTGATTCATTAACACATGAGTTGTGAGCACTGTTACAGGACTAAATGGTATTCAGGGAGTCCGAAAGAGATCATGCCATGACTAATTCCCAGCAAAATGTCTCAGCATCAACTTAGCAACTCAGGGGATATCATTAGTGTGCCCTCAGGAAATTGCCTGGCTGGAAGGCAAGCCTATTCCTTCTTTGCACAGGTACTATTATTTACAGAAGATACTATATATATTTTTTCAGTGGTATTCACACCACTTTATGTTTCTTGACAATGGGACATGCTTTATTATAAGACTGTCTACCTGAATAGCATGCTAAGAAAAAAAACTGTAGTTTTCGAGAAATTAAACCATGTTAAAAACAACCTTTTGAATGTTTAAATAATTTCATAAATAGCAAGATAATGTTCTGGTATAAGTGAACATCAGATTCCTCAGATGTGGGTCCAAGCCATACGTAAGCTGTAATTCTTACCACACAGCCACATGAAATGCGTGTCCACACAGCATACAGTGAGCTGGGCATGAACCCTGGAAATAGTTCTCATTCCGTTGGAGGTTGTTGCTGTCATTGTTAAACACCTGGATTGGATGCCCACTGAGCTCTGAAAGCAATGTTTTTTCTTTTCCTTTTTTCTTAAACTGAGCTTTTGAAACTACATTTCACAGGAAGGCACCGCAGATGGGTGCTGAACCTTACCTAGGAAACCAGAAGGAAAAGATTTGTTCCTTGTTCATTGGAGGAACTGAGGTTCTGCCTCGCTTCTGTGCCCTAGAGAGAGGTGCATGTGTTGCGTGGACCTTTTGTCCTTGATGTTTCCACTGATCATGAACATGGTCTGCATCTGATGACTTCAGACCATGAGATCTCTAAAAGTTCATTTTAAATTCTATCTTTTCCTGTCAGACTGCAGTAGTGATCTGAGTTAAACCTAGATCATTGAACTCCTCTCTTCCTGAAGAACTGTACGAAGACATCTCCACGACTAGTCATACTGGTTTATTCATCCCATCGACGTCCCTCAGGTAAGCAGGATCCTGAACTGTATTTCGGACTCTGCTAGTGCTCTGCCGCTCCATCCTCATCTTCAGTGGAAAGCAGAAGTCCCGGAAACACCGCTTGAAGTTTTCATCAAGAAAGGCATAGAGAATGGGATTCAGGCTACTGTTGGTATAGCCTAAGGCGATGCAGAAGTAATAGCTGGAGAGAGCAGCTGTGCTGTGGGAGGTGCTCCCCAGAGCCTCCACCAGGATGAATATGTGAATGGGGGTCCAGCAGACGATGAAGACCGCCACCACCACCAGGACCAGTCTGGTGATCCTACGCAGGTTGCGATCTTTCTCTCGGGAGCCAGAAAGGAGCCGGACACTCTTGAGACGCAGGATCATCAGGGTGTAGCAGACGATGATGATGAGGACAGGGATCACGAAGGCAAAGACGAAGACGCAGATCTTCATGAAGAGGTCCCACCAGGAGTAGTCATCATCTGGGAACTGCAAGGAGCACTCGATGACATCCACATCTGGAGGAGGGCAATAAAAACCACAAACACACAGAAACCTGTTATTGTTATTACCGTGGCTGCAAAGTGTTTTAAATATGAATTTTAATACCTTTTATTGCAATGGTCCAATTATGGTAAGATGACATTACCTGAAGTAGATCACCAAATTACTAATGAATACTGTATTTTGTTAATCATCCTAATCTTTGTGCATGGAACAATGATGATAGTCACTGTTTACTGGTAACATACACAATACTGTAGAATTAAGATTAGCTGGCAATCTCGCTCATCTAGTTGCAGAAGTTGGTTTGACACTGATGGCTTGCAGAAGAGGTAAAGAGTTAATGTATAGCATGAGTACTTATTTCTATTTCCATTCATTAACACTTCCCCCAGACCTAAGGCTCTGGCAATAAAAAAGCTAATGCCTATTTGTAATAAATGACTAAATATTTCAAATCTAGCCACTGAATTTAACAAAAGCCAACTTGTTTGAAAAACATTAACTGGTTTACAGGAAATCACTATGTGGGTCAACAAAAATTGATATGCAATTTGTTTAAATATGACTGAAGTATTGTGATTTAATGGAACCAGTGACAGTCATTGTGATTAAGGGCATTACTGAAACACAAGTAAAACCTTTGGAGGAGGTGGGGGAGAATCATCATCATCATCAAGAGAATTCTGAGTAAATCAGGAACATTTATTTTCATTTTTACTAACATTATTATGTAACTCAGATAAAACGAATATTTGTATGTGATTCCTTAGAAAATTGCTACATTTGCTCTGCTTCTCTTTGCTGGGTAGTATTCTCTTTGGAGTAGCCTTAATATTAGGAAGACCAGGGACTCAGGATGGACACCTTCTGAACTATTTTTGTGGGTGTCCCATGGGCTCGCCTTTCCCCAAACACCAGCTAGCCCACATTTCCAACCCCTGCCCCTGGGCAGTCAGCGAGCACACAGCAGAGCTCTCTTTGCCCTGGTCCTTCCTCACAGACAAGGTAGTCATGAGCAACACCATGAACATGATTACAGTAATGAAAATATTTTCTTCTGACATTGGAAAAATCTGCTTCAAAAATAGCACATGAATATTTTCTAAAGAGCAAAACAGCTCTATTAATGTTTTCTAAAACATTTTAATGCAATCTTAATAGAATATCCCATCTTACTGGAATTTTAATTACATATACTTTAAAATAAGAAGGATATAATCATTTTTGACAATTAATAAAGATGACTATCTTAGAGACCTTCATGTGTCAATGAAATATCAGATCAAACCTTGGAGTAGTAAATGAACACTTCCAGAGAAATTTGTCATTTTTGATTTTTTAAAAAAGTCATTGTCCAAAGTAATATTACTATGAAGACTATTAACTTTTGCTTTAGTGTTTATGGTAAACGATTTTTAAATCATTACTATTATCATAGAATATAAGATATCCATTAAGCAACTTTTTTTTTTTTTTTATTATACTTTAGGGTTTTAGGGTACATGTGCACAATGTGCAGTTTTGTTACATATGTATCCATGTGCCATGTTGATTTCCTGCACCCATTAACTCGTCATTTAGCATTAGGTGTATCTACTAATGCTGTCCCTCCCCCCTCCCCCCACCCCACAACAGTCCCCGGAGTGTGATGTTCCCCTTCCTGTGTCCATGAGTTCTCATTGTTCAATTCCCACCTATGAGTGAGAACATGCGGTGTTTGGTTTTTTGTCCTTGCGATAGTTTACTGAGAATGATGTTTTCCAGTTTCATCCATGTCCCTACAAAGGACACGAACTCATCATTTTTTATGGCTGCATAGTATTCCATGGTGTATATGTGCCACATTTTCTTAATCCAGTCTATCGTTGTTGGACATTTGGGTTGGTTCCAACTCTTTGCTATTGTGAATAGTGCCGCAATAAACATACGTGTGCATGTGTCTTTATAGCAGCATGATTTATAGTCCTTTGGGTATATACCCAGTAATGGGATGGCTGGGTCAAATGGTATTTCTAGTTCGAGATCCCTGAGGAATCGCCACACTGACTTCCACAATGGTTGAACTAGTTTACAGTCCCACCAACAGTGTAAAAGTGTTCCTATTTCTCCACATCCTCTCCAGCACCTGTTGTTTCCTGATTTTTTAATGATGGCCATTCTAACTGGTGTGAGATGGTATCTCACTGTGGTTTTGATTTGCATTTCTCTGATGGCCAGTGATGAGGAGCATTTCTTCATGTGTTTTTTGGCTGCATAAATGTCTTCTTTTGAGAAGTGTCTGTTCATGTCCTCTGCCCACTTTTTGATGGGGTTGTTTGTTTTTTTCTTGTAAATTTGTTTGAGTTCATTGTAGATTCTGGATATTAGCCCTTTGTCAGATGAGTAGGTTGCAAAAATTTTCTCCCATTGTGTAGGTTGCCTGTTCACTCTGATGGTAGTTTCTTTTGCTGTGCAGAAGCTCTTTAGTTTAATGAGATCCCATTTGTCGATTTTGGCTTTTGTTGCCATTGCTTTTGGTGTTTTAGACATGAAGTCCTTGCCCACGCCTATGACCTGAATGGTATTGCCTAGGTTTTCTTGCAGGATTTTAATGGTTTTAGGTCTAACATATAAGTCTTTAATCCATCTTGAATTAATTTTTGTATAAGGTGTAAGGAAGGGATCCAGTTGCAGCTTTCTACATATGGCTAGCCAGTTTTCCCAGCACCATTTATTAAATAGGGAATCCTTTCCCCATTTCTTGTTTTTGTCAGGTTTGTCAAAGATCAGATAGTTGTAGCTATGCGGCATCATTTCTGAGGGCTCTGTTCTGTTCCATTGATCTATGTCTCTGTTGTGGTACCAGTACCATGCTGTTTTGGTTACTGTAGCCTTGTAGTATAGTTTAAAGTCAGGTAGCGTGATGCCTCCAGCTTTGTTCTTTTGGCTTAGGATTGACTTGGCGATGCGGGCTCTTTTTTGGTTCCATATGAACTTTAAAGTAGTTTTTTCCAATTCTGTGAAGAAAGTCATTGGTAGCTTGATTGGGATGGCATTGAATCTATAAATTACCTTGGGCAGTATGGCCATTTTCACGATATTGATTCTTCCAACCCATGAGCATGGAATGTTCTTCCATTTGTTTGTATCCTCTTTTATTTCATTGAGCAGTGGTTTGCAGTTCTCCTTGAAGAGGTCCTTCACATCCCTTGTAAGTTGGATTCCTAGGTATTTTATTCTCTTTGAAGCAATTGTGAATGGGAGTTCACTCATGATTTGGCTCTCTGTTTGTCTGTTATTGGTGTACAAGAATGCTTGTGATTTTTGTACATTAATTTTGTATCCTGAGACTTTGCTGAAGTTGCTAATCAGCTTAAGGAGATTTTGGGCAGAGACAATGGGGTTTTCTAGATATACAATCATGTCATCTGCAAACAGGGACAATTTGACTTCCTCTTTTACTAATTGAATACCCTTTATTTCCTTCTCCTGCCTGATTGCTCTGGCCAGAACTTCCAGCACTATGTTGAATAGGAGCGGTGAGAGAGGGCATCCCTGTCTTGTGTCAGTTTTCAGAGGGAATGCTTCCAGTTTTTGCCCATTCAGTATGATATTGGCTGTGGGTTTGTCGTAGATAGCTCTTATTATTTTGAGATACGTCCCATCAATACTTAATTTATTGAAAGTTTTTACCATGAAGGGTTGTTGAATTTTGTCAAAGGCCTTTTCTGCATCTATTGAGATAATCATGTGGTTTTTGTCTTTGGTTCTGTTTATATGCTGGATTACATTTATTGATTTGCGTATGTTGAACCAGCCTTGCATCCCAGGGATGAAGCCCACTTGATCATGGTGGATAAGCTTTTTGATGTGCTGCTGGATTCGGTTTGCCAGTATTTTATTGAGGATTTTTGCATCAATGTTCATCAAGGATATTGGTCTGAAATTCTCTTTTTTGATTAAGTCTCTGCCAGGTTTTGGTATCAGGACGATGCTGGCTTCGTAAAATGTGTTAGGGAGGATTCCCTCTTTTTCTATCAATTGGAATAGTTTCAGAAGGAATGGTACCAGTTCCTCCTTGTACCTCTGGTAGAATTCAGCTGTGAATCCATCAGGTCCTGGACTCTTTTTGGTTGGTAAGCTATTGATTATTGCCACAATTTCAGAACCTGTTATTGGTCTATTCAGAGATTCAACTTCTTCCTGGTTTAGTCTTGGGAGGGTGTATTTGTCGAGGAATTTATCCATTTCTTCTAGATTTTCTAGTTTATTTGCATAGAGGTGTTTGTAGTATTCTCTGATGGTAGATTGTATTTCTGTGGGATCGGTGGTGATATCCCCTTTTTCGTTTTTTATTGCATCTATTTGATTCTTCTCTCTTTTCTTCTTTATTAGTCTTGCTAGCGGTCCATCAATTTTGTTGATCTTTTCAAAAAACCAGCTCCTGGATTCATTAATTTTTTGAAGGGTTTTTTGTGTCTCTATTTCCTTCAGTTCTGCTCTGATTTTAGTTATTTCTAGCCTTCTACTAGCTTTTGAATGTGTTTTCTCTTGCTTTTCTAGTTCTTTTAATTGTGATGTTAGGGTGTCAATTTTGGATCTTTCCTGCTTTCTCTTGTGGGCATTTAGTGCTATAAATTTCCCTCTACACACTGCTTTGAACGTGTCCCAGAGATTCTGGTATGTTGTGTCTTTGTTCTCGTTGGTTTCAAAGAACATCTTTATTTCTGCCTTCATTTCATTATGTACCCAATAGTCATTCAGGAGCAGGTTGTTCAGTTTCCATGTAGTTGAGCGGTTTTGACTGAGTTTCTTAATCCTGAGTTCTAGTTTGATTGCACTGTGGTCTGAGAGACAGTTTGTTATAATCTCTGTTCTTTTACATTTGCTGAGAAGAGCTTTACTTCCAACTATGTGATCAATTTTGGAATAGGTGTGGTGTGGTGCTGAAAAAAATGTATATTCTGTTGGTTTGGGGTGGAGAGTTCTGTAGATGTCTATTAGGTCCACTTTATGTAGAGCTGAGTTCAATTCCTGGATATCCTTGTTAACTTTCTGTCTCGTTGGTCTGTCTAATGCTGACAGTGGGGTGTTAAAATCTCCCATTATTATTGTGTGGGAGTTTAAGTCCCTTTGTAGGTCACTGAGGACTTGCTTTATGAATCTGGGTGCTCCTGTGTTGGGTGCATATATATTTAGGATAGTTAACTCTTCTTGTTGAATTGATCCCTTTACCATTATGTAATGGCCTTCTTTGTCTCTTTTGATCTTTGTTGGTTTAAAGTCTATTTTATCAGAGACTAGGATTGCAACCCCTGCCTTTTTTTGTTTTCCAGTTGCTTGATAGATCTTCCTCCATCACTTTATTTTGAGTCTATGTGTGTCTCTGCACGTGAGATGGGTTTCCTGAATACAGCACACTGATGGGTCCTGACTCCTTATCCAGTTTGCCAGTCTGTGTCTTTTGATTGGAGCATTTAGCCCATTTACATTTAACGTGAATATTGTTATGTGTGAATCTGATCCTGTCATTATGATGTTAGTTGGTTATTTTGCTCGTTAGTTGCTATAGTTTCTTCCTAGCCTCGATGGTCTTTACAATTTGGCATGTTTTTGCAGGGGCTGGTACCGGTTGTTCCTTTCCATGTTTAGTGCTTCCTTCAGGAGCTCTTTTAGGGCAGGCCTGGTGGTGACAAAATCACTCAGCGTTTGCTTGTCTGTAAAGTATTTTATTTCTCCTTCACTTATGAAGCTTAGTTTGGCGGGATAGGAAATTCTGGGCTGAAAATTCTTTTCTTTAAGAATGTTGAATATCAGCCCCCACTCTCTTCTGGCTTGTAGAGTTTCTGCTGAGAGATCAGCTGTTAGTCTGATGGGCTTCCCTTTGTGGGTAACCCGACCTTTCTCTCTGGCTGCCCTTAACATTTTTTCCTTCATTTCAACTTTGGTGAATCTGACAATTATGTGTCTTGGAGTTGCCCTTCTCGAGGAGTATCTTTGTGGCGTTCTCTGTATTTCCTGAATCTGAATGCTGGCCTGCCTTGCTAGATTGGGGAAGTTCTCCTGGATAATATCTTGCAGAGTGTTTTCCAACTTGGTTCCATTCTCCCCCTCATTTTCAGGTACACCAATCAGACGTAGGTTTGGTCTTTTCACATAGTCCCAAATTTCTTGGAGGCTTTGTTCATTTCTTTTTATTCTTTTTTCTCTAAACTTCCCTTCTCTCTTCATTTCATTCATTTCATCTTCTATCAGCGATACCCTTTCTTCCAGTTGATCACATCTGCTACTGAGGCTTCTGCATTCTTCGCGTAGTTCTCGAAACTTGGCTTTCAGCTCCATCATCTCCTTGAAGCCCTTCTCTCCATTGGTTATTCTAGTTATCCATTCTTCTAATTTTTTTTCAAAGTTTTTAACTTCTTTGCTATTGTTTTGAATTTCCTCTCGTAGCTCAGAGTAGTTTGATCGTCTGAAGCCTTCTTCTCTCAACTCATCAAAGTCATCCTCCATCCAGCTTTTTTCCGTTGCTGGTGAGGAACTGCGTTCCTTTGGAGGAGGAGAGGTGCTCTGTTTTTTAGAGTTTCCAGTTTTTTTGGTCTGTTTTTTCCCCATCTTTGTGGTTTTGTCTACTTTTTGTCTTCGATGATGGTGATGTACAGATGGGTTTTTGGTGTGGATGTCCTTTCTGTTCGTTAATTTTCCTTCTACCAAACAAGACCCTCAGCTGCAGGTCTGTTGGAGTTTACTAGAGGTCCACTCCAGACCCTGTTTGGCTGGGTGTCAGCACCGGTGGCTGCAGAACAGTGGATTTTCATGAGACCACAAATTCAGCTGTCTGATAGTTCCTCTGAAAGTTTTGTCTCAGAGGAGTACCCGGTTGAATGAGGTGTCAGTCTGTCCCTACTGGGGGGGTGCCTCCCAGTTAGGCTGCTCAGGGGTGAGGGACCCACTTTAGGAGGCAGTCTGTCCGTTCTCAGATCTCCAGCTGCGTGCTGGGAGAACCACTACTCTCTTCAAAGCTGTCAGTCAGACAGGGACATTTAAGGCTGTGGAGGTTCTCGCTGAGTTTTTGGTTGTCTGTGCCCTGCCCCCAGAGGTGGAGCCTACAGAGGCAGGCAGGCCTCCTTGAGCTGTGGTGGGCTCCACCCAGTTCGAGCTTCCTGGCTGCTTTGTTTACCTAAGCAAGCCTGGGCAATGGCGGGCGCCCCTCCCCCAGCCTCGTTGCCGCCTTGCAGCTTGATCTGAGACTGCTGTGCTAGCAATCAGCAAGATTCTGTGGGCATAGGTCCCTCCGAGCCAGGTGCGGGACACAATCTCCTAGTGTGCCGTTTTCCAGGCCCGTTGGAAAAGCGCAGTATTAGGACGGGACTGACCCGATATTCCAGGTGCCGTCTGTTTCCCCTTTCTTTGACTAGGAAAGGGAACTCCCTGACCCCTTGCGCTTCCCGAGTGAGGCAATGCCTCGCCCTGCTTCGGCTCGCGCACAGTGCGCTTCACCGACTGTCCTGAACCCACTGTTAGGCACTCCCTAGTGAGATGAAAGCGGTACCTCAAGCAGAAATGCAGAAATCACCCGTCTTCTGTGTCGCTGGGGCTGGGAGCTGGAGACCGGAGCTGTTCCTATTCGGCCATCTTGGCTCCACCCCTCCCCATTAAGCAACTTTTGATGGGTGATACATGAAAAACAAATCTGAGTTCAATATAAATATTCTATTCTGGGTTTTGACTTGTTTGTTGAATCTGGTAGAAGAGTTTCCTTGGAGGTAGGGACCATGGTTTGGTTTGTTTTTTTCAGCTTAGCTTTTGTTTTCAGCATTAGCTGTTTCCTGTGGCTGACCTCAGCTTATATGTCATTTCAGAGACATTTAGATGGAGGTCTGTCTCTTAAACCATCCTCTCCCTGGTAACTTATACTTTGTCTACATGTTATATTCACCCAATTTCCCAGCCCCGGTAACTTATACTTTGTCTACATGTTATATTCACCCAATTTCCCAGACAGAAACTTGTCTGATCTGTAATTATGTGTTACCTTCCTAACATTTTTCTCTCCATCCAGAACGTGAACTGCCTTAGTGGAGAAACCCAGCCAGCCTTAATCAACACTGAATCCCAGGCACCTAGGGTGGTACCTGGAATATGTGGTGCATAAACAGAATAAATTGTTAAATAAATGAACAAACAAATATATATCACATGAATAACAAACTCTCGAAAGTGTGTCCTAATTACAATAGTTATTATGGAAAAGTCACCAGCTAAGCTAAGCTAAGCAGAAGCCGCACAGGGCTGCTGTTTAATTCGGATAGACCTTTAACTCTGAGGCTCAGCTTCCTCCCAAACTGTCTTGCATGTAGTGGGAGATGATAAGTATTAGATGACTGGGTGAAATAATTAACAACAGCTACTTTACAAGACTTTGGGAAACAAATGTCCCACTACAGAGTTGGAAATATCCTCCAGAAATGTCAATGAAGCTGAATTTGTAGCGTAAAGAGAGTGCTGAGGCAATCATCAAGAATCCCAGTGCACTTCACATTATGTGAAGGGGATCAAGCCAGGCACAGAAAGACAAATGTCACATGTCCTCAAGCATCATATTTGGGAGGTTAAAAAAAAAATCTGAACTTACAGAGATAGAGAGTAGAACCTCCAGTGGTGACGAGAGGCTGGGAAGGGTTGTGGGGAGGGGGATATACAGGGGTTGGTTAATGCATACGAAATACACTTAGAAGAAAAAGGATCATGTTCAATAGCACAAGAGGGTGACTACAGTTAACAATAATTTATTATATATTTCAAAATAACTAAAAGAGTGAAATTGGAATGTTCCTAACACAAACAAATGATAAATACTTGAGGTGATGAATATCCCAATTACCCTAATTTGATGATTGCACATTGCATGCTTGTATCAAAATAGCAACTGGTACCCCCTAAATATGTACATCTATTATGAATTCATAAAAACTAAGCATTTTTTAAAAAAGAAATTCCTGGCTGGGCGCGGTGGCTCAAGCCTGTAATCCCAGCACTTTGGGAGGCCGAGGCGGGCGGATCACGAGGTCAGGAGATCGAGACCATCCTGGCTAACACGGTGAAACCCCGTCTCTACTAAAAATACAAAAAATTAGCCGGGCGTGTTGGCGGGCACCTGTAGTCCCAGCTACTCGGGAAGCTGAGGCAGGAGAATGGCGTGAACCCAGGAGGTGGAGGTTGCGGTGAGCCGAGATCGCGCCACTGCACTCCAGCCTTGGGGACAGAGAAAGACTCCGTCTCAAAAAAAAAAAAAAAAAAAAAAAAAAGAAATTCCTGTCCAAGCATGCCATTTTTATTAAATGTTCTGTTTCAGGAAGAAGGGGACATTTTCAAGTTGAAGTATCCATACAACTGCCTCAGTTTAACAAGCAGATTTTGGTTTCCTTATATGTTAATATCAGAGGGCTGTGGCTTCTGCTGGCTCCTGTTCCAGCATCTCATGGTTGTCATAATTATAGAGTTAGTTCTAATAGCTAAACTACAGCTTTTCTTGTGTGTATTCATTTTGTTAAGAATAATTGTTTCTGCTTATAGCGATTATAATAATTCTTAGCTACTATAACAAAAGTAAGAGCAGACTATGAATCCTCACATAATACACACACATACTACAGTATGGAAAATATTAGAGTCAACATTTTACATTCACAATGTGAAAGCTTTGCCTCAGAAAAGTTTCCTGTACTTTATTTCTATTTGCTGTAGGCATGAAGAAACAAAATCCTATGTGTGATTAATCATATTTTGAAATGCAAATATGATAAAGAAAGTTGGGCATTTCTTAAAATTTACCTAGTAGTATAGCTTGACACCTGCTATGGCTATGCTAGAAATTCATTTTGTAGTTTCAGAGGGAAAAGATCAGCTTCATTAAAAAACAATGAATAAAGTCATTATACATTTGTTCAAATCCACAGGACACATAACCCAGGGAGTGAGCCCTCCTGTAAACTCCAGGCTCTGAGTGATAACGAGGTGTCAGTGTGGGTTCAGCAGCTGTAATAAATGGACCACTCTGTAGCGGAGGATGTGCCTGTGTGGGGTAAATGGAAGTAAATGGAAGCGCTTCTCTGGGTTTTCTGCTCAGTTTTGCTGTGAACCTAAAACTGTAAACTGAAACCTAACTAGATTAAGTCTAAAAGCAAACAAACCATGTATCATGCAAGACAAGCTATGATTTTAGCACCTTGCCCTTTCACTATGACCTGGAAAGTCCTCACTATATACACTCAGTTATCTGCTCTCACAGGTATTATGAACCCCCTAGTAAACTGGAGCATTTAGATACCTGCTGGAGCATTAAACAGCATGAGTAGGCCCAGAGTGACTATTCTGCTCACCTCTCCATCATTAATTTCTATGAGGAACAAAGATGCTTTCCATAGCTTTATATTTTGCTAGTAAAGCAAAACTCCTAGAACAGTACCTCTCACCTTGGCTGCAGGTCAGAGTCACCTGGAGAGGGCTCAAAAATCTTGACACCCAACCTGTACCCCAGGTCAATTACACCAGACCCTTCAGGGGTGAGATGCAGGCAGCAGTGGTTTCTAAAGTACCCAGGTGATTCCAATGTGCAGCCTAGAATGAGAACTACTGTCCTAGAAATTCAGGAAAAACATCAACAAGGGGCCAGGCACAGTGGCTCACGCCTGTAATCCCAGCACTTTGGGAGGCTGAGGCAGGAAGATCACGAGGTCAAGAGATGAGACGGTCCTGGCCAACACGGTGAAACCCTGTCTCTACTAAAAATACAAAAAATTAGCTGGGCATGGTGGCGTGTGCCTGTAGTCCCAGCTACTCGAGAGGCTGAGGTTGAACCCGGGAGGCAGAGGTTGCAGTGAGCCCATATCGCGCCACTGCACTCTAGCCTGGTGACAGAGCAAGACTCTGTCTAAAAAAAAAAAAAAAAAAAAAAAATCAACTGGCTGGTTTGCATGGGGTAAAACCTGGTATGTCCAAAATCAAGTGGTTCTGCTCATCTGTAACTACCGTCCATCTGTTAACTTGATTTTGAATGGCCTACAGCCAAAGCTGTTAAAATAGTTATTTGGAGGTTATCCTTTAGGAATAAAAGAGGAAAGAAACAGCATATGTCGCCAATAATTTATATCCCTTGTTAAAGAGAAAAAAAGAAGTGAGAAGGTGTGTCCTGGACTTGCCAGGTTGTACTTTAAAATTCCACATGCCTGTGGTTTCTTACCTCATCCTCACCCCTCCACTTTCTACTAAACATTGCCAGAATGGAAGACAGGTCGGGCATCTCTCTTCTGGCAATGTCATTATTGCATTCTGTGTTTAGAAGTGGAAAGGGACACAAAATTGTTCTACTTCTCATCTTCCATGGATTTAGGCACTACATTTCCGTCGTCTTTTGGCATCAATTTCCACTAAATATGTGGCCTACTCATGCTCAAATTAAAAGTCTATATAATTTGAAGCTACATTTTTATGAACAGAATGAAAATGACTGCTCTTACCTTCCCTGACTTTGGTGCCTCCGAGAACTATTGCAGAGATGCCAACAGATGACGACAGCAGCCAGATGCAGATATTGATGATCTTTGCCTTCAAGGGCGTGCGGAAGTCCAAAGCCTTCACGGGGTGGCACACGGCAATGTAGCGGTCCACGCTCATCATGGTCAAGGTGAAGATGCTGGTGAACATGTTGTAGTAATCAATGGAAATTACTATCTTGCACAGCACATCCCCAAAAGGCCAGGAATTCATCAAGTAGACGGTACTCTGGAAGGGCATGGTTGTAGTAACTAAAGCATCTGCCAAAGCCAGGTTAAATATGTAAATGTTGGTTGCTGTCTTCATCTTTGTGTATCTAAAAGAAAAGAAACAATAGCATTTCCCTCCATTTTCAAGTCAAACCCATAAGGTGAATGTGTTTGTGATAGCTTTTGGATTACTGATTTTGCTCCTTCATTCAATTATTCTTATATTCATTGATGGTCTAACATGTAAAAGGACTGTTCTAGACATTGATAGGAAAAATAGACAAAGATCTCTGACTTTATTGTTTATTCTAGTGCTTTGTTTAAAAAATTTAAATATAGAAGATACAGAAGACAGCAGAGATAGATGAATAGACATATAGATCTAGCACTGCATATAATACAGATCTTTATTTTGTGGCTGACAATTCATCTTAATCCTGCCCAGAGTCGCTTGGCTTTAAGCATTTTTAAAACACTATATTCGTTTTCTTTGACTTGTTTAAAACATTTTTTTCCTCAGAGTTATTTTGAGAAATCAATCATTATAATTATGATGTATTTTGAAAATACAAAACGTTTTCAATTTTGATATATGCTCAGTTGCAATGGCTGAAACACAATTAGGTTTGCTGATTTTTGTTCTCCAGTGCACCATTAATTTGTCATTTTAAATATATTGTATAAATAAAGCAGATTGAATTCTGCTATTACACGTCATAGCACTAAGCATAGTATGGTACAGTAGGAGAGAAATAATTCTGTCTTTCTTTACTCCTTGAGATATTTTCTAAGCACGTAATATGTCTCATCCTCCAATTGAGAGAAGAGTAATTTTCAAGGTAGGTAAGAAAGATTGCATCTATGCCTGAGTTATTCTTTACATTATAACATGATGTTTAGGACAACTTCATTTTCAACTAAGACTGAGTTAAGAGGGTTGTTTTGCTTAGAGAATGCTTCCTCAAATATCCATAGAGTATTAAAGAAATGTTCCAAACCATACTATCAGGTTTTCAAAGGCCAAGAGCTGAAATATGTTGGGAAAATCCATATGTTGATTACGTTCTACAGCCTCAGATTTGAAGACATTGTCACAATTCAAGTGTGCCCCATTTGATACATGAATTTCCACATGAGAAACAACTCTGAACATTTCATGATAGAACAGAACAGCCCTGGCTCCTCTTGGAGGCAGTGTGGTCTCATGTGAACTCAGACAGTCCTGAGTCTGAACTCAGAGAATGACTTATCTGATTTTCAGTTCCTGCTAAATAAGAATCATAAAACCTAACTCACAGTACATGAGACAAGGGCAGTAGATGGCCTGACACACAAGATCACACTCCAGCCTCAGTGTCCACTGCCTTCCCTCCCCACCTCCCATCTCTACTCATTAGGAAGTGGCTGTGTTTGGGGTCAGCTGGGAAGGCATTGTGAAGACAGGTACTAGAGTTGCTATCTGTTAGTTTCCATTTGGATGTTCTGCTTACTAAAGAGTGATTTAATCTGGAAAGCGAGGAGTTTATTTACAACTGTTTTTTGCCTTTATACTTTTTATTCAGACATTATTAAATGACCTATAAGTTTTAGGTAGTGACTAAACATGGATGGCCAAGTTCTCATAGCACAGGCTTTACAAAAGCAGAGATAGCCAAGCAAGGACAGTTACTGAGAAGGAGCCACATGTTTCTAATAAGACTGAAATGCTATCTATTCAGATATTTTCTTAAAAAATAGGGTTTTATGTTTGAAAAAAAAATGCATCTTACAAACCTATCTTCTACTTTTTCAAGTCCTCCCACCCCAAAACCCCAGATACCAGCAAGGATTCCGGCAGGAATCTGACTCCTGCTCTTGTATTTTATGACTCTGATATTCCCCTCTTTCTTTATGAAGTCAGAGTGGCATTCTTTTTGCTATAAACTTAGGCAGACCTGGGTTCTAGTCCTTATTTTTCAAACTAACAAGTATACTTTAGAGGGTCCTTAACCACCCTGAGCTTCAGTTTCCCCAGTTATAAAATGGAAACTATAATATTTATCTCATAGAGTTCCAGGGGTAATTAATGAATGCACCTGACCCAGATAGCATGTCTAATCTATGTCATGTTCCCCAACTCCCACCTCCCTTCTTACATGGGTGGAAGCCACCAGTTACCACAGGAAGCATAAAAGAATGTAGTTTCTAGGTAACATCCATGGTCATATTTACCCAATTCAGCTTAAATATAAAAGGTGAGAATAAAAAGAAGCCCCAGGACCTGACACAAAGAACATGAATGGAATGATCGATAAATTACCATAAAATGTAATGTGCATCTTTAAGTAGTCATACAATGTAGAGTGATAGCTTAATTTTAGTTTTTCAAAATATTTGTAGCCACTAGATGTATGAAACTGCATAAGACTTGAACATGTAAAGAATTCAAACACCATCTTCAGATCTCAGAGAGATGAGCATAGGCAATAATCACACTGACCACATTTCCGAGTGCCTGCGTCAGGCCCTCTGCCATGCATTCCCCAAGCTTCGTCTCATTTCATCCTCACAGTCACTTCATGTGGTAGGTACTGGTATCCCTATTCTATAGATGAAGTGACTAAGAATCACAGGATTTTCTTTAAAATTCTCAAAGTGATATAACTATAGGCATAGCAGAAATTTAAACCCGGGGGTTTGATCCCAATTCGTCCATTCTTATATCTCCCCAGCACTTTGTAATTTGCAAAGTCCAGTATTTTGACTTCCACGTATCTTACTTGATTCTCAAAACTACTGCCCTTCTAGTTTACCTGAAAGACTTATGTCTTTTCCCTCATATAGCTGAAGAAAGTTAGGCTCAGGTAAGTTAAGTGATTTGTTTGGTGTCAGCAGAGGCGGGACCTTAGTGGGAGGATCTGGAAGGGGTGGCAAGCCAGGGCCCCCTTCCAGGTTTCTGGAAGACACATGCTTATAAACCTATAACACTAGAAGGGGAGAACTCATGAGTATAATTAAAAGTAATGAATAAACTCTGAATTCAATGAATATTTTCAGATAGTCTTCTGTGTACTACACTGGACTACTCTGTGAACGTGAATATAAAGCAACGCTGTGATGCTCAGAGGCAGTCTGGTTGAGCCCCAGGGTATTGTTTGTATCTAACTGCAACAGAATTAGCCAGTCTTTTCATTCATTGTATGTCCACCACTGAAAAAACAAGCAAGCTTTCTCATTATGCTATGATATGAAATTATTTTCCATTTCACCCACACTGCTTTACAAAAATTCACAAGCATTTCAAGCAAAATGGCACCATCTGGGTGGGAAGTTCTGGCTTGTGTGGAGGAGCTGGAAGTGGGCTGGCAGCTCATGGCTGCACTTTTGAGCATACACACCACAGGAGCATATGGTATGAAAAGAGCAAAGTCCGTGGGCTGTCCTCGCTAAATTGACAACGTAACAGACCTGCAAAAACAGTACGATGCGTGGAATAGGAAGTGAGGGGCAGGCCGGGAAAGAGGAGGGTTTATCTGGGGAACTTGAGTTGTGAGCACCGGGAAGGCTATGGTGGCCAGGCAACAGGGTGAAGGGTGTTCCAGAGACTTAGAAATGCTCCCCAATGACACTTTAACTCAAGACCATCCTAGTGTACTTCTCTTTACAGAGAAGCGAGGGGTGGCTTCAAAATTGGCAGCCACTGGTGCTTGTGCGATGGTGAGGGGAACAAAGTTATCTGCTGAGATGTCAGGAACCAGTGTCACCAGGCAGGGTTTCTGGGAGGACATGACACTCACCATGCTAGAAAGGTGGCACTTGAGAAGGGGGAGCTGATCCTGCAACACAGCACTCTCAGGACTTCCTGTCCTTTCCATGCACGGCTGTACTCAGACGATATGCAGGAGGTAGAGGAGGTAATTATTGGATTATTAGCATGCTTTTCTGTTAAGATGCATTGCCTAGGTTTGTTTTCTGTTTTTTAAATTTCAATGATGCTTCTTTAATCAGGAACTCCTTTTCACCTTCATGACAGTAGTATAATAAACCTTTAATCTTGATGACTGATTACCATATACCTTTCAAACCAACACACTTTCAGTTGCACTGATTTCAGTTATTCTGGGTCTTCCCTTGCACTTGTCCCCCATGGTGATGCATGCACCCTCTCTTCCCTCTCCAGTTATGTGCATGGCCCCTCCCCTGTCTTTACTCTTTCATTTCTCTACCCCATAAGTAGCAGTATACTAGACTTTGAGAATGACTGAAAAACCCAATATACAGATCCTGGCTCTGAGGATCTTTTAAACTGAGACCAGATTATAATGTGAACTATAGGAATACATGGAAGGGAAAGATTGCTGTGTCATGAGGAAATCAGGACATATTTTGAAGAGAAAATTTAGCAGGATCTTGAGCTTTGAGAAAGATCTGGACAGACAGAGAAGCTTTCTGGCTAGTGTCTCATTCAGAGTCAATGAGGAAATGGATTTCCTGGTTCAAGTTTCCTGCTGAGGAGTCACAGGTGGCTGCCTGGGATGGGAACAGTAGTGTCAGGCCACAGAGGGCCCTGAACACCAGAAGGAAAAAAATCACTTTAACATTTATTGATGACATTATGTGACAGACAGTGTTTGGGGAATTTCATATTATCTGATAAAGTTGTCATGATGATTAAATGAGACATGCATAAAATTACTTAGCACCAGACTGGTACTTGATAATTGCTTAGTGAATGCCAGGCTTCATTGTCACATGACTGCTCCTGCTGTTGTTACTGTTATTAATTACCTACCACAGCCCTAATAAGCCATATCACAATCCCGTAAGATACCACTGCCCCTACTTTCTTCTGAAGAGAAAAAGTTTGAGAAAACATCTTAGAAATACTCTCAGTGTTTTTCAGTTCTTGGAATCTGTATGTAATAAGTAAAGGAACTTAGGCTTGTCTTATTCCAAGCTTTCTTTAAAAATCAGGTATTTTATCAGAGAAATAAATACTGCCACTTCCTGCAGTTCGATGTTGAAAAGCATTCTGATGAGGACGGTCAAGTATGCATCATGAGGGTAAAAAACATTTAGCATGAGAAACAGGGCAAGGTCCAGGCAGAAATACTATAGTAATACATTAAATACTACCCCTCAATGGACAAAACAATGTCATGTACATTGTGGAATTTTTCCATAGGCCCATTTTTGGGGGTGGGGAAACTGAGTTAAAAGGGAGTAGGTGACTTGCCTGAAACCACAAACTAGTGAGACAATGGGAACTCAAACTTCAGCTCCAATATAATAAAAAAGAAAAAGGAAATAAAACAAAACAAAAGCCCTGGTGATTTTCTAAACAGATTCCTTTAATACAGCAAAAACCTAAAGGTCCATAGAATGCACCTGAACAAACGCTGTTTGGTGAAAACACAAGCGTGATCAAATGCCACGGACCCACAGGAAGCTGGTGGCTCTCTTACAACACTAGAGCTGTCCTTGGAGTCCAAAGATGCCCAAGACACCAAACTCAGTAGGAGGAAAGCTCTGCAGCAGCAGGGAAAATGCAGTCCTTTTTCACAAACGATGGAAGATGAGCATGGTCAGAGATGAGTTTGGGAGCTCTTTTCTCTGTATTGCCAACAAGCATTTTCCTGGGCGTGTCTTCCAGATGCATGGCATTCTAGATTTTATGTGCAAAATGATCAGAAATGGTGGGGGAAATGGAGAGGGCTGGCCAAAGGATACAAAGCTTCAGTGTAAGATGAATAAATTCAGGGGACCCAATTTACAGCAGGGGCTAGCATCAACAATACTGTATTGCTTATCTTGAAATTTGCTGATTGAGTAGATATTAAGTGTACTCACCCCCCCAACACACACCATACATGCACAAAATGGTAACTGTGTGTGGTAATGGCTGTGTAATCTGTGGTAATCACAAATTAATGTATATCAAATTACCATGTTGTGCATGTTTAATATATGTAATTTTTATTTGTCAATTATGCCTCACCAAAGCTTGTGGGGGGGAGGGGGGGAAATAATGAACTCTGACGTAAAATATGGCCTCTGGGTGATGATGTGTAAATGCAGGCTCATCAGTCCCACAAATGCCCCACTCTGGGGAAATGTGAGAATGGAGACTGTACATGTGTGGGGGCATGGGTTATATGGGAAATGTAACTTCCCTTCCATTTTTCTGTGAAGCTAAAACTGCTTTTTTAAAAGTCTGTTTAAAAAATAAAAATAAAATGAAGAATGATGACCGTGCTGACGTGACTTTTCAGTGGAACTTACTTAAAAACATAATGAATGTTTCACTAAATTTTTCAGTTAGTTTCAGTTCATCTCAATGAAATTAACTGCTATATGCTCTTCTGGGTTATTTACTATTGAAATTGTAGCGTTTTTTTTTTTCTAAAGGGGCAGTAGTTTATTAATTTTAGAAAAGAAAGGAGGGAGGCAGAGGCAGGAGGATGGCTTGACTCCCCCACTGCACCCCAGCCTGGGTGACAGAGACAGACTCCATGTTGTTTGTCTGCTTAAAAAGAAAGGTAAAAGGAAAGGAAAGAAAAAAGAAAAGGAAAGGGAAAGAGAAAGAAAGGAAGAAGGGAAGGAAAGGAAAAAGGAAAGGAAAGATAAGGAAATTAAATTCACTGCTTCTCAAAGGATCTGACTTTGATATCCCTCAGTCTGTAGTATTCTGAGGAGTCATACTCACATAGGAGCCAGGCCCTTGCAGCTCTCCAGAATCACTCTCCTGCGTGCAAAGCGCAAAGGCATCAAGAGAACAGCAGGCACCCACGTGCGATCAGGACTCCAGACGCACAGCCCCGCGCAGGTGCAAGCTATCCATGCAGGGTGGCAGCAAGCAAGGATGGAAGGGTAACGGGGAGCGATGATTCCACGGGAACAGCCAGTGCTGGGAGCTGCTAAGCTCCTCCTCTCAGTTGTCCCGGCTGTGGAATCATGCGCCTCTGGACCCCTAGGAGGAACGTTCTAGTGCATTCAGGGGTACGTGCAGGGTGAACGCTTCTCACGCCCAACAGCACCTATAAGAAAATGGCATCTCGCTAATGACTGGCGTGCAGTTTCCTAGGGCACAACTACCCGGATGCCTAGCAGTATATGGATACTTAAAATTAGTTTTCCTATTTTTATACAGAAAGCTGACCTAAATCAGAGCAAGCCACAGAGCGTGGGCACATGGAGAGGGGGACGATGGCCCTCTTACGCTGCCCTCTCCCCATGAAGCCAGTCCTCCACTGGACAGGAAGCAACCCAGCCAGGCAGAGGGTGCTGAGAAGATTCAGGGCTAAGCAAATTGGGCTGTGATACTGGACTGATCATTTAACAATTGCCTGCCCTTGGGCAGTTCATTAAACCTCTGTAGTTGATTTCCTTATCTGAAAACGAGCTCTAACAATCTTCATTTCATAGGTGTGTTGTGAATTTGAGTGAGCTCAACAGGAGCTCTGAAAATCAGTCCTGTCGCCTGTCATAGCTGATGTAACTCCAGCCACTCTTTTTTTTTTTTTGAGACAGAGTCTGGCTCTGTCGCCCAGGCTGGAGTGCAGTGGCGCGATCTCGGCTCACTGCAAGCTCCGCCTACCGGGTTCATGCCATTCTCCTGCCTTAGCCTCCCGAGTAGCTGGGACTACAGGTGCCCGCCACTACGCCCAGCTAATTTTTTGTATTTTTAGTAGAGACAGGGTTTCACTGTTAGCCAGGAGGGTCTCGATCTCCTGACCTCGTGATCCACCTGCCTCGGCCTTCCAAAGTGCTGGGATTACAGGTGTGAGCCACCGCGCCCGGCCACTCCAGCCATTCTTAACCCAAGGCTTCCCTGCCCAGCTTCACACCAGTTCCTTTGGGATCTCTCAATTCATCACATGGTTTTGTCGTCCTCCATTGAAATTCCAACCTGCTTGGCCAATGGAGAAGGCAAGTGTTAAACAAGCCATTTACAGTATTATCCCCACTCCTAAAATCTATTCTTCATATATAAGCCTTCCTTATTAAAGACATAAACCAGCACCCCCTCCAAAGGGAAAAAAAGGGACTGCTGCTGATCTTTCTGTTGAGGAATAAATAAATGTTATTCTGAAACCATCTCTTGTTAATATGATTCTAAGTATGTATTACTTGCACCACTGAAACCACATAAGCTAAACCTTCAAAAGGCAACTGTCCTGCAGCCATACAATTTGAGGTTTTTAGCTGAGCACAGAGACTCCTGGGGCCACGACAATTAAGTGCATCCAAGTTAATCGGGAATGAAGGGAGGTGTCAACTGCACGGCCACATGAAAATATTGCTGCAGATGAGATGCAGCTGAATGAGTCATGGAGTGGATCTATTCTGTACCAGTGAGAAGCAAATTCCTTCTGAAACTAACTCTGAGACAGGCATCAGAAAACAAGTAAAGTCAACACAATCAAGAAATGATTTTGAAGGCTACAGTTTTTCCTGGAGTCTATTAAAGTTTAGGACCTCTATACCTGATCACCTAATTGGTTTCTCGCATTCTCACTTGCTCTCTTTCTCTCTCTCTCTGCAGTTGTATAGTCTCTGATCCCTGAGAAGCAGTTCCACGAGACTTTGGCCTCCATCTGTGATCACACATCCCTCAGGGGAGAAAATAATTTGGCTAATCCATGTAAGCAGTTGCAATTCTCTTTGAAAAGGTTGTCAAATGTATACAAATTACTTTGAGAAATGAAAGATAGTCTCTTGAAAATAATTTCTGAAGTTATTTTTGCTACATTTATATTAAAGAAAATGTTTAAAGACAGGATCAAGAAATTAAAGACAGTTTCAAGAAAAATTAGAACATACTATATTAACCAAAGCCTAAAATAAGACTGGTGTCCTGTAGGGAGCAGCCATTGGTGAATTATACAGGTACTATATTGAACCTTTGCTTTTTTTTAATGCCTCTGTATGTGTGATTTGGTGATATTATCTAAGGTAGGCTATGTTGACACTTATGAGAATGTGGAACATGTATGTACACACAACTACAGTGGTTACAACACATACTTCAAGGAGGGATAAGAAGAAACTCGGGAGAGAAGAGGCAGACATTGTGCCAGACCCTCTGTCACCCCATTCCGTCCCACACTTTTGTAGTTCCAGGACAGCCACATAGTTTTGGTGAGGCTGAGACAAGTACAACCATGAGGCCCAGACTGGCCCAGGGGTGACTTGAATGAGTCAGTAAATGCCCCATAACCTGAGATGATCCCAGCAGAGGAAGCCTGGAACTTCTGTTCAGTGGACTGGGGAAGAAACACTGTATCCTGCTATTTATTAGCAAGAAGATGAGTATTTTTAGAAGGACCAAGCTCTATGCCTAGCAAGCTTGAGTGAGTTGGCCCCTTTGGTGCAGAAATTTGAGTTCAGGAAATGTAACCATTTCCATAGTACTTTTGCAGTTTTGTTTTCTTCGAGGACCCTTACAAATTTCTCCCTTTGGGGAAGTTTCAATACTGCTGAGGCTGAACTGTAGGGAAGCAAAGGTCTCCCAGAGGAAGGTTCATGAGAGATTGAACCCTACAGGTCTGTATTGTGATAGCAATAAATTAATTACAACTAATGAGAAAAGGAATAGGCTAAACTAAGACCAAGGATCAAAGAATTTTCTGATTCCTCCTATTTTTCTTAACAAAATTTCCTTGTTTATCCTTATAATTAATTTACAGAAATAAATGAAAAGAGAACATATACATAATTGTTGTGAAAACTGAAGCTTGACAGTGTCCTCTTAAGGAGAACAGAAAGAGGATGGGCAGTGTTCTGAGCTGAACCGTGTCCTCTCAAAATTCCTATGTTGAAGTCCTAAGCCCCAGTACTTCAGAATGTGACTGTACAGTCCTGCCTTGGTATCCCTGGGGGATTGGTTCCAGGACCCCCCCGTCGGATCCAAAATCCATGGATGCTCCAGTCCCTGATATAAAATGAGATAGTATTTGCATATAACTTATGCAGATCCTCCCTTATACTCTAAGTCATCTCAAGATTACTTATAATACCTACTACAATGTAAAGGTTATGTGAATAGTTGTTATACTCTATTGTTTATGGAATAATGACAAGAAAGAAAGTCTGTACATCTTCAGTACAGGTGCAATTTTAAAAAACAACATTTTTCAGCCATGGTTGGTTGAATCCATGGATGCAGAATTCACAGATATGGAATGAGGGCTGACTGAATTTGGAGACAGGAGCTTTAAAGAGATAATTAAGGTAAATTAGGCCATATGGGTGGGCCCCAATCTGCTATGACTGGTGTCCTCATAAGAAGAAGAGATTAGGACACAGATGTGTAGGGGAAAGGCTATGTGAAGTTACAGGGAGAAGGCAGCATCTATAGGCCAAGGAGAGAGGCCTCGGGCCTCAGGGGAAGCCGTGCAGACACCTTGATCTCGGGCTTCTGGCCTCCAGAACTGTGAGACAATCAACAACAGAGGTTGCTTAACCCACCCAGTCTGTGGTGCTTTGTTATGGCAGCCTCAGCAAACTAAGGGAGGCTCTAGAAACCTGAGGTGCCAGGGAGATCATCACATTGAGCCATTTAGAAGGAAGGAGGCCGGCTGAGTCTGCAGAAAGGCATGGATAACCGGGAGAGAGAGAGAGAATTAGATTTAGGATTTGTCAGAATGTACCTGACAGTTATGGCCACAAGAATGGATGAAACCATTGAAAGGGAGTGTGATGAGTCACCTTGGCCAGGCTACAGTCCCCAGGTCTTCAAACAATCATCTCGGTGCTGCTGCAAAGGTGTTTTGTAGGTGTGATTTGAGTCCATAATCAGTTGACTTTAAGCAAGGGAGATCATCCTAGGTAATCTGAAAATGGGGCCTGATCCAATCAGTGGTAACCTTAAAAGCAGAGCTGAAGATCCCTGAGGAAGAAGAAATTCTGCCTGGAAAGCAGCAGCTTGTCTCTCCTGACTTCCTATCTTAGCCAGTCCCAAAGTCACCTATGCCATTATTTTGTGAGAAATTTCTTAACATGGACATCCCCTACTGGTCCTGCTTCTTTGGCTGATCCTTGACTAATACAGAGAATATGCAAAGTGAGGACAGAAGAGAGCTGAGAAGGCTCTGGAGAATATGAGCATTTAGGAAACATCAGAGGAAGGGCAATCTGTGCAGGGGAGCAAGGAGAATGCCAGAGGATGTGGGGGAAGCCAAGGAGAGGGTGCTATTCGAGAAAGTGAGGACCTAAGGTCGCCCAAGCATGCCAGACCCTCCACACAAGGCAAGAGAAAGTGGCCTAAAATGAGCATCTGAAACACACACCAGGGCTTTGGTGAAGGAACATCACAGGGAGCTCAAATGCTCAGGGCAGAGGACCGGGTGGAAGAAAAGGAAACAAAGAGAAGGGATTACTCCTCCAAGAAGCTTGCCTGCCCGTGACAGGCAGGAGGATGAAAGGACACTAGCTAAGGAAATGAGGAAAATGGAGGGTTGGTGGATAGTGGGTTGTTGATTGTTTGTAAGATGACAGATGCTTGGGTATGTTCATGTGCTGAAGAGCAGGTGAAGAGGGAGAGATTGCAGACACTGTAGAAAGGAGATAGCTTATATGGTAAAGACCCCAGGAGGCAATGAGCTTCAAAACCCAGGATCAGGAATTAGCCTTGGATAGAAGGAAGGAGAATCCTCCTGTGAGACAAAACAGAATGCAGGGAGGGTGGCTGCCAAAGTGAGTATGTAGAAAAGCAGTGTTCCTGAGGGCTGCACTCCAGTGTCTTGGTGAACTACTGGGTAAGACCACTGATGAAGAGAATATGATAAAGAGAGTAAAAAATATGACCATGAAGAGAATACGATCAGGTGGAGGGTTTTGGAATAAGGGTAGATTTGAATTCATTTTTTTTTTTTTTTTTTTTTTTTTTTTTTTTTTTTTTTTTTTTTTTTTTCTTTTTTTTTTTATTATACTTTAGGGTTTTAGGGTACATGTGCACAATGTGCAGTTTTGTTACATATGTATCCATGTGCCATGTTGATTTCCTGCACCCATTAACTCGTCATTTAGCATTAGGTGTATCTCCTAATGCTGTCCCTCACCCCTCCCCCCACCCCACAACAGTCCCCGGAGTGTGATGTTCCCCTTCCTGTGTCCATGAGTTCTCATTGTTCAATTCCCACCTATGAGTGAGAACATGCGGTGTTTGGTTTTTTGTCCTTGCGATAGTTTACTGAGAATGATGTTTTCCAGTTTCATCCATGTCCCTACAAAGGACACGAACTCATCATTTTTCATGGCTGCATAGTATTCCATGGTGTATATGTGCCACATTTTCTTAATCCAGTCTATCGTTGTTGGACATTTGGGTTGGTTCCAACTCTTTGCTATTGTGAATAGTGCCGCAATAAACATACGTGTGCATGTGTCTTTATAGCAGCATGATTTATAGTCCTTTGGGTATATACCCAGTAATGGGATGGCTGGGTCAAATGGTATTTCTAGTTCGAGATCCCTGAGGAATCGCCACACTGACTTCCACAATGGTTGAACTAGTTTACAGTCCCACCAACAGTGTAAAAGTGTTCCTATTTCTCCACATCCTCTCCAGCACCTGTTGTTTCCTGATTTTTTAATGATGGCCATTCTAACTGGTGTGAGATGGTATCTCACTGTGGTTTTGATTTGCATTTCTCTGATGGCCAGTGATGATGAGCATTTCTTCATGTGTTTTTTGGCTGCATAAACTACAAACCACTGCTCAATGAAATAAAAGAGGATACAAACAAATGGAAGAACATTCCATGCTCATGGGTTGGAAGAATCAATATCGTGAAAATGGCCATACTGCCCAAGGTAATTTATAGATTCAATGCCATCCCCATCAAGCTACCAATGACTTTCTTCACAGAATTGGAAAAAACTACTTTAAAGTTCATATGGAACCAAAAAAGAGCCCGCATCGCCAAGTCAATCCTAAGCCAAAAGAACAAAGCTGGAGGCATCACGCTACCTGACTTTAAACTATACTACAAGGCTACAGTAACCAAAACAGCATGGTACTGGTACCACAACAGAGACATAGATCAATGGAACAGAACAGAGCCCTCAGAAATGATGCCGCATAGCTACAACTATCTGATCTTTGACAAACCTGACAAAAACAAGAAATGGGGAAAGGATTCCCTATTTAATAAATGGTGCTGGGAAAACTGGCTAGCCATATGTAGAAAGCTGCAACTGGATCCCTTCCTTACACCTTATACAAAAATTAATTCAAGATGGATTAAAGACTTATATGTTAGACCTAAAACCATTAAAATCCTACAAGAAAACCTAGGCAATACCATTCAGGACATAGGCGTGGGCAAGGACTTCATGTCTAAAACACCAAAAGCAATGGCAACAAAAGCCAAAATCGACAAATGGGATCTCATTAAACTAAAGAGCTTCTGCACAGCAAAAGAAACTATCATCAGAGTGAACAGGCAACCTACACAATGGGAGAAAATGTTTGCAACCTACTCATCTGACAAAGGGCTAATATCCAGAATCTACAATGAACTCAAACAAATTTACAAGAAAAAAACAAACAACCCCATCAAAAAGTGGGCAGAGGACATGAACAGACACTTCTCAAAATGAATTCATTTTTTAAAATGGGAAACGAAACAAGGAATTGGCTCTTTCTGGAAAATAGAAGAGGGACACAGAAAAACTTCTAGGGAGAATTAGGGTCAGGTATACTTGAAGGTGGTGACTGTCTTGACAAAGATAAAATTTATTTTATCCAACAGCATCCAACTAGATGGGTATAGGAATAAGGAAGGTAGGTTACTAGCTTGATCAAGGGTTAAGGCTTTGGTGGAAGACACTGGCAGAAGTACAAGAAGGCAGGACACTTTGGTGTGTTGTCAAGACAGTGCTTTAATTGATAGCTCATGCAGTCTAGGATGGGGAAGAGAAAAAGAGACAGTCT
Source organism: Symphalangus syndactylus (assembly GCF_028878055.3). Taxonomy (NCBI): domain Eukaryota; kingdom Metazoa; phylum Chordata; class Mammalia; order Primates; family Hylobatidae; genus Symphalangus; species Symphalangus syndactylus. The sequence goes on along the minus strand of NC_072429.2, from coordinate 64,299,068 downwards.
GGGAGAAAATGTAGAACCTCCTAGAAAGAAAGAATCCAAATGTCTGCAGGAGTGGTATGGTGGGAAATAAGGAGCAGAATGGATAAGAGCACAGGATCTACGGTCAGGCCACTGGCATCATTCTGGACCCGTGAGTTACCCAGGTGTAACCTTAGTTTATTTCATCTTTCTGCGCTTTCGTTTCCTCATCTGTTAAGTGGGTATGGTAATGATATACCTATAGTTGTGAAGATTACATAATTCACATGAAGAAGGTAGCTTTACCTGCTTGACAATTATTAAGTGTTCATTAAATGTTATTTACCTTCTTTAAGGGAGGAGAAAGTCGAACGTGTATGAAGTTGTGGTAAGAGTGGCAGAATGGATGTTTATGATGTCAGAGGTAGGGATGCCTCCCGCGGGGCAAAGGGGTGTGAATGTCATGGTGTTCATTAATTAATGAAAAATGATGACTGCACAGGGGAATCCTGCACAGGAGGAAGTCAGGAGACCACAGGATTAGAATCCTGATGGTCAGCCGAGTGTAGTGGCTCACACCTGTAATCCCAGCACTTTGGGAGGCCAAGGCCGGCAGATCACTTGAGGTCAGGAGTTTGAGACCGGCCTGCACAACACGGTGAAACTCCGTCTCTACCAAAAATACAAAAATTAGTATGGTGGTACATGCCTGTAATCCTTGCTACTTGGGAGGCTGAGGTGAGAGGATCGCTTGAGCCTGGGAGACAGAGGTTGCAGTGAGCTGAGATCACGCCACTGCACTCCAGCCTGGGCAATAGAGCCAGACTCTGTCTCAAAAAAAAAAAAAAAAAAAAAAAGAATCCTGAGGGTCGAGGGTCACACCCATATTCACACCCAACAACCACAAACCCCAAAGCCTGATGAGTGAGGAGGCTGCAGCACTGACATTTTAAGGTCTCCACAGTGAAAGTTAATGTGCCCTAATTATCAAGGGATTATGTCAGTTGGTACACACTAAATGATGAGAACTATTGAAACTTTAAATCAGAAGATATGAGGCAGCATTCCAGGGGCCCGAGGTGGGAAAAACTATTTGTAAGGCAGGCCTAAAAGTAGCCATATCTTTCTCCACAGCTCTTTATCCCCAGGTCTGAGCTGAACAGTCTAGATCTGCACCTGCCCACACTCTGAGCATCTAAGTTCCATTTCTACAATGATTTTCTATAAGATTGAACTATGCTAGGAGCCTTTCCCATGTAAAATATTTTAAAATAGTATCCTCCATCTTTCACGCACAGTTACTCAGTCTCTTCAGTAACAAGGGCTGTGGGGCCTCCACAACCTGGTTCTGCACTCAGGCCTGATGATCACAACGCAACCCACTTCATGCCACCCTCTCTCCGATCTTTAGTCTCTTCCTTTCCTAAGATAAATAAACCCAAGTACATCAATTCTTCTTCAAAGGTTTTATTTTTCAATCCTTGAACCATCTATCATCATGAAATAATACTAAATACTCCTTTTCCTTCTTAGCTATAGACTTAAGTGAACTAGGTTCACTAGACATTAACCTTTTATTTGTGAAGAACTTAAAATGTATGTGCTCTAGCCATAAATGAACTAGATAGATTTCAGTAGGTTGGCACTCCAGGATGGCAGTAGAACTCTTCACTTTCATTCATCATCAAACGTAACCTTTAAGTATTGGGGGGTGGGAGAATGGAGAATGATGTATGTGAACTATCCAACTTCTTTTATATTTTTAGCTGAACTTACCCCCTTATAACACACTTTAGTGTTGGATATATTTGGGAAATCTATCCATTAAAAGTCCTAGCTAATCTACAGCATTTTTTTTTCCTTCTTACAAGTCAAATGTTCCCTATGGAGTTATATTTGCACATAACATCTAAATGTTATTTTAGGATTCCTCATTCTTTTTAATCCTAGTCTGCAAAAGGTTGCAGAGCAACTACAAAGCTCTTTTCAAACTGGAGACTTCAGGGGCTCATTCAAATAACAACAATAGGTATCTGTTTTACTTGAGCACCTAAATATGATATGGGTAGAAACAGAGCTATTTTTTTCTTAGAGCTTTCTTTTGCTTATCAATGTTTCTATTACCCCACCACCAAATAAATAGCTTGTGTACCAAAGATCTCCTAAAAATTTTAATTAAAATTCAGAATACAGTTGTCTTTTCTTTTGTCTAATTGTCTCTTTAGTGGAGGCCAGCCCTGAGATTACTAATGACTTGGACAAACAATTTAATTTTAAAATATTCCTTCTTTCTATAACCTTTACTCATCACAGATAGAATTCCTGCGAAATGCAATAGGCAATTATGAAAACCAAGGGCACCAAGCTATAAACACTAGTTGTTGATGAAATGAGCTTTATAATATGTGTTTGGAGATTTAAATGATGGTTTTTAATGTCAGAGCATACGTAGGAATAAAAGACCTGACATTCTCAAGCAAAAAAATAAAAATAAAAATAAAAATAAAGCAGTATTTTTATTATGATAATTTTCCAAGAGAAAGATTAATGCTACCATTCATGATATGGTTGTTAAAGTTCATAATAAATAAATGGCCTGTTTCAAAACTAAAATCAAGCTTAAAAAAATCAGCTATTCATCCTTTCAGAGTCCCTAGCCAGGGTGACTTGCACCCCGCCCTTATTTCATAGAGACTTCTCAAAGGAACACAAGCTGCCTACTCCCTCTCACAGGTGTGTTGACAAAGCTCTAGTGCTCCCAGAAAAGGAAACACATCTATCTTAAGAAAAGTGCAGAACAAAGTTAGGTTTTTCTTTTCTTGTTTTTCTTTCTTAAAGTCAGAATCACTTTGCTTACCAGAAAATTAGCATATATGTGGATATTGGGATACTTATTATTGGAAGTTGACCTAAAGAAATTTCCACACACAAAAAAAAAATAAAATAAAACGTTCAATTTCTCATGGTGGGAAAAAAAAAAAAAAACAGCGAAGTAGTTTTTGAAAATCTCCACAGGCCATGTTTTAGAGGATAAATATTATTTACTGATATTCCTAACAAATGGGATGCCATTTGATACTAAAAAGGCTCATATATGCATATCAACAACGCTAGAGCATATATCAGGTTTTGTTTCATAAGTCAAAACACCAGTCTGAGGAGTCCCAGGAAATTCGGAATTATCTTCAGTGCATTGGGTGGGCTTGAAATTCATCTTAAGAAATATTTGCAAACGGCATAACAAAGTGCTCCAAACTGGCGCAGGCAACCAGGCAAATGGATTAGTTCCTTTACCAGGAGCCCCTGACCCTGTTGTCAGCACCCTGGCACCTTGCCCTGCGCATACAGTTTTCAGCAGAAACACTGGGCCCTAGGGTGGGGTCGGGGGATCACTCCGAAAACTTCCAGACGCCCCTGGCCGCCCGGATTCGCCTGTGTGAACCTCTCAGCACTCCACCAAAAACTCCCAGAAAATCCTTCACCTCTTCTAGGAAGCCACCCTGTAGCATTTCCAGGATCCTTCACGGAACAGAGTCCCCACCACCTGGCTGGCTGCCCCCACTGCTTCTCCAGTGGCGGGGCCCGACCCTCACTCCCTGCCCCGCCCAGCCCCCAGCGCTGCGCTGACCCCGCGCTCACCGGATGATCACGAACATGACCAGCGAGTTGCCCACCAAACCCACGACGAACACTACGGAGTAGACCGCCGTGATGATGACTGGGATGGCCGGGGAGATGTGCGCGGGCTCCAGCCGCGCGTCCTCCGAGCCGGCGCTGCGGTTGCTGTCGGGCTCAGCCCAGCCGGGAAACCAGGCGCTGCTGTTGGGGGGCAGGCAGGCGCTCGGGGAGCAGGTAGGGCCCGGCTCCCCGCGGAAGATCTGGATCGGGGAGTCCATGGTGGGGCGACTGCAGCAAGAAGGCGAGGACAGGCGGCACCTGCGGGGCTGCGGGAGCGAGAGAACCGGCTGGACGCGGAGAGGCAAACTTTGCCCGCGCCTGGCCAGCGGCGCTGGGGACCCGAAGCCTGCGAATCCCCACCCGGGCCGCAAGTCGCCGGGGGCAGGACAGGGAGAACGGACTTCTCGCTGCCTTTCCGGCCAGCAGGCGCGCGGCTGGGTGCCGGAGAGGGGCGAAGAGCGCTCGCTCCTTCTCCCCCCAGCTCCCGAGGTGCCTCCCTCACCAATTCTAGGCACCGGCCCCTGGTGGAACTGTCCCTAGACTGCCTGAGCCCCCAGGGTCAAGCCCCCTTCCCAGCTCCCAGCTCCCAGCACGGAGCTCTACCTAGAACTGCGCCTCGAAAGCCCAAAGCTTACCTATGGTTCCCAGAGACAGGCGAAGGCGAGGTTTTTTAGGGGACGCCCTGGTAGGTGCTGAACCGCGCGCTCACGAGTCCCGCTCAGCTCTTGCAGTCACCTGCTCTCGGACCCCAGCCCCGCTCTCGGCCCGAGGGCTGCTGTTCCGCGGAGCGCAGCCCCCGCCTCTCAGCGCGCGGCTCCTACTACTGGCAGCGGCTCTGCGGGGCGGAGCGGGGCGGGACGCAGCCGGGACGCGGCTGGGCGCTGGGGGCCTGCGGGCGGAGAGCTTGGCTGGTGCGCCCGCCCCAGGCCGGCCGGTCGCTGCCCCGCCCCGCCCGCCCGGAGTCAGCCCCCAGCTCCTCAGCCTCCCAGCCCCGCGTCCCCTGCAGCCCTGCAGGCTCGCCCGGCCCACTAACTGCCCGAGCGGCACACCGCCTGGTCCCCAGCCATGTAGCCTTCCCCAAGACCTGAGACTGAGCCATTTAGATTTAGTAAAAAGGAGGGGCATGCCTATTTAGTGCAAGTATGCACCTGGATTTTCATATTGTGTCCAGAACTTCTTATCTGCATAGTTCGCAGTCAGGAACTAAGCTTATTTGAATGGCCCATCCAAAGAAAGTAACAAAATGATCCAATTAGAATAAGATCAGTTCATAAAATAATGACTTAAAAGACACATAAATAGAATATTTCCTTGCGTTCTTTTCCATTCCGTCTGCTCTAACTGGGATGACAGGCTGCAGACAAACTGCACCTTACGGGTATTACCTGAATTGCTGATAGTATCTGAGAAGGGCAAAACACTATCCTTACCCGGGCCTCAGTGGTGCTCCAGGGAGGTGACAGTGTCTCTGTTTTACATTAATCCCTGCAGCCATCACGTTCTCCTCACTTCTCCCTCACAGTAGCGCTGCCTCCATTATACGGCCGCGAATCTGAGCGTCCATAAATAAACTGTCACCATCATTTCTTTGCATAACTCTGTAAGTCCAAGGGTCGCTGTCAGATTCTGCTAGGTGAGAGACATTCTCTTCTCAGGCAAAGGGACCGGCAAGACACAAAGGGAGCAAGGGCTCAGCCCCTGAGGTGAAGGTTCTGAAAGGGAGTGGGAAAATTCCCCTTCTCCACAGGGTACTGGAGACAGGCCTGGGGGAGACTGGGGTTTAGGCACCTCAATTTCCCCAGTGGATTCACTGCCTCAGGCTGACAAACACAGGTCCCCACTGCATCCCACAGCTAATGTCCGTGCCATACCTGGACACACTAATGGCTGATACAGCCCTTCTTCCATCAGCTGAGGGCAAAAGGGGGCTCCTGTCTCTTTCAAGACGCCATGACCCCAAAGTGGAATTTGACCACCAGCGTCTTCCCGCCTGGAGATGCACAACTCTTTTGAGCAGTGTAATATGAAGAGCCTAAGGAAATCTTCCCTTTGTTCAAGCATATCCCTTCAACCCTTCCAAATAATTTTGAAAATTATTATCAAGTCTTACAGTTCTTTTAAGTCTGATTGCATACTGTCGTTGGAAGATCATATCTGCTTCAGTAACACATCAGACCTGCTGAGACCTCCGCGTGTCTGAAGGTGCCCTCTTCATAAGGAAGATGGCAGTCTTCCCCTCATGTCTGGGAGCTCCTTTCCTGCCACAGTGATCCCATGCTGCCCCCAAACAAACCCAGCAAATAGTTTACTTGAAACTAACAAAAGCCGAGTGGTATCAGTGTTAAAAAGAAAGTAAAAATAGTATGTCAAAAGGAAATAAGTGGGAAGTTCAAAATTATCCATCTATCTTTTTATCTATTACCTATTTGTCTATTTATCTATGATTCCATGCATCAAAGGTACGATTGTGTTTGTGCTATACACTTTTGAAGGTGCCCGCATTTTCTATCTAGGCTTTTGTACTTGTTTACCACATTGGTTGTTTTCTTTGGTTAGTGCACGGGTGGCTCTCACAGCTGGTAATGTTAGATCTGGGTTCAAACACAGGTGTTTCTGGCTCTTGCCGTATGCTTATTGAATAGAACTATTTCATGTAAGAAGACAAATACAGAGCCACTTTTCCCCTCCAAAGACAAAAACATTTAGGAAGGGGATATTCAGCAAAGATGAAAAAAGAAAGGAAAAGTTATTATTTGAAAAGATTTAGGTAAAATTGTAAACAGGTGAAAACCTTTAAAGAAGTTACCAAGTTGATACAATTTCAACAATTCAGACTCTTGAACTCCATTTCTCACATATATCATGAGTGCAGAGGGATTTTCTTTCCATAACAAAAGCAGGGGTACAAGACCAGCCTGGGGTTACTAAACTATAATAGGAGGTTCTCATTCTCATGATTGATTAAAAAAAAAAAGTCCTCTTCTAGTTGAGACAGTCTTTTGAAGGTAAAACAAGACTAATTATGATAAAAGTAGTTTTATTTCATTTGAGCACTCTTACCTTTCTTGTTTACCAAATTAATGATCAAAATAAAGGGAAGACAAAATGAACAGAGCATGGAGAAGCCCTCAGGTGGCTCAGGTTGCCAGGGGAACCCACCTGAGTCTCTAAATCCAGGAAGTATGGCTGCTTCTGTGGAGTCATGCTCTTGGGAGTATGCAATTTTATCATAATATCGGATAAAAGCTCATAAAATAGAAAGGAAAAGTAAACTGCTAAAGTGCTATACACTGTTACACACTGATATAAAGCACATGTGGTTATACTTGGCCATTCTACTCAGTGCAAACACTATGCTTATAACTAAGTACATGGAAAGCACTTTTATAGATGAAAATGTGGAGATTTTCATTGGATAATGCTACAATGCTAAGGAGCATCTTGGGTAGTGGGGGGCTTTGACATTTTTGTTAGATAGACTAGATAACCCACCAGTAAATTGCAATTAACTCCCTTTCTTGTGCCTCCAACAACAGATATTGTTGTGCAGCAATGAGTGCAGAGCTGGAGGGAGCAACTTCATTAGCTTAAGACCCCAGTGCAGCCAATGGAGTCTTGCTGAGCCGGGATGCTGCTGGCTTCAGCCCACTTCACTCAGCAGATATTGCAGAGTATCCCCAAGTGGCTGAAGGAAAAGCACCCTCTGGGGATACAACAATACCAACACAGAGACAATCTCTTCTCAAAGAGAATGTGAAGCTAGTGTGAGAGATGGGATCTAAATTTTTTTAATGTTAGGAATAATTAATAAATAATTAACAATAACTAAATCTATCCAACTCTGGCAAATGCTATGTAGAAAAGGTGTTTAATAAACAGTGATAGCCAGTGCAGCAAATTTGCATGAAATTTAAAAATAGCGTCCTTTTCATAAGGCACTTTACTTATATCTGTCAGCAAGTTGTCATAATAAATATCCAAATCAGTCTTGTCTTCGGTGTGAAGCATACCGTGAGATACTGCACACTTAGGTGCAGTGTAGTCTACACCTGTGTGCAGATCCCCTGAAGAAGACCTGGTGTCTGGGAACCCTGCTCAGTCAGAAAACATCAGGGAAGCCCTGCTTGAAATGGCATTGAAGCTGATATTTAAGGATTGCAGTTATGGCAGTTATCCAGGAGAGGGGGAAGAAAGAGCATTCCACAGCATATGTGAAGAATGTAGATGGCCAAGAGTGGGGCATTTCTGTGGCACCCTGATGAGGCTGAGGTGCTTGAGCCTGGTGATCAAGAGCAGTTAAGGTGCACACCATGCAGAGCCTTGTCAAGAATGTCAAAGATTTTGGATTTCAGCCTAAGAGTAATAAAGAGCCAGTGAAGGCTCTCAGGCAGGAGAGTGGCATGCCCAGATTGAGTTCTTTGAAGTATCACTTGTCTTTAGTTTGGTGAACATACTGGAGGGAACGAGTAGGTGTGAGGAGCTCCATATTGAATCGGGATCATGTGTTGTTCCAGCTAAAGGTGCCGCGCATCTGCATGTGACATAGACAACATGCAACCAGGACTTTTTCACAGCCGTAGACTTAAACTTGAAACAGCTTATACTGAAACTCTTGACTGCATTAAATCCACAGGTTTGAAAAGTCAATGCCAGTCACATGTCAGACTCTAAGTTGGGGAGTGAGAGAAATTTTGGCAACACAAAGCAATGAATGGCACATCAGACGAATGGGCAGAATTATTTCAAAAGAAGTTGAGATTATCTCTGGTAGTAGAAGAAAGATGACACTAAGGTAGGGATTGAAATTTAAGCAAGAATTTTATCAAGAAGAAAAGGCATGGAGACACACGTGCAAAGGTGTGAGAGCCTGACACGTGGTGGTGTGGGGCTTGCAGTGTTACAGAAGGTGTGGGGGGAGGCAAGTGGTGAATCAGGACAGCCAGGGCGCAGACTCAGGGAAGAGCAGGTCGGCCCGGCTGTGCTGGGATCGTGAGCTGACCGTGTGGTGGAAGTGGCCCTGACTGACACAAGGAGGACACCTTTGGACAGAGAACAGTAGTAAAGCTCTCCTAACCATCTAGGTGAGAGATGAATTAACCCTAAAACGGCACAATTGCTAAGCAGATTGAGGAGGATAGGATAGTTTTGAGAACTGTGTAGGAAATTAAATTGACAAGGAATGGTCTGAATGAATATGGAAGTTAGGGAGGAGAAAGGGTTTAGAATTACTTTAGGATTACGCTTGGGTGACCAATTGAATGACGGTGCCATTAACTGAAATAAGAAATACAGGAGGAATCACAGCAAGCTGTAGAAAGAACATGATGAGCTTGGGTTTGGAAGGCTGTGTTTGAGGCACCAGTGAGGCATTCATTTGTGTGAGTGGTCCAGGGCTGTCTAATGCTGGGCAGATTGTGTTGGAGAGACACAAGGCAGAGCCATGCAGGTGAATAAGGACACGGAAAGTGAACATGGCAAGAAAATCAAGCTGATGAGAAAATGCTGGAGAAAGCATGTGCTTTAATAGGGATCTATCAAAGAACACTGATGAAGAACAGGCATCAATGAAAGAGGAGGAAAAGAAGCAGAGAAACCAAGAGAAGAAAGAATTTCAGGATGGAGAGGTGATCAACAGTGTCCACACGGCCAAGAACTTAAACAAGTTATTTGGCAAAGAGAGTGTCACTGGAGATACCAGTACTATCTATAATTAAAATTAGGTTTTATATCTGTGCAATAGAACAGAAATGAACAGACAATAAAACAGTGAAAGGGCAAAGACCCACTGGGCCTTAGAGTCTTTGCTGAAGGTACTCCTAACCTGGGGCAGAGGGTAGGGGTATGCCACATGGCTAGTGCGAAACACACCTGCCTCTTTCTCACTGCCCAGGGCCACTCCCCACTTTATATCATAACTGTGGGAACACGAAAACACCCCTTACCACTGGCCATGGGAGAATTTTGCACTCTGGAATGGAGATGCCCTCCCTCTGATAGACAAGGTCTCAGGATCTTGGCTTGTGTGATGTTACTCTCCCCTTTACTCATCGAAATTCAGTATGTTTCCACTGAGGTTAAAACACAGCCAATTCCACACACTATAGGTCATCATTAGTCTGGATTTTGACCAAAGGTCATCTTTATTGGTGACTGTGGGGAGAGAAGGCTCCTGCTGCAGTGGACAGCTGCTCCAGTGCTGCCAGGCCATGGGTCACACATGGCAAAGCCACTTCGTGTCTCAGCTGATCAGCCTCTATCTGCCTAGTTTGTAGGAAGTTGAGTTTTTCATAAGGTTCTCTGTAATAGAATTTCCAAAATCACTTTTTCTAAATCCTTTTGCAGACAAATTAAATTAATGCAATTTTTTAAAGGAAAATTCACTCTTTATTCTCTGTAACGCCTGTATTATTGAATTTTTACAAAGTGATATATTACTTTTTTTAATTTTATTATTATTATACTTTAAGTTTTAGGGTACATGTGCACAACATGCAGGTTTGTTACGTATGTATACATGTGCTATGTTGGTGTGCTGCACCCATTAACTCACCATTTAGCATTAGGTATATCTCCTAATGCTATCCCTCCCCGCTCCCCACACCCCACAACAGTCCCTGATGTGTGATGTTCCCCTTCCTGTGTCCATGTGTTCTCATTGTTCAATTCTCACCTATGAGTGAGAACATGCGGTGTTTGGTTTTTTGTCCTTGAGATAGTTTGCTGAGAATGATGGTTTCCAGCTTCATCCATGTCCCTACAAAGGACATGAACTCATCATTTTTTATGGCTGCATAGTATTCCATGGTGTATATGTGCCACATTTTCTTAATCCAGTCTATCATTGTTGAACATTTGGGTTGGTTCCAAGTCTTTGCTATTGTGAATAGTGCCAAAATAAACATACATGTGCATGTGTCTTTATAGCAGCATGATTTATAATCCTTAAGGCAATTTTTAAAAAAATAAATAAATAATCCTTTCACAAAGACATATTCAAGTTCCAAGGGATCTTTTCTGTTTCTCTCTCTGTTTGGTTTGTTTTCTGTCAAGTCCAGGAGGATCCTCCACCCCTACCCAAGCCCCTATCAATACCTCACATTAGTGGTTACTAAGACTGTTTCTGGGAATTATATTCTCTTCCCCAGTGTGGGGATGCTCCTCATCTACCTTAGAAGAGGCATGGTAGGAAGATCAGACCGCTCCAAGGATTATTTTCACAAACATTGCCTGAACTGACTCTCCCGCTCCAATATGATCCCCCTCAAGTTGGTCTGGAGGACAAGTGGATGCCTTTCTACTTCCATCATTCCCGCCTTCACTGTACTTGAAAATTCTGGTTTGGACTGTAGCTGTAGGCACTTTCCGTTCTTCAGCTTCTGAGAACTGAATCAAAAAAGCCATTTTAAAGGGCTTGAACACACTCTTCACATGAAAGTGTTGCTCATAGTTCAGATGACTGTCTTACAGTTTCAGTTTATGGATAAAGACATGAGTCTGCAGGGAGAGCAAGAAGGCCAGGAGCTTTTCATCTTCAGGAATTACTATAATTACTGATGCACAATCCAGCAAGCAAGGACATTTAGGGCAGATGCACAAAAGCACTGCCCAGAGAGGGACTGGTTTACTGCTAGTTTGGAGAATAACTGGCTTCCCTGGGAGTAAGGGACTCCTCAGTCCCTGAATGGCTGGATTTTGCCTTGCTCTTGAATGGGCCGGGAGAGGCTGTGCAGAATCAGAATCTCCAGAGTGTAGCCTGGGCAACTAGCAGACATTAAACTCTTCCTCCCCACTCACCTGGCTCCTTGGCATGAAAGCACTCTGACAAGGCAGCCATGCTGTCAGCTTCTGCAGAGGGAAGACAAACTTCACCCTGGGATGGCAGGTCTTTATTACCAAACTCACAGTGCTCAGCCCCCCAGAATTTGGTCTGGTCATGCAAGTATTCTGATCACCCTCAACCTCACCAAACCCACTGTCCAGTATGCAAAGAGAGACAAGCATTTTCAGTTAATAAATATTCATACTGATACTTTTACTCATATCTCCAATACAATTTCTGGCATCTACAAAGCATAAATTAACTGGATGAATTAAAAATGATGGCAGTCTGGGCACAGTGGCTCGCACCATGATCCCAGTGCTTTGAGAGACCAACGAGGAAGGATCTTTTGAGGCCAGCCCTGTACAACAAAAATATTTTTTTAAAAAATCAAAAATTATTAAATAAAAATAAAAATTAGCCAGGAATGGTGCCTACCTGTAGTTCCAGCTTGAGCCCAGGAGTTCCAGGTTACAGTGTCACTACTCTCCAGACTTGGTGACAGAGTGAGACCGAGTCTCAGAAAAAAAAAGGACAAATTATATGTTACATTTCACATTAAAGAAGCAAAGGAGAATGGATGGGCTCAGGACCAGAAAAAGTGCTGATAGAATATAAGCATGTGTTGGAAAACTAGCATTACCTTGAGACAGTGGTTATATTTAATTTACCAACTTCTACAGCATTTTATTTTCTTTTTACTTACATACATCTTGAAGTATAATTATGGTCAAAATGGTAGAACTCAAGTCTAGAGAAAACTGGTTGGTGGATTTCTTTGGATCCCACATAGCATTGTGCACATTTATTAAGATCAATAAATTCACTGAGTTTAACAAAACTTAGGAGTTCATGACTCCAAAGGCAATTATACTTGGAATAAGCTTTGTATCTGAAGGCAGTGATTGCTCAAAATTTTACTTATTTTACAATAAAGTTAACAATTATTCAGTTAGCACTCAGAGTCTAGGAACAAAAATCCTCTCAGTGGAGAAGCCTCAGTAGCTCATGACATCTAATAATACCACCTCTACTGACTCCTTTGTCTTATAAGAAAAAGATTTCAGTTTCCAGCATTTCACAGCATGTGCCATTCAAATGAAAAGCTTTAGACTGCACTCAAAAAATCATATTTAGAAAGAAGATCAAAGCATGGTTATACAAACTACAAGAAAAGAAAAACAGAATAGAGAATGTTTGAATAATCTACCCTCAGAAAGAACGAGATAATTGCAAGCATGTTTCAGGTGACACAGAGGTGAATTCTATGTGATTTATTCCTGCCCCCCACTCACAGTTTAACACAATGTGAAAACAAGGATGTTCAAACAGCAGAGGGAGTAGGTGCTATAAAATATTACTCTTGGTAAAGAGATTAAAAATAAACAGAGATAGAACTGGCATAAATACTTTCAATGACACAGCAAAATTTGAATCCAGCTTTATTTCGAAGATATTGAAATTTTTTATATTTCAAAATCTAGGCAGCATATTAAGACACCTCTGTGGTCATGGTAATAATAATATCATAAATTTGTTTGAGTCTTTGTTTTCATCAAGGCATTTCATATAAAAAAATGCCTTATTTGGTCAGAACTTCCTTGTACTTTATGCAGAAAAAAACTGACCATCCCTATTTTGTAATTAAGAAAACACGTTCCAAGAGGTTAAGCCCTATAACCATGATCACTTAATAAATGGAGGACTAGGAATAGAATCTTCCTCTTGAATTCCAATCCAGTGATTTTTTTCACCTTCCCAGGTTGCACAAAAATTTTAGTTTGAATGAAAGCAGAGATGAGTCATAAGAGTAAAATTAAAATGTGAGAAGACTGTCAAGTGTTCTCTTTAACACTGAAGCATGAACTGTGGCTTCATTGTGCAAGAGCTACCTCATGTAATTTTAAACCAGAAACAAATGGTCACAACGGAAACCATTTTGAAAAACTGCATCAATATTAGTAAGTTAAACTTCTCTATAAAAAGACTGTGTTTGGACAACTAAAGCAAGTAAAGACTCATCGATTCCACAGTCAATGAAACGAAAAATATCAAATAAGTGAATACTGAAAATATGTTTATTTGGGGAAAAATAATTGATATGAACAGGATTACATGAAACATGTGAAAGTAACATTTTGTTATATAGGATAATTTATCAAGCTTAGATGGTAAACAATAAAAAAATTATATATAGGTCAAAACAAGCAAGATTTCCTTTTATTAGTTTAAAAAGATTGTTGGCCAGGTGTGATGGCTCACGCCTGTAATCCCAGCACTTTGGGAGGCCGAGGCGGGAGGATCACTTGAGGTCAGGAGTTCGAGACCAGCCTGTCCAACATGGCGAAACCTTGTCTCTACTAAAAATACAAAAAATTATTCGTTCATGAGCGCAAGCCCCTGTAATTCCAGCAACCTGGGAGGATGAGGCAGGAGAATCGCTTGAATCCAGGAGGCAGAGATTGCAGTGAGCCGAGATCACGCTGCGGCACTCCAGCCTGGGTAATAGAGTGACACTGTGTCTCAAAAAAAAAAAAAAAAAAGAAAGAAAAAAACATTGTTAATTGTTTTGCTAATATGTTCACATGAACCAAAAGTCAAAAATATTTATAAAGATATTTGGAAGCTTTGTTCTCTCCTATTCTATCCTTTTCCTCCCATCCTACTTCTATCTCATATAAGCAAACTACTTTCTCAGTTTCTTTTACATGTGTTTTCGTGTTTCCTTATGCAAATGAAATCGAATTACATACTCTACTTTTTTACATAAAAATATTAATTGTTCCCCACCATGGTTTTTTTTTTAATGTAGTTGTACATTCTGGAGATATTTCTATACTGAGACACAGTTTTCTCAATTTAAAAAAAATTTTTTTAACTTTTTCAGAGTATTCCACTTTGAGGCTATACCAGAGTTTCTATAACCAATCCTTCACAAATAGAAGCTTGGATCGTTTCCATCTCCTGCTATCACAAGCAATGCTGCAATTGTATGTGTACACCACTGGGCAGGAGTGCAGGTATACCTGTTTTCTCAGAGGGGGGTGATTTAATCGAAGTTAAAGTAAGTAGTGTGCTAAAATCAGCTGTTAACATTTTGGGAATCTTTTGTTCTGGTCGTTAAAAACAGACTCTACTAAAAATTAAATTATACAAATGTTAATTATATATATTATATTATAAAATTATACTATAAAATCATATTATTATGTTGTGTTAATAAATTATATTATAAATAAAGGTATTTAAAAAATCAATGAATCACTTCCTCACTATTTTACTATGCTTTAGTCTGTGGTCTGGAGATGTCTATTATATGGACGTGGCGGGTACTGTATAATGGTGTGCTGCGTTCAGTAACATCACATCGGTTGCTGACTCAGCCATGATAGGCAAGTATTGAAACCACAGAAGTTAGCAAATGCTCTCAGTCAGAGTCTTGTTTTCTTTTTGTCTAAAGAGCCAGTGGTTAAACATTCACCTGCATAACACCCATTAGATATCTTTGCGCTATTCTTAACCTGTAGCAATTTAGTGGATTCCAACTTTATAAAAGGAAATTAAACATTTTTAATTGACATCTGATTCTCACTCTCCACACCATTCACTTCTATTATTGAATCTCTCTGCTTTTTAATGACCATATAGATTTTTGCATAGGTTCAATAGGAATCTGCTCTTCTTTCTACCAGAATGCAACTGGAAAAAAAAATCAGGAAAAAAAAAATGCAAAATCTTTTCTGTTGTTAATTTTGGCAAATTATATCGTCCTATAGTTTCTTCCTTCCTTGTGATTACTTAATTTCTATATTTGAAAATTTTCCCCTTTTCAAACATAGCGTTTTATCTATTCTATTACTTCTCATTATTTTTTTAGAACCAGATTTGAATTTAGTCTATTGTATTTCTTTTTAAAAGCTTCATAATTTCTGCTTTTACCTTTACTAATTCCTTTCTTCTGTTTTTGTTCAGTTTAATCTATTCCTGTTCTTCCATCTTTTCCATTTGGAGGATAATTTATTTCTTCCTTTTTTCAACAGTTAAAAGTATGTAAGGCTTGAATTTTCCTCTGAATCCTCACTTTATTTTATTTCAAAGTTCTTTAAACACAATATTTTTGTTATCTCGCTTTGAGGAAATTCTCTAATTTTGGTTTCTATTTCCTCTTTGATCCAAGAGTTGTTTAAGAGTTTTGTAAATGTAAATGTTCAAAAGGAGAAACTTTTCTGTTTTCTAATTGTTAAAATGTATTTCTACTCTTATGTGACTATGATCAAATTGTCTGAACTTTTTTCTTTTCTCTTGTTTTGGAGTATATTGAAATTTACTTATGTGGCTCAATAGATGATAAATGTGAATGTTCCATGAGCTTTTGAAAAAGAAGATATTTTCTCCAATGTAAGGATACAGAGTTTAGTAAATGTCAATTACATGCACTTATTAACCATGTTATTTTAGTCTTTTATATCCTTATTTATTTACTCTCAACTTGGTGTATCATATAAGAAAGAGGTGATCTAAATTCCCTTACCGCAGTTGTGTTGCTTGTGTCTTCTGTAATTTCTGCTTTATGAATGTTATTGCCATATTTTTTGATGCATTGCTATTTACAATTGTTAAATTTTCACTGCACATTTCACTTATTAATGCTAATTTAGTTCATTCTGTCCCACATTTCATCTTGTCTGGTATTAACATCTGGGAAGGATGGAGTTAAGCAACTATCTTGCAATCCATTTCTCTTCAGTTATAGGATTTAGGAGAAACTCCTTGGAAACAAAGGAGGCAGTTAGCTCAGTCTAATCACCTTGTAAACATACCTTAAAAGATGCTCTAGAAAATACGTTGAATAATTGAAATAGCTAAGAAAAGAGTCCTTATCTATTGAATGCTTTTAGCAGGATGTTCCTGTTCTAGGATTGTTTGTGGTAAATAACTTGAGAATCTTTGGACATATGAGCCATGTCTCCTGGAAAATATCACATAACTTATGTAAATTATATAAATCTGAGATAATATAAAGGCATTTCATAACCTAAATGCTCTCTGCCATGCATGAGCAAGGTGACCACAGACCCATTTAGAAATATCATCTTATGAGTTGGCCAGAGAATATGTCCAGTGCAAGAAAAAGGGACCTGGTGAATATGTGAATGTCCTGGACACCTAGCTGCTATAGCTGTGTCACTTGGAAATTACTAATAAAGTTTGATATATAGTAGATTGTCTGGTTTGTGGAACTCTGATTTAACAACTCAATCCTCAATCCTTTGTGTTAGGACAACATCACTACCTCTGCTTTCTTTTTCTTTGCCTTTTTCTAGTGTAATGTTTTATCATTTTTATCTGCAACTTTTCTGAATCTCTTTATTTAGGGAGTGTTCCTTATTTATAGCACGGAGTTGAGATTTGCTTTTTAATTCAATTTGAAAATATTTTTGTATTTGTAGGTAAATTAAGCCCATTTGTATTTATTAATTTCAGACATATTTTGACTCAATTCTTTCCTATTATTTTGCATTAAGTTTTCTGGGTTTTGTAAAGTTTTTGGGAAGTTTTGTTTTGCAGCTTCTAATAAGATAGGGTACTATTTTTTCTTGTTTTTGTATTTAGTTCCTCTGATATTTAGAATGGGTTCTGTTTATATTGGTCTGCTAGGATTGGCATAACAGAGTACCACAGACTGGGCGGCTTCACCAGCAAAAATTTATTTTCTCACTGTTCTGGAGACTGGAAGTCCAAGATCAAAGTGCCAGCATAGGAGGGTTCTGGTGAGACCTCTCTCCTTTGTTCTTTGATGGCCACCTTCACGATGTGTCCTCACATGGCCTTATCTCCATGGATGTAAAAAAAGAGAGAGAGGGCTCTGGTGGTTCTTCTTCTTCTTGTAAAAACACCAGTCCTATAAAATTGAAGCCCCATCCTTATGACTTCATTTAATTCAGTCACATTGAGGGTTAGGGCTTCAACATATAGATTTGTGGAGACACATTTTAGTCCATAACAATGCTTATAAAGGTGAAGTGGTTATCCTCATAATCATGATTACATAAAATCACCTTAATCATCTGCTTCTGAAGAAAATACACAATAATTTCTATGGTAAACTGAATAAGTGCCCCCCAAATATGTGCATGTCCTAATATCCAGAACCTGTGAATGTTACTGTATATGGAAAAGGGGACTTTGTAGCTATCAGTAATGTAAGGATCATGAGATGGTGAGATTAACCTGAGTTACCCAGGGGACCCAATGTAATTCCACAGGCCCTTGTAAGAGGCAGGCAAGAGTCAGATTCGAGGAGAAGGTGATCTGATGACACAGCAGAGATTGGAGTGATGCACTCTGGAGATGGAGGAAGGGTCCATCTTGCCTTTTTCAGTTTCTAGTGACCACTTGTATTCCATCAGCCAACGAACTCAAGTGGCTACTAGAAACTAAAAAAGGCAAGGAAATGAATTCTTCCCTCAGAATCTCCAGAAGGAAGCAGCCCAGCCAACATCTTGACCTTAGCCTTGTGAAACTGATTTTGGACATCTGATCTGCAGAACTATAAGATAATAAATTTGTGTGGTCTTTTTCTTTGCTTTTCTTTTTCTTTTTCTTTTTTTTTTGACAGAGTCTTACTCTGTCACTCAGGCTAGAGTGCAATGGCGTGATCTCAGCTCACTGCAACCTCCGCCTCGTGGGTTCAAGTGATTTTTCTGCCTCAGCCTCCTGAGTAGCTGGGATTACAGGCACATGCCACCACGCCCAGCTAACTTTTGTATTTTTAGTAGAGATGTGGTTTCACCATGTTGGTCAGGCTGGTCTTGAACTCCTGACCTCGTGATCTGCCTGCCTTGGCCTCCCAAAGGGCTGGGATTACAGCCAGGAGCCACCGTGCCTGGCCTAATTTATGTGGTTTTAAGTCACTAAGTTTGTGGTAGTTGGTGGTAGTTTGTTAGAGCAGCAATAGGAAGTTAATACAATTCTCTCTATAAGTAAGATAAAAATTAGCATATTTCTTTTCTCCTTCCACTGCCAAGTTTTAGTCAATATATTTCTTAGTGTTCACCTTTGAACTGTGAAACATGTTTATTATTTAAATACTTGATTTTGCAACTTCATGTGATACTTTTGATTCCCAGACATTACAAATTAGGCGATTAGCAAAACTATGCCACTTCACACTTTTTTTTGCTACCTTCTCTTTCATATACATATACTAGTATATGTATCATTTCCACATTTTCAAGGCACATACATTTCCATTATATTCTGTCACACTAATTTTCATATTTCTTTAATCTTAGTTTTACAGATAAATATTATCAATGCTCACTGCTATTACCTTTGCTCTGGCTTCCTTAGCCAATTTATGTTTTATTGAAGTTTTTCCTGTGTTATTTTTTTAAATGGCTCGGGAGACAGTATTTTCTGAGCTTTTATGTATTAAAACCTATTTTAAAACCTATCTAATTTGGCTAGATAAAAAATTATTTGCTCACACTTTCTTTCCTTAAAGATCTTGTAGGCATTGCTTCACTGTCATCTGGCTTTATATGTTGCCATGGAGAAGTGAATTCAGCTTAACTGCATTTCCTCTTATAAAACTTGATCATTTTCTCCACTTTTCATAGATTTTAAAATTATCTTTTAAAGTCCAATAAGTATACCTGAATATTTCTCAATATCGATCATGTTAGACCAATTTTTGTCATTTCAAATTGTAAAATTCTGCCTGTGTGGCAGAGACTCTCAGAGCTTTGAAGCATGGAATATGATCCTGATGTCACCCTACACCATGAGAACTTCCTGCAAGTAGGTACTACAGGAAAGTAAAAGTCACTGATGAATAATCAAAAAGAAAAACTAAAAGAAAATATATATAAAACAAAAATTAGAGAAAAATAATAGATACAAAAGAAAAACAAAATTGTATCTCACAAACACACACACACACACACACGACACAGCCCTACTTTGTGCAAGAGCTCTTCCAGCAGGCTCAGCAGCTGAGTGGCATCTCCTGTCTCCCCCAGCTCCCTGGATAGAAGACCTAGTCCTACTGATTCAGCAGCCAGGAAACATCAACAGATTCTATTTTGTACAACTTCATCTTGTGGAAATCCTGTACCAGGAAGATGGAAGAAGCTGAGCAAGGCTCCTATTCACCCACTGTCAACTCCCACTCCATAGGGAATACCCAAGCAGAGAAGACAGGAAGAATGAAATTTGCTTTTCCTGCACAGCTCTATGTTGCTGAGAGCTGCTCTGGTTTTCTCAGCAACCAAGTGTTAGTCCCTTCTCCAGCTTTCTGGGGTGGAAGAACTATTTGGGGTAGCTTCAGCAGCCTGTGAACATTGGCAGATCCCAAGTTCCTCAGAGGTTGCCTGCAGGAAATTCTTACTGGGCAATGGCAGCACCAGTGGCAGCACTAACTCCTAACCTTTCCCCTTCCCCACTCCCCACACCCATGCAGCTCTAGCCCATAAGGAGGATCTAGATGGATTAGCTGGTGAAGAGTGAATCCTCATCCCCACTGCAGCCTACCTTCTGCTCCACGGTACAGAAGTTCTTCCTCGAGGAGGATCAGACCAAGCCCCAAAGGTGAGCAATACCCTACCCTGCCATGGGGCCTGGCTGTATTTGGATCAGACAATGGAACAATTTATGTCCCAGGACAATGTAAAAATCAATAAAGCAATCAGTAGCAATTAGTGGAGGCTGCCAGTTGGGGGTGATACCACAGAGAAGAACAAAAGGTAAATGAGGAAATTAGTGGAAAAAAAACAGAGCCCAACCAAAACTACAGTCATGTCTGATGGTCAGGAAGATTATATGCCTGCCCAACATTAACCTCTGAGAATGATCAGAGAGGGAATCTCTGAGCTCCAAGTCCTGAGTTAAATATAGAGCAAAAGTAGTCTCTAAGCCACATATGGCTCCAACCATATTTGAATAATACATTGGAAATAAGAGCTCAGAGTCACCAAGAGAACAAGCACTCAAACAGAGAATTTCTCAGCAAGGCAAAGTTTACTTCTGCAGAAGGGTGCTGCCTGCATCAGTCATGATCACACAAGCACCCCGAACAAAGGAAAGAAGAGTTTTGATCTCTAACACAGCTTCTGTTTCTGTGTCCTTTCCCCATTGGCTGGAGTCGGACCACACAATCTAAACTATCCTGATTGGCTAACCTAAACTTTTCCAATTGGGGTAAATGCACAATTTGCGAAGAGAGGATGGGATGGAGAGACTGTTCATTACTAAGGTGGGAAGGGTTTTCTACAGAACAAGTACAAGGCATATCTGGGCATGTCAGGGCAAGGCTAGTTACAAATTAAGCTGAGAAACAAGAAAGAATGGAGAAGGTGGGTTACAGGTCAGGACTAGCGGGAATAGTTGTTTACAGAGCAGGTAACTGGGGGCGAGAAGGTACAACGAAGTTGAGTCCGAAAACAAAGAACTAGGAAGTTTCACCTTTGAAGAGGAACTCACTGTACCTGACAATTTAATGTGTGTTCTCAAAGAAAAACAGAATTCAATTATGTGATAGCCATAAATGTTTAAACGTTCATCATAGAAACTAGAAAAAGAAGAGCAAACAAAACTCCAAACTAGTAGAAGGATGGAAACAATAAAGGTTAGAGCTGATAGAAATGGAATAGGAATTCCAAAAACACTAGAGAAAATCTACAAAACCAAAAGTTGGCTCTTTGAAAAGAAAAATTGACAAACTTTAGCCAAATGATATCAAGAAAGTGAAAAGTCATCAAAATGGACAAACTATCTATAATTTATATATCTGATAAAAGATAAATCCAGAATATACAAAGAATAATTACAACTCAATAATCATTTTAAAAGTAACTCAGTTTTTAAATGGGCATAGGATCTAAATAGGCAGATCTCTGAAAAGGATATACAAGTGACCAATAAACACATGAAAAGATGCTCAACGTCATTAGTCACTAGGGAAATGCATGTCAGAACCACAATGAGATCATACTTGACACCCACTACAATGGATACAATAAAAAAAATAGACCATAAAAGTGTTGGAAAAGATGTAGAGAAATCATAACCCTCATACATTGCTGGTCCATTTGGAGCAACAGTTTTGGAGTTCTCAAAATAGTAAATGTAGAGTTGCCATATGATCCAGAAATTCCTGTCCTTGTTATATCCAAAAGAAATGAAAACCTGTATCTATACAAAAACCTATACCCTAGTATTCTTAGCAGTATTATTCATAATAGCCAAGAGTGGAAGCAACCAAAATGTCCACCAACTACTGAGCAGATGAATAACATGTTGTATGTCCATACAGTGAAATATTACTCAGCCAAAAAAAGAGAAAAGAATGTAGTACTAATGAACACATGGTACTGCATGGATGAACCTTGAGAACATCATGGTAAAGGAAAGAAGCCCATTGCAAAAGACCACATATCACATGATTCCATGCACATGAAATGCCCAGAACAGGCAAATCTACAGAGGCAGTGAGGACATTCATGGTTGCCTCGGTCTGGGAGTGGGAGATAATGAATGACTATCAATGATACAGGATTTCCTTCTGGGGTGATAAAAATGTTTTAAAATTAGATTGTGGTGATAACTGCAGAACTCAGTAATATACTCAAAACATTGTATTTTTCACATTATGTGGTTGAGTTTTATGTTATGTAAATTATAGCTCTATAAAGGTGTCAAGAAAGAAAATCACCATAATGAAAGGAGACAGAACATCTCCAGTATCTCCCCAGGAAGAAGATAAAGGCTGTATTTTCTTATTACAATTCTCCAGGTAATATGGTGGGCTAACAGTGCAGTTATCCCAACAGTTAAAGGAAGAAAGTCTCAAAAGAATGGAAGTTGTCTGTATGGGACAGCAAAAAAACAAGGAACAAAGGGAGGCAGAACAGCCCAAGTGTTAGCAGACAAATACCAACTAATTCAGTGCCCTGTGGATTTGGAATTATGTCCCTACTGCAGCTATGAGTGCATTAGACTGCCATAGCAGGAGCAGCCACACCCTTTGTGCTGATTTTATATGCACTCAGCAACCTTTTCTTTGTATTTCACTTCCTCTTTATCCCTTTCTACAGGAAAAAAGACACTGATCACTCTCAGAAAGAAAATTACCACTCATGTTACAATTGAGTATCTTATTATACAAGAGTACATTTAATTTTCTTATTGACCAGTGCCTTGTGAGCCTGATGATTATAAGTAGGTCGCTGAGACTGGGTCCCTGAGATTATGTTTCTGGACTCTTGAAGCTGAAGACCAGACTGTGGATCATAAACATAACTCCACTTCATGAAGTTTCTAGGAATCCAGCCATACGATTGACACTTTTTAATTTTGATATTGCAATCAAACTGTAACAGTTGTATTCCCTGACAATAGCTTTTAAGAAATAATCACCTGTATTAAGTAAGAGAAATAACTGCCTGTATTAAGTAAGAGAAATAATTGGGCAATTCTAAACACTGGGCCCTACTAATGGCAAATATTTAGGCCCAGGAATCAAGCAGCAGTTAAAGAATCTTTGTCTTTAAGAAACCTTATTTAAATGTGTCAAGATGACAGAAATTCAGGTCAACATAAGCATGAAAAGTACTTTAAATATAACTATTTTTTGTGTCAGTCTAAATTTGCCCAATTATTTCTTTCAATTGCAGATCAGGTGGAGAAAATAATTATATTAGGTACTATTAAAATGTACTTTACATCTCTGCTTTTACTGTAAAAGAAAAAGAAGTTTCAGAATATTGTTCTGTTTACATCCGTATTCAATTTTCTAATATAAGCCATTTTCACAACAAGGCCAAATTTTATGATAGGTCCACAGTCCCATATACAAATCCTTGGGCCCTCATGCTTTTGAACCTAACATTTTTCAAATTTCGTAAAACTAATATAGTGCATACACCATGTTTTACATAATTTCTTCAGGGAGCTCTGAGGCGGCACTCTTGTAATCCAATATTAATGGTAATCAATGTATTGGCTACTCTTGTAATCAATCATTAATATCACACCAAACTGGGATAAAGACTCACATTACTTCAGACCAGATTTTGCCTCCCTATAAATTTACTGAAGTTTTCTGAGGAAAAAAATTGATTTTCAGAGCTTTCTGCTTTTGGAATCATGAATATATGATTCTAGATGCGTAATTTAAATCACTATGTCACATCAAGAAGAGAACTAATAAATTTCTCATGGGATGAAGGAAAGGAGAACAGATGTAATCCTTTAGGTCTAATAACAGATTAGATATAGTTCTCTTACCTTCTCACTATCCCAATCCACCCTCATATTCATGCCAGAATCAAGCAGGATTACATACTTCAGAGATATCATTTAGCTATACTGTATCATCATGAATTTAACATATTTAAAATACAAGTTAATCCTGGGATTAAATCTCTTTCTCTATGTCTTCTTTCTCTCCCCCAGGATTTTCTCAGTGGTGTGGATTGGGACCAGCCTCATGTGAGATCCAGAAGTAGAAAGGACTGGAAAAGAGACTCTGATGGACACAGAACTCCTGCTACATCGTATAGATTGACAGAACATATAAATATAAATAATTATATTTTATTGTTTGATTTAAGCCTTATATTTAATTGATAGGTGTGTTAGAAAACAAGATTTTATAAAGCTTCCCCAGATGGCAGAATTTAGAGAAAAATATTTCACATCAAAATTCAGGGACTTCCTCCATAAAAATAGCACTGTTTAACTCTAAAGCGAAAGACTGCATTTCAGTTTGTTCATGACATACAGTGGGTGGACAGGTAAGAAACCAAGTCAGCAATTGCTTGATTTACATTTTTGTAGCCATTATAAACAAGACTGGTTCAGATTTTGATCTGATGACTAAATTGATTTTTTTGCAAAGGGAAATATTTCATTACTCACACCAGAATTCAATTCTAAGAATTTTCTTTCATGTAATGTTTTCCAGTGTTTCAGTGCGACTTCCACTGTCTCTGACCCTAGAGAAAACTCTCGTGGTAAAGCACAAGGCTTCCTGCAGAAGGCTTGTCTGGAGACACTGGCATCAATACTGCTATGAAACACATTCAACGCATACTTTAAAATTCAAATGACCAACATTCCTTTCAGCCATATTTGCTTATGATCCTGGACTTTTATCTGGCAGGGATTTTAATAAAACTTAGCTTTGGAATAATTTTAGTTTCTCTCTTAAAAATGGAAATCTGCCCAAGTCTGTATTTGTTTGGGGAGAAGATAGAATGTCTTATAAAGAATTCATTCCATATAACAGCTCTCAGAATAAAGCAAAAGAAGAAGTCATTTCAATATGGAACGTCATAGAAGTCATGGAAATCGATATCCAATATGCAATAAGAAATGTAGTGATATACAGATCATAGGATGATATTGAACTCTCCCATCTTTCTTCATTCCTTTGTCTAGAATTGCTGACAAATCAACATTTTTATCATACATATGCCAATATCTAGTTACAGATTAAATTTTTTGGATCTACGAGGGCAAAAGTGAGTTGCTGTAACTTTAAAGTAGGGACATTAAGAAAGAAAAGAACAAAAGAAGGGAAAGGAAGAAAGGAAGGAGGTAAGAAAGAAAAGAAAAGAAAGGAAGGAAGGAAGGAAGAAAGGAAGGAAGGAAGGAAAGAAGGAAGGAAGGACAGCAAGTCTCGACATATTTGGATTATGCTTATACCAAAAATATTGCCATTTCTCAAAAAAAATTAAAACATTCCTTTTAGAATTCCATCCACAAATTTCTGTATATGAAGAAATGCTATGTTTTAGTATTTGGAAATGTCCAAAAGTCACTTTTAGGCTTGCAGAGTGAGTTTTCAAATTAATCAGATTGTGGGTTTTTTTGTGTTTTTTTTTTAGGATTTAAGTTGCTTTTATTGTTGTTTACCTTCAAACCAGTAACGAGGCTGTGTAACAGATATGGCTGTACATAGCCATCAGTTAAGAGGCTTCACCACCCCACTGGTTTGCCAGGTCCTCACAGGGGTGCCCCAGTTAGGAGTCTTGGGTGGGCACAGGACATCACTAGGCATGAGCTTCATGGGTGATTCATGAACTTGTCTTTGAAACATTAACTGGGCACTCCAGGCTCTACCTACAACCAGAGGAGGCAATTTTGAGTTGTGCTCATCAGACCTACAGAAGGGCTGGCCCTGGCCAGACACATCTCTCTATCCTTTGAGTTTCTTGGAGGAAGGAGAACCATGTCTTGTATCTCTACATCTGCAGTGCCTAACACTGTACCTGGCCTATAGGAGGCCCCCAGGAAATATCTCCTGATCAATTGGATAGACTGACTTACTTTCAGTTCCACACCCTGGGGTGAGTGAACATTTCTCAGAGACGAAATGTTTGGTCAGATAGTCCTGAGGGCTTTCTTCTTTGTTCTAACACTGCCAGTTCTCAACAATGTAGGGATGGAAGTCTGAGCTTTCTCACAGCTTCAGCAGGCCTGCAGAGAAGTGGGGAAGGAACATCTGTGTCCTCAACTGGGGCTACTCCCAGGGCAACAGAGCCAAATAGCAGGAGAGGGACGGCGACAGTAAGAGATGGGCAAGGGGGCTGCAGAAGCCTCATGTAGATTACATGAGAGATAATGAATGCACCAACTTTTGTCCTTCTTTTCATATAACACTGAAATACCATCCAACTAAGTGAGGCTTATGGTCTACGGTATTGGTATAAGATTCACAGAAAATAATAAAAATAAGGATAATATGACTTTTTTCTCCAAGTTAATTATATCCTTTTAAACAAATTACTTAATATAGGGATATGTATTTTTTAATTTCATATATTTGGGGGGTATTTTATGGCATTATGGTGATAGTGGATTTTTTTTCCTTTTTAATGTCTTTTTTATTATTATTATACTTTAAGTTCTAGGGTACACATGCACAATGTGCAGGTTTGTTACATATGTGTACATGTGCCATGTTGGTGTGCTGCACCCATTAACTCGTCATTTACATTAGGTATATCTCTTAATGCTATCCCTCCCCCATCAACCCATCCCACAACAGGCCCCGGTTAGTGATGTTCCCCATCCTGTGTCCAAGTGTTCTCGTTGTTCAATTCCCACCTATGAGTGAGAACATGCGGCGTTTGGTTTTCTGTCCTTGCGATACTTTGCTCAGAATGATGGTTTCCAAAAAGAAGACAAGCAGCCAACAGACACATGAAAAAATGCTCATCATCACTGGCCATCAAAGACAAGCAAATCTCACACCAGTTAGAATGGTGATCATTAAAACGTCAGGAAACAACAGGTGCTGGAGAGGATGTGGAGAAACAGGAACACTTTTACACTGTTGGTGGGACTGTAAACTAGTTCAACCATTGTGGAAGACAGTGTGGTGATTCCTCAAGGAACTAGAACTAGAAATACCATTTGACCCAGCCATCCCATTACTGGGTATATACCCAAAGGATTATAAATCATGCTGCTATAAAGACACACACACACATATGTTTATTGCAGTACTATTCACAATAGCAAAGACTTGGAACCAATCCAAATGTCCATCAGTGATAGACTAGATTAAGAAAATGTGGCACATATACACCATGGGATACTATGCAGCCATAAAAAAGGATGAGTTCATGTCCTTTGTAGGGACTCAGATTGTGTTTTGGATGTGCTATGGTTTAAATGTGTCCCCTCCAAAATTTATTTGTGGTGATATTAGGAGGTGGGGACTTTTGGGAAGTAATTAAGCCATGTGGGCTCCACCTTGATGAATGGATTACTACCTTATGAAAGGGCTGGAGGTAACTAACTTAGGCCTTTTTCTCTAGCCCTTCTGCCTTCCCCCACCTGAAGACACAGCAATAAGGCACCATCTTAGAAGCAGAGAGATGGGAATTTTACCAGACACCAAACCTGCTGGTGCCTTGATCTTGGATTTCAAGCCTCCAGAACTATGAGAAATAAGTTTTTATTGTTTACAAATTATCCAGTCTGAGATATTTTGTTATAGTAGCACACACAGGCTAAGACAAAATGGTTCATAAGCATATTATGATGACATTTATAAAAGAGGAGTCCCAAAATGTTTTGAGCAATGACAAAATTTTGGAAATATGTGTGTGTATCAGTTGGAGTCCCATCAGGAAAACAGCAACCACTCTACATATCTTAAACAAAGGATATTTAATCCAGGGAGTTGGTTACATAGCCAATGGAAGAGCTGAAGACACAAACAGGAGACCAAAATAGAACCAGAGAATAGCAGGAAGTTGTACCAGCTCTGGGACTGGAGTGTTGTGGGGGAAATGGAGTTCTTAGGGTCCAGGCAGAATCTTGGAACATCTGGCAAGAGATAAAACCACCAGACTGATGGAGCAGTGTGGGAGGGAGGCACCAGTGTGAGCTCAGACCAGAGAGAGAAGGACCGGTCAAAGGACCTGGAGCCACAGTGAAGTGTAGCTACTGCTGGAGATGCTGCTCAAAGTAAAGTCTGGGGAAGGAACACTCTGGCCTCTTCACCCCTCTCACACCAAGCTTTTCTAGGACTCCTGTTGGTTGAGCTCCTGGGAAACCAGAAAGAGGTGAAATGTGGAACTGCACATATGTATTCCTGGCAATACAATGCAAGTGGAGGGTACAGGTTATAGCTGAAAGCAAACCAGTAAGTGTTAGCTGCTAAAGTACACTTGAAAAGAAGATGTATGTGGAGTTTGGTATTTCTCTATGTCTGTTCATTTGTTCCTCAGATAACTGAGCACATTCTGCATTCAGGCACAATTTCAGGCTTTAGGAGGAAAAACACCATCTCCTGCTTCACAAAGCTTCCCTACTAATGAGGAAGACAGGCAAGAAACAAGAAAACACATAAATAAATAAACACAGAACTGGAAGACAAAACAAAGTGTGTGATTGGGCAAAGCCCCTTTTGAGGTCTTCACATGTGAACTGAGGTTGGCCAGGCAAGCAGAACTGAGCTGCGGAGGAACCTGGCAGCCTGAGCATTCCAAGTAACAGAGCCGCAGTGCCCCTGGAGCACCACTGTGAGGGAGGAGAGAAGGGTGGGAGATGAGGCTGGAGGGCTAGATGGCATAGGGCCTCAGAGGCCTCATTAAGGTATCCTGTCCTAAGGGTAATGAGAGGCCCATAGAAAATTTAAATCAAGGAGTGGCATGATATAATTTTTTATTCCAAAAATATTATTCATACTGCTGTATTTGCATAATATTGTGGGGGCAGGGGGACAAAAGTGAATGCAGGCGGGCAAATTAAGACCTTTTAATTGCCCAGGAAATATGATAGTTGTATGGACTATGGGGTCCTGAGGGAAACAAGAGAGAAATAGATGATTTTGAATATTAATTAGAAGTTAACAAAAAACGTTTATGGAATGAATGTGGAGGAATAAGAGAAAAGAAGAGATCAAAGGTAATTCCTAAATTTTTGTTTTAAATAACTGAGAAGATAAGTGATATAGTTTGAATGTTTGTCTCTTCTAAATCTCCTGTTGAGATGTAATCCCCAATGTTGGAGGTGGGGCTTGGTGGGAGGTGTTTCAGTCACAGGGGGATCCCTTATGGCTTGGCGCTATTTTCACTATAGTAAGTGAGTTCTCTCAAGATCTGGTCATTTGAGTGTTAGCACTTCCCCCCTCACCTCTCTCTTACTCCTGCTCTCACCATGTGATACACCTATTTCCCCTTCTGCCATGATTTTAAGGTTCCTGAGGCCTCACCAGAAGCTGAGCAGATGCCATACCTGTGCCATACTTGTACAGCCTGCAGAACAGTAAGCCAATGAAACCTCTTTCCTTTATAAATTACCCAGTTTCAGGTATTTCTTTATAGCAATGCAAGAATGGCCTAATACAATGGGGGTTCCATTTACTGAAATGGGGAGGATGGGATCTTCTAACTCTTCGTTATTGAAATGTCACTGAGAGGCTGCTTTGGATATGTTAATGTATGAATTATTCCTCAACAGCCAAGTGAAAGAATTTCATGCCATTTCATTAATAGAATTATACTAATCAGTGGAAATAACGCTAGATATATAAATAAATTTAGGCAGCACTAACATTTCAATGATAACATAAAACCATAAGATTAGGTAAGATCGCCAAAAGAGAGGGCGTAGATAGACCTCATGCTCCCTTGGAAGAAGCATTATTGGCTTATTTAAAAATCAACAAAAAAACCTCTTGTTTGAGGGATGCATGGGACACCTTTTGGAATAGATGTTTCTATATCTGAATTTCTTTCTATGGGTACTTTGAAGAGCACTAATTGAAGGGACTTTGGGCATTTGTCACATGGAAAATACACTAACAACTTGCCACTTAAATTCTTCTTCCTGTCATTTTCAGGACTTCTTGTCTTTCTCGGGACTTTCATTTGATTTGGAAAATTTTCAGTCATTGTTTCTTCAAATTTGCTCTACCCTCGTTTTCCTCCTTCTCCTTCTGGATGACACAGATGTTACTCCAGTGACACAGATATTACTCCAGTGACACAGACGTTACTCCAATGACACAGATGTTACTCCAGTGACACAGATGTTACTCCAGTGACACAGACATTACTCCAGTGACACAGATGTTACCCCAGTGACACAGGCATTACTTCAATGACACAGATGTTACTGCAGTGACACAGATGTTACTCCAGTGACACAGACATTATTCCAGTGACACAGACGTTACTCCAGTGACACAGATGTTACTCCAATGACACAAACATTACTCCAGTGACACAGTTGTTACTCCAGCAACAAAGACATTACTCCAGTGACACAGACATTATTCCAATGACACAGACATTGCACTCTTTGACTACGTCCCACACCTCTTGCACACTCTGTCCTGTTTTTGCCCATTCTATTGTCTCTTTTTCTTCCTTTTGGATATATTTAGTATAGCTGTCTTCCTATTTACTTACACTGTTTTCTACTGTGTCCAGTGTGCTGTTAAATCCATTCAGTGAGTTCTTATTTCAGACATTAATTTTTCAATTATAGAATGCTCATTGGATTCTTTTAATAGATTTTAATTCTTTGTTGAGATACTCCTTTTTTAAATCCATTTTTTTGTCCAGATTTTGCTCTGTTTTCTTTGACATATTAATGCCAGTCATGCTAAAGTCTTGTCTTTTATGTCCAAAATCTGGGTCATCTTTGGTATCCTTCGACTGACAGATTTATCCTTTGACTACTGGTCACGGTTTCCTGCTTATTTGTATTTCTAGTAATTGAATGCTGGATATTATGGATGACACATCGTGGAAGCTATGAAATACATTATCCTCCTTTAAAGAGGGTTCAACTTTGTTCTAACAGGCAGGTAAATTACTGACAGATCACCTATATCCTGTCAGGCTAAGGCAGCCTGAATGTGGTTTTGTGTTTATTCCTTAGTTATACCTTTAACTCCTACTGTGTGATCTTTTCACCTGAGAGTGGTCTTTCTGGGGTCTCAAGTGAAGGCCTGGGATAAATATCTCCCCCAAAGGTCTGGCCATGCTAAGCTGGAACTCTACTGTCTCCAAAATATACTACACAGCTAGAGTAAGTAAAGCAGCATGGTACTGGCATGAAAACAGATACCTACATCAGTGGAACAGAATAGAGAGCCCAGAAATAAACCCACACATTTACAGCCAACTCATTTTCAACAAAGGCACCAAGATCATATATTGGGAAAAAACAGAAAACTGGACATTAACATGCACAAGAATGAAATTAGACCTCTATCTCTCAGCATATACAAAAATCAACTCAAAATGGATAAAAGGTTTAAACATAAGACCTGAAACTATGAATCTACTAGGAGAAAACATTGGGGAAACACTTCAGGACATTTGTCTGGGCAAATATTTCTTGAGTAAGATCTCAAAAGCATAGGCAATCAAAGCAAAAATTGAAAAATGTAATGATGCCAAGCTAAAAAGCTTCTGCACAGCAAAGAAAACCATCAACAAAGTGAAGAGGCAACCTACAGAATGGCAGAAAATATTTGCAAACTATTTATATGATAAGAGATTCATAACCAGAGTACATAAGAAACTCGAACTACTCAATAGCAAAAATCAAATAATCCGATTTTTTTAAAATAGGCAAAAGATCTGAATAGATATTTCCCAAAAAGAGACATTCAAATGGCCAAGTATATGAAAAAATGCTCAATATCACAGATCATCAGGGAAGTTCAAATTAAAAGCACAATGAAACCCAGTTAAAATGGCTAGTATAAAAAAAACAGAGAAAATAACACATTCTGGCAAGGATGTAGAGAAAGAGGAACCCTCATACACTGTCGGTGTAAATGTAAATTAGTGAAGCCACTGTGGAAAACATTATGGAGCTTCCTCAAAAAAACAAAATTAGAACTACCCTATGACCCAGTAATCCTACTGCTGGGTATATTTCCAAAGGACAGAACATCAGTATATCAAAGAGATATCTGTACTCCCATGTTCACTGCAGCACTATTCACAACAGCCAAAATAGGGAATCAACCCAAGTGTCCACCAGCGAATAAATGGTTAAAGAAAATAGGGTAGGTATATATATACACACACAAAGAAATGTCATTCAACCCCAAAAAAAAAAAAAAAAAAAAAAAAAAAAAGCTTGTCATTGGCAGCAATGTAATGGACCTAGAGGACTTTATGTTAAGTGAAATAATGCAGGCACAGAAAGACAAACACCGCATGTTCCCACTCATATGTGGGACCTGAAAAGCATTGATCTTATGGACATAGGAATAGACTGATTGTTACCAGAGGCTATGAGGGGGAGAGATGAAGAGAGGTTGGTTGATAAGTACAAAAATACAACGAGATAAAAGGAATAGGATCTAGTGTTCAGTGGCACAATAGGACAACTATAGTTGACAATGATTTATTGTATATTTCAATATAGACAGAAGAGAACATTTGGAATGCTCCCAACACAAAGCAATGATAAATATTTGAGATGATGAATATCCAAGTTATGGACATTGATTATTACAAATTCTATACTTGTATCAAAATATCACAAGTACCCCCAAAATATGTACAACTATAAGAATAGGTTAAGAGTTATATCCAGTATGACATTCTGTGTCTTCTTGTTGTTGTGGTAAGTTCATTTCTATTTTTGTGACTATTGATCTATTTGAATTCATAAAAAGTAGAATAAAAAAGAGAAATGCCTGCTCTCCAGGATCTCCACCTGGCTCTCAGCCCCAGCAGCTGCTTTTCAGTGTGCGCACACAGTGGAGTCACCCAGGCCCTGAGACATTCCCACTCACATGCTGAGCTCCTCTCTCTGTGGTGTGCCCTCTTTGTTACTTTGCCTCCCAAATCTCAGTCACCTTAGTGCCTCGAACTCATCTCTGTTCTCTTCTACCAGCAAGACCACTGCTTCCTCCCTGGGATCATTTTTCCCTCAGCAATGACCCAGAAATACATCCACAAGATGCAAGCCTGCGTGAATTTGGGGCTAATCTTGTGTGACTCTGTGTTTTCTGCATTGCAAGCCAGACTTGATTGTTTTCCAATGCCTACACACTGTTTTTCTAAATGTATTTTTCCAGATGTTACAGTTTTTTTTATGATAGGGTGGTAAGTATGATTTCCATCTACTTTCTCTATGGCTAGCAATCTAGTTATGCTTTTATTGTTGATTTCTAACCTAATTCAATTTTGATCTCAGAATGTGATCTCTACACTATCAAGTATTTGAAGTTTCCTGAAACATTTTTATAACCTAGTAGATAGTCAATTTTTATAAACAGTCCACGTGTGCTAGAAAATAATGTGTATTTGTAATGTGTGGCCATTGGAGTCTACTAGTACCAATTATATTAAGCTCACTAATTGTATTGTTCACATATACACATCACTATTAAATTTTTTTGCCTGTTTTATATATCAGTTACTGAAAGGAGCATGTCAGTTGTTTCTGTTTCTTCTTGTGGTTCTGTTCATTTTCCCTTTATGTGTTTTGAGGTATTTTCAAATTTTGAATAATTTTAGGATTATTTTAGTTTCCTGTGTATTTGACCTTTACTAATTACTCTTCAGTAACTCCTTATCCCCGTTGATACTTTGACTAAAAGCCTCGTCTGTCTTTTATTAATGAAGCAACACCAGCTTCTCTTTTTCATCCTTTTACTTTAAACATTTTTGTGAACTTGTATTTTAGGTGTAGGCCTTGCAAGAATAGGTTAAGAGTTAAATTTTGTTTTTATATCCAATATGACATTCTGTGTCTTCTTTTGTTGTGATAAGTTCATTTCTATTTTTGTGACTATTGACCTATTTGAATTTATCTATCATTGTATTTTTTCTATATTTTCAGCTTTTCCTATATTCTCTTTTTTCTCTCTTTCTTCTTTTAGACTGACTTGGTTTTTAACATTTCATCCCCCAACTTCTACTCTTTCAGAAATTATTCCCGGTTTTGTTGTTTACTTGATGGTTATCCTTAGAATATTAACATGCTCTAAAAGTCAGGATGCTGGTAGGAAATTAATCGCTTATATGAGAACATTTTAATAAAGGGGGTCTTCTCTGAGGCACAGTCAGAGTTTAGCTGGGTTTTATGAGGAACAGTAATCGATCATTGTCACACTTGGGTTTGAAAGGGCAAGGAAAGGAGAGTGGTTTCCAAACCCACAAAGGGTAGAGATAGCTGTGAGAGCTTTAAAAGAGGGTGTCTTGGGTCGGGCGTGGTGGCTCACCCCTGTAATCCCAGCACTTTCGGAGGCCAAGGTGGGCGGATTACAAGGCCAGGAGATTGAGACCATCCTGGCTAACACGGTGAAACCCCATCTCTACCAAAAATACAAAAAATTAGCTGGGCATGGTGGCAGGCACCTGTAGTCCCAGCTACTCCGGAGGCTGAGGCAGGAGAATAGCTTGAGCCCGGGAGGCGGAGATTGCAGTGAGCCCAGATCGCGCCACTGCACTCCAGCCTGGGCGACAGAGCGAGACTCTGTCTCCAAAAAAAAAAAAAAAAAAAAGAGGGTGTCTTACGGAAGCTGCCTTTGGAGAGCAAAGCAGCCACCTGGGATGACCCAGCAGAGGGAGCCGGGGAGTACATCCCTCTCCCTCACTCCCCTCTCACCTCCAGTGCCTCCCAGGGCAAACCCACGGAACAGGCACAAGGGCCAGCCTTCCTGCGCAGCGCGGGACAGGCCTGAGAGGGTAACTGAAGAAGTCAAGCCCACGAACGTCTGAAGCTAAAGTAAAGCCACCACTCCACCCTCTCCCGAGTAAAACAGGAATCCTAGAGCACATCAGTCCAACCACTTCATGGTGTATTAGTATAATATTGTTGTCAGCCTTTTACTTGCATTTTAACCCTCAAACTTCGCATCGTTCCTTCTTTCTTTCACTCATTTATTGTTTTTTGCACCCTAAGCCGATATCTTTCTTTCTCATACTCCTTCAAGAGTTCTTTCAGGGAGGGCCTGGTGGTTGTGAATGCCTTCGATTTTTGTTTGTTTGAAAATGTCTCTATTTTGTCCTTATTTTGTAATGAAAGTTAGGCAGACCAAATAATTTGAAAGTGACAGTTATTTTCCCTGAGCCCTCTGCAGATATTATTACAGTTGTTTCTGGGTAACACTGTCTTTTAATAAGTAAGCGCTGGTTTAATTGTTATTGCGTTGTAGGCAGTCTGTCTTTTCTCTTCATCTGCTTTTAAGATCTTTGTCTTTTTTCTTTCAGCTATTTAACTACAGTTATTTAGGTTTCTTTTAAAAATCTATCAGTTTTTCTTTTAACTTCTCAGCCATGCTTTTCCTAAATATTCCCTCTTCTCCACTTTCCCTATTCTTTCGCTTCTGGAATGCTGATGAGTGTGTTTTAGACCACTCTTTCCTATTTGCTATCTCTCTTAACTTCTCTGACATATTTACCATTTGTCATCTCTTAGTGCCATATCCTAAGTACTTTCAAATTTCTTTTCTAGCTTACCAGTTCCCTCTAAGCTGTATCTAATCTGCTATCTGAATCGTCTATTAACTTTATAATTTCATTGACTGTATTTTTCATTTCTAAATCTTATATTCTCTCATTTTAAAAATCAGCCTTTTTGCGCTGTGGCTCCTGCCTGTAATCCCAGCACTTTGGGAGGCCAAGGTGAGCAGATCACCTGAGGTCGGTTGTTCAAGACCAGCCTGACCAACATGGAGAAAACCCATCTCTATTAAAAATACACAAAATTAGCCGGGTGTGGTGGCATATACCTGTAATCCCAGCTACTCGGGAGGCTGAGGCAAGGGAATCGCTTGAACCTGGAAGGCGGAGGTTGCGGAGAGCCGAGATCATGCCATTGCATCCAAGCCTGGGCAACAAGAGCAAAACTCCATCCCAAAAAAAACAAATAAATAAAAAGAAAGAAAGAAAAAAGAAAATCAGATTTTCTTATTTGATATCTTGTTTGTTGCTAACACTTTTATTTCATCCTTCATTGTATTAAAGATTTTATGAGTGGCTTTATTTTAAGGTCCTGTGTTTATATTACAGCATCTGTGTTCCTCAGAGTCTTCCTCTGCCATTGCTGGATCCCCTGTAGATGTTTGTCATTTTGATTGTGAGGGCATGCCCTGCAGAATTTAAATAGAGGATAATCCTAAACAAGGCTGAATTGAGAGCATTTTCACCCTGTATTTTTTTTCCTAAGGAATCCAGGACACTATCATTCTGGGGATATTTTAATTTAATCATTGACTTATAATTTTCTGGATCATGAAGGCAACATAATTAAAATTCCAAGCAAATATAAGGGTATTTTCAAGGCTACACATTCTCCAGAGAGGAAAGAAAAAGTGTTTTTCAATCCAGAGCTATAGGCAAGACAGGCAAGTCATTTTGTCAGATCCTTTTGCCAGAGGGAAGATTTCTTCTGGCTTGAAGCACTGTCCTGCCCTCTGCTCTGAGAACTGCTGCTTCCTGGAGGTGGCAGCCCTGCAGCAGCTCACTGGGAAGCTGGGCTGGCTGAATGGGCAGGGTGATAAGTCAGCTACTCAGGTTTGGCACTAGACTAATGACCCCCTCAGGGCTGCATGGCCCCATCCTCCTCAGCCCTGCAACCCCAGGCTCCCCTCTCCCTGGCAATGCTCCATGCTTGCTGTTGTGCTCTGCCATGGCCCCTGTACACATCCTCACCTGCTGGCTTCCTCTGTGACCCACTGTCACCTGCATCCATTAGTTTATAAACTTCTGAAGACTCCTGTTGTGTTGCTGAGCAACACAAACAAACAAGCATTGTTTCTATTATTTCATTTAGAGAGAGAAGACCAGTTTATACTCAGTTCAACCTCTTGCAATGGAAATAATATTTTACATAACTGATATATTGTGTTTAGTATATTTTGCTTTAAAAGTGTAGAAAGTAAGTAATGTAGTTAGTCATGATTTGGAGTAAAGATGGGAAAATGTAATACAGGAGGAAATGAAGTCTTGGGTGGGAAGAACACTGAACTGCAGCCATAAAACCTGGGTTCTGCTCCTTGTTCAATCACGAAAGCACAGTGTGCCATTGTCAAGGTGATTTATTCTATCTTGGCATCAATTCACTCAACTGTCAATAAGGTGGATTTTGGTAGATGCTTTCTAATGTGCCATCCTTTTCTAAAATTCTATAAATTTTAGCTACTTAAAAAATGTATGTATGTACGCTACCTACTTCCCTGAGAATGTTGAGTAAGAGAGAACACTAACTACCAACCTCATTATAAAGACCAGTATAAAGTCCTTAATATCTTCTACTGCATCTCTTTTGATTTAAAAAGAGGAAAAAAGTTAAAGCTCTTAGATCATAGTTCAACATAATTCTAAAGATTTTTATCCAGCTTGCTCAAGTATGACAGATCATTCCTGGTGATAACATAGGCAGCAAAATGCAGCTGGATGTAAAGCCAATGAATAAGGATTCCTAGTTATGAGTTTTCCAAATAAGCAAGAAAGACTACAAGTCTTCTGTCAGGTAGTTACTAAGCATGAAAAAGGCAAAGCTGCCATGATTTACTCGCTATCTGATACCAACTCACGACCGCTTTGCTTGGGTTCCTTCTCTGGTAACCAATGGCCGTCAGGTATAGCCTGAGAGCACTTCACCTCAGCTATACCATGTAACTCTCTTCTTCTGCCCTAATCACTTAATACTGTTATTGGGGGGTGGTCCTGCAGTAGCCTGCTCAGATGTTCTGATATAAACGGAAATCCGTAAGAGTAAGAGTGTTAACCCTTGTCCACTGGGAAATGAAGCCCATCCATTTTCCATGTCTCAGATGGACGTTTCTGCATATTCTGCAAAGTCCTTTGGAGGGCTCTCAGCAGGAGCTCCCCTAGTCCACAGCAGTACTGCTCAATTATGAGCTAGTGAGTGCCCCTTATGTTGACTTCCTCCTCCTCTTCCTTCTATTCTTCCCTGTCCCCCCACCAATCTTTTTCTTTGTGATCACTTTCCAAAATAGTCTACCTTTGCTGGGGTGCTCCATTCAGTCCTGCTTTGAGCTGAAGGCACTCATTTCCACAGACATCGGAAATATTGCTTGTGGTGAGAACGGCTCTGAGAACTGCTGTTGACTGAAGGAGCTGCCTTACTCAAGGCTATGCTGCTATCCTGGGGCCAGTTACTACTCCATGACCGGTCAGTATTGGAGTACAAAGACCTAGCCCCTCGACTTAGGTTGGACAACTCTGCAAGGCCACCTAAGAATCAGTGTTCACCATGGGTCAGTGGACACCTCTATGGCTGTCACATCACAACCCAACTTCTCCATTTGTTTAAATCCACTTCACCCACTCCCTTAGCTGTGCTGTTACTCAGAGCACACTGACTGACAAAACTGCTCAGCAAATTTCTGTCGTAGGGCCTTGTTTCAAGGCGACTAAGACACAGCCCTTGTCTTGGGCTTGTTGTTTTGAGTTTCTGTTGGTGAGGAATAGCAATGCAAACTAAGACAGTTGGAGTGTGTGTGTGTGTATATGAGAGAGAGAGAGAGACAAAATTTAGGGGTTTTGATGATCACTTCCTTACAGCAGGAATTTCTTAAGTTTATAACTACAATATTTTGGGCATAGGAAGCAATCATAGCAAAAGAGAGTCATTACTTTTTAAGATGGAATTCAGGCCTAATAACTAAAGCATACCAATTAGTTATTGAGTAGGTGAAGAGCCATAGAAAATACATGCATGTCAGTAGAGTATGTAGCTTTTTTCCTATCTCACTGAAAAACCATAATTTATGTATCCTTATTTTAGGACACTACAGACAATAAAGTTGCAAATTTATCTTTTTTTCTTTAATCTTTCCAAGGCAATGAAGGTCTATAACTAATATTCACTTTTCTCCTTCTGTATATTCCTCAGATTTCTTGGCACTTTTGCATTTTAGCTGCTCTCAACTCTGTAGTTCCAGTTGCCAATTAAGTATTCGTCATAATTTAAAATTAGCAGGTAATATAAAACATTTTCAAAATTACTAATAAATGGATAGGGATGTTAAATTCAAGTCTAAGGCTGATTCCTGCAGGGCCATTTATTTTTGGCATTTAACACCACCTGCCTATGCAGGAAATTAAGTAATGTTCTTTCCTTAACTATAATTTTTTTTCTTTTAATGATGGTAATTGCAGAGAAGAAATAAATCACAAAGAAAATAAAAACAGAACTATATATATAACTATTTGTGGTTACACTGCCTTTTCCAACAAGGCATAATGAAATTGAAGATTAAGCAATAATGTAATTATTTATGGACAATCAATCTAGAGCAATCAGACTCCCAAGACAATGCATTTCTCTTGAATGGCAATACATTTAAACTGTATAATTCACAACTTCTAATACTAATTTTATTTTGCCTACATTAATCTGGTTGGTGTTAAAGGAAAATAAGTAAATGCTTTGGCTTTTATATTTTTGCAGTCTTTTGTATTTCATGTAGAGCATCAATACCACATTTTGTAATTACAAAGATTATATCATTTAAATGATGTTTCTAAAAAAAACAAAAATTGGCAAGTGGGACCTAATTAAACTAAAGAGCTTCTGCACAGCAAAAGAAAATATGAAGAGCATCAGAATAAACAGATAACCTATAGAACGGGAGAAAATATTCTCAAACTATGTGTCCAACTAATATCTAATATCCTAATTTATAAAGAATCTAATCAATTGAACAACAACAAAAAAACAAATAACCCCATTAAAAAATGGGCAAGAGACATAAACATTTCTCAAAAGAAGACATATAAATATCCAACAAACATGAAAAAGTGCTCCTCATCACTAATCATCAGAGAAATGCAAATCAACACCACAGTGAGCTACCATCTCACACCAGTCAGAATGGCTATTACTAAAAAGTCAAAAAATAACAGATATTGGTGACGCTGTGGAGAAAAGGAAATGCTTATACACTGCTGCTGGGAATGTAAATTAATTTAGCTACTGTGGAAAGCAGTTTGGAGATTTCTCAAAGAATTGAAAACAGAATGATCATTTGACCCAGCAACCCCATTACTGGGTATATACCCAAAAGAAAACAACTCATTCCACCAAAAAGACGCATGCACCCGTATGTTTATTTCAGCACTATTCACCATAGCAAAAACATGGAATCAACGTAAATTGACACAGGAAGAGAAAACCAAATGTCACATGTTCTCACTTATAAGTGGGAGCCAAACATTGGGTACTCATGGACATAAAGGTGGCAACAATAGACACTGGAGACTACTAGAGTAGGGGGTAGAGAGGGAAGGGGAAAAGGGTTGAAAAACTAACTGTTGGGCAGTCTGCTTAGTACCTGGCTGATGGGATCATTCATACCTGAAACCTCAGGATCACACAATATACTCATGTAACAAACCTGCATGCGCACGCACTAAATCTAAAATAAAAGTTGAAAAAGATAAATAAATAAATAAATAAATACATAAAACTTCTGAGATTTAAAGCCTTGTTGTTAACTGCTTGAATTTTTTGAGGACACAAAAATACATGGAACTTGTTGACAGGCAAACACCTTGTTTGTCACTTTGTTTCTCTATTGTATAGAGGTGATCGCTCTTGTTAAATGCAAATAAAACAGGTCAAGGCCAGATCCAGGTGATGTTCCAAGGTAAATGTATATTGCATCTTCCCATGTGCTCCTCTCTCATTGATCAATGTCTCTTGCTGTCCCTCTAGCCCAGGGCAGCCAGGAGCATCCTAGAGCTCTGAAGTAGTCCCTATTTATTCCATCCCCTTCCTTTCTTTCTTCCCCAGTTCATCTATCTTGCTTTCCAAACACTCAGTCAAGGATTATCTCAAAAGTAGCATGAAGGTCAAGTCTATATGACATAACTTGATGGACACATGTTTCCAAATATGGACTCATCATAATAAAGAGCTCCATTATGGCTCTATTCTTTTCATTTGTGTAGGTGTTACAGGACCACCAGATTCATATGACTGCACAGTAACAGACCAATACACAGGGACAGCAGGGTTTGCAGCAGAGAAAGAGTTTAATGATCACAGGGCAGCTGAGAAAATGGGAGCCTTAAATTCATCTTCCCAGGAGTTCTGGGTTGGGTTTTTAAGGAGATCATGAAGGGTGAGGAGCTGGAAAATTAAAGTAATTGATTGGTTAATGTAAGTGGGGGATAAAATCATCAGGACATGGAAACTGCCCTCTTTGGTGTCAGCTCTTTGTGGGATCCTTTACCAGTGATGCAAGTAGCTCCACAACTATGCAGGACCTGAAAGAATATCTCAAAGGGAAAACTTAACATTTTACAATGTTAAAGTTGTTATCTATAGAGCAGTTAAGGGGAACTAGAAACTTATAACAGGGTCTGTGTGATTCTGGGGCAATAGGTACCAAACAACTATGAGGAAGGGGTCAGAGAGCAGCTGACCTCCTGATGAATGCTGATGTGCTGTATGCTTGGCTTATGTTTGTTTTTTCCCTCCCTTATTCCATGATTAATTTTATAAAGTTTACAGGGGCAGTTTCATAGGTATATCAGACTCGAAGAGTCCCTCATTAAAAATTCATGATCTCTGAGGTAGTAAAAATGGCTAAAATCATCATTACCACCTAGAGAGTAATTTTCACTGAGCAATGCCACAGATACCTGTGCAAAGAGGAAAGCAGCATGATCTCTGAAGCCAATCTCTGAGATAATCTCACCAATCTAGTGTGCAAATGCGTGGATGGTGCATGGTAGGGACTCAATAGACAGTGAATGGAATTGTGGGTTGACAATACAAAGTGGCAAGTGTTGAACTCATGTTTCACCTCATTCTCAGCTTTCTATGAGGCTTTGTTCTTAGGGCATAGTTAGAGGGCCAGAAAATCAATCTCATAAACAAATGCAACTTAATATAAAGTGTTAATAAATAATTTCCAAAAATACACCTCCAATACACCACACACACATACACACACACACACACACACACACACACATGCACACCCACCCCCATCATGTCCTCATGGTCTCATGTAAATACATCTGTTACCGCCTTTCTCCACACCATGTAATCACCAACTAGATCTACTTCTCCTTCAACTTGGCCACATGTCTCAAATTCAGGTGATTACTAGTTCCTGGCAAACGACATGATTGTCTGGGCCACGTGGAGGCAGGTGAGAACTGCATCTTCTAAAGCAGCAACACTGCCAAGCTGCCAGCTGCCATGTGTAATGTGGGCCTGATGTGCTGTATATTCTAACTTTTTTAAGTTGAGAAAGATATATTAGCCTAATGTAAAATTCATTGGTAACCAATTCAGCTCTGCATCAGCTAATATATT
Organism: Symphalangus syndactylus; assembly: GCF_028878055.3. NCBI lineage: Eukaryota > Metazoa > Chordata > Mammalia > Primates > Hylobatidae > Symphalangus > Symphalangus syndactylus. The sequence continues at coordinate 64,256,809 of NC_072429.2, read as the reverse complement.
GTTCATCTTTCCCCAAATTGGATCACAGGTTGCCAATATTACGGTCTCTGAAGTAGAACATGATTCTCTGAAAGTGTATCTAGGTCTTGTTCTTTCTTCTATCTTTAGTGCTTAGCCTAGTATCTCACGAGTAGTAAGAGCTGGGTCTGCGGAGAAGCTAAGTATGCACACAGTGCTAACCATTCCCAGGAGAGTCCAGTGCTTAGAAACATCCCTGGGGCCCAGGGAAATGATTACCTGCAGTTAGTCTTTTCTCCTCTAAGAAGAAAATTTCTTTTTATAGATGCTTCCCCTTACCACAATACATCAAAAATAGAAAAGAAGACATAAAAATCATTCAAGGCAATATTATCAAAGACAATAAACTAAAATATTTTCTTAAAATAACAAACCCTTGATATTTTATTATGTCAGGTTTGACTAGAAAAACGAAATCAGCTAAAACATGTCTAGACAGTGCCAAGTCCTCCTTCAACTTGCTCTTCTGACCACAAATGATACTTTGGGTGCTTTTATGCATAAACTCTCGCCTACATTAATGTTTGCAGTGCTCTTTGTTCATAAAGTTGCTGCCCAGGAAATTACCAGAAAGAAAAATTTGAAAGTGTCCTGAAGAGAGTGAAGAATCACTTGATTTTATGAACTTGCTCTTTGTTGACAGAGTAAAATAACACTTAAAGTATCACTCAATCTACTCTACCAAAGTGCAGTACAGGTTTAAGGAAATTACATTTAATTCAGACAAAAAGAAGACCTTAACACAAATGATTCAAAACTTGATAATCTATTTGGTTCAAATTCATTATCTAGTTTTTTACTTGTTCAGACAGTCTAAGTTTAATCTCCTTACTTTCAACTAATGTTGGTTTTATCTGTTAATTAAAAAAAGAAAGAAAGAAAAGAAAAGGAAGGAAGGAAGGAAGGAAGGAAGGAAGGAAGGAAGGAAGGAAGGGAGGGAGGGAGGGAGGGAGGGAGGGAGGGAGGGAGGGAGGGAGGGAGGGAGGGGAAGGGGAAAGGGAAGGGGAAGGGGAAGGGAAAACAGGCCAAAATACCTCTGACTTGCTGGTCATTGCATCACATTACCTGGGTCTAGGGTATATACTACACAATGAGCTTCATGAGCTTCATGAAGCCCTTGAAATTGTGGGCAAAATACTCTCCGTGTCTGGTTTTTTTTTTTTGGGAAGGGAGTTCAGATCCTTTATTAAATTGTCAAAGAGACTAAGAAAATATTAATAATCGTGGAGATACATGATCACCCAGTTCTCTTCCAATACTGAAATTTCTGTGACTATTTCAGAAATTCATGCAGGTGAATGTGATCATGAAAATAAGTAAAAACTGTGTAAATACCTTATTGGAATCACAGATTAGTCAACTTAAGAATAATTAGCAAATGGCTTATATGTATTAACCCTGTATCCTTTGAGATTGTTTACTATTGTTACAAAATTCAAAACCAACCCTCAATATACAAAAAGTTTAACAAATCAATAATAAATGAATGAAATACTCAACAGAAAAAAATAGAGCAAATGGCACCCCCCCTTTCCAAGCACCAACCTGGTGTGATATATATAAACATAAATATATCTACTTTAATGAGCTATATCTAATTATCTGTTTCTATATAACAAACCACCCCAAAACTAAGTGGCTCAATACAATCAATAATTGTTTATTATAGTACATCATGAGTCTGTGAATTGGCTAGAGGTTGGTGGAAACCATTTGGGCTTACACGTCTACAGGCTGGCTAGGGCTTTTACTCTTGGTTGAGAATGGCTAAGACAATACAGCCTAGACAGCTCAGCTCCATGCTTCTCCTCAGACCATTGGGCAAATACAGGTGTGTCATGCTCATGGTGATGGCAGATGAGCCAGAAGAAGCAAAAACTTTGAAGGTCTCTTAAGGTCTAGGTTGGAATAGCTTCACCATCACCACTGCCTCATACTGTTCTCAAGGCAAGTCATGTGACTGAAGGTTGAAGAAATACACCCTGCATCTTTAATGCAAAGAACTGAAAGTTATGGACAAAAGCATAAATACAGAATTCTGTATACTGAGGCTATTAATTAAGTTTATCGCATGGGCCAAACTTCTGAAGAGTCCGAACAGGAAGCAGGTTTATTTTTCTCCTGGCATTGCCTTATAATATGTTCTATTGAGTCTCCCTTCTCCCACCCCTTGACCATACCTTGAATTTTAGCTTATTTGCATTGAAACAGTCTATCTGAGTAATGACTCCTCACTTTTAGGCAAGAATATGTTCAGGCCAACCATATCCAACATCCAATTCAGAGCTTCAATTTTGTCAGGTTTCTTTGCTCACAGACTTGTAGAGGGGACAAGGGTGACAGTTCAGATCCCCCCTTGAAGGAAGGATGTGCCTCCCAGCTGCAAGGAGTGGATAGCAGACAGATCCAGCTGTCAGCCCCTTCAGGGCAGCCTCAGCTGCAGGGATCCCCCACCCAAGCCCACGCCCTATCTGAGCACCAGTATCCGGTGCCTGCAGTGGGGGCATAAAGGCCTGGCCAGTTGACCCCAACCCAGACAATGCTGGTGGGCAGTTCTTGCTGCAGAGCTCCTGCTGGGGTGGCTGAGGCTTCGTAGGACCTGCCTCGCTGTCTGCCTGAACCTGCTTCCTCCCTCTTGCTTTCACAAGTGTCAATCCCCATAAATATTTTTTGCACCCCAAACTCCACCTCAGCATCTGCTTCCAGAAAATTCAGCCTGTAACAGATTTGTTCTGTAACTATTTCCCCTCTCCTCCTGCTGACTTCTCCAGGGGATGTGCCAGGGAATGGGAGACCAGGGGTAAGGATGGAAAGGTCGTGTCACCGGTGCTGTTGTAATTCAGATGTGCTGTATCAATCTCTCTCTCCATCTAGCTATCTATACACATCTACACATACATGTCTATCTCTACCCATATATATCCATATGTATGTATCAATATCTTTCCATACATATGAACACATACGTATCTACAGCTATCCACACATATCTGAACATATATTGTATCACTACCTCAGTGGTAAAGGAAGGAAGATGGTATCACTGCTGCTGCTGTGATCAAGATGTGTGTAAGGCATCTAGCTATATCAATCTCTATCTAGCTATGCATAGATATGTAAACATACCTATATCTATCCATACATATCTATACATATGTATCTATATCTATCATACATATCAGAACATACATATATACATCTATCTATACATATCTACACATACATATGTATCTACATGTATCTATATATACATATCAAAAGAAAACTGTTTTTCTACTCAACAACACTAACACTCAATGTGTGGGTTTTTTCCACAGCAAGCAATTCTCCAATTCTCTGTGGATATCAACTGAGTGTCCTAAAATTAATTTAATTTTGACACCATCTGGAGCCACTTCATTAGCATAATGTGGCATCAGATTCCACTAATTAAGGGCTCAGACCCACAAGACTGACACTTTAAACACCAACTGCAAGTCCTGGGCCTCCCAAACTTTCAGACGCCTATAAATTAGGGGTTTCCACCATCCCTTTCTCAGGATTGGTAATTTGCTAGAATGGCTCACAGAACTCAGGAAAACAGTTTACTTTCTACCACTGGCTTATTAGAAGGGATACTACTGACTGGGCATGGTAGCTCAAGCCTGTAATTCCAGCACTTTTGGAGGCTGAGGAGAGAGGATCGCCCGAGGTCACAAGTCCAAGACCAGCCTGGCCAACATGGTGAAACCCCGTCTCTACTAAAAATACAAAAATTAGCCAGATGTGGTGGCACATGCCTGTAATCTCAGCTACTTGGGAGGCTAAGGCAGGAGAATCGCTTTAATCCAGGACGCAGCAGAGGCTGCAGTGAGCCAAGACCATGCCACTGCACTCCAACCTGGGTGACAGAGTGAGACTCCATCTCAAAAAAAAAAAAGAAAGAATGCTACTGAGGAACAGCCAGACGGAAGGCATGCATAGTTCAAAGCATGGGGGAGGGGCCCAGAGCTTCCATGCCCTCTCTGGCCAGCCTCCCAGTGTAGCAGGACAAGCCGCAGACAAAACCCCTCAGACACCGAGTTAAAGAAGAAAGGGCTTTATTCGGCTGGGAGCTTCGGCAAGATTCACATCTCCAAAAACCCTGCTTCTCGAGTGAGCAATTCCTGTCCCTTTTAAGGGCTTACAACTCTAAGAGGTCCGGGTGAGAAGGTCGTGTTCAATCGAGCAAGCAGGGGGTACATGACTAGGGGCTGCATGCACCAGTAATCAGAATGGAACAGAACAGAACAGGGATTTTCACAATGCTTTTCCATACAATGTCTGGAATCTATATCACAACCAGTTAGGTCAGGGGTCTATCTTTAACTAGGCCTTGGGCCCGGTGCCAGGCTGTCTGCCTGTGGATTTCATTTCTGCCTTTTAGTTTTTACTTCTTTCTTTGGAGGCAGAAATTGGGCATAAGACAATATGAGGGTTGGTCTCCTCCATTACCAGCACTTCAGTGTGTTCACCAAACTGGAAACTCTCCAATCTCTGTTGCTTAGGGTTCTTATGGAGGATCCATTACAAAGGCATGAATGATAAGATCATTGGCCACTGGTGATGGAACTCAATCTTCAGTTCCTCAGGATGTCAGGACTGGGGCTACATGGTTGATTCCTCTGGCAGCTGGCCCCATCCTGAAGCTGCCTAGGGCCTACCAAGAGTCATCTCATTAGCACAAACTCAAGAAGAATTAAAAAAGGCTTGTTCTGAATAACAAAAGGTGTTCTTCTCACCCCTACCACTCAGAAAATTCCACGAGTTTTAGGAACTCTGTGCCAGGAACTGGGAATAAAGACCAAATATATGTATTTCTTGTTCTATCACAGTATCTTTATCTATCTATCATCATTTCCCACCTGCTTATCCTGCCTCCATGTATCCCCCTTCTAGGCATACCTTCATTTTTGTGGGGATAAGGGAAGACTGCCTCATGGCCACCCAGAGGTGTATGGGGGTAGATGCTTCTCTGCCCTCTGCTCACCTCTGCTTTGAGTCTCTGGTCCCATACAGAGTGGCTTGGACAGCGGTAAGAATCTTGTCCTTCCTGTCTGCTCCTGCCCCTGTGGCCTCTGGCAAGAGGCCTTACCTTCCCTTATATACGTGTTCTGAATGCCCTACAATCCCATTGTTTTTATAAGTAAGTAGATTTTACTAGAGTTTCAGAAATAGCTATAAAAAATTGCAATGTGGAATTAAAATTTTAAACTGGATGCTTAATAGGACTGATCACAGAGTTCAAGGGAAAAACAAAGAAAAATTAAATCCTTCACATGAGATCTCCCTTGCATACACCTTGTAGTTAGCCTTATTTTCCTGTATAGGATATTTCCCCCTCTCTGCCCCTCAGAGAGCTACCCCTTCAAACTTCTCTACAACCTCCAAATCTCCTTTTCCTCTGGAATTTGTTCCTTCACCCACCAAGGAAATTCCTAGAATGCAAGTATCACTGATGTCTAAATTATCGAGTAAAGCAACATCTTTGGAGATTGATAGAAAGGTGAATAACTGGATTGCAGTTTCACAGTTCACAGTAGATTTGGAAACTTTTTTTCTAAAAGTATCTTTGCATTTTATTTTAAATGGCAATAAATGCACTCCATTTTTGCTCTTGTCTCCTGTGGATGACAAAGGACATGCTCTGCCACCCTCATCTTTTCCTTAAAAGTCCCCCCCCCAACTCCTGCCCCAGATCTATCTACACACAAGTTAGGCTTCATTCCACCAAAGAAAGCATGGCATTAAAAACAAAAACAAAAACAAAAAAACCTATTGGCTATCTCTTCTGTTTCAAAACATGGGACAAAATTTCACATGATCTTTTTGAAATATTGTGATGATGGCTGGGCACAGTGGCTCACATCTGTAATCCCAGCATTTTGGGAGGCTGAGGCAGGCAGATCACCTGAGGTCAGGAGTTCAAGACCAGCTGGGCAACATGGCAAAACCCTGTCTCTACTAAAAATACAAAAAAATAGCCAGGTGTGGTGGCACACACCTGTAATCCCAGCTACTCGGGAGGCTGAGGCAGGAGAATTGCTTGAAACCCGGCGGCAGAGGTTGCAGTGAACCGACATTCACACCACTGCACTCCAGCCTGGGCCACAGAGCAAGACGTCAGCTCCAAAAAGAAAAGAAATATTATGATGACATCCTTTTGTAGTATAATAAATTTGGTTAAGCTTAAATAATTTTTTCAAATATTATTTAGTACAAACAGAATATATCAAGCTTGCTTGGCTATGTAGCAAGAAAAACTGACTTGTAATAATCAACCCTGAGATATATCTCAGCAATATGATCAAACATTCAAAGCTAATATTCAACCAAGACAACACTGGGTCCATCTTTCTGAAAAAGTAAGGCAAGACAATGCAAACCAATGATCTTATATTCAGCCAAGCTCTCCTTCAACTATTGTGGCTACAGAAAAGAGGTTTTGTTTTATCTTGTTCTTAACTTTTATTTTAGGTTCAGGGGCACATGTGAAGGTGTGTTATGTAGGTAAACTCCCATCACAAGGTTTGTTGTACAGATTATTTCATCACCCTGGAGTTAAGCCTAGTACCCAGTAGTTATTTTTTCTGTTCCTCTCCCTCCTGCCCCTCCACCCTCAAGTGGGCCCCAGTGTCTGTTGTTCCCTTCTTTGTGTTGAGTTCTCATTTAGCTTTCACTTATAAATGACAGCATGTGGTATTTGGTTTTCTGTTGCTGCATTACTTTGCTAAGGATAATAACCTCCAGTTCCTTCCATGTTCCTGAAAAAGACATGATTTCATTCTTCTTTATGGCTGCATAATATTCCATGGTATATATGTATCACATTTTCTTTATCCAGTCTGTTATCGGTGGGCATTTAGGTTGATTCCATGTATTTGCTATTGTGAATGGTGCTGCAATGAATATTCGCATGCATGTGTCTTTATGGTAAAATGATTTATATTCTTCCGGGTATATACCCAGTAATGGGATTGCTGGATGGAGTGGTGGTTCTGTTTTTAGCTCTTTGAGGAATCACCATACTGCTTTCCACAATGGCTGAACTAATTTACACTCCCACCCACAATCTATAAGTGTTCCCTTTTCTCCGCAACCTCACCAGCATCTATTTTTTGACTTTTTAATAATAGCCATGCTGACTGGTGTGAGATGGTATCTCATTGTGGTTTTGATTTCCATTTCTCTAATGATCAGTGATATTGAGCTTTTTTTCATATAATTGATGGCTGCATGTATGTCTTGTTTTGAAGAGTATCTTCATGTCCTTTGCTCACTTTCTAATGCAACATCTTTGTTCATAATATTTTATGAACAAAATATTCATAAATATGTATATAATATATTATGAATATAATTATATTGTGAATATTATTATATTATGAATATAATTATATTGTGAATATTATTATATTATGAATATAATTATATGTGAATATTATTATATTATGAATATAATTATATTGTGAATATTATTATATTATGAATATAATTATATTGTGAGTATTATTATATTATGAATATAATTATATTATGAATATTATAAATATTTATTTGTTGTTTGCTTTTCTCTTGTTTAAGTACTTTATAGATGTTGGATATTAGACTTTTGTCAGCTGCATAGTTTGCAAATATTTTCTCCCACTCTTTAGGTTGTCTGTTTATTCTGATGATAGTTTCTTTTGGTGTGCAGCAGCTCTTTAGTTTAATTAGATCCCATTTGTCAATTTTTGCTTGTGTTGTTATTGTTTTTGGTGTCTTTGTCATGAAATCTTTGCTCGTTCTTATGTCCAGAATGGTATTGCCTAGGATGTCTTCCAAGGTTCCTATATTTTGGGTTTTGCATTTAAGTCTTTAATCCATCTTGAGTTGATTTTTTTGTATGGTGTAAGGAAGGAGTCAATCTTCTGCATGTGGCTAGCTAGTTAACCAGGCACCATTTACTGAATAGGGAGTCTTTTCCCCATTGCTTGCTTTTGTCAGCTTTGTCAAAGATCAGATGGTCATAGGTGTGTAGTCTTATTTCTGGGCTCTCTATTCTATTCTATTGGTCTATGTGCCTGTTTTTGTACCAGTACTATGCTGTCTTGGTTACTGTAGCCCTGTAGCATGGTTTAGAGTCAGGTAACATGATGCTTCCAGTTTTATTCTTTTTGCTTAGGATTGCCTTGGCTATTCAGGCTCTTTTTTGGTTCCATATTAATTTTAAAATAGCGTTTTTCTAGTTCTGTGAAGAATGTCATTGGTAGTTTGATAGGAATAGCATTGAATCCGGAAATTGCTTTGGGCAGTATGGCCATTTTAATAATATTGATTATCTTATCCATGAGCATGGAATGTTTTTCCATTTGTTTGTGTCATCTCTGATTTCTTTCAGCAGTTATATGTAATTCTCATTGCAGAGATCTTTCACACCCCTGGTTATCCGTATTCCTAGGTATTTTATTCTTTTTGTGGCTATCACAAATGGGATTGTCTTCCTGATTTGGCTGTTGGCTTGGCTTTGTTGGTGCATAGAAATGTTAGTTATTTTTGCACATTGATTTTGTATCCTGCAACTTTGCTAAAGTTGTTTATCAGCTGAAGGAGCTTTTGGGCCAAGACTATGGGGTTTTTCTTGATATAGAATCATGTTATCTGTAGACAGGGATAGTTTGACTTCCTCTCTTTCTATTTAGATTCCCTTTCTTCCTCATGCATGATTTCCCTGGTCAGAATTTCCAATACTATGTTGAATAGGGGTAGTGAGAGAGGGCATCCTTGTCTTGTGCTGGTTTTCGCGGGGAATGCTTCCAGCTTTTGCCCATTCAGTATGATGTTGGCTGTGGGTTTGTTATAGATGGCTTTTATTACTTGTCATAGTATGTTCCTTCAGTATCTAGTTTTTAACATGTTGAATTTTATCAAAAGTCTTTTATGCATCTATCCAGATAATCATGTGTTTTTTGTCCTTAGTTCTGTTTATATGATGAATCACATTATTGATTTGCATATGTTTAACAAACCTTACATCCCAGGGATGATGCCTACTTGATTGTGGTGGATTAGCTTTTTGATATGCTGCTAGATTCTGTTTGCAAGTATTTTGTTGAAGATTTTTGCATTAATGTTCATCAAGGATATTGGCCTGAAGTTTCTTTTTTTTTTTTTTTTTGTATCTCTGCCAGGTTTTGGTATCAGGATCATGCTGACCTCATAGAATGAGTTGGGGCGGAGTCCCTCCTCCTCAGTTTTTTGGAATAGTTTCAGTAGGAATGGTACCAGCTCTTCTTTGTACATCTGGTAGAATTTGGCTATGAACCCATCTAGTTCAGGGCTTTTTTTGATTTGTAGGCTATTTATTAGTGATTCATTTCAGAGACCGTTATTGGTCTGTTCATGGAATTAATTTCTTCCTGATTCAGTCAGTCTTGGGAGCATGTATGTGTCCAGGAATTTACTCATCTCTTCTAGGTTTTCTAGTTTGTGTGCATAGAGGTGTTTGGAGTAGTTTCCAATGGTTATTTTTTATTTCTGTGGGGTCAGTGGTAACATCCCCCTCATCATTTCTAATTATTTATTTGGATTTTCTCTCTTTTATTTTGTATTAGTCTAGCTGATTATCTATCTTATTAATTTTTTTAAAAAACCAACTCCTGGATTTGTTGATCTTTTGAATTTTTTTCATCTTGATTTTCCTCCAGTTCAGCTCTGACTCTCGTTATTTCTTGTCTTCTGCTAAATTTGGGGTTGATTTGTTTTTGCTTCTCTAATCTTTCTGTTGTGATGTGTAGAAGGCATAATGGCATAATCTACATGGAAACTCATAAACAGATGTGGAACTTCACATCTTGATGATAGCCAAGACATCATATTCCCAAGTGCATAGAGAAAATTCTTTTAAAACTTGATTTTATATTTGGTTACAAATAAAACATTAGTAAGTTTGGTAAAGTAGAAATATTACAAGCATGCTCTTTGATCACAATGCCATAAAACTCAAAATCATTAACAAAGTCAAAGGCCCTCCTACATAGAAAGTTTAATTCTTAGAGAAAAGGGGAAATAAAGACTCAAATAAAAGAATTCCTAAAACAAATTTAATGAAAACATGTGCATCAGAATCTCTGATACATGAAAAGCAGTGATCGGAGAATTTATAATAAACATTCTAATTTTAAAAATTGAAAAAATGAAAAAAAACTTGAGAAAAATTCTCAACTTAAGAGACAACAACAATGAAACAGAAACAGAAAGAAAGCATAAGACAAATAATAAAGATAAACGCAGAAATTAATGGGTTAGAAAATAAAAAATAATACACCTAATTAGTAAGTCAAAATATACTATTTTCTTTTTAATAAATAAACACTAGTTATCTTAATTTAGAAAAAGGGAGGAAGCACACATATACAAAAATGAGAAATTACAAAATTACAAAATAATTTCAGAAACATAGATGAAATAATTTCACTGAGAAACAAAGTTTAGCAAAAGTAACCCAAGTAGAGGTAGATAAATCAATTTACTGAAAGACAAACAGAAGGGTTTCAAGGAACTATATTGTAAAAGAAGCACTGACCCCAGGGTGTTCCACAGGAGAATTCTACCAAACTTCAAAACCATATTGTCCCAGTGTTCTATAAACTGTTCCAGAGCATGGACAATGAAGGAGAAATTTTCAGTGTTTTCATTAATCAAGTAGAACATTAAGAATTAAACAGATTAAGAGATCACATACATAACAACAAAAATTCAGACAAATATAATTTATAAATATCAATACAAAAATATTAAATAAAGTATTGGCAAACAGAGTACAACTTCTTGGGAAAATAACAATAACCAATTGGTATCTACCCCAAAATGCAAGGTAGAGCAATGTTAGGACATCCATTAACATAATACAGCTTACTAAAAGACCTAAAGAGAAAAATTACGATTATTTCCATAGGTGCTGAAAAAGACTTTGACAAAATTTGATACTAACACAGATGAAAATATTCAAGAAAATAGGAAATGTTAAAGTTATTTACACTTAGATCAGGAACAAGGCAAGAATGTTCATACTAAATTCAGCATTATACTGAATGTGCTGGTCATTGCATTAAATTAAACAAGAGACAGCAAGGAAAAGCACCAGAACTGGCAAACTACAACTTGTAGAAGATACGAGAACCGATCTAGAAAAGTCTGGAGAATCATAAACCAACTCAAACAATAAGAGAATTCAGGTAGTTGGAAGAATATAAACTTTATAACATACAGAAATTAATGGCCTTTAGCTGAGTGTGATGGTGTATGCTGGTAGTCCCAGCTACTTCAGAGGCTGAGGCAAGAGGATCTCTTGACCCCAGGAATTCAAGGCTGCAGTTAGCTATGATCACGCAACTGCCCCAGCCTGGGCAACAGAGTGAGACTCCATCTCTTAAACAAACAAACAAACAAACAAACAAAACCAGAAAATCAGAAATTAACATTAATGACCTTCATATATTAAGCCAATAACAAGTAGGAGAAAAGTCTGGTTTTACAAACACAATTAAAAAGATAAAAATACTTAGGAATAAACAAATTACATATACAAAACCTATACAATGGAAAAATTAAAAATTTTCTGAAAGACCAACAAACAGTTGTGAACAAATAAAAATGCATTTCTTATTCTTATATAAAATGACTTAACATCACAAGGTATCAGTTCTCCCTAAATTAATCTGTAAATTTGATACAATCCTCAAAAAATACCAAAAAGCTTCTTTACCAAGGTAGACATGTTGATACTAAAATTCATATACAATCAAAAATGCAAGAATAACCAGAAAAACATTGAAAAGAAAAAAACTATGAGAGGAGGCTAGCTCTTTGAGAAATTAAAACATAATTCAAAGCATCTATAATTAAGTAGTGTGCTATTGGTTTATTGTGTAATAGACAGTAAACTAGAATTAAAAGTCCAGAAACAGAACCACATACATATGGAATACTATAAAGGTGACATTTCAAATCACTGTTGCAAAGATGTACTTTTTAATAAAAGGTACTGAGAAAACTGGGTAGTCATTAGGGAAAAGGTAAAACTATATCCACAGCTTATATCATGCACAAACTGTATCTATAACTTATATCATGCACAAACTATATCCATGACTTACACCACGCACAAGAATTATCTCCAGATAGGTCAAAGATGAAAGTATGAAAAATGAAGCCGGCAGGGCATGGTGACTTATGCCTGTAATCCCAGCACTTTTGGGTGGATCACCTGAGGTCAGGAGTTCAAGACCAGCTTGGCCAACATGAGGAAACCCCGTCTGTACTAAAAATACAAAAAATTAGCTGAGTGGGGTGGTGGGCACCTGTAATCCCAGCTACTCGGGAGGCTGAGGCAGGAGAATCACTTGAACCCAGGAGGCAGAGGTTGCGGTGAGCAAAGATCACATCACTTCACTCCAGCCTGGGCAGCAAGAGCGAAACTCCATCTCAAAAAAAAAAAAAAGAAAACACGCAAGTACTAGAAGTAACAGTAAAGATTTTGTAACCCTGATTAGGGAAAGATTTTCTAACCATGCCTCAAAATCTAACTGTAATAAAAGATAAACTTGATTACCTAAAAAAAAAATTTAAGATCTTTTAAGTTACAAAAAAAATCATAAAAGTCAAAGATAACTTAGAAATCAGGAGAAAATAATTATAACATATGTCATAAATACAAGGATAACATCCCTAATACATAATAAATTCAAACTGCAGGGGGGAAAAGGCCAAAAATCTCATCAGAAATGGGCAAAATATATGACAATTTATTCATTAAAATATTTATAATTTAGACCCTAAAAATATGAAAAGGTGCTCAAACTTACACCTCATTAGCAAAATGCAAATTAAAACTACCCTGAGACATCATTTCTCACCTAAGAATTTGGCAAAAATTAAAAAGTATGATAAGACATTCAGTTGGGGAGATGGGAAAACAGGACTCTCATAGCTTACTGGTGAGAACAGATAGACATAATTCTTTTAGAGGAGAATCTGGCAATATCTAATGAAACTACGTAAGTATTTATTTTTTGACTTAAAGAACTCACCCTAAAGTTACATCCCCAACAATAAGAAAATACATATGAACAAGATTGTTACTTGCAACTATGTTGGTAATTACAAAATATTGAAAATAATCTAATGCCCATACCTAGGAGAGCAGTTGAATAAACTATGGTACATCCACACATAGTCTACTGTGCAGTGTATAAAAAGATGGGGAAGATCTTTCTGAACTAGAGAGAGGAACGCTGAAAGCTAGGTACAAAAGGGCATGTATATCGTGCTTTCTTTTTTAGAGACAGGATCTTGCTCTGTTGACCAGGCTGGAGTGCAGTGGTACAATCAAAGCTCCCTGCAGCCTTGAATTCTTGGGCTCAATCCTCCCACTTCAGCCTCTTGAGTAGCTGGGAATACAGGCACATGCCACCACACTCAGCTATTTTGCTGCTTTTTGTATAAGAAAGAGTATGAATCTGCTCATTTCTATTAATAGAAACAGAAAGAATAAAACATAAATAAATGAAATAGGTTACATACAGGTGGTGGTGGAAAATGACGTAGGAAAAATGAAGAGGTGAAAATGGGTTTGAAGGGAAGGGAAGAGACTTTTGCTTCTCTGAATGTGCTTTTGTGTACAGTTTTGATTCTTAGAACCATCTTATATCTAGATGTCTAAATGCCAAGGTTGTAAAAGACAAAGAATTCCTGAGGAATTTTTCCAGATCATAAGAGATTAAAGATACAAAACTCCTACATTCAATGTGTAAGCCTCTTCCTTTTCTTTTGTAATGAAAGGCATGTGGAACAATTGGCAAAATTTTGAATAAAGTCTGTAAATTAGACAATAGTGCTGTAGCAATTTTAATCTCCTGATTATGGTATTTATTCTGTGGGGAGGTAAGAGAATGTCCTTATTCATAGAAAATACATATCAGAGTACTCCTCCCTCTGTCTTTCACTCTTTCTTGGTCTCTCACACACACCTGCATACAGAAAGAGAATAAATTTTAATTATCTAAAATTACTTTTATATATTTATATAATTACATAAAATTACTTTGATATATTTATGTGTCAATTAAGATTTTTTATTGTCAAGTTAATTTTAAGGATTTTCAACTGTCGCTATACATTAATTAAAATGAAATTCTAGAATTCTTAATAAAAACTACAAAACAGTCAAAATATGTTGGTGGGTATCAGTCTAAAAGCTGACTGCCTAGAAAATTTGTGCCTGGATTCCATCAAAACTTGAGGAATTTTAATGAGATAAAAAAATTAGTCAGCCGGGCATGGTGGCTCATTCCTGTAATCCCAGCACTTTGGGAGGTGGAGGCAGGCAGATTACTTCAGCCCAGGAGTTCGAGATCAGCTTGGGCAACATGGTAGAACGTCATCTTCACAAAAAATACAAAAATTAGCAGGGTGTGGTGGTGCATGCCTGTAGTCCCAGCTACTAGGGGTGTTAAGGTGGAAGGATGGCTTGAACCCGGGAGGTGGAGGCTGCTGTGAGCTGAGATCATGCCACTGCACTCCAGCCTGGGCGACAGAGCAAGACTCTGTCAAAAAAAAAAAATTTTTTTTTGAAAGGTCAATCAAAGTAAGAAGAAAATAATAAAGGCTGGTGAAGAAAGCTTGGCTGTGCCCAGTCTCTTATGTCTTCTCTTCTACCATAAATCCCACCGGCAATAACAACTCAAGAATCTCAAGCATTGGAAAAGCCAAAACAAGGGAGAGGTAGGGGACCTCCAAGGTCTCATTTGGCCACTCAAATCTCCTATGACAGCTTCATGTTCTGCCTACCCATTGTCAAAGCACACCAGCTCAGCATCCTTAAGCGGCATAAATTCTTTAAGCAACGCGATCTCAACGTGGTTAGAGCCATGTCACGACGTGGCTCTTTGTGTAGACTGTGGATTTGAAATGGTAAATATAACCAAAATGCTTTGCTGTGTGAGCCTAGCCTTAAACTGCTATGATGATCCCCACAACAGCTGCCATTCCATAGACACTTTTCTTTTCTCACCTTCAGGATTACATGGGGCTCCCGTGGAAAAAATGCAAACCTCTGCCGAATAGTCTTACTGCAAAGTCAAACTTTGAACTGATTTCATGTTTTAATAAGTGTGTCAAAGGGAATTATGTTTTATTAAAATGCCATTCATGATAACCACTGTAGATACTAGTAGTAGATCCTGATGAAACTTTCCCCATAAGTCTTTCTAGATATTTAGACATGGTGGACAGCAAAACTTCCCCTATGGGAGAGAGGCTTTGTAAAGTTCTCCTACGGAAGATGAACAAGTCCGTCTCTCATCAACTGTCAGACTCACAGGACAAGGTTTTCTCAAGATATTAATTTCTTTTTTTTCTTTTTTCTTTTTTCTTTTTCTTTTCTTTTTTTTTTTTTTTTTTTTTTTTTTTTTTTTTTTTTTTTTGAGACAGTCTTGCTCTGTTGTCCAGACTGGAGTGCAGTGGTGCAATCTCGGCTCACTGCAACTTCCACCTCCTGCGTTCAAGCGATTCTCCTGCCTCAGCCCCCTAAGTAGCTGGGATTACAGGTGCACACCACCACACTCAGCTAGTTTTTTGTATTTTTAGTAGAGACGAGGTTTCACTATGTTGGCCAGGCTGGTTTGGAACTCCTGACCTCAGGTGATCCACCTGCCTCGGCCTCCCAAAGTTCTGGGATTACAGATGTGAGCCATCATGCCTGGGCTCAATATATTAATTTCTTATTCTCAGCTTTACGCTCTATGGTGCCAGTGTAACTGGAAAACCTTAAATGTCTTTTTCCTCTTTTTTTTTTTTTTGAGACAGAGTCTTGCTCTGTCACCCAGGCTGGAGTGCAGTGGTGCGATCTGGCTCACTGCAAGCTCCACCTCATGGGTTCATGCCATTCTTCTGCCTCAGCCTCCCGAGTAGCTGGGACTACACGTGCCCGCCACCACGCCTGGCTAATTTTTTATATGTTTAGTAGAGACAGGGTTTCACCGTGTTAGCCAGGATGGCCTCAATATCCTGACCTCGTGATCCACCCACCTCAGCCTCCCAAAGTGCTGGGATTACAGGCGTGAATCACCACACCCAGCCAAATATCTTTGTTCTTGCTGTATATTTCTTGAGTTCCTCCCATAGCTCAGGCTCTAAGCGAGGCTAAATTTTATCCTAAAACCATGGGATTCTTCAATCGAAGTCCCACACAGGCCAAGTTTAGCATTGGTAGAAGATGACAAAGGCAAGATGATGTAAATTAGCCAGGATGTTCAGAATGCCCAAGGCATAAGAATACTTCATTGAGAAGGCAGCATTTTTGCAGGACCTTGAGATAAACACTGAATTTTTTAGAGACTTGACCTCCATTACAGTTGCTAAGCTCTACACCTAGCTAGAATTTCTACCTGTGTGATCCCAAGGCAATGCTCACGTAGTAACCTATGGCTGGGTCCTCTTGCCTAGAAAGCCCCTGGGTATACAAGATGCCAAAAAGAACATGCCAGGCTTAATATTCCTTTCCCCACAGACAAAAATGTCTTTGAAAATTATGCGATGATATTTAGAAGGAAACAACAAAATTATTTCTTATATCAATGATTTTTTTAAAAATTTAAATTAGTAAAGTTGCCTCTAAGTTCTTTGCTAAACACAATCTATCATAACACAGGAGTTGTTAAAGTTATAATGCCATAACCTCAAACAAAAGAAAGAAAGATGATTTAATGAAAACGGACTTTCAAAATTGTATAAAAATCTCCTATAAATATTTTAAAAGTCGTTTCATATGAATACATCTTTACAGAAAGCATCCTCAGAAAAGAAGCACAGGATGAGAAGATGAATTAATCTGAAATGAACATAAATTAGACAAGTTGACATTTTACTCCAAACAAACCAGAGTAATGATTTACCTAGTTCTGTATGAAAATGTGTCTAAGTATTCTCTCTCTCTCTCTCTCATTGTACTAAACACCGGAATTTTTTTTCTAAACTTTTCCTCCTACTTGACTTTTTCATGTTTATTTGGTTTTGAATAACACTTTGACAACTTGATATTCCCTGCCCTGGTCTCCAGTGTGCTCTCTTTATCACAGTTTCATTTTTTATTGTCTCCTGTTTTTGCCCAAATTGAAAAAAGTTTCTAAGTCGTTTTCTCTTATGGAACTGATCATTTACATAAGTAGTAGCCAATAGAGACAGTTGGCATGAAACCAAGAGGGAGCCTCCATTTTGATGACTACTTTCAAAGAGCCTCAATACACCTTTTTCCATGTCCATACCCATTCTAAAGGACTCAGTGCAACCTAGCTATTGCTCATGATTTTTCACCTCAGTGATTCAACTGCTCATCAAATTGACTTTTATGGCTCTTAAAAAGAATGTTTTGTAAAGCTTGAAAGTGTCTCAGGAAAATGAAGACCACACATCTAGGGCTGAGGCACCTAAAGCCTTAGTAGATCCAGATCCTCTGGAATTGTGCCAAATGTCCTCATGCCACTTGCACAGATGACGCTCCGTGGTTTACTGGTTCTGCATCTAGAGATGAATTTAGTGATGGAAATGAGGCAGTGAAAAACTTCAATCAACATATGATATTAATGGTATATAAACAGTAGTTCCAGGAACAGCATGCTTCAAATAGCTAAATAATATGTCCACCTGGTACCAAACAACCAGAACCAGAGTAGCAAGTGTGTTTCTAATTAAAATACTTCAAGTATGACCAAACAAAACCCACTGGTGTATCTGTGCTGCTCAGATTTGGAAAAGAGAGGCCCAGTGGGCATCAAAGATGGCACCTGCCCTTCCACTCCCCAACCCTCAGGCTCACTCACATTTTTGGCCACAACTAAAAAGGCTCTGTTTTCTATAATTTATAGATGAACCATCAGTTTTATATTTATTATAATTTATAACGAACCATCAGATTTAATTTTTATAAGACATAGTACCAGAATCAAAGATAACCATGAGTATATGAACTTCCCTAAAATGTTTTAGAAGAATTTACCTGGAAATAAAACTTCAAAATGTTACCCCAATCCCATGTCAGTTAGCCAAAGTGCAGCATGTGTGTGTGAGTGCATGTGTGTGTGAATGTGTGTGTGTATAGAAGAGGGCATGAACAATCTTAGAACAGTAAGAAGGTGAGTCTTCTCAAAGGAATGTGAGTTTAATTGTTTAAATTCCAAGTGAACTTCAAAGAAATGGAAATAACAGCTTTGGCTAGAATGCAGATTGACAGCGAAGTGTGGAACATAATAATGACAGAAAGTCAGCATGTTGTGATTTGCTTTGGTTTTCACATGTTCCTTTCTTCATAAACCTGTGACTATGTATGAAGAATAGACTTCATTTTTAATGTAAGTAATCTTTCTCATAGATTCAATTCCCGATGTGACTTTTTCAGAACTAAATTGTCTAACAAGACTGCTTAATATTTTAAATACTCAGTTCACTGTCTTAATTACAGACCAAAACTGCACTGTGGGCCCACACTACCCTCCTGACTCTGCATATTGACCAAGTTCAGTGAATAATAACACACCTCTTTTCCCTGCCTTTTCAGGTAATCACACTGTGGAGGTCATACAAACAGTTTTTGTGTTGGAAAAGCCAAAATAGTATGCTATTGAAATGCAAATGCCAGGGAAACTGGCAGTTTTCCCTCATTTCTAGACTCTAACTGCAGGGAAAGTGCATGATATATAAACAGTAGTGCATGATATGTAAATGGTAGTGCATGATATATAAACAGTAGTTCCAGGAACAGCGTGCTTCAAACAGCGTGCTAGTCCATTTTTACATAGAAGTGTGTAATCAAAGAAAAAGAAAAGTGTAATTTTTAATATTTTTGAGAAAGACACACTATATCCTCCAAAATGGCATACTCTGCAGGCTTTACTTAGACATTGTTTTAAAATGATTCATCATAAAGAATATAACATCTTTTGAGTAAAATAGGTAGAAGTAGGTAATTTAAATAACAAACAGAGCAGTAAAATTCTCAATGTTCTCAAGGCAAACCTTTATTCCCTCATTCCCATTCATGCTGCATTGACTCCAAGCATCCCGGTCAAAGTTGGTACAGTCTCATCCTGTTGTCAAAGACAACTGGATGTCAAAAATACATACGATCCTAGTTACTGACTGACTCCTGAGCAGTTCCTCATTGCCGGGCACTAGGCTAAAGCCTGAGGATATAAAACATGAATAAGTCATCATCTCTATTCTTGAATCAGTACTGAGAGGAGTGAGAGAATCAAAGGTTCAAATTTATAAGATGTTTTAAAGCAGGTTGTGAAAAAAGGGCTATCGATGCACAAAAAGAGGGCAACGGAATCTATGGGGACCATCAAGAAAGGATTCATGGACTAAATGGTATTTGAGTTGGACCTTGAAAGAAGTTCGCTGGGCAAAAAGAGGAAGCTCAAAGCGCCATGTTCAGAGACATAGCACTGTGAACACGGGTGTGCTCCAGGAGAGGCTAGTGCTGCTCAGTGCAGCTGCAATCCTCTTTGTCCATTTGCCAACAGGCATCTTGAAGCTGGGCCAGGATCCTCTGCTGGACTATTCAAGAGCTGTTCCTATCTGGTTTGTTTACCACTTGGGTACAACTCCATATTGGATGGCTGCTGAGTGGTTCTTGGAGACAGAATACTGCTAATGCTTTGTAGTTGAACAACCCTTTTATTTTTAAAAACTGCTTTTAAATTCTCTTTCTGGCATATATCCAGTAGCTGATTTGAGCTCTTGAGGTCTGATCTCAATTGAAAATAGATTATCTATATAACTCAAGCAAAATGACCCTCTTTATAACATTTTCTGGAAAATGTTGGCAAGAGATTGTTTAAATTTCTTCTCCATCAAAAAAAAATCCTGCGTATGTTCCATGTACCTCTCCTTAGTAGATCTCACCTACCTTTGACCTCTCCCAGCTTGGACCCCTGCCCTTCATCTGCTCATAATTCTCCCATGTAGACATGTTCACTAGTGGGCAAACATGCTTTAAAATAAGTCTTTGTCCATTTTATCATGTACAAGAAATAAGTATTTTATCCAAGTTTCTGTGAAGTGTGTGTGTTATACATGCTTCAAGAGCTACTGTTATGTCAATTATCCAGGTGCAAAGCTTTGACGCTTGAAAGTAACCACACCATAGTTTGGGTAGAATTGAAGACAACTAAGACCTTTCCTCAAAATACCAAAAATGGATTATTTAGAACAACTTAAGAAATTGTTTCCCTCACTACTATGGCATGGTGCCCATGGCATAGCTAGCGTCCTCCTTCATTGTAGGACCTGTTTGTGCGAGCAGTGCCTCCATTGGGGAATTATTAGAGTTCTACTTAATCTCCCAGTTAAGCAAAACTGATACACTAAAAACCCATCCTTCTACTATTTTCTAAGATGGGGAAAGTATTTTTTTTTTGTATATATATATATTTTTTTAATTTTTATTTTTTTTTTTATTTATTATACTTTAGGTTTTAGGGTACATGTGCACAATGTGCAGGTTTGTTACATATGTATCCATGTGCCATGTTGATTCCCTGCACCCATTAACTCGTCATTTAGCATTAGGTATATCTCCTAATGCTGTCCGTCCCCCCTCCCCCCACCCCACAACAGTCCCCGGAATGTGATGTTCCCCTTCCTGTGTCCATGAGTTCTCATTGTTCAATTCCCACCTATGAGTGAGAACATGCGGTGTTTGGTTTTTTGTCCTTGCGATAGTTTACTGAGAATGATGTTTTCCAGTTTCATCCATGTCCCTACAAAGGACACGAACTCATCATTTTTTATGGCTGCATAGTATTCCATGGTGTATATGTGCCACATTTTCTTAATCCAGTCTATCGTTGTTGGACATTTGGGTTGGTTCCAACTCTTTGCTATTGTGAATAGTGCCGCAATAAACATACGTGTGCATGTGTCTCTATAGCAGCACGATTTATAGACCTTTGGGTATATATCCAGTAATGGGATGGCTGGGTCAAATGGTATTTCTAGTTCTAGATCCCTGAGGAATCGCCACACTGACTTCCACAATGGTTGAACTAGTTTACAGTCCCACCAACAGTGTAAAAGTGTTCCTATTTCTCCACATCCTCTCCAGCACCTGTTGTTTCCTGCTTTTTTAATGATGGCCATTCTAACTGGTGTGAGATGGTATCTCACTGTGGTTTTGATTTGCATTTCTTTGATGGCCAGTGATGATGAGCATTTCTTCATGTGTTTTTTGGCTGCATAAATGTCTTCTTTTGAGAAGTGTCTGTTCATGTCCTTTGCCCACTTTTTGATGGGGTTGTTCGTTTTTTTCTTGTAAATTTGTTTGAGTTCATTGTAGATTCTGGATATTAACCCTTTGTCAGATGAGTAGGTTGCAAAAATTTTCTCCCATTCTGTAGGTTGCCTGTTCACTCTGATGGTAGTTTCTTTTGGGAAAGGATTCCCTATTTAATAAATGGTGCTGGGAAAACTGGCTAGCCATATGTAGAAAGCTGAAACTGGATCCCTTCCTTACACCTTATACAAAAATTAATTCAAGATGGATTAAAGACTTAAATGTTAGACCTAAAACCATTAAAATCCTACAAGAAAACCTAGGCAATACCATTCAGGACATAGGCGTGGGCAAGGACTTCATGTCTAAAACACCAAAAGCAATGGCAACAAAAGCCAAAATTGACAAATGGGATCTCATTAAACTAAAGAGCTTCTGCACAGCAAAAGATGGGGAAAGTATTTTTTCAATAGTATTGTAGTTTCTTACTTGACATGCACAGATGGTACTATTCATGTGCCAGCTAATTCAGCAGTTCATATTATAATATGAAATATGTTAAGGGCACAAGGTATTTTGTACATGCTTCCACATACAAGTAAGACATTTAACATGGTTTAATGTGCAAAGCACATGTGGGATTATGAGTCTGTTTCCATCCCTCCTTCCTCTTCCATTTTCCCATGTACTTCCTGCCACATACTGTCCACCCTTTACCCTTCTGGGTAACAGTCCCGTGGTACTGAGCTGAACCTCACATTGTCACTAGAAGAATGTAGCTAGAGGAACATGAGTTTTGAATTTATTAGGAAGTCAATGTATCCTCTCATCTAGCCCAGAGAAACCTCAGATCTTTCAAGGTTTCTCCAAATTCATTCCTTCAAACCTGCTCTTTGGTTTTCAAGTCTGTTTTGTTTTTAATACATTTACCAATTGCTACCATGTGCAAGCACTACATGCTCTTGGAATCTGTTCATCTTTGCAAATGTCTGGCTATATCTTGTCTCACTGGCTAGTTTTCCCTGGTGATGAGATCTCGGTTCTTTATTATAGGGCAAGAGAACAGACAAGGACTGGACCCTGAAAGGCATTTGGCAAGAATGATGACAGGATGCTAAAATGACAACTTAAAACAAATTGAAAACCAAATTCATTTTGTATTAGCAATGCTACTTATTTTATTAAGCAAAAGAACAGAAGGCATTTCCACCACTGTCTTGGTGACCAGGTCTGAGAGAATATTCTATGGCTCATTAGCAGGAAAGAAGAGCAACTTAAGGATATACAACAGAAGCATATTCAGCTTATGCTGCATGCACACACACAGCTATACAAGAATAAAGCTTTTTCACATAGTTAGAACATTTAGTAAATGCTTCTGTGCCTCACAGCTGCTGTCCTGGCCTAAGAGAACACAGGATTTAAATGAGGGCACAGTCTAGGAAAAGAGCAGCACCCCTCACTGCTCCCTTTAACAAAAGCATATTAAACAATTCAAGGTGCCACAGAGATGATAAAACAGGGAAGGAGGAAGAGGGCTGGGACACAGATGTCACACAGCAGCTCACCACAGGAGAGGAGCAGGAATGACAGCCACAGTGCAACACAGAGGACAAGAGGGGCAGGCTCTGGGAGGTGGACAGTCAGCCGAGCTGCAGGAGGGGTGCAGCTAAATTATGTCTTCTGTGTGCTTTTTAAAGTAAATCAGAGGAGCAGAGTGGTATCTCTGATTCACATCAAATCAAAAATAGATTGTTGTCTTAGTCATTACGGGCAGCTAAAACAAATTTCCACAGACAAGGGGGCTTAAACACCAAGTATTTATTTTTCACAGTTCTGGAGGCTGGAAGTCCAAGATCAAGGCGCCAGCATGGTTGGGTTCTGCTGAGGGCCTCTCCCAGAATGCAGACAGACTTCTCATTGTGTCCTCACATGGTAGAAAGAGGGCCAGGGAGCTCTCTGTGTTTTCTTCCATAAGGGCACTCATCTCATCATGAGGCTCCACCCTCACACCCTAATCACCTCCCAAAAGCTTCACTTCCTAACACTGAGGGTTAGGGGTTCAACATATGAATTTGCGGGCAACATGAACACTCAGTTCATAACAATCACATTAGTTCATTGATGGCAGTAGAATAATGTCTTGGAAAATAGGAAGCATGGAATAAAATGAATGCCTTCAAACCATCACTTCTTCCATTTCTGTAATTCCTTTCTTCTCAAAATTTGAGAGTCCACTGAGTATCTAAAGAAACACTCCATCTTGTACCTGAACAGAATTATTCGATGCTAATATTTTCAATATTAACCACAATTATTGATTCACATTATTCATTATTTATTCACAAAATTATCATTCTCATGCATTCATCTACTATGCACCAGATGCTAAGCTGCCCACTTGCAGAAGATCAAAATGTAAAGGGAAAATAAATGATTAGCAAATGAAGACAGTGCATCATCAGGAAGGCATATATAAGGCTCCATGAAACCTCCGGGAGTAATTCCTTAACCATATTGGGACGGTGTTGGGATGAGAGAGGCCGGGGCAGAGAGGCCTCACACAGGAGTTGACTTCGAGGCTACATCTTAAAACATAAGGAGAACTTTATTGAAGAAAACTCAAGAGAAAGAATTCCTGGGAGACAATGCACTATGGCAGGCTCTGGGAATGAGCGAAGGTGGGAAGTAGAATTTCACTGGTGTGGGGAAGACAGGCAGGGCTGCGTGACCAGAGGTAGTGACCAGGATGATATGAGAAAAGGCTCAGCAGCCAGGCAGGCCGGGGTTGGACTCCTAACTCCTTCACTAACTGGTAGTGCAGCTTCTATGTCTCAGTTTCCTCCTCTCCTCATCCAAAAAGGGTAGTAGCACCTGTTAGCAACACACCGGTATCTCCGTTGAACTACAGAGCTTAATAAATGCTAACTTTGCCTAGATGTCCAGTGCCCTCCATATAAAGGTTTGTCTTCTGAATGTCCTTTCTGAACACTGTTGGAAAATTCCAAAAGTTGTTTGTTTGGCTTGGGTTTTGTGTTTAGGTTACATGGAGCCGACTCAAACCAAAGAGGCCATCAAAAGGGAAGTTTGCTGGGAAAAATCAGAAGGCAAGAATGGTCTCCAAAAGGAAAGTCTGAACGTGACACTCCCTTGCTGCAAGGCCATCAGTAGCTTCTCAGAGCCTACAAAAATGAGTCTAAGCTATATTTTCCCATCAAGACTGCTAAGGTGTGACCTTCCCCATATGTATGTTCACTCCCCTCCCTAACCCTTAATGCAGTTAATCATCCAGTCTTGAACACTACTTCCATAGCTTACATATACCATTGCCATTGGGCATGGAGTGATTTGTTTATGGGTCCATCTTTCCCGCTGTTCCTATGCTGCTTAAAAGCAAGAAGTAGGACATAGCCACTTTGTGCTCTTAGTGACCAGCTCAGTGAATGGCTCAGGTAGCTTCTAAGTAGCATTTGCTTATCTGAACCATCCTAAAGATTTTGGGATGCCATAAGCAATAGGGAGAAGTATGATCATATTTATGTTGAAGAGATAATAATGTAAACCACAAAGAAGAGTATGGACTTAAGGAAGGAGAAAATAGATGCAGAAAGATCAGTTCAAAAGCTTTCAAAATAATCCCCACTGAGAGAAGATGAGCACTAGAGTAAGGTGAGGAATGTAGAGAACATGTATTCAGAGCTTCGCACCTGGCAGAATGCTCCACACTTTTCAAATGTGACTGCAGTCTATCCTCAGTTACTGTGTCAGGGGAGTGCTATTTTTATCCCGATTTTATTTTTATTATTTATTTATTTATTTATTTTTTGAGACAGGGTCTCACTCTCTCACCCAGGCTGAAGTGCAGTGGTGCAATCTCGGCTCACTGCAACCTCTGCCTCCAGTATCCCTGTTTTCAACATGAAAGCAGACTACTGGGCAGTAAGACAACTTGCCCAAAGTCACGTAGCTAATATGGAGTTGGAAGTGTGTTGGAGAAGAGGTAAAGAATTTAAGAGATATTAGTAGGTTTAAAAACTCAGTTAATAAATAAATCCTGGGGACAAGCAAGAGGAAAAATCATAGTATCTAATTTGTATGCTTAAGTAAGATCTTTAAAAAGCCAAGTGATATAGGAAAGGACCAATTAGGGAGGGAAAGTCTGACTGTTACGGTAATATTCTTGCACAATACCTGACATGGAATTCAGACATCTACTCAAATAATTTAGACACAAATACTTTGAAACACACAGTTAATTGTTGCAAAGGTAACTTAAGAAAATGAAATGTTCATGAAGTGTTTTCAAGATTTAGCTTCACCTTACGTCTGAAATATAGGAAGCCTGACAGTTTCTCTGCTATAATGTTCTGTTTTTTCTATTATGACAAATACAATTCAACCAAGTGAAGTTGCTGTATGACCACATGAAGACCAGGCGGTAAAGTCCTAGATGAATCTTTAGGAAGGCAGAAACCCTATCTATTTTAATCATCTCTGTTTCCTGAATGCCTTGCACAATACCTGAGACATTGCAGGCATTTAATCAATATTTAATAAATTGAGCCATTACATGCATTATTAAAATAAAACAACAGCATTATTCATGTTTTTTCAAAAAGAAACATGTAGTTTCTCTGCTTTCAGTAATGTTACGATCACAGTAGGATCACAAAGGATCCGTACACACATATATAAGAGAGCGTGTGGGCTACAGGACAACTGAGAAGCCCAGCATGAGGACTGTGGGAGGGGTGAGGAGAGTTTGCTGCTGCTGCTGCTGGAGAAATATGTCACGGGGGACACCTTTATCTGAAGGTGACAAACTACCTAATTCAGGAAAACCACTTAAATAATAAGAGCATTCATTGTCTCACAAAATAAGAACAGAAGTCAGAAGTGCAAAGATACCATCAAAGACTTGGCCTCTTTCTGTCTCTCTGCTGTGCCATGCAGAGCCTCAGATTCTGCCGAGGCAGGCGCCCCAGATGCCCTCCGGACGCTGGCAGTAGGGAGGGCAGTTGCGTGCTTCATCTGTCCTCATCCCGGTGCGCAGGAGAGGCTCGCCTGTGCTGGCTTCCTCTTGAGAAGGGAAACCATTTCTCCTCGGGAGTGTTGGCTAAAGCCGCCTCTCATCCCTGGTTAGCATGAGTCACAGCCTCATTCTAGAACCTGGAGATGGCCTTCCGCTGGAGGGGCGGGGCTCACCCCGAGGAGTTTAAACTGGAGTCGGCTTCCCCCGCTTGGAGGAGCAGGGGATAGCAGAAAATCACTACATCTCTTAGGAAAGAGAAAAAAGGACACGAGGTAAAGCTGCAGGGCAAGACAAGCTAGAGCTAAACCAGCCCAGAGGAACAGAAAGACACTCCCAGCTAAGATCCCCCTTCACTGTAAGGATTAAAATGAAAGAAATAATCTGAATTTGATCCAAAGACCAAAAAGACCTTTCTCTTCCTATACTTATATAAAAGATAAATGCAGGAAGGGGCGGAGCAAGATGCAGAAATAGGGCCCTCTGTTTCTTCTGAGAGAAACACCAATTTGAATAATTCTCTACGCACGAAAGAACCATCACAAGAGCGAGAGAAACTGGTGAGAGACCACGGTACCTGGTTTTAGCATAAAAATCGACAAAGACGCATTGCATAGGGAAGGAAAGACAGAGTCACAGTGCCCACCTCACCCTTCCTCCAGCTCTAAGGGATAAATGCAGAGGGTGCAACA
This sequence comes from Symphalangus syndactylus, assembly GCF_028878055.3. NCBI lineage: Eukaryota > Metazoa > Chordata > Mammalia > Primates > Hylobatidae > Symphalangus > Symphalangus syndactylus. The sequence continues at coordinate 64,229,742 of NC_072429.2, read as the reverse complement.
CAATTTATCACCTAAACCAGGCCACTTCTGAGCATGCAGGGAAGCACGTAAGTTATTAAAATCTTGTGTGTGTGTGTATATATGTGTGTGTGCATTTATCTTTATCCAGACTATAGCATTTTTAAATGAGAAAATACTCTTTATAAAGGAATAAGATTGTTAAAGTAAATGCAAATGGAAACACGACCTGGAGAATCCCTGAGCATACAAAGCCAGCCGGGCCTCCTCGTGACCTCAACCTTGCTTGATTTGCAAATATAAGTGAAACTTAAGCTATTCCTTGTAAATGCCTATATTAAAGAAAAACAGAACGTAAGCTCAGCCAAACAGAAGCAACCAACAAACATATAACTGTTATAAGAGTTATTAAGAAATTATTTTAGGCAGATAGAGAGGAAAAAGGGTCCTTGGGAAGTTTTTATTTCTTTTAAAGCAGCTCCAGAAATGTTTCTTGTCTAGCAGGAAAGCCCCGGCTCTTAGAGCCAGGCGGCAAGCTTTGGTATGCAAATGCTGACCATTAGAATCTGGATCCATCCAAACATGGCGCTTCCCGCTGTCATCTTCTTGCCCTTGCCCCTACTGGTGCCTGGCAACATGGCCGCCCCCACATATCCCCACCTGTGTGGAACATCAAGGCGCCCTGTATTTGCATATTAAAAGCTAGGGTGAGAGGGCCAGTTTTTTCGCGGGGTATGTGAATGGCCTGGTCAAACCAATCCCCTGAGCCCTATACAAACCAGACACCACCTCCTCCAGCCCTCTCATATAAACAGCCACTCTTCCGCAGCACTGGGAGTTTTCTCTTTGTTGGAATCCCCCCTCCCTCTGTCTCTGTAAGGGGGGAGCTGTTTTCTTCTTCCTTCCTTCTTTCTTGCCTATTAAACTTTTCACTTCTTAAAACCACTCCACGTGTGTCCATGTCCTTTTATCCAAACCGGTGCGAGACAAAGAACCCCGGTGTTCCTTCAGTCATCGGAACTGGATCATAACTAGTGACTTTTTAATGGGATAAAACAACTAAGGCAATTGCACAACTGTAAGCAATCAAATATTTTTCCTTGTTTTACTTCCTTGTTCATCCTATGAAAGTCTCCCCCTTGTGTTCCCTCCATGGAGTTCTCAAACTACTCTGGTTTGGAGCTGCCCAATCATGAATCACTGTTTGCTCAAATAAACCCTTTAATATTTTATTATATCTCAGTTTACTTCTTAATAAGATACTTGGTAGGCTAAGAGCAAATTATGCTAAAAATTTTTCTTAACTTTCTTTCTTGGTGAAATGTAGAGAATATTTCAGCCCAATTATCTTCACAGATACTGTCTTTTGCCTCCATTCAGAGTATTTTCCCTTGACAAAAATATTTGTACAACAAAATGTCAATACTTTTCTCTATGACTCTTTTGAATAGGCTGACAGTAATTGTAGGCCATCTCAATTTCATTTCATTCTGATAGAGTGTGGAAGTTTATCCAATTAGAAATAGGAGCTAAATCAAAAGTCCTTTCTTGGCCAGATGCAGTGGCTCATGCCTGTAATCCCAGCACTTTGGGAGGTCAAGGTGAGTGGATCACTTGAGCCTAGGAGTTCAAGATCAGACTGGGCAACATGGCAAAACCCTGTATCTACTAAAAAAAAAAATATGAAAAATTAGCCCAATGTGGTGGCACACACCTGTAGTCCCAGCTACTCGGGTGGCTGAAGTGGGAGGATCACCTGAGCCCAGAAGGTCAAGGCTACAGTGAGTCAAGATAGCACCACTGCACTCCAGCCAGGGTGACGGGAGTGAGACCCTTCTTGCCCCAAGTTAAAATACTAAGCACAAATTATAGAACTTCAAATTAATTTTGTACATATTTAAGCACCCATTTAATTTATTTTTATTCTTCCCTTGCTCTTTCACAGACCATTTTCAATCTGTTCTTGTTGGCAAATTTTGTTTTTAATGATTATAATTTGAAAAGCTTCAAACTTTTTGGTACTCTATGAGTTGAATATATTGATAAAAAATTTTCACCCAAAAGATAACAAGTATTGGCAAGAATATGGAGAAAGGAAACACCTGTGCACTGTTGGTGGGAATGTACATTAATACACCCACTATGGAAAACAGTATGAAGGTTCTTCAGAAAACTAAAGGTAGAATTACCATATGATCCATCAACCCTGCTATAACCGAAGGAATGAAATCAGTGTGTTGAAGTAAAGTGTCAGCACTCACATACCCTGCAGTATTATTTACAATAGCCAAGACATGGAAACAACTTAGGTGTCCAACATCAGATAAATGGATAGGGAAAGAGGAGATGTGGATAAAAGGCTGCAAAGTTTCAGTTAGACAAGGTGACTAAGCTCCAGTAATCTATTGCACAGAATGGTGACTATAATAAATAATGACACACCGTATATTTCAAAATTCTTTTAAAAAGTAGATTTTATATGTTTTCATCACAAAAAAATTAAGTATATGAGGCAAAAAAAAACCTCATTAATTAGCTTGATATAATTATTCCATGGTGTAAACAAATATCAAAACAACACATTGTGTATGATAAATAAATATAAATTTATACAATTTATGACCCATAAATATATACAATTATTTGTCAATTAAAAATAAAATGTTTAAAAATTTTTCAACCATTTTTAAATACATCATAACCGTAATATAGAGGACCAATTCACAAAAAGTCCACTTTTATCATAAGACCCAATGTAAGACACACACTTATAAAATTTTTAAGTAGTTTTTCTGTGGTTCAAACACCTACACTGTGACTGATGAAGGGCCTCAAAGAGGAAAAACCCATACCATCAAGCTGAAACATTTTGCTATATTCACAATAGCTGTGTCATTAAAGCTTTGTAGTGTGATTACTTACTGCTCAAACAAAATGTTTATAAACATAGATAACTACAATGTCCTTTATAACAGATGGAATATCCCATCTTCTATGAGCACAATTATACATTATGTCTTCACCATTATGAAGGCTAAGTATATTTTCTGCTCCACTGATTTCTTAATCTAATAAGAATGTTGTATTTACCACAATTTTGTGTTTCACTAAAATTTATCTTTACATTATCATGACAAAAATATGACTTTATCTTCAGTGTCAAATTTTAAAACTGAATTTATAACAGCCCTCACCTTAAGAGTCAATTTTTTTTTTTTTTTTTTTTTGAGATAGAGTTTCGCTCTGGTTGCCCATGCTGGAGTGCAATGGCGCAATCTCGGCTCACCACAACCTCCGCCTCCTGGGTTCAAGTGATTCTCCTGCCTCAGCATCCTGAGTAGCTGGGATTACAAGTGTGCGCCACCATGCCCGGCTAATTTTGTATTTTTAGTAGAGATGGGGTTTCTCCATGTTGGTCAGGCTGGTCTCGAACTCCCGACCTCAGGTGATCCGCCCGCCTCAGAAAAGTCGTATTTTTAACCTCCAACGGAATGACCTTCCACGTGCTCTACTTTGACTTCATGAGTTAGATGAAATAAATCAAATTTTACTGGAAATAATTGATTTTCTTTATAAAGCATCTTATAGCATTGAGACAAAACTAGCTTTACTTAATTCTTGCAATGTTCTTCTGTTAACAGAGCCAACATATTAACAGCTTTTGTTTCACACTTCTACTTTCACAAATAAAATGCTTGAAATTGATAACATATGACATTAACTTAGGACGTTCACTTGATCTAAATGATGAGTCTTGCTTTACAGGGGGCTATGCAAACACATCTTCTGTGGCTGCACACTAGCCTTCATAAATGAACCTCTAGCCTATGAGGCAGAAGTCTGGTCTGTGATATGATCTTCTGGTTTTTAGGTGGTCAAGGACAACACGTCAGCCACCATGGAAGAAGGCAAAGCAGTTACACTATTTTAATGTTACACATTGTCATTTGCTCCCATATTCATTATCCAATTTTCCCTGAAACATGAATTTTCATCTTTTAGTTTATTACCATCAAAATGGTTTACTGAAAATATTTTTTAAATCATTGCCAAACAATATTATAAGTAAATGGTAGATTTACTTGCTAAGATTCACTCAGACTATTCCGCAACACTCAGCCTCTGTTTCTACCACATTTCTCATTAACTTACTTTATCACTTCCCACAGTTTCCACTGACCCCATCTAATGGTGTCCTACTGACCTTGATACATCGATCTCTGGCCACAGCACAAATTCGGCACGACAGATTCGGTATATCAGGTAGTCAGCAGAGAGGCAACACTGCACAGTTCCCTGTTGCTCAAATTGTGGTCTGAGGGACTAGTGCAAAGATGTCACTGGAAGCTTAGTGGAAATGCAGAATCTCAGATACACCCCTGACCTACTGAGCCGGCAACTGCTTCTGAGCGGGATCCCAGATGGTCTGACTGCACCCAGCAGTCGGGAAGCTCTAGAATATTTTTCCTAACACTACTGAGAAAGACAGGAAAAACTGGGGAGAGAGGTGTCCCTAGCCACTGGCAATGGAGCACACTCCTTTTGCCTAGTGAGCACCTGGAATGCTGTCTTTGAAAGGGAGGGGTTAGCCACATTGGGTTTGCAAGGGGCAGGAGCTCAGAGTGGTCACTGGTCTCTTTCCCAGTACCGTGATAAGGTGAGGGCTCTACATGGCACAGCTAACTCCACCAAGTGGATTCGCTAAATCTGTTCCAGTTTGTTACTGCAACTATTGATCATAACACCTCTTTGAAAACTGAAGAATTCAAGTAAATGTAAATCCAGAGAGGACCCAGGCAAACAAGGTGGTATAATAATCTGACCTTCAGTAAAACTGTGCCCACTCTACATCTCTTCTCAAACACAAAGGCATTATAAACTCTACACACTGGATTATATTCTCCACTACTATTTCAAAGGCAAAGTCAAAAAGCATTTATTTATATTTTCATTTAGAAATTTATTTATTCTTTTCATTCAGTAGCTTTTCTTATTTACTTTAAAAATATTTTAGGGGAGATCAACTAAATTCAATCTTATGTTCAGCTGGTGTGTGTGTGTGTGTGTCTCCCTTAAGTGTTCTACTTTAGCAATAAATCAGATTTATCCTTTTAAAAAAAAAAGGCCTCTAGAAACAAAAGGTGAGTTAAATCAAAGAACTATAAAGCCCCCCTAGGAATACACAAGCTGAAATATTCAAGCAGTGATAGCATTAAGAGGAAATTACTGTGTCTGTTCATCAGTTTAAAACATAGAACAGCTCTTGAATATATAAATATTTTAAATAATATTCCCTAATGAACATGTACCATTAACAGAAATTACAAAGTTCTGTTAATATTTAACACAAATAGAACTTGCCTCTCCCATTTTCCTTTTACAAAGACATGTGTTAAATCAAGCAAGGAGCTTTAAGAATGCCACGATCAAAAATTATGGTAGAACTAGGAAGCCTAATGCTAAAAATTGGGGGCTTGAGTTTTTTTTCTCTGCAGGAGAATACAAAGGTAAGAATTGTTGCTATTTCTAAAGAATTTTTTATGATTTACAGGTAGTTTAAATCTAATATGTTGTTTCCTAAACTCCTTATTTTAAATCAAGTCTAATATTTTAAAATAACATTATTAAATTTTATGAATATTTTCATTCTTCTTTCAATAAAAGCATTTTAAGGTATTACAATCACTTTCTTGGGTTTCTCTGAGATTCCTTATGTAGATTGTTTCCATAAAAATAGTTAAACTTACTAGGCAGCTGCTATGAGGCATGGAATGTACATTATCTCAGTTCTGTATAACAATTCTTCAGAGCTGATATTGTTACCCCCATTTTACAATAAAAGTAACTGAGGTTTAGTGTGGTTAACTCATTTGCCCTAATCATATGCCCAGCAAATTAATGTCTCTTTTACAGTTATCTATTTGGTGGTATTTCCACGTTTTACTTTGGCTGTATAATTTTGTTGATCATTTTTCTTGAGGAATTTTACCAGATAATGTTGAAAATGTTATTGCTGAGGACCATATTAAGATACCATCCCCCCAAAAAATTCAAAGAAAATTTGAAATTAAATAAATAGAAAGGGAAAAATGGCTAATGTTATAGATATAATAACTAATATTTTGAAATAGATTCATCCAGAATTTTCCCCATGCAAATGTAAGTAGATGCATACACACAAATATAAAGGATATAGACGCATAGAGCAATTATGCATTCATTTGGCCAAGTACATTCATTCATTCACTCATCAATCCATCCATGCATTCCTCCAGCAAATACTGATGGAGCAGCCCTCTGCAGCCTGGCATTATGTCAGCAGTCTGTGTACAGCAGGAAGTAATACAGACATGTCCTCTCTTTTCATGGACAGATAAGCATTAAACAAATAATTGTAAAATAATTAGTTACAAATACAGTAAGTGCTATAAGAAATATTTAATAGGAATTTAATTCTTTCAGGAAGTATTTAATGCTATGAAAGGAAACATGATTGGCTGGAACAAAAAGAGCAAAGGTAAGAAGGGTGAACGATGAAGCTAGAGAATTGTGCTAACACCCTGATGGCCACGTGGAAGATTTCAGACTTCAGCCTAAAAACTGAAATGTCTAAGCGAGACAGTGATTGTGTCACATATACATTTTTTGAAATGACTCTGACTACAGAATGGTGATTACTAAGATACAAAACTTAGAGAGACAAGAGTGGGGAGAGTGATTCTGAGTGTACTGTGGCAATCCGTGCAAAAGATGATGGTAACTCAGCCCTGTGGGGCACAAGAGACCCTGAGAAGATGTCGTAGGCAAACAAGGCTCCATGGATGGAGGTGCCCCTAATTATACTTTCACTTAACATATAGTGACTGTCCTTTCCATGTTAATGAAGATAGACCTGCCTTGCTATTTTAATAGTCACATATTGAATGTCGTGAGTATAGCATGGTTCATTTAAAAAATCATGTATTTTCAGATAATTATTTTACATTTTTCTATATTAGAGAGAAGCTAGGCCAGGTGTGGTAATTCATGCCTGTAATCCCAGAGCTTTGGGACGCCAAGGCAGGATCTCTTGAGCCCAGGAGTTTGAGACCAGCCTTGGCAATATAGCAAGACCTATCTCTACAAAAAAATTTTTTTAAAAAGAAGCTGCAGTGAACACATTTGTCTATATACCTTCATAAACTTGTCCAATTATTTCTTTATAATAAAGCTTGAGAACTGGAATTGATGCATCAAAGGTTGCAGGGAGGGAGTTTGATCAGAACTGTAACCTGAATAGTTTGCACAATTCACATTTCCACCAAGAGTGTGGGAGAGTGACGATTTTCTCATATTCCCAGCTCACTTGTTCTAACCTTTGCCAATGTAATAGCCATTTTTTTCTTTTCCAGAATATTGAATAGTTGGACCACTTACATTCTCCTGTGGTTGATCTTTGCTTTTTCTTTTGTCCTTAGCTCACTTTTCTATTGGAAGTTTAGTTTCATTAGACTGATTTAGAAGCAGTCTTTAGATGGTAAAGATACAGATTTTTGTCAGTCACATATAGGCTTCAGGTCATTCTTCTTGGCATTTAAAAGTGTTTCATATTTGTGATTCTGTTAAAATCCTTATAGAAGCAAATCTATCAAATCTTCATGGATTCTAACTTTGGTAACCAACTTAGCAAAACCTATAGTGGCCTTTTGAATTTGGAGAGGAGGATTTTGCTAATAATATTTCCAAAAAAAATTGCCAAAGGAATATATACACGTGGTTACAAGTGACAAACATGTGAGCCATTTTCACTTCAAAGCTAATCACTTAACGCTTTTAGCTGGTGTTTTTTTCCTCCATATAGTAACTCCCTATCTTTTAATGTTTCTGATTCTGCTTTTTTCCGGTGTTGGTTTCATGGTTTCTGGATCTATACACTACCATACACTATCTCAGTATATTCTTTGTGAATCCTTGCTTTTCTGAAAGCATCGTAACCTATTCTTAAGCATAATAGATAATTTAGCTAGAATTAACCAAGAAAGAACTCTAGATCCCAAATAACTTCCCAGGTTAATCTAAATTCAAATGTTACCATGAACTATTGTGTATATTTACCTATGTGTATGCCCATGTCTACCGTGTATCTATAACTCCTCACATCTATACTTATGTGACTATTACAGTAAGAGAGGATACGTGGCCCATTTTCTGTTTCTTTACATTTTCTTTCTGCCCTTTATTTTATGTATTGAAGGTTTGGACTTCCCAAGCCCAATTTTTTCTCTAAACAATGTTTTTCCAGTACTTAGTCTGGCACTTTCTACTATATGGTCAAAGAAACATTAGCAAGACAAGAAGTAGAAACATTTTTCTATTTCATGGAGCTGCTGAAAAGCAGATACATTCTTCAGAATACAACTGTTCTCAGAATAGAAAGGCGTTTATGAAAAGGGAGTATTGCAAGACATCCAGACTTTAGAAATTATTATGTTCTGTAAAAATAAACTTTAAACTCTAGAAGTCTATCATTCCTACTAATTAGTTGCCATGGTAATAATACATAAATTGACATCCATGTTGACTGAATGCATCATTAGTTGTAAATCTGCTTTCTTAAGCCAGACAAGGGTCCTTGGCATTCCCCCTTCCCATGGGTGGCATCTGGAGAGACCAGGTTTATGGAAATTAGTGATGAAAGAAATGCAGTTTAGTAAGGAAAGTAACTATAACTAAATTCAGATAGATTGACCAGTTTTCCACAAAACGGCCCAAACCATTTATGTAGTCCTACCAATAGCATATAAGAGGGTACTTTTCTCCATACTCTTGACAACTTCAGATATCACCAATATTTTCACAGTCTGAAAAATGAAAACTGATCATTTGTTGCAGTAGTTTGGACTTGATTTTTAATGGCCTATGAGAAGTGTAGGACACTTTTTCTTCTTCCATATGTGCCTCTTGATATTTGTTGGGAACAGGCCCCCAAATCTGGCCATAAACAGGCCCCAAAACTGGACGTAAACAAAATCTCTGCAGCACTGTGACATGTTCGTGATGGCCATGACACCCACGCTGAAGGTTGTTGGTTTACCGGAATGAGGGCAAGGAACACCTGGCCCACCTAGGGCAGAAAACCGCTTAAGGCATTCCTAAACCACAAACAATAGCATGAGTGATATGTGCCTTCAGGACATGTTCCTGCTGCAGATAACTAGCCAGAGCCCATCCCTTTATTTCCCCGTTTTAGTTAATCTATAATCTATAGAAACAATGCTTATCACTGGTTGGTGTCAATAAATATGTGGGTAAAACTCTGTTCATGGCTGTCACCTCTGAAGGCTGTCAGCCCCCTGATTCCCACTCCGCACTCTATATTTCTGTGTGTGTGTGTCTTAAATTCCTCTAGCGCTGCTGGGTTAGGGTCTCCACGACCGAGCTGGTCTCGGCAGATACCTTTATATATTATTACTTGGCTGTGTTTTCACTTATATTGTATTGAATAATGTATTATTATTTGTGTATGTTATATGTAATATATGTTGCAAATATAATTATGTATTATAAAAGTAATTATTAAAATTGATGAATATTTAAATGTGTGAAATAAATCAGCGATCTTAAAACTGTTAAAAAAAAAAATCCCCTCAGAACTTTGCTCCAGTGTCTGCTCACCTCCAATAGTGCTCTTTAAAAGCTGATGCTGTTTTTACCTTCATTCCTTCACGTGTGCTGTTGTTGTTGATGATACCAGTTTGTTGGTGTGTGTGTATGTCTAGAATTTTGCATTGCTTCTTTTTATTCTGGGTGTTATGACATTATAAAATGGTGAGTCTCGGTATGTGTGTTTCTTAATTCATTGTATTGGATATTTTTGCTGTTTTTAATAAGAATTCTAGAATTCTAATTAGCTACAAAACCTAGATTACTTTTCTAGCTGTCATATCTTTTTGTATTTTCGTTATAATTTCAAGTCATTTACAAATCATTTAAATACGAGTTTCTTCGTGTTAAAATATGAAGATAACAGAACTTATGTTCTGCGATTGTTGCAAAAGTTAACTAAGTGAACATGAGAAGGACTTTGCCAGAAAGCAAGCACTAGATAAATGCTCTGAAAGATTTTGCATGGGAGATTTGCTTCAAATATCTGAGTAAGCTTTGGTTGTCTATGTATGTTTAAGGGGGAGGCCCTATGAAGTGTAATTTGTGAGCTCCCTGCATGCAAGCAGGACTTGTCCAGCAGGATCCGCTTTGGGGTGTTTGTTTTTTTTTTTTTTTTTTCTCCTTTCCCTGAAGCCTTTCAATTTTCTAAAGAGGGGCCTTCGGATATTTTGCCTGAGTGATAAATGCTTGGCCACCAACAATTTGCACATGAGGGTGGTGAAAAGATCAGGGCCAGAGGTCAGACAAGCTGGTTCCTTGACAGTCCCCAGCTCCCACACCCTGGGCCACTCAGCCTCCTTCCACGTATGCCACGCGATTGGCCCAAACCCCCAGAGGCGTGCTCCACTCTGGCTCCCTGGAGCTGCCGCTTTGGTTGCCATCCACAGCCCTCTCTGCCCCTCCTTCCTGCAGTGCGGGGAGTGCTCTCGCCCACATCTGCGCGAGTGTGTCTCCCTCTTTCCTGCCGTTACCCCCCGCAGTGGGCCTGGGGAGGGAGATAAGTATTTTATGAAAACGATCTTAGCAAATAGTTTCACATAGCACAAGAAAAGTTCTAGTCTTAAATGCCGTTCTGTTCTCGAGTCTCTCCTAATTATTCACTTTCATTTTTCTGTAACCTGCTATTTTCACAAATTATGGCACATATTTTTGCAAAATAGCAAGAAAGTGTCACAGTCAAGGCCAAATGGGCTTATTCACAGGAAAAGGAAGGGAGAGTGGCCAACACAATGGGGTAGATACACACTGTGGCGGGGCACTCTGGGCTTTGGAGTCAGACGGGCTGTGCCCAAATCTTGGCTGTCTGTGTGACTTTGGACAACTCTCTGAGCTGTGCTTACTGGCCTATGGAAAGAGTATAATAAACTTCCAGGAAAGTTTGGAAGATCCAGTGAGAAAAATGTATGTAAAATACCCCAGCCACAGTTGACTACCAATAAATATTGGCCCCCAACCCTCACTTTTTTTCTTTTCAGCTTATTGGAGTATACAGTACAGGGAAAACAGAGGCTCTCTAATTATAATTTCAAATATGCTGTGATACTAATTAACAATGAAAATATCATTTATTCCATACTCGGGAGAGTGTATTCTTTCTCATCAAGGAAGAGAAGCTGCAGCACCAGTGATACTAACATCATTTCTTAATCAGCATGATCCCACCATTGTGGATCAGAAAATGAAGGTAAAGAAAAATCACTGGATGTTGACAACAAACAAAATTGCACTCTCTTTTCTCCCAAGTTCTGCCATTTTAGTATTGTTTTGCAGTGCTATGGATACATATATATGTACATTTATGGCGTCATTAGACACTCAATTTGGTTGGCATGCTTGGTTTCATGTTAAGTTTTCCAGCCATATATTAGAAGTTATAGCACAGGTGATGTGTACATGCAGAGTTAACTTCCCCAAACATCATCCATCATTAGAATAAGAACAGGAGGAAAAAAGATGAATAATTCAACAAAAAATAGCTGTGCCCTGCCAACATCTACATAATAAGAAAACCCATTGATTAAAAGCACCAAGCTCAGTTTATGTTTTTCTCATGAAAAATAAAAATTGGTCTATATTTTCCCAGGAAATTACTAAATACATTAGAATTTACATAGAAACAACCCAACCGAGACAGCCGGGAGGGCTTAGAGGCAAGGAAACCGTCTATAGAGTATTAAAATGGAGATTGGACAATTAGCCACTGTATGTCAGTTTAAATAGTCACATCAGATAATACAAACCTCAAATTAATATTATTAGCCTGAAGTATGCTACCTACATTGTAGAATACCAAATTAAATAATAAACAAAATCATGTTTAATATACACTAATGAACTTTATCAATCTCTTCCTCTTTCCATCCTGTTTTTACTCTCTCTTTTCCTTTGCCCACATTTCTTCTTTAAACCAGAATCAATCAACTGTATTAACTCTCGATTGCCAGTCTCCAGAGGTTGTGTGAGGGGAAGAACAAACACTGGGATTCAATTTCTAATCTGCTCCAGCTGTGTGACCCTAAACAACTTCTCAAAAATGGAACCAGTAGGGCCTGGAACCGGCCTGTTTTATTTAGAGCTATATCCTCAGTTCCTCAGAAAGCTCCCATGCATAAAGAGTGCTCCATAAATATTGGTTACATGAATGAATTACTAATGCCTGTCTTATTAGAATCATTGTGAGGACTTAGTATGTGTCCGGGAGAGTGTTTGTCACTTAACAAGTGCTCAATAGAAGGCACCTGTGGCTGATGCTTGTTTACTGCAATCTGCTTGCCCCAGAGAATGAAAGAATAGAGTTGTAAACAGCAGATTAATCATTTGTAACATAATATCTCCTGGGCTAAGCAAATCATCCAGTCTCATGTCTTGCTCAGAATTCTCACAAATGGACACAGATCCCCCTTTCCACCCTAAGATTATTTCTTATTATTATTATTATTATTATTTTTTGGAGACAGAGAGTCTCTCTCTGTCCCAGGCTGGAGTGCAGTGACACAATCTCAGCTCACTACAACCTCCAACTCCCTGGTTCAAGTGATTCTCCTGCCTCAGCCTCCCTGTGTAGCTAGGATTACAGGCACACACCACCATGCCCAGCTAATTTTTGTATTTTCAGTAGAGATGAGGTTTCACCATGTTGGCCAGGATGGTCTTGAACTCTTGGCCTCAGGTGATCTGCCTGCCTCAGCCTCCCAAAGTGCTGGGATTACAGGCGTGAGCCACCGTGCCTAGCCAGGATTATTTCTTAAAAGCTTTATAATTGACATAGCATAAAATTGTCTATTTAAAGTGTGCAATTCTGTAGTTTTTCACACATTCACACAGTATGCAACCACCACCACTGCCTAATTTTAAGACATTTCCATCACCCTGCGAAAGAAACCCCATACCTATTACCCTTCACTCCCAATCTTTCCCGCCTCCGAGTCCTAGGAAAACACTAATTTACTTTCTGTCTCTGTAGATTTGCCTATGTCAAATATTTAATATAAATATAATTACATAACATGTGGCCTTTTGTGATTGGTTTATTTAATGTAGCAAAATGTTTTCAAAGTTCATCCATGTTGTATCACGTATCAATATTTCATTCTTATTTTTATTGTCAAATAATATTCCCTGATATGGATATGACATATTTTATTTTTCATTCATCAGTTGATGGCCATTCAGATTATTTCTGCGTTTAGGAATAAGGCTGCATATGGACATTTTTATACACATTTATGTGTGATCATTTGTTTTCATTTCATTTAGGTAGATAACTACAAGTGGAATTGCTAGGTCTTATATTAATTCTATGTTTAATATTTTAAGGAACTGCCATTTTACTCTCCCACCAGCAGCAGATGAAGGTTCCAATGTCTTCAAATCTTAGCCACTGATTTTTAAAATTAAATCTTCTAGTGGGTGTGAAGTTGTATTACATTAAGGTTTTGATTTTCATTTCTTTAGTTACTAATCATGTTGGACATCTTTTTATTTGCTTATCAGATATTTGTATATCTCCTTTGGAGAAATGTTTATTCAAATCATTTCCCCATTTAAAATTTTTTTGTCTTTATTATTGTGTTACAATATTTCTTTATATATTCTGGATACTCTTATTAGATATATAATTAGACTCATTAGATATATAGACTCTTATTAGATATATAATTAGACTCATTAGATATATGATTAGATGCTTATTAGCTATTTAATTAGTCTTTTTAGATATATAGACTCTTATTAGATATACAGTTATACTTTTATTAGATATATAATTAGACTATTAGATATATAATTAGACCCTTATTAGATATATAATTAGACCCCTATTAGATATATTATTAGACTCTTATTAGATATATAATTAGATTCTTATTAGATATATAGACTCTTATTAGATATGTAATTAGACTATTAGATACATAATTTGCAAACAGTTTGTCCCATTCTATAGGCTTACTTTCCATTTTCTTTTTTTTTTTTTTTTAATTTAGATGGAGTCTTGCTCTGTCACCCAGGCTAGAGTGCAGTGGTGCAATCTCAGCTCACTGCAACCCCGCCTCCCAGGTTCAAGCAATTCTCCTGCCTCAGCCTCCTGAGTATCTGGGATTATAGGCACGAGCCACCATGCCTGGCTTATTTTTGTATTTTTAGTAGAGATGGGGTTTCACCATGTTGGCCAGGCTGATCTTGAACTCCTGGCCTCAGGTGATCCACCTGCCTCAGCCTCCCAAAGTGCTGGGATTACAGGTGTGAGCCACCATGCCCAGCCTCCACTTTCTTGATATTACTGTTGGCAGCACAGAAGTTTTTAATTTTGATGAAGTCCAATTTATCTGTTTTTTCCTATGGTTGCTTGTGATTTTACTGTGATTTGTTAGAAACCATTGTTTTATACAAGACTACAATGATTTACATTTATGTTTTCTTCTAAGATTTATATAGTTTTTAGCTCTTACATTTAAGTCTTTGAACTCTCCACCCAATAATAGCAAAACATATATATTCTTTTCAAGCCTATTCTAGAAATTTCATGTAAATAGGGTCATAGAATATTTGTCCTTTTGTGACTGGCTTATTTCACTCAGCATAATGTTTACAAGGTTCATCCATACTGTAGCATGTGTCAGAATGTCATTCCTTTTATGGCTAAACAATATTCCACTGTATGTATAAACCACATTGTGTTTGTACATTTACCTGTTGATGGACACTTGTATTGTTTCCACCTGTTGGCCATTGTGAATAACACTGCAGGGAACATTAGTATACAGATATCTCTTTCAGTCCCCATTTTCAATTCTTCTGGGTTAATACCTAGTAGTGGAATTGCTGGGTCATATAGTAATTCTATATTTAGCTTTTTGAGGACTTGCCAAATTTTCTCTACAGAGATTGTACCATGTTACATTCCCATCAGAAATGTACAAGATTTCCAACTTCTCTGCGTCCTCACCAACACATGTGGGCTTATTATAATTATAATAATTGTTGCTGTTATAGTCATCCTTGTAGGTGTGATGTGGCATCTCACTGTAGTTTTGATCTTAATTTCCCTAATAACTTTTTCATGTCCTTACTGATCATTGATATTTCTTCTCTGGAAAAGGTCTACTCAAGTCTTTGCCTATTTCTAAATTGATTCATTTGTCTTTTTGTTTTTGCGTTTAAGGAGGTTTTAAATATATCCTGGATATTAAACCCTTATCAGATATATGATTTGCAATACTTTCTACCATTCTGCAAGTTGCTTTTTTCATTTTCTTGATAATGTCCTTCAATGCATAAAGCTTTTATTTTGATGAGATCCAATTAGTTTTTTTCTGCTTATGTTTTTAGTATTATATCTGTAAATCCATTACCAAGTATTAGATGCATACATATTTAGGACTGTAATATTTTCCTGTTGGACTATTCCTTTCATCATTACCTAATATCCCTCTTTGTTTTTTTTTAACTGTTGTTACTTTAAAGTCTGTTTTGTATAATATAAGAATAGCTATTCCTGCTTGCTTTTGGTTTCCATTTGAATGGAATATCTTTTTCCACCCCTTTACCTTAAGTTTATGTGAGTCCTTATGTGTTAGGTGAGTCTCTTGAAGACAGCAGATACTTGGTTGGTGGATTTTTTTTTATCCATTCTGCCATTCTGTATCATTTAAGTGGAGCATTCCAGCCATTTACATTCAATGTTAGTATTGAGATGTGAGATAGTGTTTTATTCATCATGTTAGTTGTTGCCTTAATACCTTGTGGGTTTTTTTTCCATTGTGTTATTGTTTTATAAGCTCTGTGAAACTTATGCTTTAAAAAGGTTCTATTTTGGTGTATTTTGAGGTTTTCTTTCAAGATTTAGAACTCCTTTAAGCATTTCTTGTAGTACTGTCTCAGTAGTGATGAATTATCTTAGCATTTCTTTGTCTGAAAAAGACTTTATCTCTCCTTCATTAATGAAGTTTAGTTTTGCTGGATGCAAAATTCTTAGCTGACAGTTATATTCTTTTGAAAGGCTAATGATGGGACCCCAATCCCTTCTGGCTTATAAGGTTTCTGCTGAGAAGTCTACTGCTAATCTGATAGGTTTTCCTTTATAGGTTATCTGATGCTTTTGTCTCAGCTCTTAAGATTCTGTCCTTCATCTTGACTTTAGATAACCTGATGACTATGTGCCTAGGTGATAATCTTTCTGCGATCAATTTCCCAAGTGTTCTTTGAGCTTCTTGTATTTGGATGTCTAGACATCTAATAAGGTCAGGAAAGTTTTCCTCAATTATTACTTCAAATAAGTTTTCCAAACTTTTAGATTTCTCTTCTTCCTCAAGAACACCAATTATTTTTAGGCTTGGCTGTTTAAAATAATCCCAAATTTTTTGGAGGCTTTCTTCATTTTTTTTATTCTTTTTTCTTTGTCTTTGTCTGATTGGTTTAATTCAAAAGCCTTGTCTTTGAGCTCTCAAGTTCTTGCTTCTACTTGTGCTAGTCTATTGCAGAAACTTTCTACTGCAATTTGCATTTTCTCTGTGTCTTTCATTTCCAAAAGTTTTTATTGTTTTTTCTTTATGATATCTATTTCTCTGCAGCATTTTTCATCCATATCCTGTATTTTTTAAATGTAAATTGTTTTTCACCTTTCTCTGGTATCTCCTTGAGAAGCTTAATAATCAACCTTTTGAATTCTTTATCTGGCAATTGAGAGATTTCTTCCTGGTTTGGATTCATTTCTGGGTAGCTGGTGTAGTTTTTTGGCGATGTTATAAAACCATGTTTTTCCATATTACCAGAATTACTTTTTTGTTTTCTTCTCATTTTGGTAGACTGTTTCAGTGGAAAGATCTGGAACTCAAGGTCTGCTGTTTGGAGTCTCTTGTCCTATGGGGTTATCCCTTGATGTGGTGCTCTCTCCCTTCCCCTAGTGATGGGGTTTCCTGAGAGCTGGACTGCTGCCGAGTCTGTCCTGCAGACTCTGGCTGAGTGATGAATGGAATAAGTTTGTTGACACAGGTATTTTGCCTGACAGCACGGCTAAGGGACCCCATGGCTTAGCACTGCCGACGAGAGTGCAGTGCAGCTGCAGCAGCCCCCATAAGCCGGAGCTGCTCGTATTTATTTAGTACAGATTTAATGACAAAGGCTTGGAGCAAACACAATTTGTGGGTAATAAACATTGTCAATCCCCCAAGCAGAGAGCAGTCCTGTGCGCGAATGATCAAAGGTTGGTTTCTTGAGACAGGAGTAAACAAATTTATCTAGATAAGTCCCTTTACATTCCCTTGTCATCTACTGTTTGCTCTCAGGCTCTGGATAAGAGAATTTGGCTGCCTTCAGCCAAATTTTCTTTCGAAGCTTTTGCAAAACCTCCTGGATTTCCAAGAAGGTTTGTTTTCTCCCTATAATTTCTATAACTTTTCCCACCACCCTGACTGATCTCCTACAGACTACAGTTATTGTTATTGCTGTTCTGGATCTAGCCACCCAACGGGTCTACCAGGCTCTGGGCTGGTGCTGGAAGATATCTGCAAAGAGTACTGTTATGTAATTCATCTTTAGGCCTCCCAGCTGTGCATACCAGCACCTGCTCTGGTAGAGGTGGTGGGGAAGTAAAGTAAACTCTGTGAGAGTCCTTGGTTGTAGATATGTTTAGTGTGCTGGCTTTCTTAAATGCTGGTTATGCTAGCAATGAAGTTTTCATGTGGACACACTCAGGACCTCTGTTTAGCCAGGATGTTGCAGGCAGTGGAATTAGCTGTTGTCTTCTCTTTCCTGGGATCAGGGTTGTTCTGTCATGAGTTGTTGTAATGACCTACATTGGTTGGCCTCCAGCCAGGAGGTGGCACTTCTGAGAGAGCACCAGCTGTGATAGCAGAAGGGGGATATAAGTTTGCCCTAAGATGGCCAGGATATTTTGGTTTCTCAGAAGATGGGTGGGGCCATAAAGCTACCAAGAGGTTCTATGTTTTGTGTTTGGCTACCAGGGCAGGTAGGAAAATACCATCAAGTTGGGGCAGGAAAATACCATCAGGCTCTCCTTGGGCAGAGCTTGCTGTAGCTACTATAGGGGATGGGGGGCTTGTTCTCAGGCCAATGAGATTCTATTACAGACGGGATCTTGGCCACCTTGCTTCAGACCATAAGCCACGCTGCTGAGAAAGCAAGCATGGCTTTCAGACCTCATCCCCCAACCCCCATCTGCCTACTCTGTTCGTGGCAGCTCCTATGCTCCTGCACTTGCTCATATCCACAGCAACTCCCACTGATCCCCTGGACTCCACTCAAGGCAATTTATGCCCAGTCAAAACCACTAACAATTACACTTGGGAGCTTCCTTCATCCTGTGATCCCTCCAAAATTCTGCTGGCTGCCTTCCCTGAGGGCCCCATGAGATACAGTGAGGGATGGCTTCCCTGGGCTCAAACTGGAGACTGGGAGTGCATCAAGGCACTTCCCACTGGTACTTCTACTTTTATATTTTGCCTGACTCCCTAAATCCATTTCATCTCTAGGTAAATTTAAACCCTTCTCATGTGATCTGGATTTTCAGATTCCCCAGTAGAGACATGTGTTCGGATGTGTGTCCCCCTCTCACACTTTGCGAATTCAGTTTTTTGCCTCTTTCATGGAATTTGCAGTGCCATGCCACTTCTTTCAAACGATCTGTGAATTCTTTCAGTTTTCTGGTACAATCCTGTGGTGGTTCTTGTAGTAAATATCACAGTGTGAGTTTCCACATGCTGTTCTGTCTATCCACGTGGGAGCTGCAAAATAGCCCTGTTTCCTTTCCACCATCTTCCCCGATCTCTAACCTCATCTCATACTGTCCTGTGAATCACTCAACTTCAATCCACACTGTCTCCATGCCCCTCTTAGAGCAAGTCAGACAAATTCTACCTTAGGGCATTTGCATTTGTTCTTAACTCTGTCTGAGAACAATTTTCCCAGATATCCAAATATTCAACTCCCTTATCTCCTTCAAGTGTTTGTTTGTATTTTATCTTCTCAATGAGGTCTACATTGATTACTATTTTTTAAATCGCAGTCTGGTCTCCCCCTAACCATAGCATTCCCAATTTTCTATTTCCTCTATTTCCTCTATGCTTTTTGTTGTTGTTATTGTTCCATAATTATCACTTTCTAACATAACACATGTAATCTACTTTGTATTTGCTGTTGATTGCCTTTCTCTGCTACTACAATATTAGCTCCATGAGGGAAAGGATCTTTGGCTTGTTTACTGATATTTTCTAAGCACACAGAATAGCACCTGAAAGCACAGTTGGTACTCAGTAAGTATTTAATAAAGAGTGAATCAATTATTCTATAACTTTGATGGAACATTTTAGCAAAAAAAATGCTGCTGTGTTTTCAAATCCACAAGCTATAAGTTAGAAGACACTTATTAACCACATTTTCTGAAAAACATTATTTGCACCAGGAGATTTAGTACTTACTAAGAGAACTATTTGAATATGAGTATAAAATATGGTCAACCACAACAAATTCACACATACAGACATTAATAACTTCCCATTATTTATGAAGAGGTGATAATTAAACTGATTCAACATAAAAATAAAACAGCCTAATAATATTCTTAACAGTTATGCAAGAGAATTTAATTAATGGACAAAAGTACAGAAATCTATTACTCAAAGAGACAGAAGACTCCAAAATAAGATAGGTTGTTAGTAGTTATTTCAACTTTTTAAAATAGCATGTTACTGCGGATTAAATTCATGGGAGAAAGTAATAAAACAGAAATAAAATTTGTAAAATTAATTACAGTGATCAAAATACACAGCCATTGAATTACATAGAGTTGATCAAGATTAGCACTTCAGTGGCATCAGGATGTGTAAGTCTTTAGAAACCTGAGATGAAGCAAATCTGCAGTGTTTATCACAGGTTAAAACTGGATATGAAGCTAATATGAGTTATCCTAAGGTACACACATAGGAATGTGAGTACAAATTCCACATTTATGTCTAAAATCAAAATCTCAAGTAATAAGTCAATGACATCTGAATCTAGGATCTAAGACACTTGTCCAAACAAAGGTCAGGGAGGCTACGATAGAGCAAAGATTAATGAAGAACAAGCCAATTCAAAACTTAGAAATAAATGTCATAGGATGGCATAAACATAGGGGCATTAAGTCAATTGTTAGATTGGCAAAAAGGAAATCATTCTTGAAATGAATGATTGGGAGCAAGGACTGGACTTAGAAATAAATGTCATAGGATGGCATAAACATAGGGGCATTAAGTCAATTGTTAGATTGGCAAAAAGGAAATCATTCTTGAAATGAATGATTGGGAGCAAGGACTGGCAACTCCAGTTATTGGAGATTTATGGTCCAGAGAAGGAATTCAGTTAAAGAACCAGAGAACAGTAGAAAAAAAATAAGCAAGTACTGGAAGATGGCTACCAGAATCAGATCATTCTTGGTAGTGACTCAGCAAAAACCTATCTTTGTGTTTTCTATAGAGTCCCTTTCCCCCCACCCCCGCCCCCGGAATCAAGCCGGGTCTAGCTGCATTTACTAGAGGCCCAATTACAAGATACAGACAAACTAGGAAAGAAAGGAATTTATTGCTGTAACCAGACACAGGGAGAAGGCTGAAACTATTTGACTTTCTGGTTTCCTGGTTTCACAATTGGTAAGGCCTGGGGACATATGGAACTAACCACACCCTTAACTAAAAAGCCAAACCTTGGCTGTAGTTAACCAACAATTGAAATAACTTACCAAGTTTTACCTTAAAGTTAATAAATGCTAATATTTAATTGAAACTACTGGAAATAGATTTATATGCAAGGTGTGTAAAAACAGTAAAATGTGTTTTTTAGTAAAATGTTATAAGAAGGCATGGAAATGTAAACTTTTGCCTAGGGTTAAGGGATTGTTTTGAGTTAAATTAGAAAACAGCTGAAGGTTCAAAGAAGTGGTGGAAGAATTGTGGAAATCAATTTTGCAGAAGAGGTTCTCTGTGTGAAGATACTGACTAAATTCAAAAAAGGGTATATTATGGGTTTTCTATAAATTAAGCATTGCAATAAAAGCATAACAAGGTTTTCCTAAGGTACTAATCTGCATTTGGCAAAATTTCTGAAGGGTTATAAAAGGTTTTCTGCTCCTTTAAAGTTTCTGAGTCATCATCTTGGCAAAATAATTAGTTTATGGTAATTTGCAAATCTGTTTCATAATATCAAGTGTTTTAAACCTTGAACATATTTGACAGCCTTCCCAACATCAAATTTCAGTTTCAAAATTGTCTTCCCTGGTGCCTGGCTTTTTGAATACTTCAGACGTCCTCTGAAGTGTCCTGAAAAGAGAGATAAACAGGATCATTTGATCATGTTTAGGTACATGGGATTGCCAAAATGATGTTCAATCTTTTTTAGGTTATATTTTTGTGAATAATACAAATATATGTTCCATAACATATGGAATTTCTAAAATTCTAATGTCTAAATATATGTTATCAATCATAATTAAGATTGTTATGTTAAGTTATTGTAAACCATGAAGATAATCAAACTTATTTATCAATTGTGTTTCTAACAGTAACTACCCTGGACATTTTGCGATTCACAGACAATTGTCTTGTTTAATCCTTTTCAAAAGATGTTTATAATGAGCTATAGGACCCTGATAGGTGCTCTCAAATACAATTTCTGATTATATTTGAGATAGTCAATTTTCTAATAACTTTAGAGATTGTAACACTGGAATAAAGGAAAATGTACAGGACTCATAAAGAGCTGAAATGTTCATGAATATCAAACAAAACAAGAGTTAACTAAATAGACTGAGCTCAGAAAGCTGAAGCAACCTTTTTGACATTTTGCTTGGAATATTGCTGATCCATGTTTGGTTTTTCAGACTCAAGGAGACTGATTTTGAACTACTTACAGTCTTTAATATTAAGTAGGTATACACTCCTGTGATCAAGATTTGGAACATGTTTGTTTCTCTCTGCCTGGTCCCTCTAAAATTTAGAACCTATCTGTGAGTATTCTTAAATTATGGCAATATGGTTGTTTGCAGCAGTGCAAAAAGAATCCATTTTTCTCTTGCAACAGGACACAATTGAAAAAGCTGGTAATTTTACCAAGGCTTTGACTGGAAGGGTATGCTTCTCTTTAAGGAGTCAATCTCGACTTGCAGAGCCAATAAAAGCCCAGTGGGGATACTGGCCTCATACCCTCACCTACACAGTGCCTTACAGGGTTACTGATCTGTGGTCAGTAAAGAATGTCACTTTCTAACAGGCCTAGGAGCTCCAAGTTTGTCTTGGGACCTTAAGAGGAGAGGATCACCCAACTCAAAGGTATTTGAGGATACCAACCCGTGGTTGGGCTTGGCTTTAAAAGGGCTTATCTGTGATTCTTTGTGGAACACACTTCCATCAAAGCCAATCCAAATGACCCATGTAGAAATAATTATTCTTGCTGCACTTTATGCAAATAATCAGGCCAAGTATAAGACTAAATTCTATTTAAACAACTCAGTTCTAAGATCATTTGTTTCTTAACAAAAATGAGGACTGGAAAGAGAGAAATTATATCCCAAAACTTATACATTTGCCATTAAATTCTAAACCTACTAAGTGCAAAGTTTTTGCTTACATTTTAGACTAACTCTGCTTGTTCCTGTAACCCTACCAGCAATCTCTGGCTACAGCTCAGAAAGAACAAGAGGGATGAGTAATGCAAAAATCTGGATCAATATCTTGGTTCTGAGTAATTATCCTGCAAATCCTACCAGGCGATGGGAATAAATAGGATGTCCATCACTTGGAGGTTTCATTTTGGGAAAAGTAAAAACAAGGGAGCTAACCAAAGCCAAGCACCATGCACCCAAATCCTAGCAAGTGTAGCTATAGCTACCTGTTATCAAGATATCCCTTCCTCTTGCTTGTTGGAGGAGGACTCAATTCTACAGTTTCACCTTAGCATTTGGCTTATGATAAGGAGTCCATGCAACCCCCCATATCAGAGAAAAATTTTTGTCCCAGACTCAATTCCAAGCTTCGGGTCAAAGCCCTAGGAAAGAAAACTGGATCTGAGGGATCCAGAGGCTGGTAATAATGGAAGTTAAAAGGCACAGCACAGGTGAGCATGGCTGATTCCTGCCAATTAAGCCAATGTCAAGCTTCCTGTTTCATGGATAAAGGCCACATTAATATCCACGGCATAAATGAGGTTTAGGGAATGCCAAGGCTACCGACAGTAGGTGTAAAAGAGGCATAGGTGAAAGCAAATAATTCCTATTCTCTAGGCACCCCTGCTTCATGGGTGCAAGCCGCTTTGGTACTCATGGCTGCACCTGCCAAAGTCGCCAGAACTCGTGGATGCAAGGACAGAAGAGGGAAAGGGGATGCTCTTCCCTCTCTCCCTCATGTACCCTAGTTATCTTCTAAGAAGATAAGGGAACCAGCGATGCCTGATCCCCTCTTTCTAGATGGGTAGCCATTCATCTTCAGTCTGTACCCCCTTTTGAATGCATCCTGAAATCCTGGGACTCATTTTAAAAATGCATTCCTTTTTCCTTTCTCCTCCTTAGCTCTCTCTGCACAAATAGGTAATTGCATCTCCATGCTGTGAGACACTTCCCTCTGATGTATCCTCCAAACTGGAGTTAATTTCCCAAACCTTAAATTGGTTGGTTTAGGATTGGGCTCAGGGGAAAGGAACCCAGAAGCCTGACATGCCAGCAAAAGGGTAAAGTGCAACCAGTTGGGTTTTTGGCCTCCCTCTCCCTGTGAAAACTACTAAAAGGCCTTGGAAGTTTTTTAGCTGTCTTTCCCCCAACTTTGTTTCATTTTCATACATGTTTTCTAATAACTTGGTTTGTCTTTTCTCTCCTTCAGGCCATCAAACTCCAAGCAGTCATTCAACTGGAGCCTCTGACAATGGCCCCTTCTGCCAGGAACCCTTAGATAGGTCTCTGAGGGAGCGCTGACTGCCGATTCCCCCAAACAGCGTCAGTGGGAAGTATTTAAGATCTGTCTTCGTCCTTATCTTTAACCTAATAGAAGTTAGATATACTTCTTTAGAGAGGGGAATGACAGCAAGGTGGGAGCGGGTCCCTGGAGAAACTCCAACCAGCCTGCCCACTAGGGTGGAGCATTGGGAAGTTCACGAGGTTTGCAGCAGGAAGGAGCCTGGCCCCTGCTCTTCCATTGTGGAAACTGACATTTGAATGGCCAGGTGGGAAGTGCCCTGGCAGGGACTCTGGCCTTGTGAGAGTCCCTGTTTCCCTTTTTCTTCCTTTTCACCCAATAAAACCCTGCTTTACTCACCCTTTAAACTGTCCATGAGCCTAAATTTTCATAGCGATGGGATAGACAAGGCCCTTGTCTTTAGCTGAACTAAGGAAAAGTCCTACAACATTGGCACTAGGAATGTAAGGCTGTCTCTATTATTTTAGCTTGCTCCAGGTTAAGGAGAAGCTCATGCAAGGCTCCTACTGACCATATGTTTTATTTCTAGCTTTGATGTCTGGGCACTGATTTCCCTAGTTTTAACTATTTAATGTTAAGGCAGTGGTGTGGAAATTTGTGTAACTGGAGTGGTAGGCAGGCCTGTCTGTGTGACTGTCATGCAGGCCTATCCGTGTGATTGTCTGGGAGAAATAGCCTGCCACAATCCCCAATGTCAATTTGTGCATGATTTCTATCATGCTTGTATATTTATTTATCATGAGAATTGTAGGGAGACGAGGCATTATAATCTTTCTGGCTACATCCTGCTGAGAGGGGGTCATCGTTATGGGGCACTGAGTGCAGCACTGGAGTGGAATAGGTTGGTTTGTTCCCAGTAGCACTCTCTGTTTCAGGGGCTTAGAGACAGTGCCTGCTGAAACATAATAGTATGCAACAGTAACACATGTGAATAGGTTGCTGCTGTTTTCTTCTGAAGTTTAAGTTGTCTAGTCTTTAGTTCACAGGACTTTAAGAAAGCACAGCTTAGATTTCAGTGATTTCTAATTAGGAAAAATGGAAAAAAGGAAAAGAAAAAGGAAAGAATTAAAAAACATTATTTTGGGGACTTGCAGCCATAAAAAGTAGAATTTAACTTAAACTGTAGAAAGTAATAAAAATAGAAAAACATCAGGAAAGATTGTAATTTAACAACAGGTGTACTATAGTTTTGAAACATGATTTTTCTCTCTTCAGTTTCATTTATATTAAAAGACAAATTATGGTAGAACTGGTTTGCTTTATTATACTTGGTCTAATTATTTGTATACAGTGCAGCAAGAATAATTACTTTTCACATAGGCCTTTTAAATTGACTTTGATGGAACTTTGTTCCATAGAAGGAATCTGAGATAAGACCTTTTTAGGGCCGAGCCCAGGCATGGATTTGTACCGTCAAATACCTATGAGTTACGTGAATTCTTCTCTTGAGGTTCCAAGATAACTTGGGGTTCCTGGCCTGTCAGAAAGTGACATTCTTTACTTACCACAGATCAGAAACCCTGTACAAGGACTGTGTACACAAAATATGAGGCCAGTTTTCCAAGGGCTTTATTGGCTTCATAAGTCAAGTTTGATTTCCTTAAAGGAGAGCATAACATTCCAGTTAAAGTCTTGGTAAAATAACCAGGTTTTCCAATTGTGTCCTGTTACAAAGGAAAACAGATTGTCATTTCACTTGCAAATTGCCATAAGTTAGGAATACTCACAAATAGTTTCCAAATTCTGCAGAAATCAGGTAGAAGGAAACAAATATGCCCCATATTTTGTTCATAGGAGTATGCTGCACTTGTTAAAAGTTGTTAATAGCTTAAAACAAGTTTCCTTGACTCTGAAAAGCAAAACAAAGTATCAGCAACATTTTAAGCAAAAAGTTAAAAAGATCACTTCAGTTTCTTATTAGCTTAGTTCATGCAGTTAATTCCTGTTGTGCTTAATATTAATAAACATCTTATCTCTCCAAGAGTCCCTGTTTTTCTCTATTCTGATGTTACAATCTCCAAAGTTATTAGAAACCTGCATTCAAGAACACCTGTTAGAGCTTTATAGCTGATTATAAAACCACTTTCTAAAGAGGCCAAAACAAGACAACAACTGTTTATGGATGACAAAAAGTTTTAGGGTAGCCATAGTTAAAGACAAAATTGACAATAAATCTGTTACCTCTGTGGCACACAATAATTTAACATAACCATTATAATTATTATGGATAATCTACACTAAGATATATCAGAATTATGGAGTTTTCCATAATTTTGAAACACATACTAGAACATATTTATGCAAATATGGCCCAAAGAAAGCCAAACCCCATTGTATACTTGGTAATGTTTTCTGTATGATTTTTGTAACAAATATGCCAAATTTTACCTTTACATTAGTGTACTGTTAATGTTAAACTTAATTTTTAATAAAACTTTATAGACATTTACCCAATTTTAATGTCTGACTGTAAGGTAAGGTTTTTATAGACCTTTTATAACCCTTTATAATTTTTGTTAAAGAGCAGGTTAGTGCTCTAAGAGAAACCTGTTGTGCTTTTTTTTATGCTCGATTTACAGAAAAACTGGATGATACCCCTAACTGTAGCCAATATGTTTAAATACAGAATTTTTACAATTAATTATCTTATAAACTTTCCACAACTTGCTTAAACCTTTAGCTTTGTTTTATTTAACTTAAAACAATCCTTTAACCTTTTAATCTAAGCAAAAAACCTACATTCTCATGCCTCCTTAAAATCTTTTTATCAAAAGTATATTCTACTTTCTTTACACACCTTGCATGTAAACTGTTTCTTCAATAGT
This sequence comes from Symphalangus syndactylus, assembly GCF_028878055.3. Lineage (NCBI taxonomy): Eukaryota > Metazoa > Chordata > Mammalia > Primates > Hylobatidae > Symphalangus > Symphalangus syndactylus. The sequence goes on along the minus strand of NC_072429.2, from coordinate 64,202,861 downwards.
CTTAAATACATGTTACTCTGTTACCTCTTAGCAACCTTTACTTTTGGTGAAAACCTTGGTGAGGTTTGGGATTTTAATTATGTACTAGGTGTGGAGCCTAGGTCCTAGACAGAAGTGCAGGTAAGGTCTGATTCTTCCCAGCATTTAGCTTAATGTGTCTCAGGCCTTACTTAGCTGTAAAGAAGGCAAGTTGTACAGCTAAGAGTCATAGTGGCCTTTTAAAAAGCATTTAGGAGGCCTAATAACTTTTAAATTGTACAACATTTCTTGCATAAATTCCCTTTCATAAATTATTTCATGACTTAACACAGATGAGCTACAACATGCTTTCACTTTCTGACTTGTTTTAAACATCCCTCCATTTTAAACAACCAGTTATTTTACTTTAGGACAAGAATTTACCATACAAGATTCTTTCTTACATAAAATGACAACAGTCCTTTCCCAGAACAAAATTCCTTCATGCTCATGGACTAGACTGCTTAAGGCCACAAGATTAGAAGTTACAGTATGTTACTAAATAATTCAAGATGTGGCTATCTTCATTAAACCAATATTAATGTTTTATTTATCAAAAATTACACAAGCAAAGATCATTCTGTTTTGGGCTGAGTTTACAGTTTTGTAGCCCCTATGCCAAATTTTGACACCTTATAATATTTGGTTGGGATAAGAATGAACTTGCTTGATCAATAAATGCAAGCAAAATGCATGCTGTAAATTCTTAAGATATTTCTAATATTACTTTGCCAATAATTTAAAGCTAGCTAGCTTATTAAAGATTTTACTTGTCAGATAAACTCGAAAAAGCATTTGACCAGTGTTTCCATTTTATCCGTTAAAGCATTTGATTTAAGCACTTTTATTTTTCTTTAAGCCAATTAATTAGAGCTCTTTTTATTTTTTTCAGTAGTGAAACACTGTGTATACAACATATAAATATATAGACATATTAGACATCCAAACACAAGTACATTTTATAGATTCATAAGGCCTCCTTTTTTCCTATCTTAGACTTGCAAACTCTGAATAACCTGGTATATTACCCTGGCAGTGGTCAGCTAAATAGCCCTAAATCTGCATATTGAAGGAGACAACTCTTAGGTGAAAACCGAATTGGCAAGACTTACATCTCAAGGTACAGAGAGAAAAGTCTGGTGGTGCTAGAGGGAGATTACTAACTTTATTTAGATATCGACTATCTATCTTTTGACTGGCTCTCTGAGCTCTATATGCGCACATATATATATACACATCTTGGATGTTAGCTTTTAATTAAGTTGACTCTTAACCATGGAGCTCCTATAGAAATCTTTTTCTTTCCCAGAGGGCTCTCAGCAGGAGTTGTGGAGGGGTACCCGAACTGTTTCTAATCTGACAGAAGTCTTTACCTAGAGGGCTCTCTGACAGAATGGAGGCAGCGTTCCCCATCTTAAATTCAACAAGACTATAGGTACAGACCCAGAGATAGTTTAGATAGACAGAGACACAGAGATAGTTTCAGATAGACACAAAAGGAGGTGCACGTGGGTGAAATAGGCTTGAAAACCAAATACCAAACGGGTGTACAAACCAGCCCTATTATCTTCCTGATGGTACCGAACGTACGGCTTCATAGCCCAAATAAGGAAATAATAGGCTCCAGGCCTACGGTTCGGTTTTCACTCACCCTTTGAGCTAGTCCGCTCCTGCCAAACTTCCGTTCTTTCCCAGTGAGGAAAAGGACGTGTGGTTTTGCCCATGGGCCAGCCCTCAGGAGATTCCCTGGGACAATCTCACCCGGCAGCTGCTGGGAGTCTCCTGTTGACCATCTCATTGCAATCCGCTGGCCACCGAAGGCAGTATCGTCCTGGCGGCCTCCTGGCTGATTCGCCAAAATTTTCATTCCCGGAACCAAGCCGGGTCCGGCTGCGTTTTCTCGAGGCCCAATAATGAGATGCAGACAAACTACGAAACAAGGGAATGTATTGCTGTAACTGGATACAGGGAGAAGGTCAGAGAAAATTCCGCCAGACCAATTTAAACTGTCACAATTTTCTTCGTGCTTATATAGGTTGGGGTTATGTGCCTATGTGCAGTATAGCTTTCGCCTAAGTCTGTTGCTAACTAATTTTGCTTCAACTACAAGGTCAGAGGCAAAAAAATTGCTTGCTGGGTCCTGTTAAGCTGTGGGGGCCCCGGTACCTTCAAGGCCTGTCTATTGTGTTACTGGAGTGATTATTTCTATCTTACCTTCTTTATAGCTTCATCTGGAGAGCTGCCTTAGGCTCTCCAATGAATCTATTCAAACAGCTGCCTGTTACCTTGACTCATCTCAGATTTTGTTGACCCGAGACAGGTCCTGGCACTAGGAATGTAAGGCTGTCTCTATTACTTTGGTTTGCTCTAGGTTAGGGAGAAGGCCAAGCAAGGCTCCTACTGACCATGTGTTTCATTTCTAGCTTTGATGTCTGGGCACTAATTTCCCTAGGTTTAACTGTTTGCTCAATGTTAAGGCAGTGCTTTGTCTGTGTAACTGGAGTGCTATGCAGGCCTGTCTGTGTGATTGTCAGAGAGAAATGACCTGCCACACCCTGAACTAGGAGAACCACTTTTTTCATGGTGACAGGCAGGAATGAGTCACAGAAGTGGTAACTGATAGGGCCCAGCTGAAAGGTTAAAAATCTATAGGAATGCAAAAAAGCATAAGGCCCAGATGGCTTCACAGCCAAATCTTCAAAGACCAGACAATCCCATTGCGACTTAAATTGTTGTAGAACATAAAAACAAGGGAAGATTTCCAAGTTATTTTTCTAGAAGTAAATATAACTTTGACATCTAAGTTGTTACATAGCACAAAAGAGACTACAAACTTATCTCACGAAAGAAAAGTAATAAAATTGTAGTAACAATGAAAGCATATTTTGCAAATACACATTATGAGCTGTATTCGTTTCCCAATGCTGCTCTAACAAATTATCACAACTTAGTGGCCTAAAACAATACAAACTGATTATCTTACACTTCTGGATGTCAGAGTCTGAAGTGAGTCTCACTGAGCTAAATCAATCTTTTGGCAGGCAGCCTGGCCAACACGGTGAAACCTCGTCTCTACAAAAAATACAAAAATTAGCTGGTTGTGGGCTCCTTTAATGCCAGCTACTCAGGAGGCTGAGGCAGGAAAATCACTTGAACCTGGAAGATGCAGGTTGCAATGAGCTGAAATCGTGCCACTGCACTCCAGCCTGGGCAATGGAGCAAAACCCTGTCTCAAAAAACAAACAGATAAACAAAAAAAACCTCTTGTCAGGGCTGAGTTTCTTCTGTGAGTTCCAGGCAGAAATCTGTGCCCTTGCTTTCCCAGCTTCAAAGCCAGCACTGCTGTGTCTTCTCTCATCTGATCTCTAATTCCATTTTTATTTCCATTTTTATATCTTTTCTCTCTGATTCTGATCTTCCAGACTCTGTCTTATAAAGATCTTGTGATTACATTGGGCTTAACTGGACAGTCCAAGATAATCTCCCCATCTCAAGATCCTCAACTTCATCACACCTGCAAAGTCCCTTTTGCCATGTAAGGTCACACATTCTCAATTTCAGGGCATGAGGGTGTGGACATCTTTGGGGGCCATTATTCACCCCACCACATGCTTCAGTTGGGATTTATTTTAGAATTGCAAGGATAATTTGATATTAGAAAAACTATTAATATTATTTACCATATGAATAAATATAGAAAAAATAATATATGGTAATCTCTATAGATCTAGAAAAAACCTTAGCAGAATTGAACATTTGTGTCTTTTAAAATCACTCAATAAAATAGGAATGAATACTCACTCAACATCATATATATAATGTATTTATATACATTATATGTAATGTATATGTATATATGTAATGTATGTATATATATTACATATATACATATATTTATACATAATGCATATAAAATGTATTTATATATTACATATATGTACATATTGCATATTTATATACAAAATGTACATAGAGACATTTTATATACATTTTATATATAAATATGCAATATGTACATACATTTTATATATAAATATGCAATATGTACATATATGTAATATATAAGTATGTATTTATATATTATAAATAAATGTAATATGATAAAGTGTACTTATATACATTTACATATATAAATATATATTTATGTATTTTATATACATTTATATATAAATATAAAATATACATTATAAATAAAATAATGTATATAAATACATTTTATTTACTTATATAATTATAAATATATATTTATATGCATATAAATATATAAGTAATATATATAAAAACACATTTTTCTTATGCTTTATATATATATATATATATATATATTTATATACCTAAGACCAAACACCAGTTTCTTAGGAATATGACAAGGGCACTACTACATTCTCTATTATTTATTATTATACTAGAGGCATTGCCAATGTAATTAGAGAAGAAGAAAGAATTAAAGGTATAAAAAATGGTTTTAAAAAGTTATCTTAATTTTCAGATGTTAGGAAACTATATCTGAAAATTTCAAGAGTACAATGATAAAAATACTACAAATATTAAAAGAACCAAGATAGATAAATATAAAATCGATATAAAATATAAACGCACAAATTATTTAAAATATTTGCTTTCGTACATACAAAGAAACCTTTAAAAATATATAATAGATAAGGAAACTCCCATTCATAATAGCAATAACAAGGTAGAATATTTAAGAATTAAACTTAGCAAGAAATTTGCAAAATTAATAGGATGAAATATTTAAAACACTCTTGAAAGATAAAAGTAGACTTGATCAAATGCAAGAACATTCCTGTTCTTAGATTGGATGTATCAACTTCATAATGATGCCAAATTGTCTGAAGTAAATAATATAATCTCAGTAGAAATATCAACAAAACAGTATTCTGAAGCTTGGTAACTTCATTTCCAAATTTGTAGCAAATAAACATGCAAGAATAGCTAGGAAACCCTCATAAAAGATGGACAATGAAGAGCAGATAATAAAATAAATATCCCTCACAATTAAAAGTGTAGTGCTGGCATATGAAATAAACAAATAGGCCAATAGATTAGAAAAGAAAATGTGGAAATAGCTACAAGGGAATTTAACATACGATTAAAAGTAGAATCTCAAATCAGCAGTGGAAAAAGCGTAATTTTTCATAAGTGGTATGTGCACCTAGATTGCCTTTTGGCAAAAGATAACATTGGGTCCACACTTTACACCAGAATAAATTTCAAATGGACCAGAAGTCATAATAAAAATGAAGCCATATATATATTAGAAAAAAATGGGTAAATTTCATTATAGGCTGAGTATGGAGGAAATGTTTTCAACTTTGACCCAAAATTCGGATATAATATTAAAAACAGAAGATGTATAAGTTTAACTACATAAATTTATTAAAAAGTGACTAATTCCAGGCCTGAGGAGAGAAAGGACACAATGATTCTGGGACATCTCATTGCAATAGAAGGCTAAGAAATGTCCAGAGACTAACAGTGGCATTAAAAAGTCACAGGAACTGAGTTACATAGACCCCTGTTGGCCTAATTTGGCACTATTTGACCATCAAAAAGAAAAGCCATTGTAGTGGATCATTACATATTGAATTTTTAAAAAGAATCCATAGTACATTTGTCAAAACTAAGAAACTGACGCTGGTACATTACTATGAATTAACTTATAGAACTCTCTATGTCTTTACAATTATTCTGTAAATCTAAAATCATTCCCAAATAAAATTTTAATTTAAAAAGAGAGAGAGAATTCATATATTGATCATGATAATGATGAGGTAGCGGAGTGAGGGGGATTCCAGAAGAATGCTAACTAAAAAGAAATGAGGAGAAAGAAGGATAGAATTAACAAATCAGTATTTTATAACTCCAAAGTGAAGAAATTAATTCAGGCAAAGATGATCACTAAATGTTAGTACCATTTGGGGAAAGATCTTTGGTTCATAATGCATTCCCACGCCTCAGAGTCACATTTTAGGGATGTTCTCTTAATTACAAATTAATGAGATATCTTTACAATGAAGAGATCTGGGAACCCCACCTTATTCAAGGGACAAAATTTAGCATCACCAATAACAGAATGAACTGGGTCTATGGACCTCCTGCTGTGATGCAATGAAATGTAAATAGCCCTCTGTCACATTCTTCCAAGAATATTTTAACTGAATCTAATCATGAGGAAACAAGCAAAGATGTCCAGAATGTGGCACATTCCACAGCACAAGTAACCTGAACCCCTAAAAGACATCAATGTCAGAAATGACCAACGCATAAAAAATCTGGTAGACAATTCTGAAATTAAAGAGACCTAAGAGACATGATAAAATGGAATGCATTTACTTTATTTGGATTCTCTTATTAAATAAGAATAAAAACAGAAACACTGCGAAAGGATGTCTTGAAACAATTTGGAGAATTTTGTGGGGCGGTGAGAGGGACAGGGTCTGGCTCTGTCATCCAGGCTGGAGTGCAGTGGCACAAACACAGCTCACTGCAGCCTCTGCCTCCAGGGCTCAAGCCATTCTCCCACCTCAGCCTCCCAAGTAGCTGGGACTGCAGGCATATGCCACCACACTCAGCTAACTTTTTAAGTTTTTGTAGAGATGAGATCTCACTATTTTGTCCAGGCTGTTCTTGAACTTCTGGGCTCAAGTGATCCTCCTGCCTCAACCTCCCAAAGTACTGGCTCATTGCAGTCATGAGCCACCATGCCTGGCAATTTGGAAAACCTTAATAAGAGTGGCATATTAAATTATATTATTGAATCAATGATAAAGTGTCTGGATGTGAAATTGATGTTATGAGAATGTCCTTGTTCTTATAAGACACAGGCTAAAGCATTTGGAATGAGATATCATGAAGTCTGCAATTTATTTCCAATAGTTTCAGAAAAAAGTGTGTATGTATACACATACTGAAAGAGATAAAATTAATATGGCAAATGTCAATAACTCATAAGTCTAAGTGAAGTGTAAACAGATGTTCAGTGTTGATATTTTAACTTTTTCTTGCTTCGAAATTTTTAAAATATTCATTTAAGGGTAAAAAACCTGCTGGATGAAGAAGGAAGAGGTAGAATAGAGGAAGAAAGTAGTTGTCAGATTTAATAAGTATCAGATACCGTATCTGTCATTTTCACAACTATTGTCTCATAAAAACTCCTATGGTAAACTTTTAAGTAGATATTATTATTCTCATTTTTTTAAAACAAATGAAGCTATGGTGGCCCAGAGACGTCACACAACATGCCTAAAATCATAGATTTTTGTACAGGTGGAGCCTGGATTCAAAACCACTTTTTTCAGGCATCCAGACTTTCTCTCTTCCATTTAAAAGCACTGGGGCCAAGGACCTTATCTGGGTAGCTCCAGACAAGGCTTCCACACTCAGCACAATCGTCAGGAGCCCAGGATGGCCAGAGACTCTAAAGTTCTAAGAACCACAACCTCCTCCATTTGCAATTCAACCTCTGTCAAATGGCTGTTACAGTCGTGAGTTGCTTCATGGTAGGAATATGTTCTGAGAAATGTGTCTTTAGGTGATGTCATTGTTGTGCGAACATCACAGTATTCTTACACAAACCTAGATGGGATAGCCTATTACCCACCTAGGCTATATGGTATCGCTTATTGCTTCTAGGCTACAAAGCTGTGCAGCTTGTTATTGTACTGAATACTGTAGGCAATTGTAACACAGTGGTAAGTATTTGTGTATCTGGACATATCTAAACATAGAAAAAGTAAAGTAAAAATACAGTCTGAAAGATAAAAAATGGTACAGCTGTGTAGGGCTCTTACCATAAATGGAGCTTGCAGGATGGAAGTTGTTCTGGGTGAGTCAGTGAGTGAGTGGTGAGTGAATGTGAAGGCCTCGGATATTACTGTGCACTACTAGGGACTTTATAAAACTGCACACTTAGACTACACTAAATTTATTTTAAAATGTTTTTAAATATTATTAAGGCTAATAAGTTAACATTAGCTTACTATAACTTTATTATTTCATGTAGTTTTAAGTTTTCAAACTTTTTTAATCCTTTGAATAACACTTAGCTTAAAACACAAACACATTGTACAGGTGTACAAAAATACTTTCTTTATATCCTTATTCTGTAAGCATTTTTCTATTTTTAAATTTCTTATTTTTTACTTTTTAAACTTTTTTGTTAAAAAACTAAGACACAGACACACACATTTAGCCTAGAGCTGCACAGGGTTAGGATAATAATATCACTATCTTCTATCTCCACACCTTGTCCTACTGGAAGGTCTTCAAGGCAATAACAGGCATGGAACTGTTATCTCCTGTGGTAATGATGCTTTCTTCTAGAATCCCTCCTGAAGGACCTGCCTGAGACTCTTTTACAGTTAACTTTTTAAATATATAAGTAGAAGGAATACACTCTAAAATAATAATAAGAAGTACAGTATGGCACATACATAAGCCAGTAACATAGTTCTTTCTTATTATCAAGTATTCTGTACTGTCCATAATTCTATGTGCTGGACTTAGATGACTGGCAATGCAGGAGGTTTACTTATACCAGCATCACCACTAACCGATGAGTAATGCTTTTTACTTACACCAGCATCACCACTAACTCATGAGTAATGCTTTGAACTACAATGTTATGATGGCTACAATGTCACTAGGCCATAGAGAGTTTTCAACTCCATTGCAATTGTATGAGACCATGGGTCATATATGTGGTCCATCATTGGCCGGAATGTCATTATGTGGTGCATAGCTGTATATTTTCATGCTACTGCTTCAAAAGAAAAAGCTGCAATACCACCAAACTCATAGAGTGAAACTAAGTAAAAACACTGCTTCAAATAACTGAAAATACTTCAGCTTTTCTATCCTAAACTAAAGGTAATCAAAATGCCTCAAATGTTTCCCACAATATGGTTTAAGGACTCCTAAATATTTATTTAAATATTGTTTTTAATATTCTTTTTATTGAGATATGGTTCACATACCATCAAATTCATCTCTTTAAGGTATACAATTCAATGGCTTTTAGTATATTCACAGAATTGTATAACCATCACTTACAATCAAATTTTAGAACATATTCATCATCCCAAAAAGTTGCTTCCCATTTCTTCTCAAACCCCTCCATATCCTGGCAACAGCTAACCTACTATCTGTCTCTATGATTACCACTTCCCTATTCTAGAGATTTCAATAAATGGAATTGTGCAATATGTGGTCCTTTGTCACTAACTTATTTCACATAGCATCATGTTTTCCAGGTTCTCCCATGTTCTAGCGTGTATTAGTATTTCTTTTTATTGCCGAATAATATTTCCTGTTTGGATATACCATATTTTGTTTATCCATTCATCAGCTGATGAATATTTGGATTGTTTCCACTTGGGGGTTATTATGAATAATGCTATTATGAATAAGCAGCCATGTACAAGTTTGTATGTGGTTGTAGGTGCTTTACTCTCTTGGGCATGAATCTAGAAATGGGATTGCTTGGTCATATGGTAATTCCGAATTTAACTTTTTGGACAACTGTGAAACTCTTTTCCACACTGACGCTACCATTTTACATTTCCACAAGCAATACGTGAGGTCTCAATTTCTCTACATCCTCGCTGACACTTGGTGATTATAGTCATCTTAGTGGCTGTTTGGTTCCATCCATCCAACTGGGTGAGATGTAGTGTCTCATTATGGTTTTGATTTGCGTGTCCCTAATGACTAATGATGTGCATCTTTTCATGTGCTTATTGTCCATGTGGATGACGTCTTTAGAAAAATGTATATTCAAGTTTTTTCTCATTTTAAATTTGGGTTTTTTGACTTTATTATTATTTTTACTATAAGTGGCCTATAATTTATCTAAATTCTGCTGCCTACACTGCATATAATTATGAGCAAATTACATAAATTCTCGGCACCTTTGTTTCTCCACCTATCAAAATGAGATCATATTATCAATATCACAGATTTTTTGAGGGTTAAGTGCATATAAAGCATTTATGGCTGGGCACTGTGGCTCACGCCTATACTCCCAGCACTTTGGGAGGCCAAGGCAGGCAGATCACTTGAGGTCAGGAGTTTGAGACCAGCCTGACTAACATGGCAAAACCCCATCTCTACTAAAAACACAAAAATTAGCCAGGTGTGGTGGTGTGCACCTGTAATCCCAGCTACTCGGAAGGCTGAGGCAAGAGAATCACTTGAACCTGGGAGGCAGAGGTTGCAATGGACTGAGTTTGTGCCACTGCACTCCAGCCTGGGCAACAGAGCAAGATTTCCTCTCAAAAAAAAAAAAAAAAAAAAAAAAGCATTTATTACAGCGACTGAAGCATTATAAGTGTTCAGGAAATGAGATTCAAATCTGAAAGGACTCATTGATGGTAGAAAGTAACCATGGTGCAATTAGGATTCTGCAGTTGGGGATTTGAGATCGCATTTACAGAAATAAAAGATAATAACTGTGCTCAAAGTCCTCTCAAAAAGAGTTATGAAATATTTATATATCTTCAATAAGGATATTATTAAATATCCCCAGAAGACACATTGAGTTTTGCTACAATTACATAAATACAATAAGAACTATAATACTGTAACTAGATAGGAAGGTTTACAAAAAAAATTTAAAAACAAGACAAGTTTAAATAATAAACCAATTACTTGACATGCATGATTATAAGGTTTTTATATGTTTTTATATGCATTTTACATGGTTTTGTGCTCAACAGCCGTGACTGTGGAAGAATGATTAAAGATTTTTCTTTAGCAGAACTAAATAGTTTCTCTATTAAGAAGTAAAATATCTTAGGAGGTTTTATTTACCTTCTTGGAAAAGATTTTGAAACCAAAGCCTCCATTCATTGTTCAAAGGATCAAACCAATCCTGCAAATGTAGCCCAGCTGTGGATTTGGTAACAATAAGCAAAGGTGGGCCAAGCGGAGAGTACTGTATTTGTTTTTCACAGAATCTCCTTAAATTGATTGATTGCCTGTAGCTCTCTGTGCTAGTTGTCTGTTCAATGGCCAGTGTTGCTAAGCAAGCTAGATTAAGGTGGCTTAACTGACTGATATTTCAAGAAACAGTCCACAGAGAAGAGGTAACTCCATATGCCATTTCAAAGTTCAGTTGGACCAGGTGGCACCACTTAGTGAGTGAAACTGTATCCAAGACATCAAAGGGGGAAAGGACAGTCAGTGTAGGGAGCCCCTGAACAAAGAGCAGATGACAGTTTTGCTAAGACATTATTGGACTTCTTTAAAAGTTATAAGGACCATTGTATCACCAGGTCATTATATTTTAACCCTCTTAGTTTTACATGTAAAATTTAAAAGAAGCAATTTACATGAATGAAGATTCTCCACGTATAAGTCAGGAAATAAAACTGGCTTAAATTTAGAGCATGGCCATGACATAATTTTTCTTTGCTCTATCTCTGCAAAAAAGAATCAGAGGGCACCTTCTGTAACACAGGCCCTGACTCTCTTCCTTCTGATGAACCTCGCATTGTAACACAGGGGCGAATCCCAGAGGACAAGATCCTAATGAAGCACAGATGAAATCAGTTCTCTCCACCATTAACTGCAAACAATAAAGGTAGGAGGTGGCTTAATCAGCCTCTAGGCTAAATGCAAATTATGTTCCTCCTCTTTTAGATCAATGTCATAAAGAGATAATGCTGTTACTCATTTAGCCTCATGCAATCTCTGTCACTGAAAGGAAGAAAACATGATTATGTTCATTTACCAGCTTAAAAAATGACGTGCAAAAAAATTAAATGCCTGACCTAATGTCATGAAGTAAATCAGCGTGGCAAATCTCTTAGATATTCTGACTCTCAAGCCAGGTTTCTTTTTAATACAACATGCTCTGTTTTCTAACATATATTATCTGGAGCTAAGTTGTTTTAAACATTTGGTTAGAAAAAGGAGAATTCAAAGGTAAGTGTTCTTTCCACTCTTCCTTCTCTTGACATCAGTATGTTAGAAATATAAGTGGATTAGAAGTAGTTCTAGCTCTGTCTCTAACTAGCAGTGGGAGGTGAGCTCATCACCTGAATGTGAGCCCTGCTCGCACAGTTCTCAACTATAACAAGCTGTGTTTGCCTTAGCCTACCAACACACTGGTTTGAGGAAAAATTTGGTAATATATCTGAACATGCTTTGAAAAGTATAAGTACTACAACATTATAAAGTCTGATTTGCTAATGCAACTTTGCCCTGTCTGAATTCCCATCACTCTTTGTTTATACCTCCCTTAAGGTGCTTCTCATTTTGCACCTCATGCATTAAAACAATTGGTATTTGTTGGCTGAGTGCGGTGGCTCACGCCTGTAATCCCAGCACTTTGGGAGGCTGAGGTGGGTGGATCACAAGGTCAGGAGTTCGAGACCAGCCTGGCCAACATAGTGAAACCTCCCCCGTCTCTACTAAAAATACAAAAAATTAGCCGGGCATGGTGGCGATTGCCTGTAATCTCAGCTACTCAGGGGCTGAGGCAAGAGAATCACTTGAACCTGGGAGGTGGAGGTTGCAGTGAGCCAAGATCCTGCCACTGCACTCCAGCCCAGGCGACAGTGCAAGACTCCCTCTCAAAAAAAAAAAAAAAAAAAAAAAAATTCGGTGCTTGTTATGCAGAATACATTCTTTGATGGCTGTAACCATGAGCCACAAGACTTTTAGTCTCTTAAATCTCTGAAGTGTGCCTACTAAATGAAAGGAAGTTTTCCCAAAGGACTGGATTCTAACAGAGGCCATTCTCATCATTGATGTGGACGTGACATTCCCAGTGCAGCTGTGCTTCAGGAGAAGAAAGATATGCTGGACACACGGGCACCCTGGCAGTGACCCAGAAAGATGGTAAGGCCGTTGTGCAGGTCACTTTTTCATGGCCAAAGACATAGCCTAACTCTTCTGTTATCACCTGTATGGAAATCGTTGTTCCTTCCACCTAACCCCTTAATAATCATGGAGTGAGTTAATGCCTATAGCATGGAAAAAATATTAAGGATTAATTGTGGGGGAAAAGCTCCATTGCAGACAGCTTGCTTGGATACAGTTCTTAGTACTGTATATACATTAAAATTTGCGCTTGAATGTCCACATGCATAGAGATCTATGTCAGTATTGAAGGTATTTTACATCAGATACTCCATGTAAGCCGATACCATTGTGTAATGATGTGTATCACTGTGTTCTCGATGTTTTTTAGAAAAGTGAATAACATTAGCAATAGGAAAGGAAATAGAACCATAAATGGTTTGTTAATTGTTCTTCTGTGAGATGGGCATTAACCTGTGTGTGGGTGGCTGCGTGTGGGTGTGTGTTGATATTTGTGAGTGTGAGCTTTGTCTTCTGTGCACACACAATACTACTTTCACCTGGTGCTTTGAGTTGTGTTTCCAGAGACAATGAAGAATTTATGCCAATATATGCATTTGACTAAACCTGCTTATAATTAAGGGGCATGAGTTTTCCAGACAAATGACCTGGGTCAGCTGTGACCACTGCAGCTTGTAACCACTGAAAAGCTGAAAACTACTTGGCCCTAAGGTCGAGTTCCTTAACCTCAGCTAAGAATGCCAAGTCTTCATTGAGCAATGCTGTTCAGCAGAGACAGCAGAAGAAGACCACTCTATGTGCCCTAGATTTATCTTACTGTACATCTTCTGTTTTATTTTATTGTAAAAGTTCTTCAATTTAATCATCTTTCCTTTAGAAAAGGGCCCTGTTAACACCTGCAATCATTCCTTTCAATTACCATGTTTGGCCTTCAGAAAGAGAGCATTTCAATTTCATGGTCAAACACAGGATGCAATTTTATACTTGAAAATAATGGCAAGAGCTAGACTGGGACATGGAGGCAGATGACATTTTAGCTACCAATGACCTAGCATGTTACTGATTAAACGAGAGCATCTGAAATATCCCCCAGAGTTTCTAGGAAATTTTAGAACTAGATTTATATTTTGGAACTCCAGATTAATATACTGAAACAATTATTATCTGACAAACACAACAAATTAGTACTTGGACTTCAGAATAAATGCTGTTGGCAGCAATTATTAAAACAGTAATAAGTGCTGTTGATCTGGCTGCCACTCCCTCCCCTTCCTAATGTTTTGATGAAACATATCCTTTTTGATGTCACAGGACTAACAAAGATCTTGAAGTTGAACTGATACCCACTGGCATACTGAAAACTGGCATTCTCTCTTCTGAAGAATCAGCATGAAGTCTTGACAATAAAATAGAAAGGGATGCGTTGAAATTAAAGTTTGTCATTTTAAAACCACAATTTACTATTTTTGAATGCTCAAATCTTAAAATGATAAAATGCAGTCCTTTATTTCTAAAAGTGCCTCTTCAGGAGTGACTCCCCTTAATCTGAGGATGAAGAGGGGTCCCAGCATCACCCAGAAGCCTTTGTCCCTTGGTCATCAGCCCAGGGGCACAGCCTCGTGTCTCAAACACAGGGTGAGCGATCCTGCTGTGGGAAGTGTCCCCTCACCTCCCTGAGGAGGACTGTGCTTTCATGATTGATTTTTCACATTTCTCCTTTACATTCCACTCTATATTTCCAATAGAGCAGTTCTACTCATAACAGCAAGCTCTACATGCACATTTTAAAAATCTGATTAAATGATTAATTAACTGGGTTTCATTTCCTGTTGTGTCACAGTCTGAAATGTCTAGGTTTTAAAAGGCTACAAACTCCATTATGACTATTCATTTTCAAACTATTATACAAATAACAGAAACCAACAAATCTAGGTCAAAAGCACCTAGAAGCATGCTTTAAAGCACCCATGTGTGCACAGAACCATCCACAGAGTGGTACAAAGCTTGTTGAAAGCCAGAACCAAAGCAAAATTAACCTGATCCTATTCCATCTAACTGTGTGAACAGCCTCTCAGCCAATCACCCTATAAAAACTGGCATGGGTGTCAGAAAAAGATTTCTGCTAAATAACTAACAAACATTTGGCTTTTAGTGCTTGGCTGGTTGAGTGAACGTGGCAGACACCAAACTATGTGCCTGGAATTTTAAAAATCAGAGTAGTGGCATTTATTGGCCAGAATGACTAGAAATTTAGAGGAAATGCTCCCTAATAACACAAAGCACTTTCACAGATAGATTTTGCCACAAAAATGTTCAATTGTTCAACAATGTTGATTACTTACAGGCTGAAATGAAAAACTAAAGCTGAAATGGATAAGATGACCTGCTGATTCATAGGGTGAGTCACAACAGAAAGAGATGCAACTCTTAGTTCCCTTCTAGGCAAATCTAACAACCAAGTCTAATTTAATTGTGAAAATGCAGTCTAGTTCATTTGAGAAAACAGGCTTCTTTCTTAAGAGAACCAGTGACTGATTTTCGAAGTTCAGCATCGGAAGGAGAATTCTCGTTTATATGTGGGCAGTTATATTTTCTGTTGTACATATATATGCATATATGTATATATGCACTCACATACACGTTTATTCATTAATCCAAAAATATTTATTACATGGCAGATATTATTTTAGCTCCCAGAGTTACAAAAAAGAATAAAACAAAGTCCCTATCCCTTGAAACTGACACTCTCGTGGAAGGAGAAATTGAGTAAACAAATACCTAAGTCTACCACACATCAGATGGTAATATGTTCCATGGAGAAAGTCAAGGCAGGGAGAGGAGAATGGGGAGTACTTGGGGAAGGTGGGTTGCTAATTCATGCAGTATCCAAGGAAGGCCTCCCTGAGATAGCATGGGAGCAGAAACCTGGAAGAAGTGAAGGTGAGATATGCACAGAATTCTAGAGGAAGTGGGCTTCAGGCAGTAGGAATAGCCAGTGCAAAGCCCTGAGGCAGGAGCACATTTGGTGTGTTGCAAAACAGCAGTGGCCCCATAGCTGGGATAAGTGAGGTGGGAAGAGTGGCAGAAGAATCATCTACATGAATGCATTTGTAGGATCCATCATTTCAATTGGTTAAGTTCTCTTTTTTCTTTTGTTCCATTTCTTCCCTTCTCCATTTCATCTCCATCATTCTCCAGTGAAGTTCCTATTACTAACTCAGAATATATCTTTCCAAAATATTCTCTTTGCTTATGTGATTATATTGAGACACACATATTCAGACACATAAAAGTTGTATTCTGCCTTTGTTGCACAAAAATGAGGTCATATTTTTCATACTTTTCTCCATGTTGCATTTCTAACTTAACTACATCAATCATGTTTTCCA
This sequence comes from Symphalangus syndactylus, assembly GCF_028878055.3. NCBI lineage: Eukaryota > Metazoa > Chordata > Mammalia > Primates > Hylobatidae > Symphalangus > Symphalangus syndactylus. The sequence continues at coordinate 64,186,608 of NC_072429.2, read as the reverse complement.
TATGTCTGTAGCAGGATGAGCCACAGACAAAACTCCTGAGACACTGAGTTAAAGAAGGAAGAGGTTTATTTGGCTGGGAGCATCGGCAAGACTCCTGTCTCAAGAGCCAAGCTCCCTGAGTGAGCAATTCCTGCCCCTTTAAAGGGCTCACAACTCTGAGGGGGTCCACATGAGAGGATTGTGATCAATTGAGCAAGCAGGGGGTATGTGATTGGGGTTGCATGCACCAGTAATCAAAACAAAACAGAACAGGACAGGGATTTTCACAGTGCTTTTCCATACAATGTCTGGAATCTATAGATAACATATCCAGTTAGGTCAGGGGTCGATCTTTAACTACCAGGCTTAGGTCAGGCAAGCCCAGGCCTGGTTTCAGGTCTGGTTCCTTGGTTTCGGGTCTGGTTCCTAGGCACTGGGCTACCTGCCTTTAGTTTCGCTTCTCTTTCCTTTTGTGAGTATAAAACAATATAAAACAATATGAGAGGATCTGTCTCTCTTCTCTCATATCTAAGTCAGATGATAGTTTTAGTTTTTTATTTTCCAAGTTTTAATTTTTTATTTTCCAAGACCATGTAAAACTTCATGAATTCCAGATATTCTGTTTTACACAGAACTTCTCCTATTGGTGGACACTGTTTCTTTCTAGTTACGTTTCCTTATAAGATTTATATCATTTATTTTCACTTAAATATTTAATACATCTGGAAGGATTTCTTTTCACTTAAGTATTTAATACATCTGCAATTAATTTTTCTATGTAGAGTAAGATACGGGTTCAATTTTATTATCTTACCAATGGGCAGACTGCTGTACCAGCACCTCTTATTAAAAAATACCAAATGTTATGTTTTCTCTTCTTGCATACTGTTGAATTTTCACAATTAAATTAGACTTGGTTGTTAGATTTGCCTAGGAGGGAACTTTCTGACCTTCTGTTCTATTCCACTGTGCTATTTTCCATGCTGTCTTTATACTGTTGTAATATTTGGTAAAATCAAAATACCTTAAAATCAAAATTCCTTAGTCTTCTTTTTTTCTACTTTCTTATTCTTTAAATATGTGTCCTTCCTTATGAATTTTAAGATAATTTTCTCCAACTCCATTAAGAAGTTTTTCCATTGGAAAGCTAATTGTAATTTAAATTCACAGATAAGTTTTTGGAGAACTAACATTTAAGTTACCTCAGGTTTCCCAACCCTAGAGCATGCTGCATGTTTCTGTGGGCTCAGCTCTTTCCTGTTCCTCCTGAGTTGGCAGGCACAGTGGCTTTCTTGTCAAATTTGTCTCCATTTGTAGAGATTTGTTTTAACTTTTGGAATAAAAAATTTCATCTTGCATGTTTGTTTCCAAATCTTAATCATTACTGAAGTGAAAACTACTGGTTTCATGTAAGTATTAAATATCTATTCGTTTTACTAAATTTTATTTATTATTTTATTTTTATTCTTTTAAACACAGCCTCCCCCTGTCACCCAGACTGGAGTGCAGAGGTGCGATCTCGGCCCAGGGCAACCTCTGTCTACCACCTCCTGGGTTCAAGCGATTCTCTTGCCTCAGCTGGGATTACAAGCACACACAACCCTACCTGACTAATTTTTGTATTTTCAGTAGAGACAGGTTTGCCTATGTTGGTTGGCCAGGCTGGTCTCGAGCTCCTGACCTAAGTAATCTGTCCACCTGGGCCTCCCAAAATGCTGGGATTGGCTGGACCCGTTGGCTCACGCTTATAATCCCAGGTACTCTGGAAACTGAGGCATCAGAATCACTTGAGCCTGGGAGGCAGAGGTTGCAGTGAGCCTAGATCAGGCCACTGCACTCCAGCCTGGGTGATGGAGTGAGACTCCATCTCAAAAAAGGCCGGACGCAGTGGCTCACTCCTGTAATCCCAGCACTTTGAGAGACTGAGGCGGGTGGATCACCTGAGGTCAGGAGTTTGAGACCAGCCTGGCCAAAACCCCATGTCTGCTAAAAATACAAAAATTAGCTGGGAGTGGTAGCAGGTGCCTGTAATCCCAGCTACTTGGGAGGCTGACACAGGAGAATCACTTGAACCCAGGAAGCGGAGGTTTCAGTGAGCCAAAATCACACCATTGCACCCCAGCCTGGGCGACAAGAGTGAAATTCTGTCTCAAAACAAAAAAAAAAAAAAAAAAAAGACCAAAATGCTAGAATTACAGGCATGAGCCACTCCATTCAAAATTAGAACTATTAGTTTTAATAGTTCTAAATTTTTCAAGCTTTCCACATATACAAATATAATCTCAGCAAAAATGTAAATAGTTATATTTCTAATGTTCCAATGATTTTTGTAATTATTTCAGTCACGTTTCTCATTTAATTTGCTGGAATTGCCAGGCAATGTTAAATATTAGTGGTGATTATCTGTTATCCTTCCCTATTTTCTGACTTAAAAAGAATTTTTACTTTGAAATCTAGAATATTGACTGTTAGTTTTGTTGGAAAATATTCTTTAATATGTTTAAGTAATTACCCATGATTAGTTTTTATTATGTCCTTTTCATAGAAATGGCTGTTAATATTTTTAATGAATAGTGTCTTGATATATTCATAAAGTTTTCAACCAGTAATCTTTATGTAGAAGAATATATTGATAGTGAGAGTGTTGGCTCACCTGTTATCTCGGCTACTCAGGAGGCTGAGGCAGGATGATTCCTTGAGCCCAAGAGTTTAAGTCTTCTAGCCTGGGCAAAATAGCAAGACTCCCACCTCATATATATGTGTATTGTGTGTGTGTGTGTGTGTGTGTGTGTTGCTGAAGGGCAGGGAGCTGCTGGAAAATGCAGCCCTGGGCCCTGAGGAGGCCCGAGGTGGGGCAGGAGAACTCTGTGTATCACAAGGAGCCTGCTGGAAGCAGGAGTCTTGCGGCCTCTGGATGCACACACATTCAGGAGGAAGTGAGGGAAAGAGACTGGTGAACGTTGCCTTTTTCATATACTTTGTAGGCAACAAGCACAAAAATTGAGCTAGCCAATTAGCAGCTTCTTTGCAATGAAAGCAGTCGATCATCTATGCCTGAGGGTAAGGTCATTAGGGAGCAAAACTAAAAATATGTACTCTAAAACTGCCCGCATCTGCACCATGATACTCACACCCAGGAGAGGAGAAAATTTCTACTTTCTTCAGGGAAATGTGAAGACAAGAGGAAGTTTACCCCTAAACACAAACTGTGCACAAAGCCAGCTGTGAAGTCCAGAAGCACAGCAGCCATCCACCTGGCAACTGTCAGTGGGCTCCTCCCTAAACCAGGAGCTAAGAGCAGGACAGTGGAGGCCTCTGCTCCAACCCACAGCTGAGCACCTTTCATGCACCCCATGCTGAATCAGCCCCAATCATCTCTGCAACTAAGTGAAACTACCTTTGCAAATTTATAACTGAGGAAATCATGACAGTGAAAGAAATCAGACTTAACTGACTCCATCTTGCTTCCAACCTTTAAGCCGTCCTTGTTCATTCCTGGGCATAGGCTGAACTAACTTTGGGAAGGAATTCAGTTCATGGTTTGACTCTGAAACAAAATTGATAACAGCCCTTTCCTGAAAAGACCCCCTTCTTGCCTGGGGACCAGTCTGCCTCTGCAGGACTAACAAATTAGCTACAAGATTAGAAATTACAGATTCAGGGTCATGCAGCATCTGTCTCCAAGAGTCTGAACCTCCCCAAATGCTCCCGGGGATAACATCACTATTGTAAAACCTAAGATCAGTGCTTGAGATATTTTGCAGACCCTGCAGTTGATAGATCACCTGACACCACCCAGACCAGTAATCTGGCCCAACTAGTTCTGCCATCCCACCCAGGAATGGAAGACAGCAAGAGAAACTCACTTCGACCACCTATGATTACATATCCAACCTGACAAATCATTACTCCCCACTTTCCAAGCCCCTACCCACCAAATTATGTTCAAAAACTTTGATCCCTGAATGCTTGGGGAGACTGATTTGAGTAATAATAAAACTCCAGTCTCCCATACAGCCAGTTCTGCATGAATTAGTCTTTCTCCATTGCAATTCTCCTGTCTGGATAAATTGGCTCTGTCTAGGCAGTGGGCAAAGTGAACCCAAGGGGCGGTTACAAAATGAAGTTCAATAATTCCCTTAGAAATGATCCATAAAATAATAAAGCCATCAAAGACCTTTTTTGGAAGGCTTTTATTCCTTGTAACAGTAGAAAGAATCACACAGTCTTGCAAACTGGACAAGGGAGATTTCCTGAGAATAAAAGGGAAAGGTCAATCCCATTGACCATGGCAATTTGCTGAACGATTTGGAAACTGGGTGATATGGTAGAAAAGAGCAGGATTGAAACAAATAATGGACTATGGTTGGGTTCTGATTCCACTTTAACTTACTGTACAGCCTCATCCCTTGTTTTTCTGGAGATTCTCTTTTTCTGCTTCACTGATTTATATTTACATTAAAATCAAATGAGGCCATGTTTCTGAAGTCACATTGTCCCTACATGGTCATCACAATGAGTCTGTAATGTGACTGAAAGACAGCCATGGATACAGGTAGAGGATATCTAACTAGGATTGCTTAAATGTGAAGACTCAGAAATTTAGGAAGAGGGTAAATTACCACAGGAGGCTGCAGATCATGCCATCTATGGAGGCACAGGTCCCAGGAACCAGAATTTGCTTTGGGAAGTAAAGCTATGGATGACCATGCCCTTGTGGACTGGGGATCTCACCAAAAGGGAGAGGCTTTCCAGTTGCCTTTGCCATTCATGTGCAGGGCAGGGTCATATGCCCATCCACCTCCCTTCACCACCACCCCAGACCAGCTGTTCTAGAGACTCTAACTTAGCTTAGGCTGCTATAACAAATCCATAAGCTGGCTGGCTTACATTTATTTCCCAAGTTCTTGAAGCTAGAAATTCAAGAATGGGGTGCCAGCATGGTTGGGTTCCAGTGAGGACCTCTTCTTGGCCCACAGATGGCTGTCTTCTTGTGTCTTCACATCATGAAGAGCAGAGGGACAGGAAGCAAGCCTTCTCAGGTCTCTTCTGATAAGGGCACTCATCCCATCATGAGGGCTCCAGGTCCATTGGCCAATCACCTCCCAAAGACCCCAGCACCTAATGCTATTACATTGAGGGTTAGGATTCCAATATGTAAATTGGGGAGAGGACAAGCATTTGGTCCATAAGACAGGCAGTCTAGGATGTGTAAATAATGTGAACATTTCTTAGTGTTTACTGGGAGACTGGGTGAAGCAAAGCTCAATTTTTGAGGCTTATTATTTCTCAGTAGACCTAAACTTCAGGCTGGCCTGAGATCTACCTCAGCAGTAGTGAATAAAAAGCAGAGGGATCCTATTGGTTCCTCAGGCACAGTCTGAATCTTACTTGCGAGCTCATCAGGCATTCAATTCAGTCACTCAATCAACAACTACTTAATGAGCGAGGCCCAGGTGCAGCCACTGCATTGAGTACCCATGACAGATGTGGTGGCTTGCCAGGGAGGGAAGGAAAGGAGGTATCTATAATATATTGATCCCTTCTGCTAGAGAATTTGGAGATTGTGTGGTGGAAATATAACCTTATTCAGAATGGCCAAACAAGCTTGTATATATTTACTGATTTTATTTAATACTTAACTTTGAATATCTAGAAGCTTGGGGGAAAAAAGTTTAGATGTTGAAAAGGTAGGCCAGGATCAAAATATAGATACATTCTTAGGACAGCTGGAGAAAATCCAAGAAATTCCTTTTTCTAGTTTATTCATTTGACATCATAATTTCATGTCTTTTCTATGCCTGACATCATTGCTAACCACGGGAAATGCATGGTACGTATTAACTGCATAATGCCCAGGGGAGTGTCTGGCACACAGCAAAGAAGAGATACTGTTAGTAATTAGCACTATTTTTGCACCTATTGTAGGCCAAATAAGTATTTCCACTGCTCAATATGTAAAACCGTTCAGTTCCTAGCACCAGGAAAAGCAACTAACCTCTCTCCCAGGCAATATTCCAGGATAGGCTGCCAGTTGGACTAAGGAAGCCACTCCTGCGGAACCCTGGGAGATCTCACACTGACTTTTTTTCTTTCCACTGCTCAGCTATAAGGTCTGATCAAAATACATGATCTTCTTTGAGACCTAATTCCCTCATATTATGGGAGCTGAAAAGATCTCAGCTCTAAACAGGTATCCATATATGTTTAGGCAGGGATACTTGAGACTCACAAGTCCTGAGTAGACTTCCTACGATTCTCAGCCAAGTGAAGTTGGTAAAACCAGTCCTGGGCAGCGGTTGGAACTTCTTGAAGGGCTGCTCCACCCTCTCCAATGCTGGGGGTATTGGTCACTCACTGGCCACCCAGCCTCCATTTGCCCACCTCAGGTAATGTCAACCTTGCTTTGCTTCTGATGGGGCAAGTCACTGTCTGAATTTGCCCAGGACCTGAGGGTTTCCTAGGATGCAGATCTTTTTGGTGCCAAAACAGGACAGTTCCAAGCAAATCAGAAGGCAGGACACTGTGATCGTGAGACACCCTAATCCATGCCCTCATCTATGTAAGCTGGCAGGTTTGGCTCTGCTCCCAATCCAGAAACTTCTAGGGCTTATTTCAGCTATCTTTCAGGAACTTGAAATATTTTATTGTGTTGGCTATCTCTTGAGAAGATGGAGTGTCTAGAGCTGCTGGGGCCAACTTGCTCTGCTATCTGGGAAATTTGGAAATAGAGCAAAAAAAAAAGAAATGGAGACAGAGAAACCAGCCACTTGTAACATCATTTGAACACCTACGTCAATCCACGCTTCAAACAAGACTACCTCTTGTTTGAAGAGCTATAGTACCTTACACATATCCCCTCACGTAAGTTGATGTGGCTAAAAGGGAATTTCTGATTTTTCTCACTGCTACCTAGTCAGCATCTGATTAGTCCAGTATAAGGAAACTGCTAGATACACTCTCAGCCCTCGAGGAGTTCAGCATTTATTTGGGCCACAAGACAGAAAAACAAAAAATTCGAATCCTGGGATGGCATATGACAAGAGGTGCCATTAGTAAGTGCTCTTCAGTTCTGAGAAAAGTAATCTGGTCCGTGAGGATCTAGGACATTAGTGAGCTGGTCCTTAGAGGACAAGTAGGCTTCCACCAGTGAGAGGGACAGGGGGCCACCAAGTGGAGGGCCTAGTGGGAGCCACTTATTACCTACAGCAGCAGGCAGTCACTGTTAGTCACATTTCCCCTGCTGGAGTGGAAGCCCTTGAAGACAGAAGATTCATCTCTCCCCGTACCAAGCAGAGTGCCTGGGACAAGACAGGTACTCAAAAAAGACAATGTGTTTGCACAGAGTCTTCTAAGAACATAAAGTAGATACATAAACTAGAGCAGAGATTTGATGTGAGATACAGTTGAATGATTATTGTTTTGAATGAAACTCTATCCACTTAACTGGTCACTACCCCAGCAGCTAAGAGGCCTGGACAGCAGGGGATCCACCTACATGGGTCCCTTCCAGGAGGCCTTGCTCTCAGGATACGGGATGGGGACCTGGCTTCAAAGACACAACTACAATATGAAAGTTTAAGTGTTTTTAGTATTTATAGACCCTTGGAGATACAAGACAAGCCTAGAGACCACACACACACAGGGGGTCAGGGGAGCACAGATAGGGAGAGAGAGAAGAAACCCATGGCCCAGAGCCTTTCTTGGGTCCAGGGTGTTATCCAAACAGGTTTCCTGGGGAGCTTTAATTGGTAGGTTGAAAGCAAGCAGGCATTAGTTCTAGGAGGTCATGCTGGGCTGAGAGTGGTCACTTTGAGTTCTTGTGCAGATGTGTGAAGAGCTTCTTTAAAGGAAGCAATGGGAAACCAGGGAGCCCAGCCTGCTTAGGTGTCTCTGAGAGAGATTTTTCTAAGTTTTACTTCTGGCCACCAGCAAGAGCCATTCCGTGGGGAACAGTATTGGAAACTGAGTCAAGGTCGGACTGAGCCCTGCTTCTGGTATGAGAAAGCTACTTATATTTTACAATGGATATAACATAAAATTATAAATGCTTACTTCAGTCACCTCCTCAGTTCTTCTGTTTTCTTACCAGCTTTTATTTTCTTAGTAACATCGGTCATTCTCTATAACTATTTGTCCCCACTAGAGCATAAGTTCCACAAGGCCAGGGGGACCTTATCCACCAGGCAGAGGCAGGGGAGGAGGAAGTACAGACTCTGGGCCAGGGCTGCTTTGGTAGGAAAGCTGGCTGTGCCTCTTATTATGCAATCTGGAACAAACTATTCATGCTTTTTGTGCCTCAGCTTCCTCATCTGTTAATAGGGGATAATACTGGGCTCTTCCTCACAGTTTGTCATGCAAGTAAATCAAGTAGGTAACTTAAAAGTGCCTGGCACGTAACAGACACTCCACAATTGGTAGCTATAGTTATGGCTAGTGATGTTCATCCCTACTCCTCCTGCACCTAGAAAAACGTCTAGCACGTAATTCATGTTCAGGCAATATTCTTAATTTGAATGAATGAAAAAAAGAGTAAATGGAGTTCAGGTTGAGGAATTTCTTGAATGTAAGGCAAAGAGTTATGAAATACACCATGCTGATCAGTGGGTTTCAACAAAGTAGATTTACATGAAGGTCTCAAGTGCACACACTGTTCCAGGGGCAGAATGATGGATGGGGGGCATTTTTAATATGGCTTGAAAAAGTTCCCATGTGACTATGATGGACACACCATGCCTTACCTTAAAAATCATTGCTGTAAACCAAAACGGGTGATAATACAGGGGAGCATGATGAAAGTAGGACCCAGAAACATTAATCCAACATTGGCACAGAAGATTCAATGGCAGAGAGTAAATCAAGAGTAAGGAGAAGAAAGTGAGCTGGCCTAGATACTATGCGGAGGATGTCCCTTCCCCTAAAAGCAACTAGATGCTTCATAAAATAAATGTTTTATTTACTTGTTGGGCTTACAGAAAGTTAATTAAAGAAAAAAAAATTAGAAGGCTCAGAAATTTTTTTTTTTTTTAGATAAGGCCTTGCTCTGTTGCTCAGGCTAGGGTGCAGTGGCACAATCATGGCTCAATGCAGCCATGATCTCCTGGGCTCAAGCAGTCCTCCCACCTCAGCCTGCCAAGTAGCTGAGACCAATAAGCACACGCCACCACAGCTGGCTAATTTTTTTTATTATTTGTAGGAATGAGGTCTCCTATGTTCCCCAGGCTGGTCTCGAACTCCTGGGCTGAAGAAATCCTCCCACCTTGGCCTCAGAGTGCTGGGATTACAGGCATGAGCCACTGTGCCTAGAAAATATTTTAGCCTTGGTCCAGAAAAGAGAGGCTGAAGAAAGGATTAAAACACAGATATCAGAAGAGGCCAACTGCATACCTTATGCCATTTGCCCTGGAGGACCCACCAACATGAATTCTTGGTTCCTCCAGTGGTTAAGGTCTCATACTGAGGAAAGGAGGAGCAAATCCTGGCTTAAAATCATTAAAACGCTATTGCTTAGTAAAGCCAAAATTGGAAGTGAGATTGTTCTCGGAATGACAACCTAGGTAAAGGAGGGAACATGTTTTTCTGGAAGATCCTACTGAAACAACTCAGTCTCAGTGAAGCCCAGCTGATAGTGGTTTTATAGAGTCACACCTTAGCAGAAAGTGGTTTGAAGATGGAGGGCTTCCTGCCAATGCCTTCAGTTTCACAGCTACAGAACCCTCTAGTGCTACGAAGGCACACTACGGAAGTCAGACATTTTTGGACAGCCTTTCGATACATCTGTAAAGACTGAAACAACCAGAACATAAGAACAGAATCTCATGTTTGTGTTTATATCTCACATTTGGTTGGACCAAGGAGAAGTATCAGAAAAACTTCAGACTGTTTCCTTGTTACTCGTGAGCACTCCAACCCACCTTCTCCTGTGTAGTAATTTTTCATCTGCACCATACCGAAAATAATCAAATTCAATCTTTGAAAGCCATCACTTTGAGTTTGTACACAGTACAAGCATTTCTGATAAAAAGCATCATAGATTTGATTCCATCTGACCAAGGCCACCACTGGCTGAAAACAAAATTAATGAACTTTCACAAAGTATCATTTTTAGTTTTCACTACTGATTCTTGTAGAGTTAAGCATGGTACCAAAAAATCATTGTCTTTCATGAAAACTTTGGGAATTAAAATGTGCAGAAGCTGGGTCTGTTTTTCTAATAGCAGTGTGTATTTTCCTTATCATTTTATCTCAAGGACATGGGAGTCCTTACCGTGCCCCATTATGTGGGGCATCAGACTCTGCCCTGAGAGTGAATGCATGCTGGGTATGATCAGCCGCCAGTGCACACAAATACCAGATTGCCTCTGCATAAACCTTGCTGCTTTTCCAAGAAGCAGATTTTCATTCAAAGTTTTTTATTCTAAGACAGAAAAGATAAAAAACTTCAATGCCTTTGAGATTCTTAAAGACCATATGAAGAAGCAAAATTCATCAGTTTTCTACTTTTCACATTTTTCATAATTTTGATATGTTATAATAAAGTTACGGAAAACTTTAAGTCAGCAAAGATGACTTCATAAGTTATGTATGGCTTCATAACATCAAAATGCAGCAGCTTGAAGTAACAGTGAGCATTTCTCAGGATTCTGTTGGTAGGTTGATATTCCTTCTGCTGTCTCATCCACCAGCACAGTGGGGTCTGGATGGCCTGTTTTGGCCTCTCTCACATGTCTCAGGGGCTGGTGGGGATGGCTTGTCCACATGCTCCACCTGCTCCTTACAAGATGCTCTGATGGCAGCACTTCAAGACAGTGAGAGGGAAGTTGCAAGGTCTCCTGAAGCCTAGGCTCTGCAATTTATGCGATGTCACTCTACCACATTCTAGAGTCAAAGCAGGTCATAGAGCTTGCCCTGAGTGAAAAGGTCTCTTAGACATCACCTCTTCATGAAAGAAATGGCAAAGTCATATTTTAGAGAGGCATGCATGAAGAACAGGGAGGTTTTGCACCCATCTTTGTAGCCCATCTGGCCCAGGTTTCCCTCTGACCACAATAACTCACAACTCTCCTGTGAACACACTCACCTCTTCCCCAGGGCAAACACATTCACCACTTCCAAAGACCCCCAAATCTCATCCAGTCGGGCCCAACTGCCATGATCTCTGTCCTGCAGTAGCGGGGACGAATGCAAATGAGAGGCCCCCTGGGGTAGCTCCTTGGATGTGGCCCATCATGGTCCAGGGACCTGAGAACTGAATAGCCAAGTTATCTGCCTCTCACAAACACAAGTTAAACAGAAGATACAGGGCAGGAAATTCCCAACAGACACTCCCATTCCAAAGGCGCATAATAAGGAGTTATATAGCAACCACACTGCTCTGCAGTAATTCCAAACCCAGTCATCAGCTGTCGTTGGGGTCTCCCATTCTGAAGGAATGCATATTTGAGCCTCATTCTGCTCCATGGAAGTCATTCTCTAATCCATTGTTCTCTATGCTTAGCTCCACCTTCTGAGACATCTTTCAACAGGAAATGGACCATGTCTGTAGCTAAGTAGCTTTCTTAGACTACTCTTGTTCCATAAAAATTTGGGGTTTTGGAAGCTTCTTTTCAAATGTTTTTACCTTTTTAGTCCAATTGGGCCATGCTTTCATTCATACGACTCTCTTACAACTTTGTGGGGTTCACTCTATGCCCCAAATTTCATAACCATACTTATTTTTGAGACAGACTTCTTTCAAGTTTTTGTCTGTTGGATTGCTTTGGGAAGACACTCTTAAGACTTTTAGAAGCCTTTTTGTCTTCTAAGAGGGTCTGGCATGACATTAAATCTTTCTGAGGTATCAGAAGTCCCCTAGCCACAACTTTGATTTTATGTTTCTTTACCCTGAGGCTATTTCTTACTTTTAAGAACCTTTTGTCAGTTGGAGAGACTGAAAATGTGGTAAATGAGAAACAGTTTTATTTTCAACCCAGCAAGTATTATTTCTTCTTTATTTTCTCAAAATTTTGTTTACAAATCAAACATTTCTCTCCATAGCTTCTTTATAGTGTTGTGCATGTTGTCATACGTACACAGAACTGCCCAACTGGCCTTTTCAACATTTTATCTAGAGATCTCCTTAGCCAGACACAGGAATTCATTAGGAACACAGCATTTCCTATCTTCCAGTTACTGCAGGTGACATATTTGCCAGTTATTCCCTCACTACATAACACAGGTCACCCTTTTCCAGCCTCAAAAAGTTATTTTCTCAGTCATGCGTGGTGGCTCACGCCTGTAATCCCAGCACTTTGGGAGGCTGAAGCAGGCATCTCATGAGGTTAGGAGATCGAGACCATCCTGGCTAACATGGTAAAACCCCATCTCTACTAAAAATACAAAAAATTAACTGGGTGTGGTGGCGGGTGCCTGTAGTCCCAGCTATCAGGAGGCTGAGGCAGGAGAATGGCATGAACCTGGGAGGCAGAGCTTGCAGTGAGCCAAGACTGTGCCACTGCACTCCAGCCTGGGTGACAGAGTGAGACTGTCTCAAAAAAAAAAAAAAAAAGTTATTTTCTCACGCCAACAGTCCTAATTGCCACCTCATCACTTTTCTAGCATCACTCACTGTCCAATCCTAAAAACAATGACACTTGCTTTACATTTTCTTCAGTAGCACCCCACTCATGGTACTAACTTTGGTATCAGTTATCTATGGCTATTTGGAATAATGAATATTATAAAACTTAACAACTTAAAACTACTATGGTATATGACCTGGTGGTTAGAGTTTCTGTTTAGGGTGATGCAAAAGTTCTGGAAATGGATCATGATTATGGCTATACTATATAATGAATGTAAATAATGCCTCTGAATTGTACACTTAATGGCAAATTTTTTGTTATATGTATTCTACCACAATAAAAAAATTGTTAGAGGTGTTAACAGTAGAGGAATGGATATGTAAACTATGGAACATCATTCAATTGGATACTATGATTTTATTAATATGATTACCATTTAATTAATCATTAGGAAGCCATTAAAATCTTGTAAAAGAATACTGGGGTAGAAAATGTTAATGATATTGTTACACCATTCTGTCACTCTCTAAAGCATATATAAATACAGACAGATTTATTTTAAGGAATTGGCTCATGGGATTGTAAGAGCTGGCAAGTTCAAAATTTGTAGAACAGGCCAGGAGGCTAGAAACTCAGGCAAAGATTGATGTTGCAATCTTAAGTTTAAAATTTGTAATACCAGATGGTAGGCTGGAAACTCAGGCAGGAAACCTCAGCATTTGTTCTTTTGGCTTTCAACTAATCAGGTAAGCTCCACCCACATCATCAAAGGTAATCTCTTTTACCTAATGTCAACTGATTCTAAGTGTTACTTCTAAAAGATACCTTCACAGCAACATTTAGTGTTTGACCAAACAACTGGGCACTATAGCCTAGCCAAGGTGCACATGAAATTAACTGTTACAGATAGAGCACTGAATTTTTTTTAAAAAAATGCTACAAAACAATATATATGATACACTATCTTTTAAAATGTATGCATATGAGGTGGAGCCAAGATGGCCAAATAGGAACAGCTCCAGTCTACAGGTCCCAGCATGAGCAACGCAGAAGACAGGTGATTTCTGCATATCCATCTGAGGTATCAGGTTCATCTCACTAGGGAGTGCCAAAGAGTGGGTGCAGAACAGTCGGTTTAGCACACCGTGTGCGAGCCGAGCTGAAGCAGGGCGAGGCGTTGTCTCACTCGGGAAGCACAATGGGTCAGGGAGTTCCCTTTCCTAGTCAAAGAAAGGGGTGACAGACAGCACCTGGAAAATCGGGTCACACCCACCCTAATACTTCGCTTTTCCAATGGGCTTGGAAAACGGCACACTAGGAGATTGTGTCCCGCACCTGGCTCAGAGGGTCCTACGCCCACGGAGTCTCACTGATTGCTAGCACAGCAGTCTGAGATCAAACTGCAAGGAGGCAGCGAGGCTGGGGGAGGGATGCCTGCCATTGCCCAGGCTTGCTTAGGTTAACAAACCAGCCAGGGAGCTCGAACTGGGTAGAGCCCACTACAGCTCAAGGAGGCCTGCCTGCCTCTGTAGGCTCCACCTCTAGGACAGGGCAAAGACAAACAAAAAGTCAGCAGTAACCTCTGCAGACTTAAATGTCCCTGTCTGACAGCTTTAAAGAGAGTAGTGGTTCTCCCAGCACACAGCTGGAGATCTGAGAAGGGGCAGACTGCCTCCTAAAGTGGGTCCCTGATCCCGGAGCAGCCTAACTGGGAGGCACCCTCCAGCAGGGACAGACTGACACCTCACTCGGCCGGGTACTCCTCTGAGACAAAACTTCCAGAGGAACAATCAGACAGCTGAATTTGTGGTTCACGAAAATACGCTGTTCTGCAGCCACCGCTGCTGACACCCAGCCAAACAGGGTCTGGAGTGGACCTCTAGCAAACTCCAACAGACCTGCAGCTGAGGGTTCTATCTGTTAGAAGGAAAACTAACAAACAGAAAGGACACCCACACCAAAAACCCATCTGTACATCACCATCATCAAAGACCAAAAGTAGAAAAAACTACAAAGATGGGGAGAAAACAGAGCAGAAAAACTGGAAACTCTAAAAAGGAGAGCACCTCTCCTCCTCCAAAGGAATGCAGTTCCTCACCAGCAATGGAACAAAGCTGGATGGAGAATGACTTTGAAGAGTTGAGGAAGAAGGCTTCAGAGGATCAAACTACTCTGAGCTACAGGAGGAAATTCAAACCAATGGCAGAGAAGTTAAAAACTTTGAAAAAAAATTAGACGAATGTATAACTAAAATGACCAATGCAGAGAAGTGCTTACAGGAGCTGATGGAGCTGAAAGCCAAGTTTCGAGAACTATGTGAAGAATACAGAAGCTTCAGTAGCCGATGTGATCAACTGGAAGAAAAGATATCAGTGATAGAAAATGAAATGAATGAAATGAAGCAAGAAGGGAAGTTTAGAGAAAAAAGAATAAAAAGAAACGAATAAAGCCTCCAAGAAATATGGGACTATGTGAAAAGACCAAACCTACATCTCATTGGTGTACCTGAAAGTGACAGGGAGAATGCAACCAAGTTGGAAAACACTCTGCAAGATATTATCCAGGAGAACTTCCCCAATCTAGCAAGGCAGGCCAACATTCAGATTCAGGAAATACAAAGAATGCCACAAATATACTCCTTGAGAAGAGCAACTCCAAGACATATAATTGTCAGATTCACCAAAGTTGAAATAAAGGAAAAAATGTTAAGGGTGGTGAGAGAGAAAGGTCGGGTTACCCACAAAGGGAAGCCCATCAGACTAACAGCTGATCTCTCAGCAGAAACTCTACAAGCCAGAAGAGAGTGGGGGCTGATATTCAACATTATTAAAGAAAAGAATTTTCAACCCAGAATTTCATATCCAGCCAAACAAAGCATCATAAGTGAAGGAAAAATAAAATCCTTTACAGACAAGCAAATGCTGAGAGATTTTGTCACCACCAGGCCTGCCCTAAAAGAGCTCCTGAAGGAAGCACTAAACATGGAAAGGAACAACTGGTACCAGCCACTGCAAAAACATGCCAAATTGTAAAGACCATCGAGGCTAGGAAGAAGCTGCATCAACTAACAAGCAAAATAACCAGCTAACATCATAATGACAGGATCAAATTCACACATAACAATATTAACTTTAAATGTAAAGGGCTAAATGCTCCAATTAAAAGACACAGACTGGCAAATTGGATAAGGAGTCAAGACCCATCAGTGTGCTGTATTCAGGAAACCCATCTTACATGCAGAGACACAGATAGACACAAAATAAAGGGATGGAGGACGATCTACCAAGCAAATGGAAAACAAAAAAAGGCAGGGGTTGCAATCCTAGTCTTGGATAAAATAGACTTTAAACCAACAAAGAACAAAAGAGACAAAGAAGGCCATTACATAATGGTAAAGGAATCAATTCAACAAGAAGAGCTAAATATCCTAAATATATATGCACCCAATACAGGAGCACCCAGATTCATAAACCAAGCCCTGAGTGACCTACAAAGAGACTTAGACTCCCACACAATAATAATGGGAGATTTTAACACCCCACTGTCAACATTAGACAGATCAACGAGATGGAAAGTTAACAAGGATACCCAGGAATTGAACTCAGCTCTGCACCAAGCAGACCTAATAGACATCTACAGAACTCTCCAACCCAAATCAACAGAATATACATTTTTTTCAGCACCACACCACACCTATTCCAAAATTCACCACATAGTTGGAAGTAAAGCACGCCTCAGCAAATGTAAAAGAACAGAAATTATAACAAACTGTCTCTCAGACAACAGTGCAATCAAACTAGAACTCAGGATTAAGAAACTCACTCAAAACTGCTCAACTACATGGAAACTGAACAACCTGCTCCTGAATGACTACTGGGTACATAACGAAATGAAGGCAGAAATAAAGATGTTCTTTGAAACCAATGAGAACAAAGACACAACATACCAGAATCTCTGGGACACATTCAAAGCAGTGCGTAGAGGGACATTTATAGCACTAAATGCCCACAAGAGAAAGCAGGAAAGATCCAAAATTGACACCCTAACATCACAATTAAAAGAACTAGAAAAGCAAGACCAAACACATACAAAAGCTGGCAGAAGGCAAGGAATAACTAAAATCAGAGCAGAACTGAAGGAAATAGAGACACAAAAACCCTTCAAAAAATTAATGAATCCAGGAACTGCTTTTTTGAAAAGATCAACAAAATTGATAGACTGCTAGCAAGACTAATAAAGAAGAAAAGAGAGAAGAATCAAATAGATGCAATAAAAAATGATAAAGGGGATATCACCACCGATCCCACAGAAATACAATCTACCATCAGAGAATACTACAAACACCTCTACACAAATAAACTAGAAAATCTAGAAGAAATGGATAAATTTCTGGACAAATACACCCTCCCAAGACTAAACCAGGAAGAAGTTGAATCTCTGAATAGACCAATAACAGGCTCTGAAATTGTGGCAATAATCAATAGCTTACCAACCAAAAAGAGTCCAGGACCTGATGGATTCACAGCCGAATTCTACCAGAGGTACAAGGAGGAACTGATACCATTCCTTCTGAAACTATTCCAATCGATAGAAAAAGAGGGAATCCTCCTTAACACATTTTATGAGGCCAGCATCATCCTGACACCAAAGCCTGGCAGAGACACAACCAAAAAAGAGAATTTCAGACCAATATCCTTCATGAACATTGATGCAAAAATCCTCAATAAAATATTGGCAAACCGAATCCAGCAGCACATCAAAAAGCTTATCCGCCATGATCAAGTGGGCTTCATCCCTGGGATGCAAGGCTGGCTCAACATACGAAAATCAATAAATGTAATCCAGCATATAAACAGAACCAAAGACAAAAACCACATGATTATCTCAATAGATGCAGAAAAAGCCTTTGACAAAACTCAACAACCCTTCATGCTAAAAACTCTCAATAAATTAGGTATTGATGGGACGTATCTCAAAATAATAAGAGCTATCTATGACAAACCCACAGCCAATATCATACTGAATGGGCAAAAACTGGAAGCATTCCCTTTGAAAACTGGCACAAGACAGGGATGCCCTCTCTCACCACTCCTATTCAACATAGTGTTGGAAGTTCTGGCCAGGGCAATCAGGCAGGAGAAGGAAATAAAGGGTATTCAATTAGGAAAAGAGGAAGTCAAATTGTCCCTGTTTGTAGATGACATGATTGTATACCTAGAAAACCCCATCATCTCAGCCCAAAATCTCCTTAAGCTGATTAGCAACTTCAGCAAAGTCTCAGGATACAAAATCAATGTACAAAAATCACAAGCATTCTTGTACACCAATAACAGACAAACAGCCAAATCTTGAGTGAACTCCCATTCACAATTGCTTCAAAGAGAATAAAATACCTAGGAATCCAACTTACAAGGGATGTGAAGGACCTCTTCAAGGAGAACTACAAACCACTGCTCAATGAAATAAAAGAGGATACAAACAAATTGAAGAACATTCCATGCTCATGGGTTGGAAGAATCAATATCATGAAAATGACCATACTGGCCAAGGTAATTTATAGATTCAATGCCATCCCCATCAAGCTACCAATGACTTTCTTCACGGAATTGGAAAAACTACTTTAAAGTTCATATGGAACCAAAAAAGAGTCCACATCGCCATGTCAATCCTAAGCCAAAAGAACAAAGCTGGAGGCATCACACTACCTGACTTCAAACTATACTACAAGGCTACAGTAACCAAAACAGCATGGTACTGGTACCAAAACAGAGACATAGATCAATGGAACAGAACAGAGCCCTCAGAAATAATGCCGCATATCTACAACTACCTGATCTTTGACAAACCTGACAAAAACAAGCAATGGGGAAAAGATTCCCTATTTAATAAATGGTGCTGGGAAAACTGGCTAGCCATATGTAGAAAGCTGAAACTGGATCCCTTCCTTACACCTTATACAAAAATTAATTCAAAATGGATTAAAGACTTACATGTTAGACCGAAAACCATAAAAACCCTAGAAGAAAGCCTAGGCAATACCATTCAGGATATAGGCGTGGGCAAGATCTTCATGTGTAAAACACCAAAAGCAATGGCAACAAAAGCCAAAATTGACAAATGGGATCTAATTAAACTAAAGAGCTTCTGCACAGCAAAAGAAACTACCATCAGAGTGAACAGGCAACCTACAGAATGGGAGAAAATTTTTGCAACCTACTCATCTGAGAAAGGGCTAATATCCAGAATCTACAATGAACTCAAACAAATTTACAATAAAAAAGCAAACAACCGCATCAAAAAGTGGGCAAAGGACATGAACAGACACTTCTCAATAGAAGACATTTATGCAGCCAAAAAACACATGAAAAAATGCTCATCATCACTGGCCATCAGAGAAATGCAAATCAAAACCACAATGCGATAACATCTCACACCAGTTAGAATGGCCATCATTATAAAGTCAGGAAACAACAGGTGCTGGACAGGATGTGGAGAAATAGGAATGCTTTTACACTGTTGGTGGGACTGTAAACTAGTTCAACCATTGTGGAAGTCAGTGTGGCAATTCCTCAGGGATCTAGAACTAGAAATACCATTTGACCTAGCCATCCCATTACTGGGTATATACCCAAAGGATTATAAATCATGCTGCTATAAAGACACATGCACATGTATGTTTATTGCGGCACTATTCACAATGGCAAAGACTTGGAACCAACCCAAATGTCCAACAACGATAGACTGGATTAAGAAAATGTGGCACATATACACCATGGAATACTATGCAGCCATAAAAAATGATGAGTTCATGTCCTTTGTAGGGACATGGATGAAACTGGAAAACATCATTCTCAGTAAACTATCGCAAGGACAAAAAACCAAACACTGCATGTTCTCACTCATAGGTGGGAATTGAACAATGAGATCACGTGGACACAGGAAGGGGAACATCACACTCCGGGGACTGTTGTGGGGTGGGGGGAGGGGTGAAGGAATAGCATTAGGAGATATACCTAATGCTAAATGACAAGTTAATGGGTGCAGCACACCAACATGGCGCATGGATACATATATAACAGACTTGCACATTGTGCACATGTAACCTAAAACTTAAAGTATAATAATAATAATAAAATAATAATAATAAATAAAATGTATGCACATATACATATATGTTAATAGAATACTGTAAATGTTTATCTTAGAGTGGTAAGTTTATAAAGTATTTTATTTTGCCTTCTTGCTTTTCTGTGTTCTTCAGCTACATGCATAGAATTTGTATTTGGTTTATAATTACTAATAAAAGTTAGCTTTTTAAAATTATGTAAAGCATTAGAAGTGTTATGACAAAATATTGAGTGAAATAGCAGAACATTCTCATTGCTTCTTGAGTGATGGATGTAAGAGAGACAATTTCCCTACTTTTTTCCTCATCCAATTTTATTTAATCAGCATGTATTTTATACTGAAAACATTTGAAAACTTTTTAATAACATGGAAAATGAATGTGATATACTCAGGTGAAAAAAGCAAAATTCAGAATTGTACATACAATAAGATTATAGCCTAGTTAAAAACATGTATAGAAAATAGTATGGGCCAGGCACGGTGGCTCATGCCTGTAATCCCAGCACTTTGGGAGGCCGAGGCAGGCAGATCATTTGAGGTCAGGAGTTCGAGACCAGCATGGCCAACATGGTGAAACCCCATCTCTATTAAAAATACAAAGATTAGCTGGGTGTGGTGGCAGGCACCTGTAATCCCAACTACTCCAGAGGCTGAGGCATGAGAATCCACTGAACGCGGGAGATGGAGGTTGCAGTGAGCCGAGATCAGGCCACTGCACTCCAACCTGGGCAACAGAGTGAGACTCAACCTCAAAAAAAAAAAAAAAAGAAAGAAAAGGAAAAGAAAAATAGTATAGAAAGAAGTACATCAAAATACAAACAAAGATTATATTGTCAGTTGATGAAAAGGACTTTTTCTATTTATTAAAAAATGTTTCTATAATGTGAATATTACCTATACAATTAAAAAGAGTTTCCTGGCAAACATACGGTAATATGCCTCAGTGGACCCTCAAGATTTTGTAAACATTGACTTATTTGTAACTTGCCTTTAAGTGGATCTGTGGTAATAAGCCAGCTTATTCTAATCATATCACCCTAGTATTTCAGGAACATGCATTGGTTCTTCTTTATAATTAGATAAGCCAAGTTTTCAGCTGGGCAGTCTTCTCAAATAACTGTGTTATAAGAAATACTTTTTAATATCTAAGCTTTACTCATTATTACAATGAGGCTACTAATAGCTATACTGATTGTTAAACAAAAGCACTTAAACAATACCTGTGTAAATGTTTGTTGCTTTTATTGCTTCCATGTGCCTGCTTCCTGAACTCTTTTTATTATAGCACTTTAAATTGTGGTAACAATATGAACCTATAGCTTCAAAGGCATATAAAGCAGTAAGTATATTTCTTGCTCAGCAAACATTCATGGCAGGAGTTTCATTGGCTAAGATGGCTCTCTTCCAGGTGATCATTCAGGGACACAGCCTCCTTCCATCTTACAAGCATTTCTCAACTCCCAGGGTGTCACTGTCATCTGCAGCCAGCTGACAGAGAAGGACAGCAAAGGACATTCATGGAGGGTTTGTATAGCAGTCATGGAAGTGGCACACATTCTGGGAAATAGCCCCCCATGGAAAATGTAATCCAACTGTGGATCTGCAGAAAGCTTTCTGCCACGTTTCCTTAACACTTTGTATCTTTCTAATTTGCAGTTATGTGTATTTGTCTCATCCATCTGAAAGGATATGCGCTAAGGGGATTGCTTCATGCGGTGCATCTTCTTTAGTGCATATATGATGCTGATTGGATGCGCATGTGCTCAGTGGAATAATGCCCCTATTCTGAAGCACTCCTGTTCTGAAGCACTCCTGTTCTGAGGCAGGGATTGATGTTAACACTAAAGACAGTTCGCCTTTTTTTTCCTATTGTTAAATCCACAATCATCTAATTATGAAAAATGTCAATAATAAAAAAGAAACAAAATGTAAATATAGTTAAACATACATTATTGATATTCACAGGAGAAAAATATCTGGCAGCTATGGCTTATAACTGGAAAATTAAAACACTGAAGAGAAACTGGCAAATGCTTTGTCCTTGGGAACTGGCATTTCTGTAGCCAATTAAAGAAGAAAAGCAAAGTGAAATTCAATAACAAACTCTTCTCATTTTATTAGAAATCATCAAAGACTGAAAAAATGTAAAGAATTTTTGTGTGTGAACCATGCAAAAAAAACCCAGGTGCATATCAAAATAGTTTCCATTATAACTCCCCAAATAAATATTTCATTATGTAAGTGCTTGTTTCAAATTTATTTTTCCATTTTGTATTTTGTCTTCTTGAAATTAAATCGGCCAGGAGCGGTGACTCATGCCTGTAATCTCTGCACTTTGGGAGGCTGAGGTGGGCAGATCACCTGAGGTCAGGAGTTCGAGACCAGCCTGGCCAAGATGACAAAATCCCACCTCTACTAAAAATACAAAAATTAGCTACAAAAGAATATATCCAATGAGGCTGGTTGTGGTGGCTCACACCTGTAGTCCAAGCAGTTTGGGAGACTGAGGCAGGAGGATTGCTTGAGTCCTGGAGTTTGAGACCAACCTGGGCAACACAGTAAGACCCCATCTCTAAAAAAAAATATATAAAAATTAGCCAGGCATAGTAGTGCATGCCCCTGGTCCCAGCTACTCAGAAGGCTGAGATGGGAGGATCACTTGAGCCCAGGAGGTTGAGGCTGCAGTGAGCTGTGTCTGTGCCACAGCACTCCAGCCTGAGCAACAGAGCAAGGCCGTATCGCAAAATGAAAGAAAGAAAAGAAAAAAGAAAAGAAAAGAAAAGAAAAGAAAAGAAAAGAAAAGAAAAGAAAAGAAAAGAAAAGAAAAGGAAAGGAAAGGAAAGGAAAGGAAAGGAAAGAAAAAAAGAAAAGAGAATATGTCCAACAGTGTGAATCAAACATGGAGGAATAATGCCTTTGCCAGGTACTTACCTCAGTGCTAACTAGATGCTATTGACCTAAAACCCATGATTTATAAAAATCTTCAAACCAAATTCTTCATTGAAGTTTAGCAAGTATCTACAAAATGCATCCCAGTCCTTCTTGTCATCCTGTTGAAAGCCGAAATCTGAATATTTCTGGTGGGGGGTCTCCCCATGTTTGAAAACCCCCACCCTGGACAACACCCACATCATGCTTTGCAGTGTAGGAGGCACATGTCCTCGGGAGAGAGGACTTGAGACTGTGAGAAGCAGAAACAGAAGATGGCTCGGTGAGCAAGGAAGCTCATTACCCAGAGCAGATCAGGTAATAAGCTTACCAAAAAAAATGACTGCAAAAGTCTCTTTTCACCCACTTCAGTGTTCATGATGAAAGTTTTAACAGCAATTCAGTAATTCAAAACTCATATTCTAAAAGTAGGAAAAAGCAAAGCCTGAATAAAACTCCCAGTCACCCTCCCCACATGAAAACAAGACAAATAAGCAAAAGGATAATAATTATAACTCAGATGTGAGACCTATCAACCACATACACTTTATTTTTTTTAATTATGTGATTCTTTCTTAGTACAATGTACAGTCAGCCTAATTCAAAACCAAATGGCTATAAAATCCCAAGCTGTGACCATAAAATTCTGTTAAATAAATAGCTGATTTATTATCCATTGGTTGGAAAGTTAAATATTTGCTTGTCAGGGTTATGACAGTTTAAATGTCATTTTCCCTTTGGAAGATACAATTCAACCATAATTTATTTTCCATTTACATTTTTAGATTATTAATTCAAAAGAAACATGAGTGAAGGCTTAATTTTAAATCATCAGGTCTATGTCTATAAAATAAACATCTGTCCCCAATACATAAAGATTAAAATTTTATCTCATTTTTTCTTTCTTTTCAGCTTTAATATATAATTGACATATAAAATTGTATATATTTAAGGTATAAAATGTGATAATTTGATAGAGGTACACATTGTGATCACCACAATCAAGTTAGTTAACATGTACACACCTCACACTGTTAGACTGTTCTGTTCCATTTTTGGTAAGAACATTTAAGATCTATTTTCTTAGCAAATTTCAAGTACACAATACAGTATTTTTAACAATAGTCACCAGGCTGTACATCAGCTCTCCGGAGCTATTCACCTTGTAACTGAAGGTTTGTGCCCTTTGGCCAGCATCTCCCATTTCCCTGCTCACCAGCCCTGCAATCTCTGTTCTACTGTCTGTTTCCATGAGTTTGTTTTCTATGTTCCATCTGTGAGAAGGATCAGGCAGCATTTGTCTTTCTCTGATTCACTGATTTCACTTAGCATGATGCTCATAAGGCCCATCCCTGTTTTCTCAAATGGCAGGGTTTCCTTCTTTTTTACTCATTCATGATTTTTTATAGCCACAAAATCACCCATTTTCTCTTGAAGCTCAAAATTTTTAGATGCTCTGTATCCTTGGAGGATGGACAGCCACCTAGATGACGTGGTCCAGTAGTTCCTCTCTCATGGCTCCAAACCCAAACACATATAGCCTTCCACAGTGGAGTCTGAAATTCCAACTTAGAAATGCATTCCTTTGGTTATGAGGTCTAAATAACTAATAGTTATTTAAAATCATTTGGGAATTTCATGGTTCTAAAACACTAGAGCTTGAAAGATCACTTTGCAAATCAGGAAAGTGAGAGGCCTGGAAGTATCTGGGCCAAGTCGCATGACAGATGACAGGTAAGGACTGGAATCCTGTTCGCCTCATGCTCATCACCAAGTTCCATGCAGGCACTCAGGATCATACCAAAAGCTTTTTTTTCTTAATTAGTCAGTCATGGAGAAAGGCTGTTATGGGACAAAACTCATCACAATTAAGGTGCTTTTGTTTTGTTTTGTCTTGTTTTGTTGATAGAATGAAAGGCAGGTGGGTGGAGACAGCAGACAGCAGATAGAGGAACTCCCAGCACCTTAGAAATGGAGGAAGCCTTGGAGAGCACAGGGACTCTTAGGCCCTGGAGGGCTGAGAAGAGAGTCTGAAATCCAGAACT
The DNA here is from genome assembly GCF_028878055.3 of Symphalangus syndactylus. Lineage (NCBI taxonomy): Eukaryota > Metazoa > Chordata > Mammalia > Primates > Hylobatidae > Symphalangus > Symphalangus syndactylus. The sequence goes on along the minus strand of NC_072429.2, from coordinate 64,161,965 downwards.
CAAAAGAACAGATGGGAATATTCCATGCACATACCATGGTTTTGCTGACAAGTTTAAAACACAGGATTTCTTTTTCCTGCTCCCTGATTCTTTGTTCATTGGTTTAAATGTAAAATATACCTATACTTTCATTATCCAAACGAATTATTTGTTTCTGGATTACATCCACTATTTGTTTGATTTTGGAGCACTTCTATCCTTTGCTCAATTTTTGTGGTCTGGCAAATATCATAATTTCCCATAGGACAAAATTTTGGTCTCTACAACTCAAATTGACCTGCTAAATTACTAAATTAAGACAGATTAGCAACTTTGGACATGGGGTAGTATTTAGAGATTTGGGCTTGACTTCTTAAATCTGGATCCTAACACAAACCAAGCATATCATTTTAGACACGCTATTTTTCTTCTTGGAGACAATGTACTCATCTACAGAATGAGGGCATTAGAGTATATAAAATGTTTAATTTTTTCCTACTCTGAATTCTGTGGCTCTGTATAGGACATAAATAAAATGAATGATATGGTAAAGACTGCAGGCCAGTTTCCATGTTAAGATAAGTTAATTAAACACGTGCATAAAATTTTGCTCCCTGCTGAAACTTCTTTAAAACTGCATTCACACACAAAGACGCATGTGCTGGATGATGAAGAGAAGACAAGAGACAGCAGCAACAGATGGACAAGTAGTAATTAGCAGCTCAAGAGAACTAAATCCAGTGCTTCCAGAAGAGAAAGCTGAGATCCAAACCAATTTAAATGTCAGAATCCTTAAAAGATGAGAAAGTGGTGGCACCAATTACCTCTGGAACGAAGGATAGAGGGAAAGGAGGAAAATATAGAGATGGGGTGAAAGTTCCTTGACAGGCTTTTAGCCCCCAGGATATCTTTCCTACTCAATGCTCTTTGGGTGACTGATCTAACCCCACCCCAAAAGTTTAGAGCTTTATTCTACAGTAAAAGTTAAACAAGGAATATCTGATGCCTTGCAAATAAAAGGAGTTGTATCCTATAGAGACAAAAAGGAGATTAAATGATTATAGGGGTATTAAAAGCTAAATTTTAAATGTCCAGTCTTTTTATTCCTGCATCCTATCTCCTAGGATGCTAGAAGCCAGACCTTTAACTTTAATACACAAGATGCAAAGAGTCTTTTCCACAGACTTTTAACAGAAGAGACCTAGTGAATCAGTGAATCGCCCACTCAAATTACGTTGTAATAAACTCAAAATCAATAAGTCACTGCTGTACACCAACACTTCTGGTGAGCTTTTCAGATCCCTCTTAATCATGAGCAGCAAAACAAAAACTACCAGGTTCATGAGAAAAATTGATAACATAGAGAGCAGAAAAGAAAACAAGCAGAGAAAAGCAGTTGTATAAAATCGACATTAAACAAAAAAAAAAAAAAAAAAAAACGCATCCGCCAAAAGTTATTGTCATCAGAGGTATAAAATAAGATACCACATGCATGAGAAAAACAGGATACTATGAAAAGAAACATACAGAGAATAATAGACAGCATTTGAAAAACACTTGAGAAGTAAAAGCACAAAATGAAAACACACAAAAAAGCTAAAGAAAGTTAAAGGGTAAAGTTGAAGTTCTCTCCAGAAAGTAGAACAAAGAGATGGAATATTGAAGAAAACAAAAAGTGAGAAAACTAAAGAACTAGATCAGGAGGTCTAATATTCAAATAGGAGTTCTGGAAAGAGAGAGCATAGATAGTGCATTGGAAGAAATTATAGATGAAATAACTCAAGAAAGTTTCCCACAACTGAAAGGACCTACCAAGTGTCCAACAAAATGGGTAAAGCAAACACACAACAAAAAACATTTTCTTGAAATTTCATAATATTGGGGCAAGGAGAAAATTCTACAATCTTCCAGCAGGGGTCGGTGGAACAATTTATATAGAAACATGAAGAGTTAAAATAGCTTTGAATGTCTCAACAGCATAAAAGAAGAAGATAAAAGAGCAACCTATCAAAACACTGAAGGGAAGTGAAATCCATATCCAAACTATCAGTGAAGCATGGGGGGTTGCATAGAAACATTTTCAAACCTGCAAGACTTCAAAAACAAAAATGTATCTCTTTTGGAACTTCTTAAATATCTCCAGGAAAATACTCTTCACCAAGGTGAGAGAAAAAACTAAGAGAGAAAAAGACCTGCAATGCCAGATGCCAGTGGCTCATGCCTGTAATCCCAGCACTTTGGAAGACCGAGGCGGGTGGATCACCTGAGGTCAGCAGTTCGAGACCATCCTGGCCAACATGGTGAAACCTCATCTCTACTAAAAATACAAAAATTATCTGGGCATGGTGGCACACGCCTCTAATCCCAGCTACTAGGGAGGCTGAAGCAGGAGAATTGCTTGAACCCAGGAGGTGGAGGTTGCAGTGAGCCAAGATCACACCACTGCACTCCAGCCTGGTGACAGAGCAAGACTCCTTGTTAAAAAAAAAAAAAAAAAACACCACTAGAATGGAGGAAACGGGGATTCAATTCAACACAGACAGAGGCCAAGGCAATCCCCAGGAGGGGAGGAAATCCCACGATGACAGCTTGTCGCCAACGTGATCAAGAGACAGACCTGTTGAGGCTGGTGTCCCAGAGTGCAGACCTGCTCTCCCATGCGTGCCTTCCTGCCTAGGTCACCTGTGCTCCTTTTCTGTTTGGCTCTGTGAAACCCTAAAAGGTGAACGAAGGCCACAGTGGGCTTAGAAGCTGAACGTGCAGAGCACCCCTCCTCCCACTGAAGTTCTGCCCCATGTCACTTTTTGGCCCATGCCACAGCCAGCATCATGCCCAGTGTTTCCATGCATGTACTTAGGACCTTGTCTGGTGGCTTCCTGGCAGGAACTCTTCCACACACTCTGGGATGCTGAGGTCCCACCCACTCTAAGAGGATCATTTATCTGATCCTGGCCATGAAGTCTCTTGCTTCCAAAGCTAGGTGTGTGGTTATTATTCAATTTTTCAAAATAAAACAATATAACATTGAGAAATACATAGGTGTTAAAACCTATTTTTTAAAGTAAGGGAGTAACTGAAACTGAAGATAGGACCGTGGTTAACTTGCTGCAGGACCAGATGGAAATGCAAGGGGAGGAGTCTGAAAGGGGGACTCTAGTCCCACCCTCACCCTGGCATTTGTTTTTATATATAATCAATTATATACAAACCAATGGGAGTCAAACTGAATATCACTCTGGTGATCACTTCCAGGTGACTTCTTCCAGCACACTCTATGGAGGAAATTCACCGGACTGCACACTGAAACCATTTCTCTGCTTAGAGGTTACTGTGAAAAACCTACCTTGCTTGTTTTCTCCCGAGAATTGTATTATATAGCTCTCTTATTAAATTTCAAAAAACAAAATCCCAGCAGAAGTTTGTATCAAGTAACACCGTTTGCTAAATAAGAAAGACTGTAGAAAGATTGAGTGGAAGGCCTAATAGTGCAAAGAAAATAACTCAATAGTTAATTTATGACCCTTAATTTACTGATCATGGCAATGAAACTAGTCATCATTTGTAATGTTGATTATCAATAAAAAATCTTTACTGAGCTCTGTTTTCAACAGATGGCCTAAGTATCATTTAAAAAGAGTGCCAGAAAATATTGAATTTCATATTATTCTCCACATCAATAGAATACTCTTTAAAATAATTCATAATATCAATGTATCAACATATCAATACAGTATAGATGTGTGTACATATGTGTGTGTGTGTGTGTGTGTGTGTGTGTGTATATATATATATATATATAATGTAATAACACATTTGGAGATGTATAACCAAAGCTAATGCTATGGCCAATTATTATCCAAATGTTAGAGTTACCAATGAACTGAAATTAGCCATTTCTCATCTTGCACTCCCACCCCAGAACAGGTCAGGGATGGCACCCCCTGGCATCCTGGAGGCACTGTGCATGGCATAGACAGGGAAGCTGAGCCAAGAGCACCAAGATGCTGAGCCTCACTTTTCCTCACTTGGACACACACTCACTCCCCTTCCAACAGCCCATCCTCCTCCTTATAGAAACCTGTGAGAAGCAAAGCTCACTTCCTCCAGAAAGCTCTCCCAGGTAATGTAACCCAATTCCTTCAGAGAGCACGAACCCTTAGGGGACCTACCACCCTAGCGCCAGAGCTGAGGGCTCCAAAGGTTATGGGGCCAGATGTGATTTGAATGTTTGTCCCCTCTGAGTCTCACGTTAAAATGCGATCCCTGATACTGGACGTGGCCTGGTGGCAGGTGTCTGGGTCATGGGGGCGGATCCCTTGCGACTGGCTTGGTGCCATTCTCAAGTTAATGAGTAAGTTCTGGGTCTGTTATTTCCCATGGGTGCTGATTGTTTAAAAAGGCCTGGCACCTCCCCCATCTCTCTCTTCCTTCCTCTCACATGATGCCTGCTCCCCTTTGCCTTCCCCCATGAATAAAGGCTTCCTGAGGCCTCCCTAGAAGCCAAGCAGATGCTGGAGCCAAGCTTGTTCCTGTACAGCCTGCAGAACCGTGAGCCAAGTCAACCTCTTTTCTTTATAAATTACACACTGTTGGGTATTCTTTTATAACAACACAGACTAAAACACAGCCCGAGCCCTGATCTTAGTGAGCATGAGCTCAGGCCAGAAAAGGAACTGATGGGAGAAATATGAAAATTCCCCAATATGTGAAGTATGAAAACTCTCCACTTCCTGGCTATGTGTTTCCTTCTTAAAGAATTAGAGAAAAACTCAAGAGAAAAGGATGACGTTAATAAGGATATAAGTATTTGTGAGTGACTTACAACGGACAAAGTGCTGGGCACACATTACCGCTGCCCCTCACATCCTCCTGTGAGGTCGTGTGCTCAGCCCTTAACACTCAGGCAGATGTTAAGGAAGGGAGTTGCTCAAGGTGATGGGCGAGTGGGCCCAGGAGCCAGGTGTCAGCTCCAGGCCTTTCACTCCACCCTGTGGAAAGGGCTTCCTCTTCCCGGACACTACTGTCTCTGACACGGAGCAGCACCATCAGGTCACCTTGCTGGGTGGATGGTCACACTGCTTCTCTGTATTTGCCTTTCTCCATTCTCTGACATTTTCCTCTTACCCTTTTTGACCTATTCAAGATTTGAGCCTTGAAAGAGTCTAGGCATTAAAAAGAAAATGAGACAATTAATCCGTTTCGAATACAACTACTGCAGCAATTTCAAAAACTGGAATATTTAAGAATCAGACAAGTACAGAGCCTTTGTAAAAAGTGTCATTGGAACTGCAGAATGAGGCTGAGGGAGCTGCCCTCCTCTAACTAAGTCTTTACAGTTGAAAAGAGGTCGGGATGTCTGCGAAGCAAGCAAGTGCTCCAAAGGTTTCCTCACTCACTCTTCACCCATGAACAAATGAGATCGAAAAAACTTTTAGCTTTTTGGCTCCACCACGTCCCTTATGTCTTTCTACGCTCTTGCTCTTGGCAGTGTAAGGCTGGAGAGGAGGAGGGGAGTGAGCTCACCTATGACAATTGAGATGCTTCTTGGGTTGGATGCTTCTTGTTCCTTAGTTCCTGGTGGTTGCCTGTACTTGTCTAGGGAAACACAGCTAGATGTGAGAGCTTTCCCCAATGGCTCCATGCACACGTGTGCCCCACAATGTGCTCCTCACGCCAGCTAGCAGGCATGGACCCAAACACAGCTTCCCCCTGCCCCTCACACGGCCCCTGGAGCTGACAGCCCAAAGGAATCAGAAGGAACTTCGAGACAAGCCAAAAGGATCTTGGAGGAGAGAAAGTGAGGAGGAAGAGCGAAAGGAGAAAATGAAAAGCAAGGACATAAGAGGAATTAAGCTGCATTAGATGCCATCACATTTGCCTGCTGAAAACTGTGTGTAAAGGAAATTTTCCACCAATCATGGAGATGTGGAGCAATAAAGGGTGAAGGCCAGGAACGCAGGAGTAGGGGAAGATAGGGGACCCATGGATTCAGCCACCAAAACTCAGATACCGCCCACTGCTGCCCACCTTAGCTAGCTCTATTTGGCTGCTTTTCTTAATGAAACTGAAAGTGCAGTGCTCATTAGATATACATTTGAGCAGTTGAGGAAAGGAAGGGAAGAAGGGAAGAAAGGAAGGAGAGGGGGAGGAAGGAGGGAGGGAAAATGAGAGAAGGGATTCAAAATATCAACGACTTTCCTCATAGACATAAGAAAAGCAATCTTAAAATTTATATGGAATCACAAAAAACCTTGAATACCCAAAGAAATCCTCAGTAAAAAGAACAAAGCTAGAGACATAATACTACATGACTTCAGAATTTACTACAAAACTATAGTAACAAAAACAGCATGGTACTGGCATGAAAACATACACCAATAAGACAGAATACAGAACCCAGATATAAATCCACACATTTATAACCACCTCATTTTCTATTTTTTCTTTTTTTTCTTTTTTTTTTTTTTTTTTTTTGAGACAGAGTCTTGCTATGTCACCCAGGCTGTAGTGCAGTCGAACAAACTTGGCTCACTGCAATCTCCGCCTCCTAAGGTTCAAGCAGTTCTGCTGCCTCAGCCTCCCAAGTAGCTGAGACTACAGGTGCACACCACCACACCTGGCTAATTTTGTATTTTTAGCAGAGACAGGGTTTCACCATGTTGACCAGGCTGGTCTCGAACTCCTGACCTCAAGTGATCCACCCACCTAGGCCTCCCAAAGTGCTGGGATTACAAGTGTGAGCCACCACACCCAGCACAACCAGCTCATTTTCAACAAAGGCACCAAGAACATACAATGTGAAAAGGATAGTCTTTTCAATAAATGGTGCTAAGGAAACTGAATAACTATATGTAGAGGAATGAAACCTCTATCTCACACCATACACAAAAATCAACTCAATGTAAAGACTTGAATCTGAGACCTGAAACTATGGAATTGCTAGGAAAAAAAAACTTGAGGGAATGCTCCAGGACATTGATCTTTGCATAGATTTTGGGGGTAAAGCCTCAGAAGCATAGGCAACCAAAGCAAAAATAGACAATTGTGATTACATCAAGCTAAAAAGCTTGTGCACAGCCAAGGAAACAATCAGCAAAGAGCCCACATAGATAATGAAAGAAAATATTTGCTAACTATTTACTTAACAAGGGATTAATAACTAGAACATATAATGAGTTCAAACAACTCAACAGCAAAATAATAATAATTGAAATCAAAATGGGCAAAAGATCTGAACAGAAATTTATCAAAAGGAGACACACAGGTCAGGCACAGTGGCTCATGCCTATAGTCTCAGCACTTTGGAAGGCCAATATGGGTGGATCACTTGAGCCCATGAGTTCAAGACCAGCCTGGGCAACACCGTGAAACACCGTCCCTACAAAAAAACAAAAAGTAAAAATTAGCCCAGCATGGTGGCACATGCCTATAGTCCCAGCTACTCAGGAGGCTGAGGTAGGAGCATCACCTGAGCCCAGGAGGTTGAGGCTGCAGTGAGCTATGATCATACCACTGCACTCCAGCATGAGTGACAGAGTAAGACCCTGTCTAAAAAAAAAAATAATGGCCAACAGACATATAAAAAAAGTTTGACATCATTAATCATCAAATAAATGCAAATCAAAACTACAGGCCAGGCGTGGTGGCTCACACCTGTAATCCCAGCACTTTGGGAGGTGGAGATGGGCAGATCACTTGAGGCCAGGAGTTTGAGACCAGCCTGGCTGACATGGCAAAACCTCATCTCTACTGAAAATACAAAAAATTAGCCAGGCATGGTGACATGCACCTGTAATCTCAGCTACTCAGGAGGCAGAGACACAAGAATTGCTTGAACCTGGGAAATGGAGGTTGCAATGAGCCAAGATTGTGCCACTGTACTCCAGCCTGGGCAACACAGCGAGACTCTGTCTAAAAAAAAAAAAATTAGCTATCTTCTCACCCCGTTACAATGGCTTATATCAAAAAGACAGGTAACAACTGATGTTGGTGAGGATGTGGAGAAAGGGGATCCCTCATACACTGTTGGTGGGAACATAAATTAGAAACAGTCTTCCTCAAAAACTAAAAATAGAATTACCATATGATCCAGAAACTCCACTCTGAGTATATAGCCAAAAGAAAAGAAATCAAAGAAGGATCTACACTCCCATGTTGATTACAGCAGTATTCACAATAGACAAAATATGGGCTCAGCCTAAGTCCCCATCAACAGGTGAATGGATAAAGAAAATGTAGTAGATATACACAGTGGAATATTATTCAGTCATGAAAAGACATGAAGTTCTGTCATTTGCAGCAACATGAATGGAACTGGAAGACATTATGTTAAGTGAAATAAGCCAAACACAGACAAATATTGCATGTTCTCGTGCATATGGAGAGCTAAAAAAGTGGATCTAATGAAGATAGATTTGTGGTTACCTAGAGGCCAGGAAGGAGAAGGGGAAGAGGAATGAAGGAGAAGGGGAAGAGGAATGAAGGAAAAAAAGAATGTAAACTAATTTATTACTACTATAGTGTACATTTAAAAACGGTAAAGATGGTAAATTGTATATGTATATTTTACCTCAATAAAAATTAATTAAAAAAAAAAACTCTATCCTCTTCCAGTATTTATAGGGTGAACTTTCTTCTTCTTTTTTATTCCTTCTTTTTTTTCTTTTTTCTCTCTCTCTCTCCCATAGGGTGAACTTCTTGGCTCAAAAGGACTGTGACAAATGTGAAAAGAATTTGAGATGGAGGCTTCAGAATCCCCAGCGTGCTGACTGGTTAATTAAGCTTAGCATTGGAATTCATCTCTAGGGTCACCTACCCAACCACTGCTCAGCATCCTCTGCGTCTGTCTTGTGCATTCTCTCAGAAAACATCTGAAGTCCGTAATCTCAGCACTTTGGGAGGCCAAAGCGGGTGGATCACCTGAGGTCTGGAATTCAAGACCAGCCTGGCCAACGTGGTGAAACCCCACCTCTACTAAAAATACAAAAATTAGCCAGGCACGGTGGTGGGTGCCTGTAATCCCAGCTACTCAGGAGGCTGAGGCAGGAGAATCGCTTGAACTGGGGACATGGAGGTTGCAGTGAGCCAAGATAATGCCATTGCACTCTAGCCTGGGCAACAAGAGCAAAACTCCGTCTCAAAATAATAATAATAATAATATTAATAATAAGTACGAAAGTATTTATTATAATCACTAAAGAATGTGCTCATTATAGAAAAATAAACATATAAATTATAAGGAAAATTTAAATCATCTCTAGCCTTACAAAGAATGACCATCTTTAATATTTTCTGAGTTATATTTTATCAGAGTCTCAGATTCCCATGTCATTAAATATTCCTTGAAAACATGCTTATTTGTGTGCATAGTATTCCTCTGTGTGTGTATATGCCATGTTTTATTTAACTACTCTTGGACATTTAGATGATTTCAGTTTTTCCCAAGTACTTTTGCATATGCCGCTGCTAAGTCACATATCTTACTCTGCATTATCCACATAATTTCTGTCCCAATTATAAGGCTTCAGTTTATTCCTGACAAATTTTATTTCATTCGGATATCCCCATTCTGCCCCGTACTTAAAATGGGGACTAGAAGAAGGGAGTATTATCTGCTTGCATCCATTTCAAGGAAGAGTATGGTTTGGGGACATCCTAGAGCTTAGGGCTTCTCCTGTGCCCATGTTGACTTCCTTTCAATCTTCTTAACCTCACCTTTGCTAAGCCTTTCTGAAAGTAACACATATGGACAAACCATCTCAGAAGCAGCAGAAAAAAACATACAAAATATATATTACAAATATTATTAAAGTAAAATCATACTCAGGTAAGTATTTATAAGTACAGAGAGTATTTTGAGAACTTAACAGTTTATAAATGTAACGAAGTTTCTAAGTCCAAGCGATTTTCCAAACTGGCTTTCCAAGAAGGCTATATAGATTGAGTATCCCTTATCCAAAATGCCTGGGATCGGAAGTGTTTCAGATTTCAGATTTCAAATGAAAATATTTGCATTATACTTACTGGTTACATTATACATCCCAAATCAGAAAATCTGACATCTGAATGAGGCTCCAATGAGTATTTCCTTTGAGCATTGCATCAGTACTCAAAAAGTTTCAGATTTTAGAGTCATTTGGATTTCAGATTTTCAGATTTAAAATGCCCAATTTGTATTAGCTTTTTAATTCAAATAATAACCATTCCCAGTTAAAACTAAGAAGTTTTCATCTTTTGATCTTCATGATCTCCATCCACCCTTCTCCACTGATACTAAAATTGCTGCCCTTTTTCCAATGTTGTTTTCCCTTCTTCCTAGAGTGTATAGTCCTATTTTTGTCTTCAATGCGTTATCGCGATGTCTTTTCTGGAAAACGCAAAGGACCACATCTTGTTTTCTCATAAACAACAAAATGCTCACACACCTCAACAGAAACAGTGAACATAATTGGGAAAACATTACTATATAATCATGCATATTCAGTAAATCTAAATGCTATAAACCTGTAACAAAAAAGAATGATTTATATCCGAAATAAGAAAACATTTATGATTAAATGTTGTGGCAAATTGGCACAAGAAATTATGAAATTCTATAAAACTAAGATAAATTATTTTCTCATGCTTATTTTAGACTCCCTTAGAATGACGTGTTCACAATTAAAAGATGTTAAAAAAGAAATGTTTGATTTTTAGAAATTACTTATGCTGAAATTTAAGATCATTTGTTGCTATTTGTAAAGAGATTTTTAATTTTTTAAATGTAAACAGAATTTATGTTTTACACAATCACTTGGTTACATCTTTAACATAAAGAAAATAAAAAACTTAAATGTGAACATTAATTTCAGTAACATCATCACAAATAAGAGAAAAAATAGCAAGTATATATATTTTTTTCAAATTGTAAAGAAGAGGAAATCTTCTTATAGAAATAAGATGATCACTGATATGATTTGTATCTCTGGCCCCACCTGAATCTCATGTTGAAATATAACCCCCAATGCTGGAGGTGGGGCCTAGTGGGAGGTAATTGGTTCATTGGGGCAGTTTCTAATGTTTTAGCGCCATTCCTCTAGTGCTGTTCTCCTGATAAGAGTTATCATGAGATCTAGTTGTTTAAAAGTGTATAACACCTCCCATCTCTCTCTCTTCCTCCTGCTCCAGCCATGTAAAGATGCTGGCTCCAGCTTCACCATCCACCAGGAGTAAAGGTTTCCTGAGGCCTCCCTAGCCGTGCTTCCTGTACAGCCTGTGGAACCATGAGCCAATTAAACCTCTTTTTTTCATAAATTACCCAGTCTCAGATATTTCTTTATAGGAATGTAAAAATGAAATAATATAATAACTCAATTAAATGTTTTTCATTACTTCAGATGTAAATCATTTCATTTTCAAAATTTTTTTAGAAACTCCGTCTTGGGTTTTTAATTTCAGAATTGGCAATCCAAGTAATTAGGACAAATCCTCCCACTAAAATAACTAAAAATGGGTGGGTAAAATGGCTCATGCCCACAATCCAAGCACTTTGGGAGGCCGAGGCAGGCAGATCACCTGACGTCAGGAGTTCAAGACCAGCCTGGCCAACATGGTGAAACCCCATCACTACTAAAAATACAAAAAAATTAGCCAGGCATGGTGACACCTGCTTGTAGTCCTAGCTGAGGCAGAAGAATTGCTTGAACTCGGGTGGAGGTTGCAGTGAGCCGAGATTGTGCCACTGCACTCCAGCCTGGGTGACAGAGTGAGACTCCATCTAAGAAAAAAAAAAGTATATATATATACATATAAGAATTATGTCTAAATTCAAAAGTAGGTAAGAACCCACAGACGTAAACCCTATACTCTTAGGCATTGTTTTCCTATGGAAATTTACCGATTTTAAAAAACCATTAGAAAACCAAACCGCAATTTTACATAGATAAAAAACAAAAGTAAATGCTGGATTTTGCCAAATAAAGAGATGCTGATACACAATCATTTAAACAGGAATCCTGAAAGGCAGATGAGGATAAACCATGGATTTTCAGAGCAGCTTCTTGACACTTCTAGTCTAGAAAATCTCAAGTCTTAAACTTAGAATAAGATAGTTTTCTTAGTCCATTTTCTGTTACTATAACAGAACACAATAGACAGAGTAATTTATTAAGAAAACAAATATATTTCTTGCAATTCCAGAACTGGGAAATTCAAGAGCATGACACTGGCATCTAGTTAGGACCTTCCTGCTATGTTATAACTCCAGAGGACATCACACTGCAACAGTGAAAGACTGCATGTCCCCTCAAATCTCTCTTCCTCTTTTTATAAAGCCACTAGTTCCATCATAGTGGTCTCAATCTAATTTAATCACCTTCCAAAGGCCCTATTTCCTATCAGCCTATGAATTTGTGGATGAAGTTTCTAATATATGAAACTTGGGGGACATATTCAAACCATAGCAGCAGTCTCACATGGTAGCACCTCTACTGCCTGGCAGAAACAAATAAGATTATCTCAGGAATAGGATACTATAACCCTGACCTAAAATTATTTCTACAACATTTTAAGTTACCATGGCTAGCATACAGTCAAAGATAACCAGATATACAAACAAACAAGACACAATGAACCAGTATTACCTGCAACAATAGAAAGAAACAAACCATAACAACTTGAGATGTTGAAATAATCACACACAAACTATAAAACAAATATATTAAAATGTTAAGAGAAAATTTTTAAATTGAAAATCCAACATGCCATCAGAAATGAAAAAGTGACATACTAGATTTTTAAAAGAATCAAGAGAAAAAATCCTAAAATTGAAGAATACAATAAAGTCTAGAACTCAATAAATGAGTTCAATAAGAAATTAGAGATCTCTAAATAAAAAAAGATGAACTAAAATATAGATGCAAAGAAAGCATCAAGAATTCATTCCAGATAGACAAAAGATAGAAAATACATAAAAGATAAGAATACAAAAGATATAATAAGAAGTTCTAATATATTTCATTAGAGTTCCAGAAAAAGAGGAGAAAAAGAACAGAGGGAAACAATATTGGAAGATATAAAGGCTGACAATGTTCCAGAACTTACGAAAGACATTACCCGGAAAGTCAACAGGCCAAACAAATCACAAACAGAAGAAGTAATAATAAATTCCTATTCAGACACATTTTAGTAAAATTATAGAAAACCAAAGAGAGACCATCTTAAAAATAATCATAACAAAAAGATTACCTCCTCAGGAGCAAGAATTAGATGTGCCAACTCAGCTAGATTCTTAACAAGAGAAATGGAAGAAAGAAGGCAGTGAAATAACTTTAATGGGCCAAAATAATAGCCAATTTGGAATTCAATACCCAATGTAGATATCCATTAAAAGTAAGGGTGAAATAGGCAAATGGAAACCGAAGTAGTTTATCCCTAGAAAATCTATACCAAAGAACATTTTAAGAGAGATACTAAAGCAAATTAAAATGATCCCAGATAGAAGGTTAGAAATACAAGAAGTAAAAGAAAGGAAATTGGTAAACGGTGATATGTCTATGTTAACTCTATAAACAATCATCATAAGGTCTTGTGGATTTTAAGTCCCCAGGCCTTACCAATTGAGAAGCCAGCAAGTTGAAAAGCTCTTAAAGACCAAAAAGGCAGTTTATAACCTCAATACGCTTAGCAAATCTAGTATCTGACCTGCATAATTTAGTTTACCTATTTACATTTTGATGACACCTGCATTTTACCAATAATTTTTAAGGCTGTTTTTATTTCTCAAAGATTAAAGTCATGTGATCTAAACGGTACTACAGCTTTTATCTTCCCTTTAAAAAATATTTGATCCAAGCACTTGTCTTCCTTTAGGCTAATCTAATTAATTAGCCCTAATTAGCTCTAATTAAGCTATTTTCTATGGACATCACACACACAACACATATAAAACTACACAGACAGGCAGAAGAACATCCAGCAGCCATAAGATTTTTCGTTTGCCAATCTCCTAATTGGATTATTGGCCTCCGGGGGGAGACCTTTGAGTTAGGCTAGGAAAATGTGCGGCTTTTAAGGCCTAAGAGGCATAACTGGGAAGCAAAAACAAATTTTGAGAGGGGTCTATCTGCCTTTAATTCCTGGGGTTCTATGAGAAAAACAGAGTTCTCTCCCCTCTCATGTGTCCATTAAAAGTGGCAAGGCAAAATAGAGAAAAATACTTCAGTCGACCAAAAAAATAAAAACACACCTTTTCCCAACAAAATGAGGTCCAAGAAAAGAAAAACGTAAAGGCCTTTTAAATATACCTATATCTTGGATATCCACTTTTAATTAAGCTGGGTGCTTTTTAAGAAAATCTTTTTAAATCCCCTATTACCTGACTTTAACCAGGCCAAGCAGACAATATTTCTGACTTTCAAACTTTACTAAAGACTCAGAGAAAGGAAAATCCAAGGCAGTTTGGGAGGAGAAGAGAATCAACCAATAGCAAAGGTCGCACAGATACTAAACCAGAAAGGACTCATTCCCTAAGCCAGGACTGAATCTGGCTGCCATGGTAAAATGGGGGAGGCTAAACAAGCATTGCCACCTGGTTACAGGTCAGGTTCCCAAGGAGGTAAAACAAGATGGAGGCCCACAGCAAAGTTTGCTGCTGACCATAGAGAACGCCAGGCAAAGCACACTGGATTGACTGCAGCTTAAGGCCAACCTAACAAATCCTTTTTCATCATTACAACTTTACAGAGAATATAGACAGTGACAGTTGGGGTCCTGGCCTAGTAAAACATCTTCTAAAAAGCAAAATAGCCTCACTTAAAAGTTAACTCCTGGCCGGGCATGGTGGCTCACGCCTGTAATCCCAGCACTTTGGGAGGCCGAGGCTGGAGGATCACGAGGTCAGATCAAGACCATCTTGGCTAACACGGTGAATCCCCGTCTCTACCAAAAATACAAAAAATTAGCAGGGCATGGTGGTGGGCCCCTGTAGTCCCAGCTACTCAGGAGGCTGAGGCAGGAGAATGGCGTGAACCCAGGAGGCGGAGCTTGCAGTGAGCCGAGATTCCGCCACTGCACTCCAGCCTGCGTGACAGAGCGAAACTCCTAAAAAAAAAAAAAAAAAAAAAAAAAAAGTTAACCAGTTAACTCCTGACCTGGTGGAGAAAAGGAAAAGAAGCTTAAATGCAGGACTGTGTTGACTGCTGACAGGGTGGACAAAAAAAAAAAATGATGCCAGCCAGTCACGGTGGGTCACGCCTGTAATACCAGCACTTTGGGAGGCTAAGGCGGGCAGATCACCTGAGGTCAGGAGTTCGAGATCAGCCTGGCCAACGTGGTGAAACCTTGTCTCTACTAAAAATACAAAAATTAGCCAGGCATGGTGGCGCATGCCTGCAATCCCAGCTAGTTGGGAGGCTGAGGCAGGAGGATCACTTGAGCCTGGGAGGTGGAGGTTGCAGTGAGTATAGATAGCACCACTGCACTCCAGCCTGGGTGATAGAGTGAGACTCCTCTCAGAAAAAAAGATGAAGATGCCTGGGGAAAAACCTCTCATTCTTATGCAAATGGTTCCTCCACCAGGGAGAGAAACTTAATTGCTGTCGGACAGAGTGGGTCCCCTTGGCCAGGGGAGGGGAAGCCTCCATGGACAAGTGGCAGGAGTGCTGGCCAGCCTGCTGGTGGGCAGCCTCGAGCCATACACTCCAGCCTTGGCCAGGAGGGGAGCGGGGGAGCCGCCATTCACTGGTCCATCCCGCGCACACCTGCAGCCCTTGGGGTGGGGTGGTGCGCAGTTTCCTCTACCCCCCAGAAGAGGTACAAGGACAAAAAGGCTTAGAAGCGAAAGGAAAAAAAAAGATTTTTTGATGTGCATGTACTCACCCTTCCTCAAGCCTCACGTCTAGACACCAAAAATGTTGCAGAACTTTCTTCTCAGGTCTACTAAAACCACGCTCTTGTCACACGACCAGGAAAGAGTAGGGTCACAGACGCATAGAAGCCTGAGAAGACGGAATTAATTGGATAAAAAGGAAAATAAAAATAACTCTCAGCAAAGGGAGAGTCCTACTAGCAGGTTTCCCGCCTCACAGATTGAATCCCAGGTCACCACACAGGAATAGGAGAGGCCAAGCTCCTCCCCCCTGCAAAGGGCATGAATTTCCGAAGGCTCCACCCTGTCCTCCCAGTCAGCAGGTAGGCATTATTTAGAATCAATCAGGAAAGGGCAGGCTTCATTAGGCACCAGAAGTCTGGTTTTTCAGCCTTCAATCTGTTTTAGGCTTGAAGGCGGGGTTTCACCAGGGACCCTTGGCTGCGTCCTGTCTCCATCAGTTGTAAATGAAAAAGGCATTACTTGCAACAAAGAGGGTCATTTATAATAAGCTTCAGTTTACCAGAAAAAAATATAATTATTATATTTTATGTACCTAATAACATGGTCTCAAAATATATGAAGCAGAAAGTGACATAACTAAAGATAAATTGACAAATGCATTATTGTAGTGTATTTAATATACCGCTTTTAGCAATAGAATAAACAGACAAAAGTTAGTAAGGACATGGAAGTTTTAAATTATACAATCAACAAGCTGTATCATAAGCTTATATAAAATACTACATGTAAAAATTGCAAAACACATTATTCTCAAACATACACAGAAAAAAAAAAATGGTTGGCCATTCAGACCCTAACACAAATCTTATATTTCAATGGGTTAAAATTTTCTTTGATAAGATAAGAAGTTAATATTCTATGAACATTTCACAGGGATTTCTTAAGGTTGCAAAGTATTTGGCCCATAATTTAATGGGCCTGTTAGCAGTTCCATCTGCTGTTTAGAGTGAACCTCTATCATGCCAGCTGGCCTTTCATAATAAGTGCGTGCAAGCCTCGACTTTCACTTGCTAAGCCTCCAGTCCCCCCAGTATGTACAGTGGATATAATAACACATACTTTCCAAGGTTACTATAAAAATTCTATATGATTTATAAAGGATCTAGCACAATGCCATATACATAGTACACATTCAATAAATTATGGTTAATGATTTATGAAAGCAGCATTTGAAAATACATATTCAGAGGGTTTTAAAGATCACTGCATGGCTCTTAAGTCTCTCTCATACTTTTCTGCGTGGTAGTCTCCTATCCATCCTGGCCATAATTGACCAGCATTAAGAGTCACTGAAGATTTGATTTAAAACAAAAAACAAAAAAACCCTGGACTAACTAAATTTAACAGAGTTTAATTTGAGCAAAGAATGATTCGCAAATCAGGCAGTCTTCCAAGCCAGAGTAGGCTCAGAGACATTCCAGCACAGCCACATGGTAGAAGATTTATGGAGAGAAGGAAAGTGACTTACAGAAAACTAAAATGAGGTACAAAAACAGTCCATTGGTTACAACTCAGTTTGTCTTATTTGAACATGACTTGAACAGTTGTCCACCTGTGATTGAGCAAAGCTCAGTGAGTGGCACAAGAGTAGGTTACAGTCTATTTACACAACCAGTCAGGTTAGAGTTTACAATGTATGGAGAAACCTTTAGACCAAATTTAAAATATGTAAGGAGGCAGCTTTAAGATAAACTTGATTTATCAGGTCTAAGAAGGCACTACCTCCAAAAGTTAAAGTGATCCAGTACCATTCTGTAGAGATTAAGTAGTATCAACAAACATTTAAGAACATTTGCAAAAGGCACCGTGGAGATCACTGTCCGATGTGGGGAATTAAATACAAACAAATAATTATAAGATATGATGGAAGATGAAAGTTTCCATTATAAAGATACAGTGTAAGTAAATTAAGTGGCATTTGAGATAGGGTTTGAAGCAACAGCATGCAGCCTAGGAAATTTAGGGTGGACCCATATGGTTTCTGCTCACCAGCCCATGAGCAGTGTGGAGAGGCAGGTACCCAGAAAGAACACTTTTGTCTTTACACAAAGCAAATGGGCATTGTTGTCTAATGCACACAAGTCACCCTCAGGTGAGAAAGCATCCAGGGTGAGGGTTCAAGGAAGGGGATATGTTTCCTAATTAATCTACATGTGCCCTCTAGGCTAACAGAAAGACAAAGACACTGGAAAGAATGGTTCTTCTTCCTTCACTGTATATTGTGGGTCTGAAGTCTGGAATTAGTATAGTCAGATTCAGCCAAGAAAATGATAAATAAGGCAGATAGCATTTATTCCTTGTATGATCACAACAGCTAATTAATTGGGAGGGCATTACATTGAGGCAATCCCAGCACCCTGGGTTCCTGTGTAAGTAAACCAAAACCCAACTCAGTGTTGAAGTAGAACAAAACTTAAGTTTAATCAGAAACTGCCAAGTAAACTCTAACTAGGAACTGTGCACTGAAATGAATCAAATTAGGCTACTGCCACACTTAAACCAGCCAGATGTTTTCTTTGTCTTGCCTCTCCGTGCACCTTATAAAAATCCTCCCCTCAGGATCCTTTTTTGGAGCTGTGGACTGCTGGCAATCTGGAGCCGCCTGATTCATGAACGGCTCTCTGTTCGAATAAACTCTTTACCATTTTAATAAAGAAAAATCAGTTTATCTTTTAGCACAACCAAGTAGGATAAGTTCCTCCATTTTCTTCTACTTTGCATATGAGGAGACTGAGGCATGGCTTCTAAGCAAGAGAGCTGAGATTTGAACCCCAGTCCATGATTTAGTCTTGTTAAATTGAATTTAGTCTACAGCTTCTTCTTTAGATATTTTCAGTCAGGACTAAAGGTTTCTTAGCACATAGTGAACTGTCACCTAACTGGATGTGTAAACACACCATGACCTACTCTTATAACAAGTTGCCAAGTCTCAACCAATCACAGCAGCTGAGATTTGGCCAATCACAGGCAGCCAACTGTTCAAACCACATTCAAATAAGACCAACTCTGAGCTGTAACCAATCTGATTGTTTCTGTTTATCTCACTTCCATCTTCCATACGCCACTTTACTTTTTCTGTCCATAAATGGTATTGGACCATATGGCAACCCTGGAGTTGCCCTAAGCCTATTCTGTTTCAGGAGGCTGCCCAATTCATGAATCATTCTTTGCTCCATTAAACTTTGTTAAATTTCTCTATAGTTTTGCTTTTCACAACGACCACACTACACCTCTATCAGCAGCCCTAAAAAGGGAACAGGTTGAGGACAGAGCTGGGACATGGAGGATGGAAGGACAGAAGGATGGAAAGAAACTGTTGGTTTTCAGAAACCAGTACCCCAAAATATGACATGCTGAACTGAAGAACAAGACTCAAGGTCCCTCTGACCTTCCACTGTTTCTTCCAAAGAAACTGAAGTTCCATTATCTGCCTAAGATCCAGACCTATCAAGGAGAACAGTTTTCTTCCCCTCCCTGTAAGACCAAAATGTAACCACCTGAATGGACCTTTATTCAAGATGATGACTATCTCCAAGGATCACTTAAATTCCAAAGAGAACTATTTACAAGTTAATTTCTGTTCCCCATTCAATCATTCTCCTGAGTAATCATTTATTTCCATCAATAGACTTCCTCTTCTCTATGTTCCCATAACCTGTTTTGTCAGAATCCAAGGCCCCTTTCTTTCTGAAACCTCAAGTTGACACATAAGCTTCTCTACCTTATTGGGAAGTTGAGTCTTCATTCCGAAGGCTCCTGTGTATACACATTAAATACATTTGTACATCTTTTCTTCCTGTTAACCAATCTGCCTCATGTCAGTGATTTTTCAGCCAACCTTTAAAGGGCCAAGGGGAAAGTTCTCTCTTGGCCCCCACAACCTCAGTCCTTGTGACATTACACAGCCACTGAACCAAACTTGCCTGCATTCACTACATCCGGGGCCTGTTCAATTTGTAGATAATCAATCTACCTGTTGTTTGAGCCCCCTTGTTGCCAGTAAACTGAGTTCCTTTCCTACTTTGTATTGGTCTCAAAGAAAGAACACCCAATCAGAAAAAAAGACAAACAGGTTTTATTCCTGGCCAGGAATATAGAAGGAGCATCTTCTCCCTGAGACATGGGAAGCTGGGTGATATGGTTTGGCTGTGTCCCCACCCAAATCTCATCTTGAATTGTAGCTCCCATAATTCCCACATGGTGTGGGAGGGTTCCGGTGGGAGGTAATTAAATTATGGGGGTGGGTCTTTCCTATGCTGTTCTTGTGATAGTGAATAAGTTTCATGAGATCCGATGGTTTTATAAAGAGGAGTTCTGCTGCACTTGCTCTCTTGCCTGCCACCAAGTAAGATGTGCCTTAGCTTCTTCTTTGCCTTCAGGATGATTTTCTTTTTTTCTTTTATTTTTTCTTTTTTTTTTTTTTTTTTTTTTGAGACAGAGTCTCACTCTGTCACCCAGGTGGGAGTACAGTAATGCAATCTTGGCTCACTGCAACATCTGCCTCCCAGGTTCAAGCCATTCTCCTCTCTCAGCCTCCCGAGGAGCTGGGGTTACAGGTGTGCACCACCATGCCCGGCTAATTTTTAGTAGAGATGGGGTTTCACCATGTTGGCCAGGCTGATCTCAAACTCCTGACTTAGGTGATCTGCCTGTCTCAGCCTCCCAAAGTTCTGGGATTACAGGTGTGAGTCACTGCACTCGGGCCCTTCCGCTATAATTGTGAGGCCTCTCCAGCCATGTGGAACTGTGAGTCAATTAAACCTCTTTCCTTTATAAATTGCCCAGTCTCAGGTATGTATTTATTAGCAGCATAAGAACAGACTAATACACTGGGGAATTTTAAGGAGTTAGCCATGGGGTGGGAAGGTATGCGAATATGTGCAAGGAGGAACCCTAGACACAGGTGTAGACAATAAACTCGCCTCTTCATGTGACATATGTTCAGAAAATGGTGGTGAGTTTCCTGTAAGTGTAAACCAAGAGTATCTGAGACAAGTCTCAGTCAATTTAGAAAGTTTACTTTGTCAAGGTTAAGGACGTGCCTGTGACATATCCTTAGGAGGTCCTGATGACATGTGCCCAAGGCAATTGAGGCACAGCTTGGTTTTATACGTTTTAAGGAGACATGAGACATCAATCAATACATGTGAGATGTACATTGGTTTGGTCTAGAAAGGTGGGACAACTCAAAGCAGGGAGGGGGCTTCCAGGTCATAGGTAGATAAGAAACAAATGGTTATATTCTTTTGAGTTTTTGATTAGCCTTTCACTGAAGACACACTTCATAGGAATAGTCACTTATGCTTTAGTCTGGCTTAGTGAAAACAATAAGGCAAAAGAAGCAATCAGATATGCACCTGTCTCACATGAGCAAAGGGATGACTTTGAGTTCTGTCTGTCCTTTGTCCACAAGGAATTTCCTTGTGGGCAAATTGTGAGGGAGGTATGTAGAATAGAATGGGAGGAAGGTTTGCCTGATGCAGTTCCCAACTTGAGTCTTCCCTTTGGCTTAGTGATTTTGGGATCCTGAGATTTATTTTCCTTTTACATAAGGGTGGGAAATTTAGAATTATAATGATATGTTAATGATCTAAAAGTAACAAGGGGTAATCTGTTCCAGTTTGTGCTGGTTTGGGGGTCCTATCTCCCTCCGGTATCTGGTCAGGGGTTAAGAAGCTCTGGTGCCATCCCAGGCCATCTGGTTTTGTTAGAGACATTTAAACCAGAGTGACCCCATCTTGAATAGGAGCTAGGTAAAATAAGACTGAGACCCACTGGGCTGCATTTCTAGGAAGTTAGGCAATCTAAGTCACAGGATGAGATAGGAGGTTGGCACAAGATACATTTTATAAAGACCTTGCTGATAAAACATCTAGACCAAAAATAAAATTCTAAGGCACCCAAACCATCCAAATGGACTTCCTCTTCAGCCAGGGCACTCTTAAAATTCAACCTGAAAGACTGATTCAGGCTATCCTGGGAAGTGAGGGTAGGACATGCCTCAGTATACATCCCTGGCATTAACATCAACACAGACTTCAAGTCTGATAAGAAACATTTCACAACCTATTCTCTCTGAAGCCTTCTACCCGAAGGCTTCCTCTGCAAATAAGAACTTTGGTCTTCACAATCCTTTATTTTAACCCAAACATTCCTTTCCGTTGATCCTAGGTCTTTAGATAAACTCAGCCAACTGTCAACCAGAAAAATTTTAAATCTATCTGTAAGCTAGAAGCCCCTGCTTTGAGTTGTCCCACCTTTCTGGACCAAAGCAATGTATTGCTTAAATGTATTTGATTGAAGTCTCATTTCTCTCTAAAATGTATAAAGCCAAATGGCACCCCGACCACCTTGGGCACATGTTCTCAGGACCTCCTGAGGGCTGTGCTATGGGACATGGTCACTCATATTTGGCTCAGAATAAACCTCTTCAAATATTCTATAGTTTGACTCTTTTGGTAGACAAACAGGATGTGGTAAAGAAGCCAGCCGGTGACAAAAGGGACCTCCGACCTTCACTGCTCATTATATGGTAATTATAATACATTAGCATGCTAAAAGACACTCCCATCAGTGCCATGACAGTTTACAAATGTCATGGAAACAGCAGGAAGTTACCCTATATGGTCTAAAAAGGGGAGAAACTGTTCCAGAAATTGCCCACCCCTTTCCCAGAAAACTCATGAATAATCCACCCTTTGTTTAGCATATAATCAAGGAATAACTATAAGAATATAATCAAGAAATAACTATTATACTTAATGAAGCAGCCCATATGACTGCTCTGCCTATGGAGTAGGCATTCTTTCATTCCTTTAGTTTCTTAATAAACTTGCCTTCAATTTACTCTATGGACTCGCCCCGAAGTCTTTCTTGCATGAGTCCAAGAACCCTCTCTTGGGGTCTGGACCAGGATTCCTTTCTGGTAACAGTCTTTAAGCAGCTGTGCCTATAAATGAAGGAACTGAATAAAAACAGTAAGAATAAGAACTTTCCCAGTTATTTCATTGAGGCTGCTCTGGTAACATTTTTAGAATGGGATTTTCTGTTACTTGCAACTAAAACCATAATAAATACACACCGATAAGGCAAGACGAGACATGTGGTGCAAGATTATGAACAGGATCCCATGCCCCACTGAGAGGTCTGGACTGAGGATGTATTTGAAACCGCCTTTGCAAAATTATGACTGAGACAATGAAAGAGATCTCCTAACTGACTCCATCTTGCTTCTAACCTCCAAGCTATCCTTGTTCATTCCTGGGTGTAGGCTGGACTAACTTTGGGAGGAACTTATAGTTTAAAACTAAAACAATAATAGCCCTTTTCCAAAACAAACCTTCTTGCCTGGGGACTAGACCACCTTTGTAGGACTAAGAAATTCACCACAAGATTAGAAATTATGGTTTAGGAGTCATATAGCTGGAGGCTACAAGATTCCAACCCTCCCTAAATTGCTCCTAAGATCAGTGCTTGAGATATTTTGCAGACCCTGCACTTGATAGATCAGCTGGCTCCACCTGTATCAATAAACTGGCCTATCCGATCTTGCGGCCACCACCCAAGGACTGACTCAGTGCAAGAGAACAGGTTCAACTTCCCATGATTTCATCTCCTACCTGACCAATCAGAACTCCTGCCTCACTGGCTTCCCCCTGCCCACCAAGTTGTCTTTAAAAACTCTGATCCCTGAATGCTCGGAGAGACTGATTTGAGTAATAATAAAACTTCAGTCTCCTGCACAGCCGGCTCTGCATGAATTACTCTTTCTCTATCGCAATTCCCCTGTCTTGATAAATTGGCTATGTCTAGGCAGTGGGCAAGATGAACCCATTGGGCAGTTACATATTTATAATGGGAGGGTTGATAGAGAGAGGAAGGCAGAGTCTTCTTCAGGAAGTCCTAGTGCTTCTGGTTTGGGAAAAGCAGATCAACAAACCCCCAAAAGAAAGAGGATCTGAGGAGGAATGGTTGACAGCACGGAGAAGAAGTTCTATAGCTGAATATTCATGATCTTACCCTTTTATTGAACTCTTTGGCCACATTTCTATCCAGTAAATCTCCATTTGTAAGGGTGTCTCCCTGTCTGCACTAGGAACAGAAGAATGACTCCAAATCATTAGTGAGCTTGGACAATGGATAAAGCACTGATGTAAATCTGCATAACAGACCTCCTTAGTTTAAGGTGCTTTTTCCACAGTCAGCTTTTTTTTTTTTTTTTTTTTTTTGAGACGGAGTCTTGCTCTGTCGCCCAGGCTGGAGTGCAGTGGCACGATCTCGGCTCACTGCAAGCTCTGCCTCCCAGGTTCACGCCATTCTCCCACCTCAGCCTCCCAAGCAGCTGGGACTACAGGTGCCCACCACCACGCCCGGCTAATTTTTTGTATTTTTAGTAGAGACGGGGGTTTCACCGAGTTAGCCAGGATGGTCTCGATCTCCTGACCTCGTGATCCGCCCGCCTCGGCCTCCCAAAGTGCTGGGATTACAGGCGTGAGCCACCACGTCCGGCCAGTCATCTCTTAACTGGGTCTTTTACTGCATCCTTTCTTTGTTTCAGAAAAGTCCAGTGGTTAAGCCAGAAGTTTACACTCTTTCTTTGAGATCAACTCTAGCAATTTACTCATTGCTCTGCATTTTCTCCCATGTATATAAGAGGTATAAATGTTTATAAACTTCTGTTTTGCTCTTGTTAACCTTTTGTTACAGGGAATCTCAATTAAGAACAATGATGGGAAGAGAGATCACTGTTTCCCCCACCCCCCATATGATAAATGAAGTTGATAAAAACCAGTCACAATGCACCTCAGCTCAGGACAGGCAGCACAGTCATCAGGTGGCAAAATGATTGTCAAAGTAATTATTCTTGCTACCCTGTCCCACGTAAATTAAGCTCTCTGCAGAAGTGAACTATCTGAGCCATGTGAACTGCCGTTGGAGATGCCTACAAGGTAAAGGCAGAAAAGCAGTGGTTTGGCTTTTTTTTTTTCTTTTATTTTGTGTTGCTTTTACCATTTATAAACTGCTGCTGCCAAGCCTTAAGAAAACACTTTCTTTACAAAAATAGTGCAGCCTTCCCCCAACTACTCTAAATAATTAGAACACTTAAAAATAACTTATTAATCTGTGCTCCCAGAAGTTGACAAAAAAAAAAGAAATAAAGTAAAATAACCTATTAAAAAGCCAGGAAAGGATTATCCACAGCAAATGACACAAATCTTAGCTCACCAAGTGCAAATTAGTTTCCTTAGGTTGAGAAGAAAAGAGGGTCAAGTACAGAGCGTAAGAAAATAACCTAGGTTCACCATGTTTCCCAGTGAAGTCCTGTGGCCATGCAAAAGGCAATTGTGCATTTACAAGTGATTTTAGATTGAGGAGGGGTGCATAGTTTTCCCTAGTTAGCCACCTGAGCATTGTAAAAACAGAAAAGGTGTATATTGAATTCACTTTCACAGTGAAGAAAGAGCACCAAGTTAGGACTTAATTCTAAATACTGAAAGGCAGGGAATAAGCCATAATTTCTACCCTAAGAAAGGCATAGTCTGTGGCCTCTAACCTGAGAAACCGGGGTGTTGAATTCTAGCTCTAGCCTATTGTGGCCTTGGGTTCTGTGCCTGGGAGAAAGCTGGACTTCCTCCAACTAACAAGGAACTTGGAGACAGTCATTCAAATTCCTATAGCCTCAACATAAAGTGAGTAATTTGGGATAAGTGAGCTTTCATATGCTGTAGTGTTTAATCAAACAGTACAGAAGAAACAGGCCTTTCTCATCTCTGGAAACCTAAGATTTTATGGTGGTTAACTTACCATGAAGCTCTATATGACAATTATTAGCTTCTCTCCTCCTCTCCTGTGGGCTGTGAAGTGGGAGAGGTGATTAGGGATGGAAATGCTTGTCTATTCTATTCCGCCAGCCAGTCATTCAGATTACTGGATGTCTGCAATTTATTGCATGACCACCTTGAAACAGGACTGTCCTAGGCCCTGAGGATACAAAACATCAAAAAAGGCAGATGACCGCTTTGGAGCTTTCACACTGAGATGCCTCTGAGCCCAGGGTCTTGCCGGGCAGCAATAACCCAAGCATACCCTGAGAATCTGAGAATGAACCTGTGTTCCTTAGTGAATGTTTGCTCAGTGTTCCCAGGTATAGACCCCGAGAATGGCCAACTCAGATGTTTCCACCATACCTATGAGAAGCAACCTGGAGCCTGGCCTGTTCCTTGGAACGCAGGCCATACAAGGAAGTGAGCCCACTTGTTTTGGGCTAGTTGTGGGTTGCTAAGTGGAGGTTGCTGTGGGAAGGGTACTGTATAACATGTATGCTTTTACAAATGGGAGCGGTTTTCCTGTCCAGCCTGCTGCTCCTACATTCCCTGTATGTAAGGTCCCTAATAAAGCTCATGTCTCCAGGTCTTTTCTTCAGTTTCTCTGAGGTAGTACCCTCCGAGCTCACAAGCTTGTAGGTCTAGTATGACAGTAGGGAACCCAATGTCTACCATAAAAGATGATTTTACCAAAAACATATGCCACTAGCTTTGTTTCCCAGGACCAAAATCAGATTACAACTTTGCCTAAAGCAGAGCTGCTGAGAGTTTCCTTGCTTATTTGCTTTTGGTTAAATTTGGCCCATCCCTGCTCTGAATCTGGTGGGATGTGGCATTCCAGCTTCTGCTTGAAGCCATAAGTTACCATAAGGAGTTTATTGTGCCTCAGATGGTGATTCAGGGTACCAGGAGACCCTGGGAATAGATAGTCTTTATCTGATTGTGGTGATGGCAAAATATGCCCACAAATGCACCACACCAGTATCTGAAAACAAATTTGAATCCTGATGGTAAAATTCAGTATGCAGAATCATTGTTTTGATTTCCTAAGAGAAATGGAAAAACTGATTCAGAAATATAAATAGCCACAGGCTTCCTACAAAAGACTATTTTTCATATCCTTTGAATATTGTTTTAATGAGAGAGCTATATCTCATCTTTTATCAATGACTTCCTTATTTTAAAAAAACTAAGATTTACAATGCATATGATTATTTTCTTCTTGGTTTGGATGCACTTAACCTGTGCCCTGAGGTAGTTTACAGCTACCTCAGGGCAGCAGACACCATCACAGCTCACAGCCGCTGAATTAGGTCTTTCTCCTCTGTGGTCCATAAATGATGGAAGGCCCAGGGGCATGGCAGTCTGTTCAGTGAAGCACATGATCTTTCCACCACCAAGGGGCTTTAAGCAGAGTTGGGTTTGGTTTGTTGGTTTTGGTTTGGTGTGTTAATCTTTTCTCAGTCAGGGATGTTTACTTACCTACTTATGAATATCTTATGGTGCATAACAGTGTATGCTAGTACTTTGCAAAAAATGAGAGAATTATTGCCCTCATATAGTCAAGAGTTGGGAGATTTAACTGAGAGGAAATATTGAAACTGTTTAAAAGCTCAGGACCTACAACCTGATTGCTAGAGTCTGAATTCTAATTCTAACCCTTCCTGGACCTCTCTGTGCCTCAGTTTCCTCATCTATGAAATGGGGACAGTGATAATAGAGCTCACAGGTGTTTGTAAGCTTCAGTGAGTTAAGGATTATAAGTGGTTAGAAGGTCTCATGGTACAAAAATAACTAACTTTTACATAGAACTTACTAATAAGAACTTAAATGTTTGCTCTTATTTATCCTAGACCAAACCACCGTTACTTTTCAGCTGGACTTATCTTCCCCATTAGTTTTCTCTACCCTTCTTAAATCTATTCCCCACATAGCAGAAAGATATTTTCACATTAAAAAATTATCCATGGCTTAGAAATGAATTATAAACTTAAAGGCAAAATAAACTGTCATTAGCTCTGTACTCTGGTTGATAAAGTTGTTTCCCATGGAAATATGTGCTAAGAAATCTGCTACTACTATAGATGTATAATGGAATTGAACAATTAAGTAAATGGATGATGTGTGGTGGAAACTAGGTTTCTCACTGTTGGAGTGAGTGTTTACAGATAAGCATGGGAGGATGCCAGAATTACTTAGGTGGTAATGAATTAGAGGTGAGTTATCAGTATGAGCTCATGTTTAGCTTAATACAGACACAGGTGGTTAAATATAAAAATACTTGCAGATGGGTGTGTGTGCATATATATATATATGTGTATATATATATATATATATATATGTGTGTATATATATATATATATATATGGATTAGTATAAACACATATATTTCCTTGCTTTGTCAGCTGAAAGAGCCTAGAAGTAATGACTCCTCAGTAACAAGAAGCATACCTAGCACCCAGATCCTGGTTTCTAATACCATTTTCCTATGTGATTACATTGAGATTTATGGGGAAAGGGCAGATTTCAGGACTGGGGCAGAAAACATATGAGATGAGCCTATAACATCAGAAAGTAAGAGAGTGTTGAAACACTCACATGGGCATACAATGATGGGGATTTTTTTATCTTTCTCTAATTTGGTTCAGCGGTCCTTTCAGGAGAGTGACTATATACTCTAGCCCTGCCCTGACACGGCTCCAGGGGATTTGGTCATGGATATTTACATCATGCCTTTCATGGAATACTTCTTTATCCTGGAGGACAGCCTAGCACTTAACTGTGTAACCTGTGACCAGGTACCTGACCAGGTGTTGAACAAATTTCTCACAGGAAATTTGTTTATATTGGCAGATACCCTTATACTCTTGTCTGACCTGTGTCCAATTTATTTCTTTGAAGATAACCACTTTCTATAAGAGCCTTTGGCGAGGATAAAAGTTAGGTCCAGATATGTCTGTCAGGTGAAACATAGAGAAGGCAACACACACATACATACACAAAAACAGAAAATAAGAGAAGCAGTTCATTACCTACAGGTTTATAAGAAAAGAGGGATACCGGCTGGGCGCAGTGGCTCATGCCTGTAATCCCAGGACTTTGGGAGGCAGAGGTGGGTGGATCACAAGGTCAAGAGATCAAGACCATCCTGGCTAACATGGTGAAACCCCGTCTCTACTAAAAATACAAAAAAAATTAGCCAGGCATGGTGGTGGGCACCTGTAGTCCCAGGTACTTGGAAGGCCGAGGCAGGAGAATGACATGGACCTGGGAAGTGGAACTTGCAGTGTGCAGAGATTGCACCACTGCACTCCAGCCTGGGCAACAGAGTGAGACTATGTCTCAAAAAAGAAAAAAAAAGAAAAGAAAAAAAGAAAAGAGGGATACCAAGGCAGGCCATCAGAAAGGTCACAGGACAATGCATTCAACCAGCAGGTGAGGAGCCAGAGAAAGAGAGGGACCTAAGGACTGAGGCCTTGATTGGGGTCCAGGGCATTGCTCAAGCAGGTTTCCCAGGGGAGTTCTAATTGGTGGGTTTAAAGCAAACAGGCAAAAGTTCAGTGTGGTCATGCTGTGACTGAGAGGTGGTCACTGAGGCATATCTGTGTAGTCCCTGTGGAGTGTGAGGGTCAGCGGAGTGAGTGAAGTTGGCTGCATCTAGCTGTTCCAGAGGGAAGGGGGTCACCAAGAGCAGTTGTATAAGGCAGATGTCTGGATTGACCACATTGAGGAACTGAGAGGAGGCAGAGAACAGGAAACTGGATCAAGGGTGACTAATCCCTGCTTCTGATAGGAGAAAGTTAAAGCTATATTCAAAATGAATACTGAGGCAACATAAAATTACAGACATTCACTACGTGGGGTTATTTCTAAAGGACATGGGAACCAATGGAAAGAACTCTTGATGGTTGCAACAAAATAAATGAAGTAGAATTTGATTATCACCCAAAGTGTACAATTAATATCCATGAGTCCATACTAATATAAATAAATGATTGGATACAAATAAATGAGGGAGAAAAGACAAGTCTCCTGTGTAGAATTCCAAATAATATATGTAAATATTCTGCCTTCAAAAAGTTTGAGAATAACTCTCCACTCCTTCAATGTTGTCTGTGCATAGCAACTGTCTTCTAAAGAGCACAATATGAAAGGGGGAGAAAAGCATCACTTTACCATGGAGAAACCTGACAAACTTTCTCAGCCAAGTGATCAAGGTCAACATTAACAGAGATCAATCGTGTTGATAGTATGTACCTTTGATATCATGTGATCAAAACAGCACTTTTCCTTTGTTGTCTTTCTTCCATAAACCCATAAACCCAGTCTCATCAAGAGAAAAATATCAGAAAAATCACAATAGAAGGACATTCTACTAAATACCTGCCCAAGTCCTCCTTCAAACCATCAAGGTTATCAAAAACAAGGAAAGTCTGAGAAACTGTCGCAACCAAGAGGAGACTAAGGAGACATGATAACTAAAAGTAATGAGGTGTCCTGAATGGGACCCTAGAAGAGAAAAAGGACATTGAGTAAAAACTAAGACAATCTAAATAATCTATGGGCTTGAGGTAACAATAATGTATCAATTCAGGTTCATTAGTATGATACAAATACACCACAGTAGTGTAAGACATTAATAAGAGGAGAAACCAGATGCATGGTATATAGGAACTCCTTGTATTCTCTTTACAATTTTTCTATAAATCTAAAACTAACATAAAACTTAGTGAAATTTGTCCATGTCATTCCAGTGACTTCTATATGAAATTCCTAGTCTTTCAAGTGCTCATCAGGTTCTAACCAACAGAGTTCCACCTACTTCTAAACCCCCATCTCTGGCCCACCCCCATAGCTCTCCATGAACTTGACACCTTAGCCTCCATCAGTCCATGAATGTGCAAGGTCCTCAGCTGCTTCAGTCTCACACATACTCGCCTCTCCACCCACCAGACCTTACCTCAGCTTCTGATGAAGGGGCTAAACCAGATCATATTGTCAAGCTTTTACCAATTCAATCATGGTGGACTTAGGTTAAATAATTAACCAATGCTGGAGTGCTCTGTACAGAGCTAGGTCTCATAGGTCCAATCTTTCCTGCAGTAGCTACATTGCCTTTGCATCCTTCCTTGCTAAGTTTGCAGACATTCTAAATAGCGTTTTCTTCTCATTTCAATATGGTCTTTGTGAAACCAGATACGTAGTTACCGGTTGTTAAAAAATACTTATGGAGAGTCTTGCCTGTTTCACAGTAATCAAACAAACATATGCTCAAAGAATATCATTTTCCTCTTCCTCACACAAGTCGGCCAGATGATCCCATCTGTACTAACGCAGCAGATGAGTCTTCGGCAAATTCATTCTTCCAAGACCAGCTGCCAAAGCTAATTTCCTCAGTCCTCCGTCTGCTGGAAAGTGGCACTGACTTTGTAGATGTTGCTTATATTGTAGACTCTCAGCTGTCTATTCTTTTTCCTTTACTATGGCAAAATCTGAATGATTTCTAATTACTTTCTGAAGAAAACTCTCCAGTGAAAAATGAATCAAGTTGTTCAAGATGATATGTTGAGCTAGGGTGCTTTGGGTTTCACAGTCAGTACCTTCATAAAAGTGTAAATGATATACTCTTTCTCCCACTCCCCAAAGAGGCTAGAATAATAGCCTCCCTGGTAGACCTGGCCCGGATTCCTAATGAAGGCATAAAGCCTCGTTTTTCTTCTTTGGGAAACCTACTGAATCTTTGAAGTAGCTCATAATGATCTTAATTGGCTACAAATCTTAATTATTTCTATACTTAAGTGCATTCCATGACATTTTTCTTGTTGCTCTTAATGGAAGCTATTTTCCCCAATGGACTTCAGTTCCTCAAGTCTAGCTCCAAAAACGTCAGTAAAACTGATCTTTTAGATACCATTCCTTACATGGCAGCAAATGAGATATTAAAGAGCAATGTTAGGCTCATTATTTTTTATATTATAGTGTTTATAAGCAAACAGTTTCAAGTCTGTTTGCGAATAAACCGTTATTTTAAGTGGTCCCCAAATTTGCAAAAATGTCAGTCTGCCCTCAGCTCCTAGCTTTGCCACATTTACTAACTTTCTGAAATAAGCTTTGTATTGTTTATTTATAAAGACAGCCAAGTACGTGTGCAAATATCACCCTCGAATTATAGAAAATGGTTTCAAAAGGTTAAACAATTCACCATCAGTGTCAGCAAATACAGCTGCCAGATGAGAGAAGAATATCTCAACAAAAGAAGGGGTATTGAATTATGTGACCCCAGGAGGCTCTTACAATAAAAGATTTGAGATTATTATTTACAATTAACCTCAACTAACCAGAACCTGAGGCCTTTAAATAATTGCAGGCTTATACCGACTCCATCATCTTTAGGAAGAAAATATTTTTCAATAACAACTGTTGACATAAAAATGGTTTTTTAACTGCTCTCAGCCATAAATTTCAATTAAACAGAATTACTATCCCAGTTAATTATGCTTCCTACTCATAGCAATGATGAATTCCTTTCAAATGAGTAACTGTGTGATGGTTAATTTTAAGTGTCAATTCGCCTGGGCTAAGGGATCCCCGGATAGCTGGTAAAACATTTCTGAGTGTGTCTGTGAGGGTGTTTCCAGAAGAGATTTGCATTAAATCGGTACACTGAGACAAGAATATCCACCCTTGCCAATGTGGACAGGCATCATCCAATCCACTGAGGGCCTAAATAGAAAAAAAAAAAAGGTGAAAGAAAGGGAAATTTGCACTCTCTGATTAAGTTGGGACATCTACCTTCTCCCATTCTCAGGCTTGGGCAGGAATGACAGCAGCAGCTTTGCTGGGCCTCCAGCATACAGAGGGCACATTGTGGGATTTCTCGACCTCTATAACCACAGAGCCAATCCCTCCTGAAACGTCTCTGTCTGTATATCTATATATGTCCTGTGGGTTCTGTTTCTCTGGAGAACTCTAACAAAAAGTGCAATAATAAAAGTGTATTCATGATGACTGTCTTTCTAGAAAAATCTAGAAGACAGGTTTATCTAGAAGACAGGTTATAGTTAGGCACAAGTGACAAAAATCCCAATTCATAGTGTTAAGCAACAATGATAATTTATTGGTTCACATATTTAGCAAGTCTGGAAGCAAATATGCTGCTTCAGGTTAAGCTTCATCTGCAGCAGCTGAAATGATATCACCAATGGCCCTGGACTCACCATCCTATGTTGGGTCTATCCTCAGCTGTTTAAGTGCTCCTCTGGCAGCCCTGGGGATCCCTCCACAACTGGGAATGGCTGCAGAGGCTTGGCCCCTCAAACCTCACACCTCACCTTCCAAAACAAGTGAGTTTCTTCTGATGGCTGCCCCAGAAGATGAGAAAGTTGTTCTTTCCCTGAAGCCAGTGTCTCATCATATCTCTATGATTCTGACTGGATCATGTGCCCATCTCTGAGCCAATCTCTGTGACCAGAGAGACTGGATATCTAGTAGGCTTAAGCCAATCTCAGACCAGCCTTGGAATTAATTAGACTAAGACATCATGGCTTTTGGGAGAAAGTAAAACAGGAGTTGATACTAGAGAGACAACAAACAAATGTCTACTATAACAACCAACAAGGAAATCTCAAATTTCAAAAAACAGAAAGGGCACTGAAGTCAGAAGAAAGACAGGAGTGAGAGCAGAGTTAATGGCATTGGCTACTCTAGTTTTACAGCTGATTGAGGCAGGAAGATACTTTTTGCCACATTTTCCCAAGCATTCCAGCTCAGTTAAAAGTCCCTGGATGCTTGAAGATTGAGTGGTTGTGGGTCCACAAAGAAATAGCTAAAAATAAACCAAACGTCAAAAACTCTGGAAAATAACCACATTCACTTGAGAGGTCTTTGGAGGCAGACAGGTCTGAGATTGGCTCTAAACCACACTACTTATTAGCTATGTGGCTTTTGGAACATTACTTACCCTCCTGAATACAGTTTTCTCATCTGTGTAGTAAAAATAATAGGACTTCAAATAACACGTAATACATACAGGTGTGAGAATGAAAAGAGCTTATAAGCAAAGCATCTAGTAAGGGACTCAGTGCATGGCATGTTGGGGTATAGGATTCCCACCACTGAGGCTTTCTAAGGAGTGGTGGAACCATTTCTCTCCTTCCCAACATCACGAGGCCACATCAGTGCCTCTGGGGCCGTTGGACAGAACTAGAACATTGCCAAGAGGTCTGTTTTCTTGTTATTTTGTCAGAAACCATTTTCTGATTGTTGCTTGCTTTATACATTCTTAGATGGCAAATTTCTCATGCACAGACACATGCCTAGGATTATTCCTTTGTCTAAAATAGATCGTTTTACACAAAAAACAATTTTTGTAATGATAAAGAGAAAATTGAGGAAAAAAAGGAGATGGAGTAGAAAATTCTTATCACCTTCTTAGTTGAGAAAGTAATCAAACCGTCCACTTCCATAAAACAATCAAAGCATCTTTGAGAAATTAGTTCATCTTCCTGGTTCTTCCATCACTCCTAGTAAAACCCTCATTTTATGAATTTTCTTTTCAAAGAAAGGTAAACATCCTCTTTCTTCCCAGGCCTTTATTTAACTATCATCACATAGCAATTAAGATCAAAGCACAGCAGCAATTTGCAAAGTGCCTTGAGATTTCAATGGGAAGTATTATGCATGGACTAGAAAACGGGAAAAATAAGAGAAAATGCAAAACCATGCAAGGCTATATATGGTGGTGGCCTTTGCACAATGGCATGAGTAGCACTGAGTGTAAGTGGTGAGTGTTTCCAACTTGGCATTTCCTTGGCTCCCTGCTACTATCAGAGATTATTCTAAGTGAACACTCCTGTTGGGTGACCAGTGAAATGTCTTTGACACTTCAGTGTCTAACAAAGTTGCAAAGGAGGTAACAATATTACCAAACTAATCAGTGCTGAAGGCTAAGAGTGAGTGGGGAAGGACCTTGTTCAGCGTTCTTCTCCCCAGCCAAGAGTGTCCTGTCCTTTCCAGGAGACAAGTGTCTAATTTGACTGTGACTATTTGGACCTTAATTAGAATTCTAGTATAAACATTTTTAAACCAATTGGAAGAGGAAGGTCATTAAACCATCAATACCCCTCAAGCTTTGCTATAATATAGTTGACTTCTTGCTCAGATGATAGGTTGAATAGCGATTTATGATCCATTAAGAGTAGGTATGATGTATTTCTGGTACAGGCACTCGCTACTCTGCTGCTAGATTATTCTGAATGTATTACTTTTTTATGTACCTCTGACATATTCCAGTATGGTCTCTAGGAAAAAAATCATGCCTTATATATTGTTTATTTTCCCTTCTGTAATGCACAAATTTTTATCTCAAAGACATAAACTCAGTTAAACAACATTTCATGATAGAATTACTAAACTAGATTCATTATTATCTGCCCAGTACTTAAACGAACAGTCATGACTATGAATAAGTAGTGTGTACTGACTGGCCTGTGGTCCAGAAAAGTCGTATTCAGAAACAGAAGTTTAGACCCAATGCGGTGGCTCACACCTGTAATCCCAGCACTTTAGAAGGCTGAGGATTGCTTAGACCATCCTCAAGTGAAGGAGGATCACTTGAGGCCAGGAGTGCAAGAGCATCCTGGCCAACATGACAAAACCCCATCTCTACTAAAAATACAAAAATTAGCTGGGCATGATGGTGCATGCCTGTAATCCCAGCTACTTGGGAGGTGGAGGCAGGAGAATTTCTTGAACCTGGGAGGCAGAGGTTGTGAGATCATGCCACTGTACTCCAGCTTGGGTGACAGAGTGGGGCTCCATCTCAAAAACAAAACAAAACAAACCCTAGAAGTTTATTGTGTTCTGATTACAAGAACCTCTAGTTTCGTTTGATGTAAGTAAAAAACACCCATAACTTAAAAGATAGCTAACTCAAGCTCTTGCTACCTGAACTATATGTTCACTTTAATTGTTGAAACCTACATGATATGCACTGTTCCACATTATAAATGTCAAAATATAAATAAGACTGTAGGTGAAGGTGTTGAAAATCAATGTCGAAATATTTTTTGAAACCAAAGTATTTTTTCTATGAATATGTCTTTCAAGGAATTAGATGTAAGGGTAAGAAAAGACCAAGCTGACAAATTCTGCCCTGTTTTCAGTATTTCATGGTGAAGTTTTTGTTTTTGTTTTTTGGTTTTTTTGTTTGTTTGTTTGGTTGGTTGGTATTTTTTTTTTGAGACAGTCTTGCTCTGTTGCCCAGGCTGGAGTGCAGTGGTGTGATCTTGGCTCATGGCAACCTCTGTCTCCAGGGCTCAAGAGATTCTCCTGCCTCAGCCTCCTGAGTAGCTGGGATTACAGGCACCTGCCACTGCATCCAGCTAATTTTTATATTTTTAATAGAGATGGGGTTTCACCATGTTGGCCAGGTTGGTCTCAAACTCCTGACCTCAGGTGATCCACCCGCCTTGGACTCTCAAAGTGCTGGGAATACAGGCATGAGTCACCATGCCCAGCCTTCATGGTAAAGATGTTTATTTGCATCATCCTTGAAGAGTATACATCAGAAACAATCCAAAACTTCAATATTTTGATGCCAAATGTTGTCCAGAAAGATGCAGAAACATGTTTTTCAAATTGTTAAAATTACTATAAAAATATCAATAATCAGACATTTTCCTGTTTCAGAAACAGTTTTTTCATAGTAAAAAGTAAAACTACTAAAATGTGGCTAAATATAGAAGTCAGATTACTAGTGTTTTTGTTTACAGCAAAAACTAATATGAAGATAGGATCAACCAACCACAACTGACATTAGAGGAAAATCAAAAGCATCAAGGAGCAGCCCAAATTAACAAGTGAAAAAAACAACCTTGGAAGAAGAGAAATAACCCAGAATTTAGAAAAAAAATTAAACATCTTCTAATTAGTATACTGTAAGTGAGTCAAGAGAATATTATATCACAAAAATATTGTTCTGTGAAAAAGAGCTAGCTATCTCAGGAGCAGAAAAGTGCTCTTAATCCTTCAAAAATAACCATCAAAATTAAAATGTCAGTGGACATGTTGAATAATAGAATGAACATGGCTGAAGATCAAGTAAGTGGTAAAGTGAATCTCCTAAAATATAGAAGGAGTAGGCAGAGACTTTTTTTAAATGAGAGGAGAGTCAAAAAGCATGAAGACCAATGTATGTGGCATTAAGTACATCCAAAAGGGATGGGAGAGGGAATGGAAGGGAAAATTAAAAGTTCATTTTCACATTGTGAAAACCAAGAAAGTTAATTTTTTAAAAGCATGCACACACACACATACACATACACATACACACATTAACAACACTCACGTCAACACATCCTAGAAAAAATTGGAGACTTCAATGTAAATGCAAATTCTAAATACTTGTCTCATAAGATGAAAGTTAGACTGACAGCAAATTTCTAGTATCTATTCTCTGTTGAATACCAGAGTAATATATAGAGAGTATATATAGAAAGAGTATTGTATATAACCTACTGAATACCAAGTATCTAATGGACAGCCTACTAGAATGTAAGATTTTAGACTTGGTGATCAGCCCAAGATAGACAGGGATTATTGTCTGATTTGTTCACTGCTGTAATTCCAGCACCTAAAACAGCTCTTGATTTTTTTTTAATTTTATTATTATTATACTTTAAGTTTTAGGGTACATGTGCACAATGTGCAGGTTTGTTACATATGTATACATGTGCCATGTTGGTGCGCTGCACCCATCAACTTGTCATTTAGCATTAGGTACATCTCCTAATGCTATCCCTCCCCCCTCCCCCCACCCCACAACAGTCCCCAGAGTGTGATGTTCCCCTTCCTGTGTCCATGTGTTCTCATTGTTCAATTCCCACCTATCAGTGAGAACATGCAGTGTTTGGTTTTTTGTCCCTGTGATAGTTTACTGAGAATGATGATTTCCATTAAATGCTCATTTAGGATTTGTTGAATGACTAAAAGTTAGAAGAAAAAAACAATTTTCAAAATAGAATGCTATTATGCTCAGCCAATAAAGCATTTAAATATGAAATTTTTGGAACATGCAAGACTTTAAATATTATCACTCATATATTAATATCACCCTCTGGAAGAAAATTCAAGTAAGAACTACAAAGGAAGAAAAAGATTGGTGGAACAAAGAGGAGGTGGTAGAAAAGGAAGAGGAAGAAGTCAAGGAAGAGGAAGGCATGGAATAAAAGAAAGAAGGATAAGTAAATACAACAGTAAAATGTAATCTTTCTTTTTCTTTTTTTTCTTTTTTTTTGAGACGGAGTTCCACTCTTTTTACCCAGGCTGGAGTGCAGTGGCACAATCTCAGCTCACTACAACTTCCGCCTCCCAGATTCAAGCAATTCTCCTGCCTCAGCCTCCTGAGTAGCTGCGATTACAGGCGCCTGTCACCACACCTGGCTAATTTTTGTATTTTTAATAGAGATGGGGTTTTGCCATGTTGGTCAGGCTGGTCTCAAACTCCTGACCTCAGGTGATCCACCCACCTCAGCCTCCCAAAGTGCTGGTATTACAGGCATGAGCCACCATGCCCGGCCTCTAAAATGTAATCTTAAAAGGGATCATACACATAATGAAGGGAATATTCTATCAAGAGAAGAGAATTAGAAAACACCTGATAATGTGAAACTGGGAGGAACTCAGGAAGAAATCAACAAACCTACAAGCATAATCACCGGTGGTAAGGAGAATTTGATTACTTTACCAGAAATTCATCAATTAGGAATTAGTTGAAGTTTGGTTCTTCTAATTTCAGTAGAGAAACGAATCTGAGCTGTTGGTGCCAAGGGAGCAAGCTATCCAGAACACATTGCAATATAGCTAGTGCAGTACACCCAGG
The DNA here is from genome assembly GCF_028878055.3 of Symphalangus syndactylus. NCBI lineage: Eukaryota > Metazoa > Chordata > Mammalia > Primates > Hylobatidae > Symphalangus > Symphalangus syndactylus. The sequence continues at coordinate 64,123,414 of NC_072429.2, read as the reverse complement.
TGCAGAGGGCAATTCAATTTATTTTTTAAGGCTCTTGTACATTTTATGTAAGTTCATATAAATGTTTGGAATGACTTGCACCAACCTGTGAACCTCTGAGGCACAATGTGGCATTACCAAGAGCAGGAGAGGAATATGATAAAAAGAAATTTATTTCTCACACACTGTATATTTCTGTTCTATTTGACATATTTACAAGCAGATGGTTTTATTCTATTACCTGTGTAAAACAAAATGAACAAATGTTTTTAAGTGTCACACATACACATAAGAAAAGAGAATTAACAGGCTCAGACCCAAAATCTTAGGTGATAGTGGGCTACAGGACAGTAAAATTAAAAGTTTACTTTTTTAAAAATTTTAGAGGCAGGATCTGTTTGTCACCCAGGCTGGAATATAGTGATGTTGTGTCCAGAATTGGTTCCTTCCAGTGGGTTCTTTGTCTCACTGACTTCAAGGATGAAGCCACAGACCCTCGCGGTGAGTGTTACAGCTCTTAAAGATGGTGTGTCCAGAGTTTGTTCCTTCAGATGTTCAGATTGTCTGGAGTTTCTTCCTTCTGCTGGGTTCGTGGCCTTGCTGAATTCAGGAGTGAAGCTGCAGACCTTTGCAGTGAGTGTTACAGCTCTTAAAGGTGGTGAGTCTGGAGATATTTGTTCCTCCAGTTGGGTTCGTGGTCTCGCTGACTTCAGGAGTGAAGCCACAGAGCTTTGCAGTGAGTGTTACAGCTCATAAAGGTAGTGTGGACCCAAAGAGTGAGCAGCAGCAAGATTTATTGTGAAGAGCGAAAGAACAAAGCTTCCACAGATGGAAGGGACCCCAGTGGGTTGCCACTGCTGGCTTGAGTGGCCAGCTTTTATTCCCTTATTTGGCCCCACCCACATCCTGCTGATTGGTCCATTTTACAGAATGCTGATTGGTCCATCTTTACAGAGTGTTGATTGGTGCGTTTACAAACCTTTAGCTAGACACAGAGTGCTGATTGGTGTGTTTACAATCCTTTAGCTAGACAGAAAAGTTCTCCAAGTCCCCTCCCAACTCAGAAGCCCAGCTGGCTTCACCTCTTAATCCCCCCCTAAACAGGACACCCCAACTGCTGTTGGGAATTGGGCAATGACCACTCCAGCTACTTCCTGCTGGATGGGTTGAAGAAGGGGCCCTGTAGTTGTAGTGTCCTCCAGAGTGGAACTCTCTAGGCCAGTGAAAGGGCCAGCAGGTCATTCCAGGGGTCTTTGGTAGAAGTTGTTAGTTGAGCTCATTTGGGGTTCCATTTGTAAGACCATCTGTAGTTGATGGCCTTGATTCTAGTGGAAATAAATTTGACGAGGAGGTTAAAAATACAGGGCCCAAAGGCAAGTAATAGCAAGATGGCTGCCACAGGACCTAGAAAGGGGAGAAGCCATGTTTCCCAACTCCAGAGGTTGGTATAAGAGTTTGAAAGGCATTGTCTGATTTCAGAAGCCTTTTCCTGTAAATGCCAGGCAGCATCTCATACTATCCCTGACTGGTTAGTGTAAAAATAACACTCTTGCCCTAAGAAGCTGCAGAGTCCTCCTTTCTCAGCAGTGAGGGGGTCTAGGCCTTGGTGGTTTTGGAGAGTCACTGCTGCCAAAGAGTCTATTTGGGATTGTAGAATAAGGATAGATTTCGTTATTTCTTGTAAACTGTCTGAGAAATCCTGTGAGAGTGTGTGGTAGTAGGATAATGAAGTAGATAAACCTGCTATTCTGGTTCCTGTAGCAGTGGCCATTTCTAACCCTATAAGTAGGGGTATTAGTTGTACGGCCCTGGGCTGATGGACTTGAGCTTTAAGGGGCACTGATAGGGCCTGATTTCGTGGGGCAATGTTAATGTTGGGACTTAGAAAGACTAAGGTGCATGTACCTGTCCAGTTAGTGGGGTGGCAGATACAGGTTGATATTCCACATAAGAACAATATGCCTTAGTGGGGTAGACACTTAGAAATTTACCCTGGCTTTTAAAAGAATAGAGTACACTCTTTTTTCTTTACTACTCTTTCTCTCTCTGACTCCCTCTTTGTGTCTGTCTCTTCCTCTCTCTCTCTGACTTTCTGTCTCTTTCTCTCTCTGGCTTCTTCTTTGTCTGTCTCTCTCCTTCTCTCTTTCTTTCTGACTCCCTCTTTTTCTCTTTCTCTTTCTCTTTCTCCATCTGTTTCTTCTTCTCTCTCTTTCTCTTTTTCCTTTCTGCTGCCTCTGCCAGCTGCTTATGCTGCTGTTCTCCCCTCTCCTTACCTTTTTGATGGCTTCAGCAGTGTAAGACTGCCACCTCCTTGGATTTTTGCACTGCATGCAATAACTCCATAATCTCCTTGTGGTATTTAATGGGGGTTCCCCCAGAGGTTAGGAACTCCCTTTCTTTCCATATTGCAGCATGGGCATGTAGGCTTAGATAAGCATACTATCTGTATACACATTTATTCTCCTTCCCTTTCCCACTTCTAAGGCTGAGGTAAGTGCCACTAGTTCTGCTAACTGGGCACTGGTCCCTGGGGAAAGAGGCTTACTTTCAAGTACTGTTACTATGGCATAACCTGCCCTTCAGTTCTCATTCTCCACAAATGAACTTTCATCAGTATATAGGTTGAGGTCAGCATTAGCTAAGGGAACTTCTTTTTTTCTTTTTTTTTTGAGACGGAGTCTCGCTCTGTCACCCAGGCTGGAGTGCAGTGGCGCAATCTCGGCTCACTGTAAGCTCCGCCTCCCAGGTTCACGCCATTCTCCTGCCTCAGCCTCTCTGAGTAGCTGGGACTACGGGTGCTCGCCACCACGCCCAGCTAATTTTTTGTATTTTTTATAGAGACAGGGTTTCACTGTGGTCTTGATCTCCTGATCTCGTGATTCACCCTCCTCGGCCTCCCAAAGTGCTGGGATTACAAGCATAAGCCACTGCACCCGGCCTCCACTAAGGGAACTTCTAAGAGATCATCTTGGGTGGCATAAGTCTGGACTATAATTTGTTGGCAGTCAGGCTCAACTGGCTCCCCATCCTCTGGGAGAAAAGTGGCAGAGTTGAGGCCCATGCATGTACATATTTGAAGCACTACTCCCTGAGGAGTGGTGCCTGGTATCTAAGTAGGTGGTTGTCTGATAGCCATAAACTTCCTTTGGCACATAGTATGCCATTTACATCATGAGTAGTCCAGACAGTGAGATCCTTTCCTTGTATTATTTTAATAGCCTCTGACACTAAGAAGGCCATGGCCACAACCATCCATAAACAGTGAGGCCAGCCCATCAATTTCCTTGCTTAGGTATGCCACTGGTTGTGGGGTTGTCCCACGAGTCTCAGTAAGGACCATAAGAGCTATTCCTGCTCACTATGTGATGTATAAAGAAAAGTTTCATCTTGTGTGAAGGCTTAAGCCTGGAGCTTCAGTTTGTTCTTTCCAATGTCCAGACTTCAGGGTTGATTCCCTCCTCAAGCAGAGGACAACAAATGGGTAACTTGTTCCCCATATTCATGTAGATAATCGCTCCAGCTTTGGCTAATATATCCCTCCCTAATAAGGGTGCGGGGCTTTCAGGCATAACAAGAAAGGCATGTGAAAAGAGCAAAATCTCCCAATTACAACTGAGGAGGTGGGAGAAATACCTGGTTACAGGCTGTCACAGGATTCATCAGATGGTAACAGACCTTGAGGACAGTCATCTGGGACAGGAGATTAACATTGAGAAGGCCACACCAGTGTCCAGGAGGAAGTCAATTTCCTGGCCCTCTATGGTTAAACGTACCCGGGCCTCAGTGAAGGTGATGATATGAGCTGCTGCTTGCCCTGGGCATCCTCAGTCCTGCTGTTGGATCATCTGGTTGGGGGATTCTGGCCCAGAGAACCTTTTCCCTCTGAGGCAGTGTGCCTTCTAGTGATTACCTCTGCATAGTAGACATGGGAAAGGGGGCACCTTGTTTCTCATTGGACAATCTTTTTTAAAGTGTCCTTGCATACCACATTGATAACAAGTCCTACTGGGTGATTGGCCTGCTCCACTTTCTGTCCTCTCTGAACCACCAAGGTTCATTTGTCTGAGGGCCATGACTAAGGCTGCAGCCTTTCTCTGATCTGGCTTTTCCTTTTGGGCCTGTTCCTCTTGGTCCCTATAATAGAACATCAAGGTTGCCAAGTTTAATAATGCCTCCAGATTTTGTTCAGGGCCCAGGGCACACTTTTGGAGCTTTCTCCTGATATCTGTGGCTGATTGGGTAATAAACTTATCTTTTAGGATCAGGTGACCCCCTAGTGGGTTGGGTGACAGGGGAGTATATTTTCTTAAGGCCTCCCATAGCCACTTGAGGAAGACAGAAGGATTTTCTTCCTTTCCCTGAGTTATGGTGGACATCATTGAACAATTCATGGGCTTTTTCCTAATTTTCCTTAGTCCTTCTAGAACACAGGTCAACAGATGTTTGTGACTCCAGTCCTCATGATCTGAGCTGATGTCCCAGTGGGGATCCATCCTGGGGATGGCTTGCTGACCAGTAGGGAATTTGTCCCTTTCTTCAGCTGTCATTCCATCATTTACTTGACTAAGATACCAGGTATCTCCAAACTCTTGGGCTGCAGCTAAAGCTGCATTCTTTTCATTAAAGGCCAGGGTTTGATCTAACAGTAGCATGACATCTCTCCAAGTGAGATCAAAGATTTGCCCTAGACCCTGTGGGACATCTGTGTACCTATAAGGATCATCTGAAAACTTCCCCAGGTCTGCCTTGATCTGCTTTATATCAGAGAGTGAGAAAAGGATATGTACCCAGGCTGGGCCAAATTCCCCTCCTCCTATAGCTTGAAGGGGACATAACTGATAGCCTGGGGGTTTTTTGTGGTCCTTTGGAGATTTGTTTGCTTATTTCCTTCTGGGCTGGGGAGATTAGAGGAGGCTTATCATTAATAGGAAGGAGAGCTATAAGGAGGCTAGGATATGGGGGTGAGCTAAGAGGTCCTCCTGTGGGATGTAAATTGCAAGCTTTGCATAGTTGTGTATTCTCCTTCAATGAAAAGGAAGCTTAGACATAAGTTATTTCACTCCATTTGCCTTCCCTCTTACAGAAAATGTCAAGTGGCAGGATAGTATTGTAATTTATACTTCCCTCAGGTGGCCATTTTTCCCTATCAGAGAGATAATGTTGGGGCCAAGCCATGGTGCAGAAAAAAATGAGCCACCTCTTTTTCAGGGTTTATGGGTCAAATTGGTCCCAATGGCTTAGGATGCATTTCAAGTGTGAGCCTGTTGATGGCTGAGTGTTTCCCATCTGAAAGACAAAACTGCCCATGGTTTTGGTTTGTTTGTTTCTCCCCCCACCCAAGAACCCACAATGGTCCCTGGACCTTGCTGATTGGAATAGTTGCACTCACTGATGCAGCAGCAGAAACACCTCTTGCCCAAGAACCCTCAATGGTCCCTGGACCCTGCTGTTTGGAAAAGTTGCGCTCACTGATGCATCAGCAGAAACACTACTTTTCCTCCTAGACCACAAGGAGGATCAAGAAAAATCAGATTTAATGGCCCTTCCTGATGCATTCCCAAAAACCTGCACCCTTGCCTGTCCTCCTAGACCAGAAAGAGAATCGAGAAAAACTGGATTTATTGGCCCTTACTGACGCATTCTCGAAAACCTGTTAGAGTCCTAAGCATTCTCCTGTTAGTATTGGGACATTACTACTGTCCTATAAAGATGTTATGCTCCAAAAATGAAGTGGAGGGTCATATCCTGAGGGAGGGAAGGGATCTCCAGAGTTGGAAGAGTGATGCTTTTTGTCCTCACTTATATGAATAGGAAAGATACCATTTATGAAGCTCCCCATATCCTAGCTTCAGGAATAGCTTTTGTTAGGCCTGCTAGTCTGAGGAGGGATCATAAAATTCCAGATAAGATTCCACCCCCGATGGGGCTTTCGGCAAAACAATATGTCTTTCTGATTGGTGAGCCCGGGTACCTAAAGAAGGGAATAGAGTCCTGCAGTTTATACTAAAAATCATTCTTATAGGAGAAACTAGAAAAGCACCAGAGACAGGGAGTGGTTTTAGAAGCAGGACTAGCCTCAGAGAAAAGGCAGGAGGAACTTTGTCTAACAGGCATTAGGACCCAGGAGGCAAGGGTCAGGATAGATAGGATATATGGGCGAGACTTGCTTGGGCGACATGACTTTGAGAGTTCCATTCATGGCCTCAGGGTCAACCAACTTGTTGTTGGGACCCTGGAGCTGAATGGCTTTCCTCTCTGTCAACCCTCATCTCAGCCCAGAAGTATAGGAAAAGCAGAAGCTGGTTCCAGGCAAACCAACGCTCCCAACTCCAAAGAGTCAGATGTTGTTAGAGAGCCCTTTCCCAGAAAGTCTGACACCCATGTCTTTAGTCTGGCAGACATGCTAGTCACTTTTAACTGGCCAACAGGTGTCTGGTGTTTAGCCCCCAAATTCTAAGGAAAAATAGGACAGAATAGCAAGCAAAAGGGGTCCGATGGTACTCACTGCTTGGCGATGGTCAATTGTCCCTTCATGGTCGCCAAAATGTGTCCAGAATTGGTTCCATTTGGGGGGTTCTTCTTCTCGCTGACTTCAAGAATGAAGCTGTGGACCCTTGCAGTGAGTGTTACAGCCCTTAAAGATGGTGTGTCCAGAGTTTGTTCCTTCAGATGTGTCTGGAGTTTCTTCCTTCCGCTGGGTTCGTGGTCTCACTTGACTTCAGGAGTGAAGCCACAGACCTTCACAGTGAGTGTTACAGCTCTTAAAGGTGGTGTGTCCAGAGCTGTTTGTTCCTCCCAGTGGGTTCGTGGTCTTGCTGACTTCAGAAGTAAAGCCACAGACCTTCACAGCAAGAGTTACAGCTCATAAAGGTAGTGTGGACCCAAAGAGTGAGCAGCAGCAAGATTTATCGTGAAGAGCAAAAGTTCAAAGCTTCCACAGCGTGGAAGGGGACCGAAGCAATTTGCCACTGATGGCTCAGGTGGCCACCTTTTATTCTTTTATTTGGCCCTACCCACGTCCTGCTGATTGGTCCATTTTACAGAGCACTAACTGGTCCATTTTACAGAAGACTGATTGGTGCATTTTTACAGAGTGCTGATTGGTGCATTTACAAACCTTTAGCTAGACACAGCATGCTGATTGGTGCATTTTTACAGAGCGCTGATTGGTGCATTTACAAACCTTTAGCTAAACACAGAGCACTCATTGGTACATTTTTACAGAGTGCCGATTGGTGCATTTACAAACCTTTACCTAGACACAGAGCACTGATTGGTATGTTTACAATCCTCTAGCTAGACAGAAAAGTTCTCCAAGTCCCCACTCAACCCAGAAGCCCAGCCGGCTTCACCTCTCAATGTCATCATGGCTCATGGTAGCCTCAAACTCCTGGCCTCAAGCAACACTCCCACTTCAGCCTCCTCAGTAGCTGGGACTACAGGTGCATGCCACCACACCTGGATAATTTTAGTTTTTGTAGAGATAAAGACTCAATATGTTGCCCAGGCTTGTCTTGAACTCCTGGCCCCAAGCAATCCTCTGACCTTGACCTCCCAAAGTGCTGGGATTACAGGCGTGAGCTACCGTGTCCTGCCTACAGCTTACATTTTCAATTGTTTTCTCATCTGTTATTTTAAAACGTAAATTTCAGGTAGATAAATAAAAAATATAGATGTTTTAATACAAAAAAAATTACAGAAACTTTGGAAAATCTAATTAGGAGAAAACCACTTACACTTATGTACTTATTTAATCACTACTAGCAATCTGAAGGCATTTTTCTATACTGCTTTCCCAACAATAGTTTATATTGCTTGAATAACACTTTAACAAAATTTTATAATATTTTTATCACTTCACATAGCATCTTTATAAACATCATGTTTAATAATCTAATTATACTCCATCATAAGGGTACACCATAGTTGCTTAATTATTCCCCTACTGTTGAATACTTTGATAGTTTCCTATTTTATTTTAGGTGGGTTAAAAATCTTCCTGTATATAAATTTTCCCACGGTTTGGATTATTACCTGTTAATCAAAAATATAATTCTAAGTTCCCCAATCATCTGAATGGGCCCCTTCTGTCAGCAAAGGCATTCCAAAGTTAACCTAAGAAACTAATTCAGGCCATGATGGGAAGGGGGAGCCAGATATGCCTAATGATACCCTCCTCCTCTTTGGAGTTGCTGACAGAACAGACTCTTTAAGTCTGATAAGAAACATTTACAATCTACTTTTTCTGAAGCCTGCCTGCTGGAAGCTTCAACTACATGATAAAACCTTGGTCTCCACAACCCCTGTTGTAACTCAGACATTCCTTTTTATTGATAATAACTCTTTCAACCAATTGCCAGTAAGAAAACTTTTAAATCTACATGTGACCTGGAAGCCCCACTTCCAGTTATCCTGCCTTTCTGGACTGAACCAATGTACATCTTATATGTATTGATTGATGTCTCATGTCACCCTAAAATGTACAAAACTAAGCTGTTCCCCAACCACCCTGGGCACGTGTCGTCAGGACCTCCTTGGGCATTTAATCACTATTAGCAATCTGAAGGCTTTTTTCTATACTTGACAAAGTATAGAAAACCTTGGCAAAATAAACATTCTAAATTGATTGAGACCTGTCTCAGATACTTTTGGTTTACATACCTAAGGATAAATTCCCAGAGGTAAAACTGGAGTGACAATGGGCTTGAATATTTTAGTGACCTTTGATAGTATAAATTGCAAAACTGCTTTCCTAAAGAGTTGTATCACTTTATTAAATCTCTGTGTTGCTCTACTCCCTACAGGAAACTTGAAATGCACACTGGCTCACAGCAATGTCCAAGGGATCCAAGTATGATTAAGATTACGCCAAGGTATTTTATGTATTGTAGCTACAATGAAGTGTATTTCTCTTAGCTTCTACTGTGTTTTCTAGTTATTCATTCCTGACATATGATAATGAATTTGATGTTTACATATTAATCATTTTGTTTACCTCTCATATTAACTTTTCATTTTCAATTGATTGCTTTGATGTTTCTAGTCATAAAATATTTTCAGCTAGAAAATAATTATTTTCCTTCTAAAATGGTTATACTTATTTCTATTCCATGTCTTATTGTAAAAGATAGAGCTTCGAAGCTAATGTTTGAAGAACAGTGATAAGTGACCATCTTTAGTTTGTTCCTGATTTTAATTATAATTTCTCTGAAAACTCTGCCTTGCATTTAATTTTCATGTTGTTATAGAAAGTATATTTCTGTTCCAACTTTCTCTGTCATTTTTTATCAGGATTGGGTGTTGAATTTTAGAAGTTGTCTTTTCTGTGTTTATTGACATGATTATATGTTTTGCTTATATTGAGTAATCATTACAGTCTTCTGTTAGTCATGTTTATAGGAGAAAGTTTTGCCTTTGTATTTTAATATGCAATGGAATAATATTTACTAATAATGCAATAATTATTACATAAATAATAATTATTATTACATAACTAATAATAAGTTATGTAGGTGTTTCCAGAATTTATTTATACATCAACATTTTTGTTTTTGTAGAATAAAAGTAATTTCTCATCTGTTTTTACATTATGAAACAGTTTTATAGTAGGAAATAATTTATCCCCTAAATACTTGAAATAATTTGCCAAGAAAATTTTCTGTGCCTAGAGACTTTTGAACAATAATTCCTTGCTAACTTGACTTCATCTATGACGATTAGTTTATTTAGAGAGGTAAATAAACAGGGAATCAAAAAATAATAAGTAGAATAAATGAAACCAAATCCTGGTTCTTTAAAAAAAGACTAAAAAATTAACCAAATTTTAGCCAGACTAAGAAGATAAGGAAAAGATACAAATAATTAACATTAGAAATAAAAGTAGAGACATTACTACCAACTTTACAGAAATAAAAAGAGTTATAAGAGAACACTATGAAAAATTGTATGCCAACAAATAAGATAACCTGGATGAAATGGATATATTCCTAAAAAGACACAAATTACCTAAACTGACTCAAGAAGCAATAGAAAACCTGAACAAACTTAAAAGATTGAATAAAAGACCTCACAACAAATAGAAGACCATGAGCAGATGGCTTCACTTAGAAATTCTACCAAACATTAAAAAAATTGATTTTAATATTTTCCAAGTTCTTACTTAAATACAATCGGAGGAAATACGACCTAATTCATTCTATGAGGTCACTATTACCCTGATGCCAAAACTAGACAGAGACATCACACAGACACATGAAAAAAAGCTCATCATCACTGGCCATCAGAGAAATGCAAGTCAAAACCACAATGAGATACCATCTCAAACCAGTTAGAATGGCAATCATTAAAAAGTCAGGAAAAAACGGGTGCTGGACAGGATGTGGAGAAATAGGAATGCTTTTACACTGTTGGTGGGACTGTAAACTAGTTCAACCATTGTGGAAGACAATGTGGTGATTCCTCAAGGATCTAGAACTAGAAATACTATTTGACCCAGACATCCCATTACTGGGTATATACCAAAAGGATTATAAATCATGCTGCTATAAAGACACATGCACACATATGTTTATTGTGGCACTATTCACAATAGCAAAGACTTGGAACCAACCCAAATGTCCATCAATGGTAGACTGGATTAAGAAAATGTGGCATATATACACCATGGAATACTATGCAGCCATAAAAAAGGATGAGTTCATGTCCTTCACAGGGACATGGATGAAGCTGGGAACCATAATTCTGAATAAACTATCACAAGGACAGGAAACCAAACACCGCATGTTCTCACTCATAGGTGAGAAATGAACAATGAGAACACTTGGACACATGGTGGGGAACATCACACACCGGGGCCTGTCACAGAGTACGCGGAGAGGGGAGGGATTGCATTAGGAGATATAACTAATGCAAATGACGAGTTAACAGGTGCAGCACACCAACATGGCACATGTATACATATGTAACAAACCTGCACGTTGTGCATATGTACCCTGGAACTTAAAGTATAATAATAAAAAAAGAAATTCTACCAAACATTAAAAAGTTTGATTTTAACCTTTTCCAAATTCTTACTTAAATAGAGGAGGAGGAAACACTTCCTAATTCATTCTATGAGGTCACTATTACCCTGATGCCAAAACTAGACAGAGACATCACAAGAAAAGAAAACCTCAGACCAATATGTCTGATGAATATAAACATAAAACACTACAACAAAATACCAGAAAACTAAATCAAACAATATGCTAAAAGGCTTATACACCAGGATCATGTGGGATTTATCCCAGCAATGCAAGCATGTATCAATATAAGAAAATCAACCAATGTAATACATCAAGTTGATAGACCAAGTAGAAAACACATGGTCATCTCAATTGATGCAGAAAAATATCTGACAAAATCAAATACCATTTCATGATTTAAAAAAAAAATTCAGAAACTAGAAATAAAAGGGAAATTCCTCAACATGTCTAAGGGTATTTATGAAAAATCCACAGCTAACATCATACTCAATGATCAGACTGACAGTATTTCCTCGAAAGATAAGGATGCTTGCTTTTACTCCAGCTATACTGTATTATACTGTAAGTTCCAGCCAGAGTAAATAGGCAGGAAAAATAAATAAAAGACATACAAATTGGAAAAGAAGAACTAAAACTATCTCTATTTGCAGATGACATTTCTATGTATAGAAAATACTAAAGAATGTACATATGTAACAAACCTGCACATTGTGCACATGTACCCTAAAACTTAAAGTATAATAATAATAAAATTTTTAAAAAAAGAATCTACAAGAAAAACTAGAGTTAAGAAATTCAGCAAAGCTGCAGTATGCATGAACAATACTCAAAAATTAATTGTGTTTCAATGCAGCAGAAATGAAAAATCCATAAGTAAACTATAGAATATCTAAAAAATGAAAATAAACAGCACTGTGAGAGACTTATACATTGAAAACAGCAAAAATGTAAAAGAAATAAAAGGCAATCTTAATAAATGGAAAACATCTCAATCCAGGGGTTGGAATAGTAAATATTGTTAATATGGCAATACTTTCCAAAGTGATCTAGAGAATTAATGCAATTCTTACCAAAATTCCAACAGTCTTTTTTGCAGAAACAGAAAATTTAATCTTCAAATGCCTATGGAATTTCAGAGAGCTCCAAATAGCCAAAGCAATATTGTAAAAAAGAACAAAGTTGGAAAACTCACACTTCCTGATTTCAAAACATACTTCTAAGCTACAGTAATAAAAACAGTGGGATTTGGGCCTAAGGAAATAGAATCAAAAGTCCATAAATAAATCCATATATCTATGGTCAACTGGTTTTTTTACAAAAATGCCCAGACCACCTAATGGAGAAAGAAGAGTCTCTTCAACAAATGGTGCTGAGTCCACTGCATATTCACACACAAAATAATGAACGTGGACCCCTAACTCACACCATATGCAAAACTTAACTCAAAATGAATCAATGACCTAAATGTAAGAGCTAAAACCATAAGGGAAATAGAGGAGTAAATCTTCATAGCCCTGGATTTGGCAATAGATTCTTAGATATGACATCAAAAGCATTAGCAGCAAAAAAGTAAATAAATAAATTAAATTTCATTAAAATTAAAACTTTTCATGAAAGACATTACCAAGAAAGTGAGAAGAAAAACTACAGAATGTGTGGAAATGTTTGCAAATCATTTATCTAATAAGGGTCTAATATCCCAAGTATATAAGGAACTCCTGCAACTCAGCAAGATAAAAAGACAACCTAAATTCAAAAATGAGTAAAGGGCTTGAAGACATCTATCCAAAGAAGATATACAAATGGCCAACAAGTACATGTAAAGATGCTCAACAACATTAATCATTAGTAAAATTCAAATTAAAACCACAACTTGATACCATTTCACACCAACTAGGATGACTATAATTTTTGTTAAATGGAAAATAATAGTGAGGATGTGGAGAAATTGAAACACTTGTAAATTGCTGATGCTGGAAATGTAAAAATGTACAGCTGTTTTAGAAAACAGTTTGAAAGTTCTTTTAAAAATTAAATGCAGAATTACTGTATGACCCAGAAATTCCAATCATAAGTATACACCCCAAAAAATTGAAAGCAGAGATTCAAACAGATGTGTGTACATCCATGTTCATAGCAGCATTATTTACAATAGTCAAAAGAGAGAAACATCTCAACTATACATCAATAGGCAATGGATAAACATACTGTGATATATCCATACAATGGAATATTATTCAGCCATAAAGTAAATGATGTGCTGCCATATGCTGCAATGTGGATGAACCTTGAAAACATTATGTGAAAAAATTCAGACACTAAAGGTCATATATTATAGCATTACATTTCTATGAAATATCCAAAATAGGCAAATCCATAGGGACAAAAAGCTGATTGGTAGTAACCAGTAGCTGGGAAGAGAGAGAAACCTGGGGAGTCACTGCTTAATGAGCATAACGTTTTCTTTGGGGATGATGAAAATTATTTTGAACTAGATAGTGGTGGTGGTTGCACAGGATTATGAATGCAGTAAATGTCATTGAATTGTTTAAAATGCATAATTTTATGTTATATGAATTTCAGCTTAATTGAATTTTAAAAATGTTTAGAACAATGACAGTTTTCAAATTGAAGATTTCTTGGGGGAGGAGGATTTTGAAAGCAATACTTTTTTTAACCTATGGCAGACGTTTTCTCTTTTTTCACTATCTTTTTCTGCCATGTTTGTAAAATATTAGATATGTTTTTTGCAAATATTTCTCCAAGTTTATGTCTTATGTTCCTTAATTGTATCTTTAGAAAGAATTAAAATTTTTAATTTGATGAGGTTTAATGTATTACTTTGTTTTTGTTGTTGTACTTATGAAATATGTCAAACACAAAATTACTTATATACTTTTAAATGTTTTCTTCTAGAAGTTTTATAGAATTAACTTTTACATTTGTCTATAATTCATTTTAGTTAATTTTGTGTATGGATTGAAATAAGGGTCTAAAATAATTATTTTGCATATAGATGTCTAATTGTAGTGTACCATTTGTTTAAAATAATTACCATGGCAACTTTGTCAAAACTCAATTGATTATAAACATGTGAGTTTGTTTCTGTGTTCTCTATTCTGACTCACTGATCTTTATGTCTATCCTTACATTTATGCCTGCACACTCTTTTTCTTTTGCTTTATAGTAGGTTTTGAAAGTAGGTCACAAGAGAACTTCAACTTTGTTCTTTTATTCAAAATTTTTGGGTATTCTGGATCATTTACATTTCCAAATATGTTTGGGAATTAGGTTTCAAATTCTACAAAGGCATGCTAAGATTTTGACAGAGATTGCATTGACTCTTTAGGTAAATTTGCAGAGAATTATCATCTTATAAATATTAAGTCTTTTAACCCATGACATGGACAATTTCTTCATTTATACAGGTATTCTTCAATTTTTATCAGCAATGTTTCATTGTTTTCAGTGTACAAGTCTTACATTTCTTTGTTTAAATTTTTTTCTAAGTATTTCACTTTTTAAATGCTATTGTGAATAAAATTGTCTTCTTAATTTTAGTGTTCAGATTATTTTTTGCTAATACTATGAATACAATTGATTTTGCCTACTGATCTTGTATCCTACATCCTAGGTAAATTTGTTTTTTAGATATAATAGGGTTTTGTTGTTGTTATTATAAATTCCTTTGGATTTTCTCCACACAAGATGATGTTGTCTGTGAAGAATGAGTTACTGATTCCTTTTCAACCTAGAAATTCCCTTTTTGTCCTTATTGTACTGGCTAAAACCTCCAATACAATGTAAATAAATGTGGTTGATGCTGACATCATTTTCTTGTTCCCCAGTCTTAGAAGAAAGCCTTTATTCTGCACCATTTCCTACCATCTTAGTTGTAGGCTTTTTGTAGCTACTTTGTCAGGCATCTCTCTTCTGTTTCTAGTTCATCGAGATTTTTTATCATAAATATATATTCAATTATATACAGCTTTTTCTGCATCAATTGAAATAATCATTGGCTTTTAAATGATTAATTTATGTTTAATTTTTAGTTTAAGTTTAAATTAATATTTAGTTGGTGTTTGTTTTGTTTTAAATTATTTTTCTTAGTTGATTTTTTGAATGTAAAGTCAACTTTCCATTCTCAGAACAAACTCCACTTTGTTGTGGTATATAATCATCTTAGTCTGCTTTGTGTTGCTATAACAGAATATCACAAATAGTAATATATAAAGAAAAAAATATTTCCCACAGTTCTGGAGGTGGGGAAGTCCAATATCAAGGTTTCAGCATCTGGCTAGGGCCTTTGGGCTGTGTCATCCCATAGGAGAAGGCAGAAGGACAAGTGAGGGTAAGAGCAAGAGGGGGTTGGATTCATTTTTATAACAACCCACTCCCACGATAACTAACCCACTCCCACAATAATGGCAATCCACGCATGGGGGCAGAGCATTCATGGACTAATCACCTCTTAACAGTCCCACTTTTAATACCATTACAGTGGCAATTCAATTTCAACATGAGTTTTCAAGGGGAAAGTCAAACCATAGCAATAATCTTTTTTAATGTTGCTGAATTTGGTTTGCTAATAAAACAGAGTCCAGAGTTGCTTCAATATACAAAATAAAATATCCAGTTTTTAGCCAAAATCTGAGGCATGCAAAGAAATGGAAATATGACCATACTCAGGGAAAACCAGCAGCCAATAGAAAATTACTTTGAATTGGCCCAGGTGTTTGATTTGGCAAACAGAGTCTTCAAAGCAACTCTTATTAAAATGTTTAAAGAATGAAAAATGAAACAGAATGATAATAACCCAACAAACAACAATTCTTAATGAAGAGCTAAACATTATAAAAGAGAACCAAATAGATATTCTAAGCTAAAAAGTTAAAAACCAAAATGAAAATTGACTAGTTGAGCTCAACAACAGATTTGAGATATTAGAATACACTGAAATAAAGGTGGGGCAGTAGAATATATAATTTGAAAAATGGGAAGGAAAAAGACTGAAGAATAATGAACAGAGACTCAGAGACCTATGGATAACATCAAATTCATCAATATATATGTAATTGGTGTCCCAGGAGGAGAGGAGGGACAGTAAGGAGCAGAAAAATACTTGAAGAATTAAGAATTGAAAGTACCCAAAGTTAATGAAAAACATTAACAGGAAAATCTAAGAAGCTCAACAAACCACAAGCAAGATATACAACAACACAAACAGAATCACTCCTAGTCGCATCCAATGAAGCTGGTGAAAGTCCAAAGAAAATTCTGACAGTAAGTAATTACATATAAGGTAAATACAATATGATTAACGGTTGACTTCTCATCAGAAACAGTGGGACCAAAAGGCAATGAAATGACATATTCAAAGTGTGGAAAGAATGTCAATAAGTAATTCCAGATCCAGTACACAACTATTTTTCAAAATAAAGGTGAAATAAAGGAATCTGAAGATAAACAAAAAATGACAGAATCCATTGCAAGTAGACCTGCCATAAAAAATATATTAAAGTAAGTCCTTCAGACAGCAAGAAAATGTTACTAGACAGGAACTTGGCTGCAGTTTACCACCAGAAATCCTAAGTATATGGGTAAATATAAAATTATTCGTGCTTCTGTGAGTGTGTGTGTGTGTGTGCATGCCTACTTTTGATCAATTCCCAATGCCCTGAGAATATTGTTTTTCACAATATTGTCCAGTTGACCTCCATATTACCAAATTCACGGGTCAATGATCAGCCTTCGTCTGATTTGACCTGTCAGCAGTGTTTAATACAGTTAATCACTCTGTCGTTGGAACACTTTCTTCGCCTTGCATTCAGAACATGACTATTACTTGGTTCTCAGCCTATCTCACAGCCACCGCATCTCAGCTTCCTTTGTTGAGTTGCTTTCATCTCTTTCAGATCCTGAGAGGTAAAATACCCCAGAATTCTGACTTTTCTCTGGTCTGTTGATAATCATTCCTTAGAGTAATAAATCTATCTATTAATACATGCTGACAACACCCATTCTTATATCTTCAGTCCTAAACACTCCTCTTAAGCAAATTAACTAAGGCACATAATATATATTTTTAAAATTCTTTATTTTTCTTCCAAAATTTTTTTATCCCATATCTTTGCCAAATTGGCATAATCTCCATCCTTATAATTACTCATAACTAAATCCTTGACTCATCTTCTTAGACAATATATCTAAATCTGATTTGTAACCACCACTTACACTGCTTCCAACCTGATCCAAGCCACAGTCATATCTTACCTTTGCCATTACAACACTCTACCAGTTGGCCTTCTCAGTTTTAATTCCTGCCCTGTATAGTCTATTCTTTAGCAGCAAGAGTGGTTTTCTTTTATGTAAATCAAATCACATCACTCTTGCTTAAAATTACGACTCAAAGTAAAAACCAAAATCTTTAGAAAAACCTGTGGGTCCCTGCATAACCTGCACCAACTACACCCACTCATATCCTCCTCCCTGATTTTATGTGCTATCATGCCTTCCTTGATCTTTTGATTCCAGATCCACTGATCTTTCCTTTTCTCAGCAAAGCATGCTCAAGATATACATATGGCTCATTTCATTCTGATCTCTACTAAAATCCCACCTTATCACAGAGGATTCTCTGTATCTTAGAAAGCATACTCTACTTTTGTCACTCTCTACTCCTTTGAGATTTCTTCAGTTTTTTTAAATTAGCATAAACCACCATCAATAACCTACTTATATGTTTATGGTATGTATCAAAAACACACACACACACACGCACACACATGTAAACCCCAACAGAGCTGGGAATTTTTTTGTTTTATTTTCTAACTTGTCCCAAGTAACTAGATAAGACCCTAGCTCAAGGTAAACTCTCAATAGGTGTTTGTTGACTAAATAAAGAAAGCCAATTTTTCCCCAAGTATTTACTAAGTGTCTATTAGGTACCAAATGCTGTCCTAAGTATAATAATATGTCCTATAATTTTATAAACAATCCTAACAATTTTTTAAATTAAATATAATTATCCTTATTCTACTGATGAGATACCAAAAGATTAAAGACTTACTTAAGGTTACACAGCATGTTATTGATAGAATTGGATTCTTTTTGTTCTTTTTAATTGGTATTTCAGTTCTTGTGTTATGTCTATTACACAAGTTCTCAAGATTACTGGGGGCATTTGGTAACTACAGAAGAATCCATGGAGATAAGATTAGAATTAAGACACAGTGAGAACCATTTTAAGTAGCTTCTAACATCTAATTTTATAATCTTTTATCAAATTTCAATGACCAGTACTCAAACTATATTATTAAACTTCTGCAGAATGTTCTCACTCATAAGCAGGAGTTGAACATTGAGAAAGTGTGGACACAGAGAGAGGAACAACACATGCCAGGGCCTGTTGGGTTATGGGGGGTGAGGGGAGGGAATGTAGAGGATGGGTCAATAGGTGCCGAAAACCACCATGGCACATGTATACTTATGTAACAAAGCTGCACGTTCTGCACATATATCCAATTTTATTTTTTTATAAGAAATAAAGAAGAAAAAATAAAAATAAACTCCTGCAGAAAATGCTTCGTTCTGATGTTCAGGGCTAGTACAGCAGCCTTTCCACCAGAAAGACATGCTCACAATCAGTCTAAACCCTTGGGATTTCCAAACAGTTCTGTCACATATATTGGAATATTTCTGGAGAATTATTTAAAGCAAAGTTATTGGTGTAAAAACATTCATATGTGTCTGCAGATATTCACATAATTTCTTCCAACTGTGCATTTTCTAATTGAGAAATAAATATGGTATATGATGAACGGCAGATATGACCTGCTTATTCCCTTTTGTTCTTCATTTGGCAGGTCAATTTTCAGAGTGAACAAACAGAAAACACTTCTCTAAAGCAAGACTTTCTTCTTACTCTGCATCCAAGCCTTAAATAACTCAATTCTAAAGAATATTTTTGCCAAGACTAATCCTCTTGTGACCTTAGCTTAGAAGTCGTTCCATAAAAGGAATAGTGAGTGTATAACAGAAGGTTAAGCACTGTTGGGAATGGTCAGTTTTGCTTCATTTCAGAAAAACCAGGTATAGAAACCCAGTATGGATAACAGAGTTCTTATTTGGCCAGACTGGAATACTCTGACAAAAAAAAAAAACAACTTTTGTTGGGTTTTTTTTTTTTCTTGTAAATTTGTTTAAGTTCTTTGTAGATTCTGGATATTAGCTCTCTGTCAGGTGGATAGATTGCAAAAATTTTCCTCCATTCTGTAGGTTGCCTGTTCACTTTGTTGATAGTTTGTTTTGCTGTGCAGAAGCTCTTTAGTTTAATTAGATCCCATTTGTCAATTTTGGCTTTTGTTGCCATTGCTTTTGGTGTTTTAGTCATGAATTCTTTGCCCATGCCTATGTCCCAAATGGTATTGCCTAGGTTTTCTTTTAGGGTTTTTAAGTTTTAGGTATTACATTTAAGTCTTTAAGCCATCTTGAGTTAATTTTTGTATAAGGTATAAGGAAAGGGTCCAGTTTCAGTTTTCTGCATATGGCTAGCCAGTTTTCCTAACACCATTTATTAAATAAGGAATCCTTTCCCCATTGCTTATTTTTGTCATGTTTGTCAAGGATCAGATGGTTGTAGGTGTGTAGCATTATTTCTGAGGCCTCTGTTCTGTTCCATTGGTTTATATATCCGTTTTGGTACCAGTACCATGCTGTTTTGGTTGCTGTAGCCTTGTAGTATGTTTGAAGTCAGGTGGCATGAGGCCTCCAGCTTTGTTCTTTTTGCTTAGAATTGTCTTGGCTATATGGGCTCTTTTTTTTTGTCCCATATGAAATTTAAAGTAGTTTTTTCTAATTCTGTGAAGAAAGTCAATGGTAGCTTGATGGGGATAGCATTGAATCTATAAATTACTTTGGCCAATATGGCCATTTTCATGATATTGATTCTTCCTATCCATGAGCATAGAATGTTTTTCCATTTCTTTGTGTCCTCTCTTATTTCCTTGAGCAGTGGTTTGTAGTTCTCCTTGAAGAGGTCCTTCACATCCCTTGTAAGTTGGATTCCTAGGTATTTTATTCTCTTTGTAGCAATTGTGAATGGGAGTTCACTCATGATTTAGCTCTCTGTTTGTCTATTATTGGTGTATAGGAATGCTTGTGATTTTTGTACATTAATTTTGTGTCCTGAGACTGCTGAAGTTGCTTATCAGCTTTAGGAGATTTGGGGCTGAGACAATAGGGTTTTCTAAATATACAATCATGTCATCTGCATACCAAGATAATTTGACTTCCTCTCTTCCTATTTGAATACGCTTGATTTCTTTCTCTTGCATGATTGCCCTGGCCAGAACTTCCAATACTATGTTGAATAGGAGTGGTGAGAGAGGGCATCGTTGTCTTGTGCTGATTTTCAAAGGGAATGCTTCCAGCTTTTACCTATTCAGTATGATATTGGCTGTGGGTTTGCCATAAATTGTTGTTGTTATTTTGAGATACATTCCATCAATACCTAGTTTATTGAGAGTTTTTAACATGAAGGGGTGTTGACTTTATCAAAGGTCTTGGCTGGTAAGCCATTAATTACTGTCTCAATTTCAGAACTTGTTATTGGTATATTCATAGATTTGACTTCTTGCTGGTTTGGTCCTGGGAGGGTGTATGTGTCCAGGAATTTATCCATCTCTTCTAGATTTTCTAGTTTATTTGCATAGAGGTGTTTATAGTATTCCCTGATAGTAGTTTGTATTTCTTTAGGATCAGTTGTGATCTCCCCTTTATACTTTTTTATTGTGTCTCTGATTCCTCTCTCTTTTCTTCTTTATTAGTCTGGCCAGTGGTCTATTTTGTTAATCTTTTCAAAAAACCACCTCCTGGATTCATTAATTTTTTGAAGGGTTTTTCATGTCTCTATCTCCTTCAGTGCTGCTCTGATCTTAGTTATTTCTTGTCTTCTGTTAGCTTTTGTATTTGTTTGCTCTTGCCTCTCTAGTTCTTTTAATTCTGATGTTAGGGTGTTGACTTTAGATCATTCCCACTTTCTCCTGCAGGCAATTAGTGCTATAAATTTCCCTTTAAACACAGCTAAATTCTGATACCTTGTGTCCCTGTTCTCACTGATTTCAAGGAACTTATTTATTTCTGCCTTAATTTCGTTATTTATCCAGTAGTCATTCAGGAGTAGGTTGTTCAGTTTCCATGTAGTTGTGCAATTTTGACTGAGTTTCTTAATCCTGAGTTCTAATTTGATTGGACTGTGATCCAAGTGACTGTGCAGCCAACAAACATGAAAAAAAAAAAACTCATCACCACTGGTCATTAGAGAAATGCAAATCAAAACCACAATGAGATACCATCACACATCAGTTACAATGGCGATCATTAAAAAGTAAGGAAACAACAGATGCTGGAGAGGATGTGGAGAAACAGGAATGCTTTTACACTGTTGTTGGGAAAGTAAATTAGTTCTTAACCATTGTGGAAAACAGTGTGGTGATTCTTCAAGAGTCTAGAACCAGAAATGCCATTTGATCCAGCCATCCCATTACTGGGTATACACCCAAAGATTATAAATCATTCTGCTGTAAAGACACATGCACACGTATGTTTATTGCAGCACTGTTCACAATAACAAAGACTTGGAACCAACCCAAATGCCCATCAATGATAGACTGGATAAAGAAAATGTGGCACATATACACGATGGAATACTATGCAGCCATAAAAATGGATGAGTTCGTGTCCTTTGCAGGGACATGGATGAAGCTGGGAACCATAATTCTCTGCAAACTAACACAAGAACAGAAAACCAAACACCGCGTGTTCTCACTCATAAGTGGAAGTTAACAATGAGAATACATGGACACAGCGAGGGGAACATCACACACTGGGGAATCTCAGGGGGTTGGAGGGTGGGGGAGGGACAGCATTAGAAGAAATACCTAATGTAGATGATGGGTTGATGGGTGTAGCAAACCACCATGGCATGTGTGTACCTATGTAACAAACCTGCATGTTCTGCACATGTATCCCAGTACTTAAAGTATAAAAAAAAAGAAGTTTAGGAAGAAGGCAATGAATTAAAAGTAGGAAAGAGATAATCATCAAACAGTACACAGACTTGCAAGAACCAAACATTTCTACTTCTATTTCAGTGTGCAACTGCAAAGAGTCTGGGTGGGGTGGAGGAAGAAACCCTGTAAATGAAAAGAGAAAAGTGTGACATTTGCTTAACCAGAAGTGGCTTAAATTGGAAAAATTAAAGTTTAAAGAAGGTTTTGTTTAATCTCATTATAATGAAGTCAAGGAAAGAAAGATAAAGATTAAGGATAAGCTTTAATCTCTCATTATTAAAGATATAGTTGTGTTCATATTATTTTGATATATGATAAAAGTAATTTCAACTAAATTTGTATTCCTTACCAATTGATTAGAATTGGTTTGGATTTCCCAGATTTTATTTCATGAGCTCATTTTTCTTTTGCTGAGTAAATTATGCTTTTTATAGACTCTAAAATAGATAATTATCTTGCATGAATTATAACAAGTTATATTATGTAACAGCTAAAGATGAAACGCAATTGAAATAAAACTAGTCCATGACTAAATATGGATCAAAATATTTCTGAAGAAAAAAGCAAGACAAAAAGTTATAGGAAGACTAACGACTGAAATTCTACTTGAAACATATATTAACACAACATTTTGCCCTAACTTTTTTATTAAAATGTAACAGAAAATCCTTGCTAGTAAAAGAAACAAATGTCAAATTTTGTTCTTATCTTAAGTTGACTTCCATCCCACCTGCTTTGGAGTTTTTCTTCAACCAAAATAGTCTTTTTCTGGAAAAACATAGAATAATCTCATTTAGTTTTCTATCTCTAGTCCTTCATTCAAAGAAATCCTGCACTGTTGTGTGTAGAAATATGGTACAGGAATATTTTAAATAAAATTAGAATGTGTAGTGTAGTATGAAACATATTTAGCATTTTTCCCCTGTTTGTGTCACAGAACTCCTAAAACCCTTGGAATTTCCAGGGCGATAGGAGTGTCTTTTTTTATTCATAAGGAGCCAATCTTGATCTGAGTTTATGCTAAGAAAGTGTTTTGGGGTGGGGCTCCTAGATAGCCATGGTATGGGGCTGGTCACCAGAAAGACTAGAGGATTGGGTTAGAGGATTGGAACTTTCAGGTTTACCCACCAACCTCTGGGAAAAGGGATAGGGAATGAAAATTAAGATCTATTAAACTCTATTTAAAAACTCTTGAACAACAAGATTTGATGAGCTATTGGGTTGCTGAACATGTGGAGGCACTAGGAGGGTGACGTGCCCAGAAAGGACATGGAAGCTCTGTGCTCCTTCTCTGTGTATCTTGCCCTATTTCCTCTTCCATTTATTCACTTGTATCATTTGTAATATTCTTTATAATAAATCAGTACACATAAGTAAGTGTTTCTTTGAGTTCTGTGAGCTATCCTAATGAGAGGTGAAGCCAGCTGGGCTTCTGGGTCAGGTAGGGACTTGGAGAACTTTTCTGTCTAGCTAAAGGATTGTAAACACACCAATCAGCACTCTGTGTCTAGCTAAAGGTTTGTAAACACACCAATCATCACTCTGTAAAAATGCACCAATCAGCATTCTGTTTCTAGCTAAAGGTTTGTAAACGCACCAATCAGCACTCTGTAAAAACGCACCAATCAGCATTCTGTAAAATGGACCAATCAGTGCTCTGTAAAATAGACTAATCAGCAGGATGTGGGAGGGGCCAAAGAAGGGAATAAAAGCTGGACACCTGAGCAAGCAGTGGCAACCCGCTTGGGTCCTCTTCCACGCTGTGGAATCTTTGTTCTTTTGCTCTTCACAATAAATCTTGCTGCTGCTCACTCTTTGGATGCACATTATCTTTAAGAGCTGTAACACTCACTGCAAAGGTCAGCAGCTACACTCCTGAAGTCAGAGATACCACAAACCCACTAGGAGGAACAAACAACTCTGGATGTGCCAACTTTAAGAGCTGTAACACTCACTGTGAAGGTCCGAAGGAACAAACTCTGGACACACCATCTTTAAGAACTGTAACACTCACAGACGAGGGTCTGTGGCTTCATTCTTGAAGTCAGCGAGACCAAGGACCCACCAGAAGGAACCAATTCTGGACATATTTTGGCAATCACGAAGGGACTATCACATATCACCAAGTGGTGAGTACCATTGAACCCCTTTCACTTGCTACCCTGTCCTATTTTTCCTTAGAATTTGGGGGCTAAATACTGGGTGCCCATTGGCCAGTTAAAAGCGACTAGCATGGCCACCAATCTAAAGACACGGGTGTCAGGCTTTCTGGGAAAGAGCTCTCTAACAACCCCTGACTCTTTGGAGTTGGGAGTGTTGGTTTACCTGGACCAGCTTCCACTTTTCCTGTACTTCTGGGCTGAGCTGAGGGTCGATAGAGAGGAAAGCCATACAGTTCTGGGGTCCCAACAACAAGTTCGTTGACCCTGCAGCTATGAGCAGAACTCTCAAAGTCATATCACCCAAGTGAGACTCGCCCATCTATCCTATCTATCCTGACACTTGCCTCCTAGGTCTTAATGCCTGTCAGACAAACTTCCTCTTGCCTCTCTTCTCCGAGGCTAGTCCCATTTCTAAAAACCACTCCCTGTCTCTGGTGCTTTTCTAGTTTTTCCTATAAGAATCATTTCTAGTTTAAACTCCAGAACTCTGTTACCTTCTTTAGGCACCCGGGCTCACCAATCAGAAAGACATAATTTTTGCTGAAAGCCCCATTGTATGGGGGACTATCTGGAATTTTATGATCCCTCCTCAGACAAGCAGACCTAACAAAAGCTATTCTTGAAGCTAGGATATGGGGAGCCTCAAAAATTGTATCCTTCCTATTCATATAAGTGAGGACAAAGGGCATCACTCTTCCAACCCTGGAGATCCCTCCCCTCTCTCAGGATATGGCCCTCCACTTCATTCTTGGGGCATAACATCTTTATAGGACACAGGTAAGGTCCCAATACTAACAAGAGAATGCTTAGGACTCTAACAGATTTTTGAGAATGCACCAGTAAGGGCCACTAAATCTGATTTTTCTCAGTCCTTTTTGTGATCTAGGAGGACAGGCAAGGGTGCAGGTTTTCGAGAATGCATCAGTAAAGGCCCATAAATCTGACCTCCCTTGGTCCTCCTTGTGGTCTAGGAGGAAAACTAGTGTTTCTGCTGCTGCATCAGTGAGCGCAACTATTCCGATCAGCAGGGTCCAGGGACCATTGCAGGTTCTGGGGCAAGAGGTGTTTCTGCTGCTGCATCAGTGAGCACAACTATTCCAATCAGCAGGGTCCAGGGACTGTTGTGGGTTCTTGGGCAGGGGGAGAAACAAACAAATCAAAACGATGGGTGGTTTTGTCTTTCAGATGGGAAACACTCAGGCATAAACAGGCTCACACTTGAAATGCATCCTAAACCATTGGGACCAATTTGACCCACAAACCCTGAAAAAGAGGTGGCTCATTTTTTTCTGTGCTATGGCCTGGCCCCAATATTCTCTCTCTGATGGGGAAAAATGGCCAACTGAGGGAAGTATAAATTATAATACTATCCTGCAGTTTGACCTTTTCTGTAAGAGGGAAGGCAAAGGGAGTGAAATACCTTATATCAAGCTTCCTTGTCATTGAAGGAAAATACACAGCTATGCAAAGCTTGCAATTTACATCCCACGGGAGAACCTCTCAGCTTACCCTAATATCCTAGCCTTCCCATAGCTCTCCTTCCTATTAATGATAAGCCTCCTCTAATCTCCCCAGCCCAGAAGGAAATAAGCAAGGAAATCTCCAAAGGACCACAAAAACCCCCAGGCTATCAGTTATGTCCCCTTCAAGCTGTAGGGGGAGGGGAATTTGGCCCAACCCAGGTACATATCCTTTTCTCAATCTCTGATTTAAAGCAGATCAAGGCAGACCTGGGGAAGTTCTCAGATGATCCTGATAGGTACACAGATGTCCTACAGGGCCTAGGGCAAACCTTCAATCTCACTTAGAGAGATGTCATGCTATTGTTAGATCAAACCCTGGCCTTTAATGAAAAGAATGCAGCTTTAGCTGCAGCCCAAGAGTTTGGAGATACCTGGTATCTTAGTCAAGTAAATGACAGAATGACAGCCAAAGAAAGGGACAAATTCCCTACCGGTCAGCAAGCCATTCCCAGTATGGATCCCCACTGAGACCTCGACTCAGATCATGAGGACTGGAGTCACAAACATCTGTTGACCTGTGTTCTAGAAGGACTAAGGAGAATTAGGAAAAAGCCCATGAATTGTTCAATGATGTCCACCATAACTCAGGGAAAGGAAGAAAATCCTTCTGTCCTCCTCAAGCGGCTATGGAAGGCCTTAAGAAAATATACTCCCCTGTCACTCTACTCACTCAAGGGTCAGTTGGTTCTAAAATATAAATTTATTACCCAATCAACCACAGAAATCAGGAGAAAGCTCCCAAAATGAGCCTGGGCCCTGGACAAAATCTGGAGGCATTATCAAACCTCGCAACTTTGGTGTTCTATAATAGGGACCAAGAGGAACAGGCCCAAAAGGAAAAGCGAGATCAGAGAAAGGCCACAGCCTTAGTCATGGCCCTCAGACAAATGAAACTTGGTGGTTCAGAGAGGACAGAAAATGGAGCAGGCCAATCACCTGGTAAGTCTTGTTATCAGTGTGGTTTACAAAGACACTTTAAAAAAGATTGTCCTACCAGAAACAAGCTGCCCCCTCAGCCATGTTCACTATGCCAAGGCAATCACTGGAAGGTGAACTGCCCCAGAGGACAACATCCAGAGCCCCCAGGCCAGAAGCCCCCAAACAAATGATCCAACAATAGGACTGAGGGTGCCCAGGGCAAGCACCAGCTCATGTCATCACCCTCACTGAGCCCCGGGAATGTTTAACCATTGAGGGCCAGGAAATTGACTTCCTCCTGGACACTGGCACAGCCCTCTCAGTGTTAATCTCCTGTCCCAGACGACTGTCCTTAAGGTCCGTTACCAACTGAGGAATCCTGGGACAGCCTGTAGCCAGGTATTTCTCCCACCTCCTCAGTTGTAATTGGGAGACTTTGATCTTTTCACATTCTTTTCTTGTTATGCCTGAAAGTTCCACACCCTTATTAGGGAGGGATATATTAGCCAAAGCTGCAGCTATTATTTACATGAACATGGGGAACAAGTTACCCAATTGTTGTCCCCTACTTGAGGAGGGAATCAACTGTGAAGTCTGGGCATTGGAAGGACAATTTGGAAGGGCAAAAAATGCCCACCCAGTCCAAATCAGGCTAAAAGATCCCACCCCTTTTCCTTATCAATGGCAATATCCCTTAAGGCCTGAAGCTCATAAAGGATTACAGGATATTGTTAAACATTTAAAAGCTCAAGGCTTAGTAAGGAAATGCAGCAATCCCTGCAAAACCCCAATTCTAGGAGTACAAAAACCAAATGGTCAGTGGAGACTAGTGCAAGATCTTAGACTCATCAATGAGGCAGTAATTCCTCTATATACAGTTGTACCCAACCCCTATATCCTGCTCTCTCAAATACCAGAAGAAGCAGAATGGTTCACAGTTCTGGACCTCAAGGATAACTTCTTCTGTATTCTCCTGCACTCTGACTTCTAGTTTCTCCTTGCCTTTAGGATCCCACAGACCACACGTCTGAACTTATGTGGACAGTCTTGCCCCAAGGGTTTAGGGATAGCCTTCAGCTGTTTGTTCAGGTACTGGCCCAAGATCTGGGCCACTTCTCAAGTCCAGGCACTCTAGCCCTTCAGTGTGTGGATGATTTACTTTTGGCTACAAGTTTAGAAGCCTCATGCTGGCAGACTACTCTAGATTTCTTGAACTTTCTAGCTAATCAAGGGTAGAAGGTGTCTGGGTCGAAAGCCCAGCTTTGCCTACAGCAGGTCAAATATCTAGCCCTAATATTAGACAGAGGGATCAGGGCCCTCAGCAAGGAATGAATACAGCCTATACTGGCTTACCCTCACCCTAAGACATTAAAACAGTTGCGGGTGTTCCTTGAAATCACCGGCTTTTGCCAACTATGGATCCCCAGATACAGCAAGATAGCCAGGCCCCTCTATACTCTAATCAAGGAGACCCAGAAGGCAAATACTCATCTAGTAGAATGGGAACCAGGGCAGAAACAGCCTTCAAAACCTTAAAGCAGGCCCTAGTACAAGCTCCAGCTTTAAGCCTTCCCACAGGACAAAACTTCTCTTTGTACATCACAGAGAGAACAGGAATAGCTCTTGGAGTCCTTACTCAGATTCGTGGGACAACCCCACAACCAGTGGCATACCTAAGTAAGGAAGTTGATGTAGTAGCAAAAGGCTGGCCTCACTGTTTAAGGGTAGTTGCAGCAGTGGCCATCTTAGTGTCAGAGGCTATCAAAATAATACAAGGAAAGGATCTCACTGTCTGGACTACTCATGATGTAAATGGCATACTAGGTGCCAAAGGAAGTTTATGGCTATCAGACAACAGCCTACTTAAATACCAGGTGCTACTCCTTGAGGGACCGGTGCTTCAGATATGTATGTGCATGGCCCTCAACCCTGTCACTTTTCTCCCAGAGAATGGGGAACCAATCGAGCATGACTACCAACAAATTATAGCCCAGACTTATGCCACCCGAGATGATCTCTTAGAAGTCCCCTTAGCTAATCCTGACCTTAACCTATATACCGATGGAAGTTCATTTGTGGAGAATGGGATATGAAGGGCAGGTTATGCCATAGTTAGTAATGTAACTGTACTTAAAAATAAGCCTCTTCCCCCAGGGACCAGCGCCCAGTTAGCAGAACTGGTGGCACTTACCCAAGACTTAGAACTGGCAAAGGGAAAAACAGTAAATGTGTATACAGATAGCAAGTATGCTTATCTAATCCTACATGCCCATGCTGCAATATGGAAAGAAAGGGAGTTCCTAACCTCTGCGAGAACCCCCATTAAATACCACCAGGAAATTATGGTGTTATTGCAAGCAGTGCAAAAACCCAAGGAGGTGGCACTCTCACACTGCCAAAGCCATCAGAAAGGTGAAGGAGAAAAGACAGAATGAAACTGTCGGGTAGATGCTGAGGCCAAAATTGCTGCCAGGAAGAACATCCCATTAGAATACCTATGGAAGGACCCTTGGTATGGAACAACCCCCTCCAAGAGATTAAGCCCCAGTATACCCCAACTGAAACAGAAGGGGGAATTTCACGGGGGCATAGTTTTCTCCCTTTGGGGTAGTTAATGACAGAGGAAGGAAAGATACTTATACCTGAAGCCAGCCAGTGGAAAATACTTAAAACCCTCCACCAAACTTTTCATATGGTTATTGAAAACACTCATCAAATGGCCAAATCCCTATTTACAGGGCCAAATCTCCTCCAGACCATCCGACAGGTAGTCAAAGCCTGTGAGGTGTGCCAAAAGAATAATCCCTTGGTCCATCGTAAGGCCCTTTTGGGAAAACAAAGAATAGGTCACTATCCCAGAGAGGACTGGCAGCTAGACTTCACCCATATGCCTAAGTCAAAGGGATTTCAATACTTGTTGGTCTGTGTTGATACCTTTACAAATTGGATAGAAGCTTTTCCCTGCAAGACAGAGAAGGCTCAGGAAGTGATTAAAGTCCTAATTCATGAAATAATTCCTAGATTTGGGCTTCCCCAAAGCTTATAGAGTGACAATGGTCTGGCTTTTAAAGTCATGATAACTCAGGGAATTTCCAGGGCGCTAGGGATACAATATCACCTTCACTGCACCTGGAGGCCACAATCCTCAGGGAAGGTTGAGAAGGCAAACGAAGCACTGAAGAGGCACTTAAGGAAACTAACACAAGAAACTCACTTCCCATGGCCTACTCTTTTCCCCATGGCCATGTTGAGAATCTGAAATTCTCCTCACAATATGGGGCTCAGTCCATATGAAATGATGTATGGACAACCTTTTCTCACAAATGACCTCCTACTTGATCAGGAAACAGCCAACTTGGTCAAAGATATAACTTCTTTGGCAAAATATCAACAAAACCTTAAAAACCTACCTGAAGGATGTCACAGAGAAAAGGGAACAGAGTTGTTTCAACCAGGAGATCTAGTGTTGGTCAAATTTCTCCCCTCTACCTCCCCATCTATGGACTCTTTGTGGGAAGAACCATACTCAGTAATCCTCTCTACCCCCACTGCAGTTAAGGCGGCAGGAGTGGAATCTTGGATTCACCACACCCAAGTTAAATTTTGGACACCCCCTGAGGAACCTGTGGGGCCATCAGCTCAGGATCCCCAAGATCAGCCAGAGCAGCCTCAATACGCCTGCAAACTGTTGGAGGACTTGCATCTCCTGTTTTGGAAGGAAACATCCTAGACTGAAAATGCTCCTACCACTGATCCTGAAGAAAAACCCCTTCCTCCTTAAAAAAGATAAGTGAAAACCTGCTTAATCTTTAACATCTCTCCTTGCCTCTTTAATGGAATCCTTTTACTGTTTCATCACATTATTAAGTAGCATACTAACCATACTCTTTGCAATAGGACTATATACTGTAGCTCCTGCCAGGATGAAAATCCTAATCACATCCTCCTTCTTTCTATCTTCATTCCTTCTGACAGCAATTTACTCCTACCTTTAACTCAGACTGGATAAAATGATTTCATCTTTCAGAGCACCCTCTTTACCTTCCTATTTACTCTTTGCCTATCCCGCTTCCTTGGATACCTCATACAATCACCCCTCCCCTTCCACTAGCTCCTAATTATCTCTACAAGACTCTCAACTTAACCCACTCTCTGTTAAACCAGTCCAATCATTCCCTGGCAAATGACTGTTGGCTTTGAATCTCTCTATCAATATCTGCTTATGTTGCCACTCCCATTCCTGCAAAAAAATTGCATCTTTACCAACTTAACCTACCACCCTCATTATGAAGGAAAAGACCCTTTCCAACTTCTAAATATGCAATCATTAGCTGACTTCCCCATCTCTGATAGGACCAAGAATACCCTAACAGGACGTGCAATCCAACTTTTACATTCTTACATTTCCAACCACGCTTATTATGCAAACAATGAAAAGCCCATACACTGCCCTGTAACTACAAATACCATCTTAACTTTCCAAGCCCCTTTATGCATCCAACGCAACCTGTTATTTGGCCTGCCCCTGGGGCAACTACTACCCCATCAGTGTAATTACGCCCTACAACTTCAAGCCCCAACTGATCATAGTAACTTCCAAGTCTCCCAAACAGCCCCATTCAGATGGCTTGTCTGCTTCTCAAGACCCCAAAAAATCATCACCTCCTTCCTGCTTAACAAGAAGTCCAGGTTTTGTAATGGCAAACATACTCCCTGCATGACCATTCACCCCCTGAACCCCCTGCAGCAGCACCCCCACCACTAGTGAATGCCTTCTCATCCCCTCTTTCAATCACTCTCTCAAATGCTTCTTAGTAGATACAAAATGGTTTTTTCTCCAACGAGAAAATAGAACACAGGGAGCCACTCAGTTGGTTCCCAACACCCCTTTCCAGCCACTCACTGGAGCTACCTTGGCAAGTACTGTAGGAGTATGGGAAAATGAAAACAACAAATTCACCCACCTTTTTAACATACACAACCAGTTCTGTCTACCCAGCCAAAGTATATTCTTATGTGGAATGTCGACCTATAGCTGCCTCCCCACAAACTGGACAGGCACCTGCACCTTAGTCTTTCTAAGTCCCAACATTAACGTTACCCCAGGAAATCAGAACATATCAGTACCCCTCAAAGCTCAAGTTTGTCAGTGCAGAGCTATACACTAATGTCCCTACTTATACAGTTAGGAATGGCTACTGCTACAGGAACCAGAATAGCCAATTTATCTACTTCATTATCCTACTACCACACACTCTCAAAGGACTTCTCAGACAGTTTTCAAGAAATAACGAAATCTATCCTTACTCTACAATCCCAAATAGACTCTTTGGCAGCAGTGACTCTCCAAAACCACTGAGGCCTAGACCTCCTCACTGCTGAGAAAGGAGGACTCTGCACCTTCTTAGGGGAAGAGTGTTGTTTTACACTAACCAGTCAGGGATAGTACGAGACGCTGCCTGGCATTTACAGGGAAAGGCTTCTGAAATCAGCAATGCCTTTCAAACTTTTATACCAACCTCTGGAGTTGGGCAACATGGCTTCTCCCCTTTCTAGGTCCCATGGCAGCCATCTTGCTATTACTTGCCTTCGGGCCCTGTATTTTTAACCTCCTTGTCAAATTTGTTTCCTCTAGAATCAAGGCCATCATCTACAGATGGTCTTACAAATGGAACCCCAAATGAGCTCAACTAACAACTTCTACAAAGGACCCCTGGACTGACCCACTGGCCTTTTGACTGGCCTAGAGAGTTCCCCTCTGCAGGACACTACAACTGCAGGGCCCCTTCTTCACCCCATCCAGCAGGAAGTAGCTACAGCAGTCATTGCCCAATTCCCAACAGCAGTTGGGGTGTCCTGTTTAAAGGGGGGATTGAGAGGTGAAGCTGGCTGGGCTTCTGGGTCGGGTGGGGACTTGGAGAACTTTTCTGTCTAGCTAAAGGATTGTAAACACACCAATCAGCACTCTGTGTCTAGCTAAAAGTTTGTAAATGCACCAATCAGCACTCTGTAAAAATGCACCAGTCAGCACTCTGTGTTTAGCTAAAGGTTTGTAAATGCACCAATCAGCACTCTGTAAAAATGGACCAATCAGCACTCTGTAAAATGGACCAATCAGTGCTCTGTAAAATGGACTAATCAGCAGGACACGGGTGAGGCCAAATAATGGAATAAAAGCTGACCACCCAAGCCAGCAGCGGCAACCTGCTTGGGTCCCCTTCCACACTGTGGAAACTTTGTTCTTTTGCTCTTCACAATAAATCTTGCTGCTGCTCACTCTTTGGGTCTGCACTACCTTTATGAGCTGTAACATTCACCACGAGGGTCTGTGGCTTCACTCCTGAAGTCAGTGAGACCACAAACCCACCAGGAGGAACAAAGAACTCCCAACGTGCCACCTTTAAGAGCTGTAACATTCACTACGAAGGTCTGTGTCTTCATGCCTGAATCCAGCGAGACCATGAACCCACCAAAAGGAAGGAACTCCAGACACACCTGAACATCTGAAGGAACAAACTCTAGACACACTATCTTTAAGAACTGTAACACTCACTGTGAGGACCCGTGGCTTCATTCTTGAAGTCAGCAAGACCAAGAACCCAGCAGAAGGAACCAATTCCAGACAGACTGGCAAATTAATCAAACCCAAGAATGAAGTGGTGGGAACTTTGATTAATAGCTTGTCAGTCAGAAGTATAGATGACAGAGACTACTTGTGATTGGTGTCTGAAATGGGGAGAAGTCTGGTGGGACTGAGTCCTTAACCTGTGGGATCTGATGCTATCTCCACGTAGTGTCAGAACAGAAATAAATTATAAGGCCAGGTGCAGTAGCTCACGCCTGTAATCCTGACACTTTGGCAGGCTGAGGCGATCAGATCACGAGAACAGGAGATTGAGACCATCCTGGCTAACACGGTGAAACTCCGTCTCTACTAAAAAATATAAAAAATTAGCCAGGCATGGTGGCGGGCACCTGTAGTCCCAGCTACTTGGGAGGCTGAGGTGGGAGAATGGCCTGAACCCAGGAGGTGGAGCTTGCAGTGAGCTAAGATTTCACCACTGCACTCCAGCCTGGGTGACACAGTGAGACTGTCTCGAAAAATAAAAAAATAAAAATAAAATAAAATAAAAAGTATAAGACACCCAGTTGGTGTCTGCTAGAGAACTGCTTGGTGTGTTGGGTGTGAAAGCTGTCAGAATCAAGATGGAGTCACTTATGCCACACCCTAACAAAATGGATTCAGGAGGGGCTCTCACATGCACACATCTGTGATAAAAACTATTACAAGAATGGTCTAAAAACCACAGTCTTGCACAAAGACCACCACAACCAAGGTAATCATTTTGGAAGAACTTATATAACCTTTTTCATTTTTTCTTTAAAAGTTTCAACTTGCCTCTACTTCCCTGAATATGCCTGTGATCCATCATACCACACACTTCCTGGTTTGTAATCCCCTGTCATTCATTCTCAAGTAAACTCATTTATTTTGAGATCCACTCTCCCTGTTGTTATTTTAGGCTGACATAATCTGGTGTCAGAAGTGGGATCTGAAGTAAGATCACCTTTGGAAGAAGTTGGTATTGCTTGGACTAGTGTAGAGTACCCACTTGAGCCCTTTTGAGGATTGTGTTTTCACAGCTCACCTTTTCTGCCCTGGGGAGTCTTCTCTCAGGTTGAGCTCCCTGTTTTTGATAGGAGCTCTTTGACTGTATTTGAGATCTAGCTTGAATGAGACCACCTTAATAAAGGACCTTGCATCCCTCCTGGGGCTATAAAAGACTTTTTGTCTTTTCTGGCAAGTCGTTTCTGGTATAAAGGCAGTTTGTCTTTCTGTTTATGTTGAGTACCCTGGTTTTGTTTTTTTAGGCATTGTCTGTAAGTAAATTGGCTCTTTGTTTTTTCATTGTTTGTTTCTGAACAACTTTGCAAAGCAAAAGTGAACATACCAATGGTGGACACAGGTTGATGAGTTAAAACCCATTAGGATGGTAATCACCATTCTATGAGGGAACAAAGTCTCTCATGTGAGGATACACTGGGTCACAGACAGGCAAGATCACCACTAAGCCATGTACCAATCTAGAGAAAATCTATGTGCAACAGGGAAAACTTGGTCACAGGTTGGAAAACTAGGGCAAAGGCTGTCAAACAAGCAGAAAAAGTATCCCATGCCATGTCAAAACAAAACACTTTACCCAAACTCTTAAAGTTCCTTGACAGTGATTACAGGATTTTCTTTTGCTCTTGAGAAATTAATGAGAAATGAAACGACTCCTCAAATTCTAAAGCATGCCAGATTTTCAGGGGCTCCAGGTGGTTATATGTTCAAATACTATGACCCTTCTTTATGCACACTTTTGAACCAATGGACATGTTACACCAAGGATAATTTAAAGCTTTCATGATCATTATGAGGATTATTCAAACTCCCCAAGCTTATGTGTGTTAGAACTAAAATTAGAAGACTATGGTTACAGTATTAAACAGTTCAAATGAGACATACATTTTTAATTGGCATCTTAAGGTTTCAGAGAGCACATTCAGGACTTAAAAAAAAACCTCACTGCAAAGTACTGCCTGAAAGCTGGCTGAATTTCCTTCTCTGGACTCTGCCCCTCCCCTTCCTATAATTCCTCCTTCTCTTTATCCTTGTCTTTATCCTTGTCTAGCTGAATTCCCTTTTTTCCCAAAATTTGTTAACTACTTGCCTGTTTCATCTCTCCACAGCCACCAATTCTGATTTTTTTTTTCTTTTTTTTTTGAGAAGGAGTCTGGCTCTGTCACCCAGACTGGAGTGCAGTGGTGCTGATCTCAGCTCATTGCAAGCTCTGCCTCCAGGTTCACGCCATTCTCCTGCCTCA
Organism: Symphalangus syndactylus; assembly: GCF_028878055.3. NCBI lineage: Eukaryota > Metazoa > Chordata > Mammalia > Primates > Hylobatidae > Symphalangus > Symphalangus syndactylus. The sequence continues at coordinate 64,087,869 of NC_072429.2, read as the reverse complement.
GCCTCCCAAGTAGCTGGGACTACAGGTGCCCGCCACCACGCCCAGCTAATTTTTTTGTATTTTTAGTAGAGACAGGGTTTCACTGTGTTAGCCAGGATGGTCTCGATCTCCTGACCTCGTGATCCACCCACCTTGGCTGGAAAGGCAAGATTTTTATCTTCTTGGATATGAAGTTGAAACTGAAAGAATACCTGTGAACCTTGTAGAGTAACTTGTCTTTTAAGCCTTCTTGGTCACATTTTCAGTTTACTCTTCCTTGTGCAGTCCAGATTGGTAACTGACTGCCTCTTTTGAGTCTCCACTTTCTTACGAGGGCTCACCGGCCATGTACAACTTGTATTATACTTTTGTTCTGTTAATCTATATTACGTTGATTTCATTCCCTGATCCAGCCAGGACCCTATAGACTGTGGCACCCCACTGGCTTCACAGTCTACAGATGGGATCCTGAGAGATCTGACAAAAGCCAGCAAAAGGTAAAAATTCTTACCAAAATCAGCTTTCCTGGATCTCTAGCTGTAGTGCCTGGTTGAGAAGGGAAGGTAAACAATTTCCCTTGTCCCTTCATTGTTTCTTTCCCCTGCCAAATGGAGATTGGCAGGAGAGATAACTATTTGTAAGAATTCGTAATTTGAATTGTGACTTTTTTTTTTTTTTTTTGAGATGGGGTCTTGCACTGTCGCCCAGGCTGGAGTGCAGTGTTGTGATCTCGGCTCATTGCAAGCTACACCTCCCAGGTTCATGCCATTCTCCTGCCTCAGCCTCCCAAGTAGCTGGAACTACAGGTGTCCACCACCACGCCCAGCTAATTTTTTGTATTTTTAGTAGAGATGGAGTTTCACCATGTTAGCCAGGATAGTCTCGATTTCCTGACCTCATGATCCACTGGCCTCAGCTTCCCCAAGTGCTGGGATTACAGAGAATTGTGACTCTTTTGAATATGGTTCCAGTTTCCCATTGGTAATTGATCCACAGCCTCTCAAAAACAGTCCTTGTCTTTTTCTTTTGTGTGATTTGTCATAAGGAGAAAAATCACTGAGATCTTGGCTTTGTGACCAATGAGGATATTCTCTCTGGTATCTGCCAGCCAGAGAAACACAAGTTGTCAGGTTGGCTTCAAACAACCAGCCATCTGGCTAGGCGTTCAACAGGCAAAAGTGCCTCTGTCCAGCTGTGGTTCTCAGGGAAATCTACGTTAATTGTCTCAGCCTTCATTGCCTTGTTAACACTTAGAGTGTTCACTTTTTTAGGGTATCTTCGGGAGAAACTTTGGATCTTGCAACCTTCCGCAACCTCTTTGGGGATGCCTTTTTGCAGCCTCTTTGGGGATGTCTTTTGCACCCATGGTTAAGCCATAAAAGGCTTAGTAATTTTGAATCACAATTGAAAACATTTGGTTTGAAACTTTGGTTTATATTTGGAGGATGATAGAAACTTTTGGTTTGTTTCTTCGACCTTCTCTTCTAAGTGAAAATGAAATTACACACTCAGAAAGAAAGGGAGTTTAATACTGCCAGGAATATTTGTTGTTGTCCCAGCTGAAATCTAATAACAAGATATTTTTTAATAATTTTTTAAGCACTGTATGGTGAGAAGTCAACTTAATTGGAAGCTGATGTTCAAGCTACAATTTTTTAAAGCCTCTCTGTTTTCTCTGTTAGATCCTTCTTCTCTCATGGGAATTTCTCAGTCAACTGAAACTCCTTTTCTCAGAACCCCACTAACTATATGTTCTGCTCCTCTGCCCACTTTCTTTCTTGTTGGCATGATTTTTGACTATTTAAAAATTGAGCAAATGAAAAATTGTAAAGCTCTTTTCTACTAACATTAATAAAAGGCATCATTCAAATTGGCATAGAGGGCCAGGCACGGTGGCTCACGCCTGTAATCCTAACACTTTGGGAGGCCGAGGCAGGTGGATCACGTGAGGTCAGGAGTTCGAGACCAGCCTGGCTAACATGGTGAAGCCCTGTCTCTATTAAAAATACAAAAATTAGCCAGGCGTGGTGGTGGGTGTCTGTAGTCCCAGCTACTCGGGAGGCTGAGGCAGGAGAATCACTCGAATCTGGGAGGCAGAGGTTGCAATGAGCAGAGATCATGCCACTGCACTCCAGCCTGGGTGACAGAGCAAGACTCTGTCTCAAAAAAAAAAAAAATTGACATAGAAATAAGTGAGCATATCTAAAACTGTCAGAAAAGTAGAAACTAACCCAAATTTTTTAAGGCTTATGTAATCTGAGACAATTTTTGGTGGATAAAATGATAATTTAAGATGTGTTACAGTTGTTAATATTAAATATAATGCAGACACACAAGTTTTATCTCTATTAGATATTTAAGATCATAAGAGTATGAGTCTGATCTAAGAAAAATATTCAAATAAGAGTACAATGCTGTGTCCATTACTTCATATATATCAACCACAGCAGTAAAATAAGATATTCATATATTTAACTCTTCAGGTTCTTGTTTTTCTGATGCCTGCCTGATATTCACCTCCTATAATAGTGGTTAATACAGAAATAACTTGAAATGATGGCTAGCTTTATCTCACACCTCAGGAAATTTTTCATGAGTAATCCAAATAAGCTAAAATATTGAAACATTAATTGCTAAACATTAAGTTTATTCTTGGCTTCTTAAATTTTATAAAAAATATATATTTGTATTTGTTCATAACTATGTCCTCATCCACATTGAAAAAGTGTTCTCTGAAAAAAAAATGCTCCAAAAAATCATGAAATGCATATTTATCAAATTTGATATGTGTCAAGACAGTTTAAAAATTGCTCACTTTCTGGATTTTTTTCTAAAAATTAAGGCTACTGAGTTAATATTTTTAATTAATATATGTAAATCCATATACAAAGTGTATAAGAAAAACCGAGATGTGTGTTTATGAGAAAAATTGTAAGAAGACATGAGGATATATTTTTTGTTTAAAAAGAGTGATTTTGTATAAGTCTGAGGTTACTTAAAGGTCATTTCATAATGTGAATTTATAAAGAAAATAAGGAACCAGTGAGTAAGAGAGACAAATGCAAAGAAAGTTATAAGTCTGGGAATATATTTTTGGTAAGGAAAATAGAAAAGAGAAAGGTGGAAAATTATTCTTTGTATGACAGACAATCTTGTATGGTCAAAATGATGAGGGAAAAGAAAAGTAACATTTTTGTAGAATGACTGGTTGCTTCAATATAAAAACGGGGACAGTATGGGAAAAAAACTAGATTTGAGCAAGTTATAGAAAGTTGGAGCAATTTGTAAAAGGTTTGCGAAAAATGAATCTTATAAAAGGAATGTTGCATGTGATCAGGGTGGCTAAAACTAAAAGGGAATTGTTTGTATGTTTTTCTAAAGATTAAACATTGATATCAAAATAATACTGACATAAAACTAAAAATTCGTCCTGTGTTAAAACAAAAAGGTTTTCTTGGAGTACTGATCTACTCTTAATTTTAAAAATAGTAAAAGTTCTCTACTTTTTTGGTAATTGGCCTAGGAAATAAAGGTTCTATGGTTTATCAAGAGAATTTCTTGTGTTTTGTGCTGTCTTTTTAGGTCCTTGATTACTTAAGAAAACTAAACCTTCCAGGAGTTAAGATTTTTTTTCTTTCTAGTTTGTAGAAAGTACTATGTACTTTTCTGTATTTGATTTTCAAGTCTTTTAATTATCACTCTGGTTAAATGAACTACTTTCTCACAGTGATCTGGGATCCTATATTGATCTAGTGTTTTAAACTTTTTTGACATTCTACAAACTGTAAAATCAAATTCTAAATTGAGCCTATTTGATCTCTCTCATTTTGTAAAAATAGAGATACTAAACTAATTAGGCTTATTTACTATATTAAATCATATGAGAAGCATTCTCAAAATAAGAAATGATCCTTAATCTTTTAAAGTTATGTTTGTTTGCATATGTTATTGATATGACTGTTCCAAAAATTATGTAAATTTTTAGAATCTAAGTTATCAGTCATAATTTTAGTTATTATGTTAAAATGTTATATGACACAAAATAAAACAAATTTTCTCATCAATTTCTGGTTATAATACATTCTCATTAGATTCTTAATACCGGCTAAGTCTTTGTCCATAGACATTTATTGTTTTGGTTTTTCTCTAAAACCACTTCCAATTAGATACAGTCTAAAACTACTCATGGAAAAAACTCTGATGAGTACTATTGAATACAGGTTTCTAATAACTTTAAGATCATACCATTGGACTGGGTAAAAATATCCAAAACTCTAATGAAGAAATGGATAAATTCATGAAATTGTTAACCAAGATCAAGCAGCACAAGAATTTATTACATGAGATAATAACTAAAAAAAATAATGTTTATAACTTTTTACTTAAAATTTTGTTGTTCTTTACTTTAATACTTTGTTTTCCAGATTTAAGGAAGCTTTCCTCTTAAGCTCTCTGTAGCTTATGGTAATTTGGTAAAGTGTGTTTTTATAAACAAAATTCAAAATATTTACTTTTTTTCTTCTGATCCCTCCAGAGTTCAGAAACTATTCATGGGTAGCTTTATGACAATATATAGCTATTTGCATAAGTTCAATAAGAATCGATTTCCTTTATAACAGGATACAATTGAAAACATTGGTTATATCACTGAGGTTTTGACTAGGATGTCATATTTCAATTGTTTAAACATACTGCAGGTAAAATCTAAAGTTTACCTTGATTCAGCTTTTTAGTCTTAAGAGTTTTTAACCTATGAGATCAATCACCATTCTTGCTGGACTTATATAAATAATCAGGTCAAGTTTGCAAACAAATTAGCCTTGCTTTGATTATCTATTTTGGTAAAAATAGAGATAACTTTTTTAAAAAGTTATAATACACCTGTTATTAGATTGTAATCCTGTTCATTGTTTTTAAAATTTTTTATTATCTATCTGTAGACTGGACTCAATCCTAAATTCTTCTAGTTTCCTCTAATATCTGGCTGTACAGCAGGTCTCACTCCCTTCCACATGGTCAGTTTATTTGTTTTGTTGGTTGCCTTCAGGCCTAGATTCATGGCTCAAAACCATTATACAAACTTGGGACATCACATTGCTGTCATTTTTACTCTGTATTATTCTTTTTAAACATTGTGCCTGTTTCCCATCAAATTTCTATAGAAGTACAACACCTAACTGAATAATGATGGTCCAGTGCTTCAGAATAATACCTCCCATACCTATGGAACTGGTAAAAATTGAAATTGACAATGAACTTGGGCAAACTTAACCTGGGAGCCCATCCTTCTAAACCTCCTTGTTGCCGAAATGTAGCCAAATTGTCTTGATATTGATTCATAATTGCTGGCTATTTCCTCTACACAGGATGAAACCAACCAGAACAGGTCTATCCAGTATGAAGGGACAGTCAAACCTAACTACTAGTTAATTAATCAACAATCATTTCAGAGAAAAGATCTGGATCAAATGGGAAAATGTGAAAGTTGTCAGAATCAAAATGAAGTCACTTGTGCCAAACCATAACAAAATGGAGTCAGAAGGTCATAATAGAGGGGCTCTCGTACACACATGCCTATGATAAAAACTATTACAAGAATTGTCTGAAAACCACAATCTTGCACAAAGACCACTGCAATCTTACACAAAGAACACTTCCTCATTGACATCTGCCTGGAAATCACCTATTTAAACTTGTATTGATGCCGCCCTTGTTATTAATCCTTATTGCCAATGATAATCATTTAAAAACAACTTGCGTGAGTTTCTTCACTTTGCCTTTAAAAGTTTCCCCTTGCCTCACCCTCCCTGAATATGCCTACAGCGCCTCATAGCATACAAATTCCGCATTATGCTCCCCTGTCATTTACTACCACATAAGCTCCTTTATTTTGTGAGCCACTCTCTTTGTTGTTATTTTTAGCACTTTGGTAATCAGAGGTGAAGTATTATGGCAAGCGTTATGTGTGAGAGTAGAAAAAAACATTTTGTTCTTTCTTCTTCTCTCTTAAAGGAGGTAAATAATAAACTAAGCAAAATGTCTGTAACATATATGAGGCTTAACATGCTACAAAACAATAAAAAGAAGAAAAGATACCATAGAAATATGGGTAAAGGACACCAGATAATTCAAAAACAAAAGGAATAGTAAGCATATTTAAATATGAAACAGTTTAGTTTAAAAATCAAATGCTAGGGGGTGAGCCAAGATGGCCAATTAGGAACAGCTCCGGTCTACAGCTCCCAGCGTGAGCGGCACAGAAGACGGGTGATTTCTGCATTTCCGTTTGAGGTACCGGGTTCATCTCACTAGGGAGTGCCAAACAGTGGGTGCAGGACAGTTGGTGCAGCACACTGTGCGTGAGCCGAAGCAGGGCGAGGCATTGCCTCACTCAGGAAGCGCAAGGGGTCAGGGAGTTCCCTTTCCTAGTCAAAGAAAGGGGTAACAGATGGCACTTGGAAAATCGGGTCCGTCCCACCCTAATATTGTGCTTTTCCAATGGGCTTGGAAAACGGCACACCAGGAGATTGTGTCCCGCACCTGGCTCAGAAGGTCCTATGCCCATGGAGTCTCGCTGATTGCTAGCACAGCAGTCTGAGATCAAACTGCAAGGTGGCAGCGAGGCTGGGGGAGGGGCGCCCGCCATTGCCCAGGCTTGCTTAGGTAAACAAAGCAGCCAGGAAGCTCAAACTGGGTGGAGCCCACCACAGCTCAAGGAGGCCTGCCTGCCCCTGTAGGCTCCACCTCTGGGGGCAGGGCACAGACAAACAAAAATTCAGCAGGAACCTCTGCAGACTTAAATGTCCCTGTCTGACAGCTTTGGAGACAGTAGTGGTTCTCCCAGCACCCAGCCAGATATCTGAGAATGGACAGACTGCCTCCTAAAGTGGGTCCCTGACCCTGGAGCAGCCTAACTGGGAGGCACCCCCCAGTAGGGACAGACTGACACCTCACTCGGCCGGGTACTCCTCTGAGACAAAACTTCCAGAGGAACTATCAGACAGCTGAATTTGTGGTCTTATGAAAATCTGCTGTTCTGCAGCCACCGCTGCTGACACTCAGCCAAACAGGGTCGGCAGTGGACATCTAGCAAACTCCAACAGACCTGCAGCTGGGGGTCCTGTCTGGTAGAAGGAAAACTAACAAACAGAAATGACATCCACACCAAAAACCCATCTGTACATCACCATCATCAAAGACCAAAAGTAGATAAAACCACAAAGATGGGGAATAAACAGCAGAAAAACTGGAAACTCTAAAAAGCAGAGCACCTCTCCTCCTCCAAAGGAACACAGTTCCTCACCAGCAATGGAACAAAGCTGGATGGAGAATAACTTTGATGAGTTGAGAAAAGAAGGCTTCAGACAATCAAACTACTCTGAGCTACAGGAGGAAATTCAAAACAATAGCAAAGAAGTTAAAAACATTGAAAAAAATTAGACGAATGGATACCTAGAATAAACAATGGAGAGAAGGGCTTAAAGGAGCTGATGGAGCTGAAAGCCAAGTTTTGAGAACTACGCGAAGATTGCAGAAGCCTCAGGAGCTGATGCAATCAACTGGAAGAAAGAGTATCAGTGATGGAAGATGAAATGAATGAAATGAAGCGAGAAGGGAAGTTTAGAGAAAAAAGAATAAAAAGAACTGAACAAAGGCTCCAAGAAATTTGAGACTATGTGAAAAGACCAAATCTACATCTGATTGGTGTACCTGAAAATGACAGGGAGAATGGAACCAAGTTGGAAAACACTCCGCAAGATATTATCCAGGAGAACTTCCCCAATCGAGCAAGGCAGGCCAACATTCAGATTCAGGAAATACAGAGAACGCCACAAAGATACTCCTCGAGAAGAGCAACTCCAAGACACATAATTGTCAGATTCAGCAAAGTTGAAATGAAGGAAAAAATGTTAAGGGCGGCCAGAGAGAAAGGTCAGGTTACGCACAAAGGGAAGCCCATCAGACTAACAGCTGATCTCTCGGCAGAAACTCTACAAGCCAGAAGAGAGTGGGGGCTGATATTCAACATTCTTAAAGAAAAGAATTTTTAACCCAGAATTTCATATCCAGCCAAACTAAGCTTCAAAAGTGAAGGAGAAATAAAATACTTTACAGACAACCAAGTGCTGAGTGATTTTGTCACCACCAGGCCTGCCCTAAAAGAGCTCCTGAAGGAAGCACTAAACATGGAAAGGAACAACCGGTACCAGCCACAGCAAAAACATGCCAAATTGTAAAGACCATCGAGGCTAGGAAGAAACTGCATCAACTAATGAGCAAAATAACCAACTAACATCATAATGACAGGATCAAATTCACACATAACAATATTAACTTTAAATGTAAATGGGCTAAATGCTCCAATTAAAAGACACGGACTGGCAAACTGGATAAGGAGTCAAGACCCATCAGTGTGCTGTATTCAGGAAACCCGTCTCACATGCAGAGACACACATAGACTCAAAATAAAGGGATGGAGGAAGGTCTATCAAGGAAATGGAAAACAAAAAAAGGCAGGGGTTGCAATCCCAGTCTCTGATAAAATAGACTTTAAACCATCAAAGATCAAAAGAGACAAAGAAGGCCATTATATAATAGTAAAGGGATCAATTCAACAAGAAGAGCTAACTATCCTAAATATATATGCACCCAACACAGGAGCACCCAGATTCATAAAGCAAGTCCTGAGTGACCTACAAAGGGACATAAACTCCCACACAATAATAATGGGAGAATTTAACACCCCACTGTCAACATTAGACAGATCAACGAGACAGAAAGTTAACAAGGATATCCAGGAATTGAACTCAGCTCTGCACAAAGTGGACCTAACAGACATCTACAGAACTCTCCACCCCAAATCAATAGAATATACATTTTCTTCAGCACCACACCACACCTATTCCAAAATTGACCACATAGTTGGAAGTAAAGCTCTCCTCAGCAAATGTAAAAGAACAGAAATTATAACAAACTGTCTCTCAGACCACAGTGCAATCAAACTAGAACTCAGGATTAAGAAACTCACTCAAAACTGCTCAACTACATGGAAACTGAACAACCTGCTCCTGAATGACTACTGGATACATAATGAAATGAAGGCAGAAATAAAGATGTTCTTTGAAACCAATGAGAACAAAGACATGACATACCAGAATCTCTGGGACACATTCAAAGCAGTGTGTAGAGGGAAATTTATAGCATTAAATGCCCACAAGAGAAAGCAGGAAAGATCCAAAATTGACACCCTAACATCACAATTAAAAGAACTAGAAAAGCAAGAGCAAACACATTCAAAAGCTAGCAGAAGGCAAGAAATAACTGAAATCAGAGCAGAACTGAAGGAAATAGAGACACAAAAAACCCTTCAAAAAATTAATGAATCCAGGAGCTGGTTTTTTGAAAAGATCAACAAAACTGATAGACTGCTAGCAAGACTAATAAAGAAGAAAAGAGAGAAGAATCAAATAGATGCAATAAAAAATGAAAAAGGGAATATCACCACCAATCCCACAGAAATACAATCTACCATCAGAGAATACTACAAACACCTCTATGCAAATAAACTAGAAAATCTAGAAGAAATGATAAATTCCTTGATAAATACACCCTCCCAAGACTAAACCAGGAAGAAGTTGAATCTCTGAATAGACCAATAACAGGCTCTGAAATTGTGGCAATAATCAATAGATTACCAACAAAAAAGAGTCCAGGGCCTGATGGATTCACAGCCGAATTCTACCAGAGGTACAAGGAGGAACTGGTACCATTCCTTCTGAAACTATTCCAATCGATAGTAAAAGAGGGAATCCTCCCTAACACATTTTATGAGGCCAGCATCGTCCTGATACCAAAGCCTGGCAGAGACAAAACCAAAAAAGAGAATTTCAGACCAATATCTTTGATGAACATTGATGCAAATATCCTCAATAAAATACTGGCAGACCAAATCCAGCAGCACATCAAAAAGCTTATCCGCCATGATCAAGTGGGCTTCATCCCTGGGATGCAAGGCTGGTTCAACATACAAAAATCAATACATGTAATCCAGCATATAAACAGAACAAAAGACAAAAACCACATGATTATCTCAATAGATGCAGAAAAGGCCTTTGACAAAATTCAACAATCCTTCATGCTAAAAACTCTCAATAAATTAGGTATTGATGGGATGTATCTCAAAATAATAAGAGCTATCTATGACAGACCCACAGACAATATCATAATGAATGGGCAAAAACTGGAAGCATTCCCTTTGAAAACTGGTACAAGACAGGGATGCCCTCTCTCACCACTCCAATTCAACATAGTGCTGGAAGTTCTGGCCAGGGCAATCAGGCAGGAGAAGGAAATAAGGGGTATTCAATTAGGAAAAGAGGAAGTCAAATTGTCCCTGTTTGCAGATGACATGATTGTATATCTAGAAAACCCCATTGTCTCTGCCCAAAATCTCCTTAAGCTGATTAGCAACTTCAGCAAAATCCCAGGATACAAAATCAATGTACAAAAATCACAAGCATTCTTGTAAACCAATCACAGACAAGCAGAGAGCCAAATCATGAGTGAACTCCCATTCACAATTGCTTCAAAGAGAAGAAAATACAGAGGAATCCAACTTACAAGGAATGTGAAGGACCTCTTCAAGGAGAACTCCAAACCACTGCTCATTGAAATAAAAGAGGATACAAACAAATGGAAGAACATTCCATGCTCATGGGTTTGAAGAATCAATATCATGAAAATGGCCATACTGCCCAAGGTAATTTATAGATTCAATGCCATCCCCATCAAGCTACCAATCACTTTCTTCACAGAATTGGAATAAACTACTTTAAAGTTCATGTGGAACCAAAAAAGAGCCTGCATCGCCAAGTCAATCCTAAGCCAAAAGAACAAAGCTGGAGGCATCACGTTACCTGACTTCAAATTATACTACAAGGCTACAGTAACCAAAACAGCATGGTACTGGTACCACAACAGAGACATAGATCAATGGAACAGAACAGAGCCCTCAGAAATAATGCCGCATATCTACAACTATCTCATCTTTGACAAACCTGACAAAAACAAGCAATGGGGAAAGGATTCCCTATTTAATAAATGGTGCTGGGAAAACTGGCTAGCCATACGTAGAAAGCTGAAACTGGATCCCTTCCTTACACCTTATACAAAAATTAATTCAAGATGGATTAAAGACTTACATGTTAGACCTAAAACCATAAAACGCTAGAAGAAAGCCTAGGCAATACCATTCAGGACATAGGCGTGGGCAAGGACTTCATGTGTAAAACACCAAAAGCAATGGCAACAAAAGCCAAAATTGACAAATGAGATCTAATTAAACTAAAGAGCTTCTGCACAGCAAAAGAAACTACCATCAGAGTGAACAGGCAACCTACAGAATGGGAAAAAATTTTTGCAACCTACTCATCTGACAAAGGGCTAATATCCAGAACCTACAATGAACTCAAACAAATTTACAAGAAAAAAACAAACAACTCCATCAACAAGTGGGCGAAGGACATGAACAGACACTTCTCAAAAGAAGACATTTATGCAGCAAAAAAACACATGAAAAAATGCTCATCATCACTGGCCATCAGAGAAATGCAAATCAAAACCACAATGAGATACCATCTCACACCAGTTAGAATGGCAATCATTAAAAAGTCAGGAAACAACAGGTGCTGGAGAGGATGTGGAGAAACAGGAACACTTTTACACTGTTGGTGGAACTGTAAACTAGTTCAACCATTGTGGAAGTCAGTGTGGCGATCCCTCAGAGATCTAGAGCTAGAAATATCATTTGACTCAGTCATCCCATTACTGGGTATATACCCAAAGGACTATAAATCATGCTGCTATAAAGACACATGCACACGTATGTTTGTTGCAGCACTATTCACAATAGCAAGACTTGGAACCAACCCAAATGTCCAACAACGATAGACTGGATTAAGAAAATGTGGCACATATACACCATGGAATACTATGCAGCCATAAAAAATGATGAGTTCATGTCCTTTGTAGGGACATGGATGAAACTGGAAAACATCATTCTCAGTAAACTATCGCAAGGACAAAAAACCAAACACCGCATGTTCTCACTCATAGGTGGGAATTGAACAATGATAACTCATGGACACAGGAAAGGGAACATCACACTCCGGGGACTGTTGTGGGGTGGGGGGAGGGGGGAGAGACAGCATTAGGAGATATACCTAATGCTAAATGATGAGTTAATGGGTGCAGCAAACCAACCTGGCACATGGATACATATGTAACAAACCTGCACATTGTGCACATTTACCCTAAAACCTAAAGTATAATAATAAAAATAAATAAATAAATAAAATAAAATAAAATAAAATAAAATAAAATAAAATAAAATAAAAATGAAATGCTATTGTTGCCTACTAAATAGGCAAAGGTATTTCTCTTTCCAGGAGAGAAATTGGCAATGTAATTTTTAAAAAACAAAATGTTATATAGTATTCAATTTCTAGAAACTTATGCTAAAAGAATAGTTATACATATATTCAAAAATAAGCTATCAGAATGTTCTTTGCATTAAGTAACAAAATATTACAAATAACCTAAATATCAAACTGCACAATACTTGACACAAATTATAAAGCATATATACTATAGGATCTTATGAAATCATTAAAAGATTCTGGAGAAGATTATTTAGTGATTTTTTAAAATATGAATTCTATTTTATTGAGCAGAAAAGTAGATTGCCAAACAGTATAGTAAATAATTCCTTATTTAATAAAATAGATGAGAGTTTTCTAAAGTTTCTATAAAAAATATTTACCAATAGTATGAAAAATATGCTTAAAATTAGGGAGAATTTATATATATATTATGTAAACAAAAAGTCTTTGTCTCTCCCTTTTCCCCCACAATAGAGACACTGACAATTTCACTTGTTCTTGGCATAAAATTTTATTTTTTTATCTCTGTATTATTTTCTGTGGTCATAAATGTTCTCTATACACATATATTATAATACAAAATATAAGTATGCTTTTAGAGGAGTCAATTATTTTAACTTAATTTATCAGAGTAGCTTCCTACATGAATATGAAATTAATTTTTTGTCTATATTACTTAGATTATTAAACAAGGACATGAAGCTAGCCTCTTTAAATAAATGTTCAGAGGTTAATTTTTCTCAAGCCAGCTGCCGTCTACCGCAACACTACCACTTTTCATCTCTCAGAAACACTCAAAAACTTAATCATCTTTACCCCAGAATCTCCCATTACACTCTGTTATGGTTTGGTTTGGCCCTCTCAAAACTCATGTTGAATTTTGATCACCAATGTGATGGTGTTAGGAGGTGGGGCCTAGTGGGTGGTGTTTGGGTCATAGCGGGAGATTTCTTATAAATAGTTTGGTGTCATTCTCATGGTAGTCAAAGAGTTCTCACTCTGGCGAAACTGGATTTGTTTTGCTAGAAATTGATTAATTTCCATGAGAAAGCCAGGATGCCCTTCAGGTTTGATCTCTTTCAAGTGTCCACTTCCCCTTGTACTTTCTGCATCATGTTATAATGCAACATAAAAGCCCTCACCAGAAGCCAGGGGCATGCTCTTGAACTTCTCAGCCTGTGGAACTGTAAAGTAAATAAACCTCTTTTCTTTAGAAATTACCCAACCTCAACTATCCTGTTATAGCAACACAAAATAGACTAAGACATATCCTATATAAGTAGTTACCACATCCCACCCATGTCACCAATAGTATGCCTCCCTCTTCATATCCATAGCCTTGTTCTAAGCACTCATACCCTAAATTCCAGATCATCTGAATTTCCTAATAGTTGACCTTCCTAGCTTTAGGGTATACCTATCCAAATATTCTTTTATAAACATCCCTTCACTCAGGTCATTTATTTGCATTATAACATTAAAGAGCTTTCAAATTCTTCCCAGTGAAAGCTAACAGTATGCTAAACTGTTGTTTATTTCGTAAGCTCTTTTTTGTTTCAGTGCTGCACATTTTGATTTCTAAATTCCGCAATATATGCCTAGCCTTCTGGTGCAAATAATAGTCTATCTATTCACAAACTTACCATGTTCCCTTGCACTTCTGGGCTCTCTGTCAGGATACTTGTTTCACCTCCTTCCTTTCTCGCTGCTTTTCAAAGCATACCCATTTCTTCAGCCTCAGCTTGTTACAGTTTCTCCTGTCTCTTTTAACATCTGTTGTTGATTTCCTTCTTCAAATTATTTTAGTACTGAGTCTGGATCACAAAATTTAGTATATAAAATTCTTTATATTATTTGGGTTCTGTCTCAGGTATGTTACTTATGTTTCTTAAACTTGAATGTAAACTTTAATCATAGACTGTTTTATATTTTCTTATTATTGCATATAATACCTGACACAATGGAGATCACAAAAAATATGTGAACCACCTTTTTGACTGTTAATGAAATGCAATAGATTTAGTATAAAATAAACTTGCTAGAGCCCTGCTTTTTTCCTCCTTTCTTTCTTTCTCTCTTTTTTTTTTTTTTTAAGACGGAGCCTCACTCTGTCACCAGGCTCTGCCTCCTGGGTTCAAGCGATTCTCCTGCCTCAGCCTCCTGAGTAGGTAGGACTACAGGCACACGCCACCATGTCCCGCTAATTTTTTTATTTTGAGTAGAGACGGGGTTTCCCCACGTTGGCCAGGATGGTCTTGATCTCTTGACCTCGTGATCCACCCACCTCAGCCTCCCAAAGTGCTGAGATTACAGGCATGAGTCACCACACCTGGCCGAATCCTGCTTTTAAAATGTGCCCTCCTTAAATAGCAAATTCAAATCAACTTGGTTTTCAGAATACTAGGAAACTTGGCTGCATGTCACCTGCCATGAAGCAATGGCTCAAATCCGAATGAGAAGAGTATATTTTCACGTCAAATTCTGCATTCCTCTTTATCCCACTATCTGCTATCCTTCTGAGTTATTTCAATGTTCACATCAGACATACGTCCCATATTCTAGTGCACTGGGGGTTGACTTAATCACCTTCGAAGTCTACCTCCTACTTACCCCACCTATCCACTTCTAAGATCATACCCTAGATTGTATTATTTAGTGAAAGTTTTTTATCTTCAAAGTAATATTTCAGATATTCCTCACCACAACCTTCTATCTTTATAGCTTCCCTGTTTAACAAGTCTCACTATCTTTGTCTTTGTTCTCTTTAGGGATCCCACCCTCTAGTTTATAATTTCTCATCAAATTGCCCTATTGTATTTATTTTTCTCCTTATCTGTTATAAGATTAACTGCGTTCTCCCAAAATTCATGTGTTGAAGTTCCAAACCCCAGTACCTCAAAATGTGACTGCACTTGGAAATGGGCATTTAAAGATGTGGTTGTTAATAAAGCCATTAGGAAGGACCCTAATCCAAGCTGCTTGGTGTCTTTATAATGGGGGAAATTTGGATACACCAGGAAACACCAGGAATGCATGCACAAAGGGGAGACCCTGTGAGGACACAAGGGAAAGGCAGCCATCTGAAAACCAAGGAGAGAGGCCTTAGAAGCAACCAGCATTGCCCACATCTATACCTAGGACTTCCAGCCTTCAAAACAGTGATAAAATAAATTTCTGTTACCTAGTCTGTGGTATTTTGTTATGGCAGCCAAAGCAAAAGAATGCCCATCTTGGATCTATCATTTCCCCTTACTTTCTGCCAATATGCTCTACTCCCTTGGCCCTTTATCCTTTAGTGCCCAGCTAAACCCTACAAATATTTCACAGTGCAAGCCAAAATATGCCTGGCAAATTACATACTGATTCTGGGACTCTCAGCTTTGCCTGGAAAGGAGTACTTGTTCCAGGAATGGCTGGACAGAGCAGGAATTGTGTTCCCAGAGAAGTACTCCCATCCCCCTGCTGCTCATCCTTTATGCAGGGACTTTGAGATCACCCAATCAATTAACAACATAGGGAGCTCTCGTGGTTGTGAAAGTGCCATTGATAGTAGATCTGGCAGCTGGTTTGCAATTGCTCAGGAGAACCTCATGCTACTGCTGATAGCACCTGAAAGACTGCAGTAAGTTGAAATTCTACAGAGTCCCTCCCAAGTGGGGTTGAGAGTGGCTCTAGTCTCAGTTAACTTGTTGCCAGGCAACCCAAGTGACTCAACAGACAATTTGGTTTTATCTCTTTTTGCTTTCACTGCAAATGGCTAGCAAATCTTCATTCTTGGATGAATACATGCATCTTCTCCATGACTGCAGTAGACATCTGAATTCTGTTGTAGAAAAAAAGAAAAGAAAGGAAGAAAAGGGTGTAGCCTAAAGTTAGGAATGTCACCTACTAGGCAACGCAGGTGATCCAGAATTGAGGCTATAAAGGCTTAGAATAAGGCAGTGGCAGTAGAAATGGACAGGGAGGCAGGCACACTATGGGTGACATAGGTGGGATATGGTAATTGATTACATAGGGTATGTCTTAGTCCATTTTGTATTGCTATAACACAACTGTACAAATCAATATTTATCATAAATTCTCAGATGTCAATCTGCATGGAGATGTTGGCAGTGACTACAAAGCCCATTAGGATTCCTAGTCCTCTCATATTCACCATTGGCATATGCCCCTTATCTAATGGACAAAAATAGGAAGCATAGAATAAAAAGTAACAGTGCTCTACGGCACATGGTCTCTCCTCCTTTCCCCTCCTTATATCTGAAGTGAGCCTCCTCCTGTCAAAGCCCCTCCACCTGGCACTATCCACTTTCTTCTCAGTTACAGTGACTTCAAGTGCTCTATCAAGTTCTTCTAACCTCTTCAAATAAGTGATTAAATATGCTCAGGTGTTTTCCATGTAAAACAAGTGCCAAGAATTTAAGCTTTATTATCAAGGCTTCTGCTGAGCTTCAGAGTGGGAAATGGGACTAAAGTACATTAAACACCACAAAGTTTGCTGTTGTTGGCAAGATTTAGCTTTTTTCTTGAATAAGCATTCCCTGGGTTGCTGCAAGCATTTGATTATTTTCAGAGTCCCAAAAATGTTGATTCTTACACTTTTTGCCAGTTTTTTATTGTTTGTATGGAAAGTGGAATTTCAGATTTCCTCCTTCACCATTTTTGTTGACATAACCTTCCTTTGTGCCTGAGCCCTTCCATCTACCATCCAAACTCTGTCCCCTTCAATCATAATTTGATTATTTGAGACACCATTGTAAGGAACATGGCTGTACTTTTGGTCAAAGATAGGCCAAGGTAAACATCCAGAGTGACTCAGTGAGTTTAGAGCACAGGTGTATAACTCCATTTGTTATCATAGCCAAGTAGACATAACATAGGGAAGCTCACCATCATAGCCATAACATAGGGAAGGCTCATCACCTCTAAGCCAGTATTGCCTGTAAAAGGTATAATTACCCTGTTGACACTGTACAGGCACTGGCGCCCAGGGAAAGAGAGAGTCAGAGCTGTCCATCTTTGCAGACAGACAGAGGGGAGACAGAACACAGCTCAGTTCGCTCATGCCCAGAGAGAGAGTTAAGCTGCTGACCCTGAAGGCGGGGGAGAGCCAGCTGTCCGGCTGTATGTGGGAGCTGCTTGCTCAAGCAGCCAAGACAGGGCAGACAGTGTGAGAAAGCTGTTGATGAGAGTTGCTGCTGATGAATAAAATCATCTTTCACCTGCCTCCAGCCCCTGAGTTCTTTCTGCTCATCCACCCACTCCCTTCGGACCTCAACATGACATTTGGTGTAGTCGTGAGCTTGACAACTAGCGTAGTTGGCAGGATGAGGCAAGTGGGTCTTTAGCCCTTGGGGATCCCGGGGTTGGCTTTGTGGCGGCAGCATGGGCTGGGATACCCGGTGGCAGCAGTGCTGCTTGGATGAGCCCCAGTGGAAACATGGGAACCAGAGGACAGGTCTCCTTCGAGTGTGGAGAAAGCACTGAAGCAGCTGGAAGTTCCCAGCACAAAGAACGTACCTTGCCAGCAGAGTCGGATGGGCATTTCTAACTGCACTGCAGAAAGTACATGCTCAGTGCCACAGGTAAGGTACCTTCCGGCGCAAGCCACATGCCTGGGGGCCCAAGTGCACAGCTTTGAGCAGGACCTGGGGGGTGAGACACCTCCAGGCGCAAGCAGGGTACTTGGAGGCCCAGATAAATAGCCTGGAACAGGAGTTAGCAACAGCTGTTAGTGCGACCTTGAGCCCGTCCTTCAGGCAGGACACTCCCTTCAGGTCTGACCCTGAGGAGGAGGAGGTGCCTCCGCTGCAGGCTCCTCCTGTGATCCGTCAGAAGGCAGAACATAAGCAGCTGATGGGACCCTAGGGGAGAGCCCAGGGACCCCATCCACAGTGGTGGAACACACCTCTTATTATGCCTATAACCCCAATGAGTTGTGGGAATTAGGTAAATAGTGCCGACAGCGTCTGAGGGAGCTGATAGCATTTTTTGTTCCGCCTCTGAGATGGAGAAGCTGACTTCTATCACAACTCACCCCTCCTTTCGTCAGCAGCTGCAGCTGTGCCAACGGTTGGCAAAAGAGCAAGGTGGCCACACATTAATCAAGTGGCTAATGACAGTCATATGGACTGTTTTCAATGATGCCAGAGAGATACTAGAAACTGTGAGTAAATGGCAATCATATACTAATTTGGTGCAGATACTCTTGGAGATAGGTATGCGGCAGGCTATGTTTGGTCTGATTCCCATGGGGCCAGATGATGAACGCTTTACCTCCCACATGAGGGATCTTGTGCTGAGTTCAGCACCCCGAACCCTTATGGCTTTCTAGTCGCTGTTCTCACCCGTATGTGGGGTGCCGCATACATGAAGTGACTACTGCTCTGGCAGCCCTCAGGGAGGCAGAAGGCCATTCGCAGGACCGAGGAATTTGCACCGTAAGGAAGGAGAAAATGCCTCATCCGCAGTTAACCACCCCACGAGATAAAAAGGGGCTCCAGGAGGTGACCTGCGTGCGAATGTGGATTGATTTACTTGCAGCTGGGGTTGCTCAGGAGAAAATTGACGGGCAACCCAATGGAATGTTGTTGGCTCTGTGAAGGCAATTGTCCCGGGAGCAGCAATTCCAGAAAATGCCTCAGGTGTGGGGGGCAAAACAATGTTGTTCAACCTAATCCCTCCCAGACGCTGCAACTCAAGGACTATTTGCAGACAGGCAGAGATACAGAGCCTTTCTTGTTTGATTAGGGAACTGGCCGAGGTCCCCAGCTTGGCAGGGGGAACCAGACAACCCGAGGCTATATGTGGAGCTGGCAATCCGCTGGTCCCCCACTAATGTACAGCGGGTCCTAGCACTGGTAGATACTGGTGCAGACTGCAGTTTAGTTTATGGGAACCCAGATAAATTTCTAGGCAAAGCTGCATTTATGGACGGTTATGGGAGCCAGTCGGTGAAGGTGAAGCCTGTGTCTCTACATCTTGGCACTGGCCGCTTGGCTCCCCACCTGTACACTGTGTATGTTTCTCCTATACCTGAATATATTCTGGGGGTGGACATTTTGCATGGTCTGGGCTTGCACACCATGGCCGGAGAATTCAGATTCTGAGTCCATGCAGTGAAGCCGGTACTGGGTGGACATACACTTCACCAGCCCCAAGTTCTGCCACAACCCTGACAGGTTACTTCCACTCATCAATACCATTTGCCAGGGGGGAATACAGAGGTAACTGAGACGATTAAGAAGTTAGAGGAGATGCAAATAGTGTGTGGCATCCATAGCCCCTACCACTTTCCATTATGGCCAGTCAGAAAGCCTGATGGGATTTGGCAGATAACAGTGGATTATCGGAAACTGAATAAAGTAATACCCCTTCTGCATGTATCTGTACCTTCCATCATGGATTTGATGAACTTCTTGACAACAGAACTGAGACAATGCCACTATGTGGCGGAATTGACCAATGCATTCCTCTCAGTCGACATTGCTCCAGAGAGCCAGGAACAGTTTGCTTTCATGGGAGGGCGACAATGGACTTTCACAGTGTTGCTGCAGGGCAACTTGCCCTGGAACATGCATCTAGCTTCTGTGCAGAACTGGACATGGCTAGAGACTTGGTGTTCAATGGACAATGCAATGGGTGGGCTTTGGATAGGGGGGCGTCCCAAAACCCATGGCAAGCCTGCCCCTGGCTGACTTATAGTGTCCATGATGGATGGGCCTGGCTAACGGGAAAACACGTGGTGCCCCCATTGCAGGTACCATGATGTATAGAGGAGCACTGGGGTAAAGTCACTGAGAGATGGTTGCTGAGGTTTGTGCAAACATAACACATGCCACGACACCAAGGGTGTGGTGGAATAAGTGGCCTTACCAAGGCTGGACCTTCATGGACTTTATGCCCTCAGGGAGTTTATGGGTCTATGGGGACACAGGATGGTCATATCTACCAGCCAATTGGACTGGACGTTGTACCTGGGGGTGGCTTCCTGTGCCTGCCACTGTGTTTCCCACATTGCCTAGTCGTCCACCTAACTGGAAGGTGCTATGTTCCTGGTTTTTACGAGTTCAGTGAGCCCCCTGACGACTCTACCCCTAAGCGATAACTATCCCTAGAGCAGGTGTCACTACTGTAGAAATGCAAGTTACAGCCCTTGCAGAGCACACAGTTTGGGCCCTGAATTACACCCGAGTTGCTCTCCTTTTTGTTAACTGATGAAGTCAATCAGATCGGGAAGGTGGTGCTGCAAAACCGGATGGCCTTAGACATGGTCAGAGCTGCCCAATGTGGCACCTGTGCCCTTGTAGAGACACAATGTTGTACATTTATTCCTGACAACAACGAGAACATAACAGCAGCCTTATAAGGGGTGTCACAGGATATTAAGGTGATTGAGCACCTTACTGATGACCCCCTGCAGAGATGGTGGGCTTCTCTAGGCTCTGGCCTATGTTGGGCTCTAAAAATCACAGGTAGCATAACAGGAACATTAGTGGTAGTCTGTTGTTCCCTGTATTGTTGCTGTGGCCTATGGGTCCAAGGTGCTGCCCTATGTGCGTTGGGTCCCCACTAAGGACTCCCTCAGCCTAGGGGATAGAATGTAAGGCCTGTGTGCCAAAACCTGTTTATCAAGCCTATGTGCCCCAAACTTATGTATAAAGCCCATGCCTGTGTATATTGAGTCTAGGTACCCAAAGTTTATGTGTATAACCTGT
Organism: Symphalangus syndactylus; assembly: GCF_028878055.3. Classification (NCBI taxonomy): domain Eukaryota; kingdom Metazoa; phylum Chordata; class Mammalia; order Primates; family Hylobatidae; genus Symphalangus; species Symphalangus syndactylus. The sequence continues at coordinate 64,066,733 of NC_072429.2, read as the reverse complement.
GTATCTAGCCCTATGTCTCCCTCAGCCCAGGGAGTGGAGTGTAAGGAACATGGCTGTGCTTTGGTCAAGGATAGGCTGAGGTAAACATCCAGAGTGACTCAATGAGTTTAGAGCACAGGTGTACAACTCCACTTGTTATCACAGCCATGTAGACATAACATAGAGAAGCTCACCACCATAACCATAACGTAGGGAAGGCTCATCACCTGGCTCTAAGCCACTATTGTCTGTGTAAGGTATAATTGCCCTGTTGACACTGTATAGGCGCTGGCACCCAGAGAAAGAGAGAGTGAGTCAGAGCTGTCTGTCTTTGCAGATGGACCGAGGGCAGCCAGAACATAGCTTAGCTCACTCACGCCCAGAGAGAGAAAGAGTTAAACTGCTGACCCTGAAAGCAGGGGAGAGCCAGCTGCGTAGCTGTATGTGGGAGCCACTGGCTCAAGCAACCAAGACAGGGCAGACAGTGTGAGAAAGCTGTTGATGACAGTTGCTGCTGAATAAAATCATCTTTCACCTGCCTATGGGCCCCTGAGTTCTTTCTTCTCATCCACCCACTCCCTTCGGACCTCAACATGACATTTGGCGTAGTCGTGAACCTGACAACTGTTCACATTCACTGTCACCCTTGCTTACCTCTCTCTCCATCCTCAAGCCTCTGCCATCTGGCTCCCACTCTCACCACTCCACTGAAACTTCTCTTCCTGAAGTCACCAATGACCTCATGTCCAAAATACATCACTTGACCATTTTCTAGTTTTAAAAACACTCCTTATTTTGTGCTTCCATGATGCCATTCTCCAAATACTCAGCTCTTAACGCATAGTAGTCCCTAGCACATAGTAGGGACTCAAAAATATGTGTTGAATGAACGAATAAAAGAATGGCTTCACTTATCTTTTTGTCACTCTCACTCTGCTGTAGATGCCTCTTTCTTGGTCCATCTCTTTGCCGCCTGTGGGTGCTCCTCAAGATGTAGCGACAGGCAATCTTTTCTTATTTTACACTGTATATCTAGATGCCCTTACCCATTTGCAAGGCTTCATTTGTCCCCTGTGGGCAAACTCAAGACATCAAAACCTAAATCATGGAATGAGTAGATGGAGCCTAGAGGATTTTAAGAGCAGTAAAACTACTCTGCATGATACTACAAGGGTAGATACATGTTATTATAAACATACCCAAATCCATAGCATGTACGAAATCAAGACTGAACCCTAATATAAACCATAAACCTTGGGTGATGCTGATGTGTCAGTGTAAGTTCATCGATTGTAACAAATGCACTAGTCTGGTGGGGTGTGTTAAGGGAAGGTGAGGCATGTGCAGAAACTAGAGATATACGGGAAAATTCCATATCTTATGCTCAATATTGCTATGAACCTAAAACTGCTCTAGAAAATCAAATCCATTAAAAAAAAAACACTAAATCACCATCTTCTCCAATAAATACTAAAACCACTCACCAGGCTTCTTAGCCAGAAGCCTAGGAGCCACTCTCAATTGACATCATTCTTTCCACTAATAATGTTTCTACCAATAACACTGGTAGGAATGTTATTAAAGAAATCAATATTATTGGTAGGGAAGATACATGCATGTATTGGCCATCTACTAAAGTTTGTATAGTATAGACTAGCTTCCCTAGGGAACTCCAGAAAGGTAAAGCAAAAAGCAAGTGAAATTGCAAACTCCCACTGGAGCCAACTAGAAGAAAAAAAGTAAACTGGATTCAGATTGGAGACATTTCAGACACTGGCTGACTGGGCACAGAAGTTGCTTGTATGCCGCAGGATTAAAGACGAATCTTACATTAAGAGAGAAAAGACATTGTTATCAGGAGAAAACTCACTGCCCTCTGTGAGAGCTTCTCTAGGTAGAGGATGATGAACTCCTGCTAGATATGTTGCCTTTGCAATACTGAACAGAGCCTGGACACTGAATATAGGCTAAAGTCTACAATGAGACCAACACAGATTCCTGCTAACAGGGATGTTGTGGAAAAGCAGGCTCTATAAAATTTTATATTAAGAGAAATGCAATGATTCAAAATTATGTTAGTAACTTTCACTAAAATATTGCATACTGACATTATATCTCTTGAAGCTATATTTCTCTGTCAATTTTTATATTCTATACAATCTATGGCCAAATTGTATTGTTTAAAATGGAAAAACATATATGTTCTGCCTTCTTAACTGCCAGCTTGTTATATAAGACATTTATTTTTCAGGAAAAAAAATCTCAAATGTGCTCTAGCAGTTACCTAGGAGACAAGAAAGGACAGGACGTGATTTGGACATATCTGCAAATCTAATCCCCAAAATTCTAACATTTAATACCTAAATAATTAGATGATGTATGCTACTATCCTTTCTCTAAGTTCATTTCACATTTAAGAATCGGGTTTTTATTAAGATTTTAGAAGCTTCTGATCACCTTGTTTGGGCAGATTTAAAAAACTAAAATGAAAAAAGTATCAGTGGCCTCTTAATAAATTAACTGACAAAAAATAAAGCAGGAAAATACTACACAAAACAAAATGTTAATATCTTTGCTGGGATTGAATAAGATTTCATTAGAAATCCACTTTACATATTCTTTACCTTCAAAGGTCATCCTATTGAATTCAAAAAATCTCTTGAAGTATCTTTTCCAGTCCTAACTTGATAGAGAAAGAAATACAATCCCTTTGTAATGATAGAACATAAACCTCAAAGACTGCCTTCGCTTTTATCTAAGTAACATGGACTGGCAAGTACGAGAATGGACTAAGAACAACAGGAGTTGAAGTATCCTTATTATCTGGGGGGTATAGGTCTACCTAAACACACCTGTGCTCTTCCTCTCATCTAACCTTACCTAAGTCACTTACATGAGGACAGAAAATGAAGCCAAGTCATCGCACTTCTCAAAGAATCCAAGAAGAATTATTGGAAAGGAACTCCAACAGACCACCAAATCTAGTTTCTACTATCTGGCCACTACAGGACATGACCAGGGAGTCTCTCTTTTTAGAATTCTCCAGAGAGAAATACCCATCAATTTCCCTCAGAAACTATCAGTTTCCTGAGTCACCTGTAACAAATTACGACACAGGTAGGAGCTTAAAACAACAGAGATTTATTCTCATAGTTTTTGAGGCCAGAAACCCAAAACCCAGGTGTCATCAGGACCATGCTCCCTCTGGAGGCTCTGCAGAAAAATTCCTTGTCAAGCTTCCATAGCGGTGGACACAACACTCCAATCTCTGGCTCCTGCTCATGCTGCTTCCTCTGCCTCTGTGCATGTCATCTCCCTCTGCATCTCTCACAGATGCTTGTGATTGGATTTAGGGTCCCCCAAATAATCTAGGATAATCTCCCCATCTCAAAATTCTTAATCACATCTGCAAAGACCCTTTCTGCCATATAAGGTAATATGTACAGGTTCCAGGAATTTGAATGTGGACATCTTTCAGGAGGAATGATTATTCATCCTACCACAGAAACCCATGAAGTTTGTTACACTCAACCCATATAAACTTTTGGATGAGTTTGAGACAACCTGATTTAGTAGTTGGATGGTTTATTTATTCATTCATTCAGTTAACTGATATCTAGCCTGCACTAACTGTGCCAGATGTGCTAGGCCTGGGAATACAGCTGTGAAACAGACAAACATGGTCGTGGTTTGCGCAGAAAGTGAATTTGAACTCAAACACTTGCAATGTCATGGAAGTCACAAATGGCAGATCCATGGTGAAGGGTCTATTCATAATTGGAAATGAAGTAATGTGGCTTTTTTTAAAAATAATATGTCATATTACTTCATTTCCCAATGAAGTAATCCCCATTTTCCCAATTAAAAATTCCACTGCTATTGAGGATGCCCAGAGGAAGGACTGGAAATGCCCAAGCAATACAGGTAGGCAAAGAGCTCCCATGCAATGTCAAAGGCACATCCATACACCCCCAGCTGGATTTCTTTCTGTCATTCCACACCATATCTCACTAGAATATCATGCAGGGGAGAAGCTTAGGGCCAGGAGCTAGAAAAAACTGTCAGGGTCTCTCATCTTGCGGGCATCAGATCCTCTGCCTCATAGCCTGTATTTCGATAGGTTTCATTATTTTTTCAGGTATGGTGAAGCCAACAGATCAGGGGACAACTACCATTGAAAAGATTGTGCATTGAACTCACAGATCCCAAGAGAGGGAGCGTGCATCACAACACAGGGCCACATGGGGACTCCCCAGGGTCACTGAGAAGGTGGGAGAAGAGGTCACTGTGGGCAAGAGCCTTTATTATGGTTTCCAAGGGAAGCAACGGGAGGCAGGGCAAACAAGCTCAGGATGGGCTAGTTTAAATAATTCCAGGGGCTATCTGGTATCTGGTAGGGTGATAAGGGCAGGGGGATGGTGGTTCAGAGTGTGAGAGTCAGATAAGGGAAGTGGTTGGGGGTGCAGACTCTGGATTAGGTGGTTTGCCTTAGAAAAGCACACCTCAGGAGAAGGACTCCTCTTGATGTGGAGGGTGGTGATGAGGGAGGTGGGAGGCCAAGACAAGGTGACTCAGGCTGTCCAGAACAAGGCGTCGGGTATCATCACAGAGGCAGATGTTAAAGTATCAAGTTTATAGGCACTACAAACATGGTTAAACACCACACCTATCATTTCAAAGGACCATGACATATATTCCTGAGAGGGCTTCAGCAATGTTAACTGCTATACAAATTCACAATATGTGTGGTTGTAAGAAGGACAAGTACCCTGCTGGCCTGAGTGCAGATGGTCCCACGTCCGTGTTTCCTTCTGAAATCGGAAGGGAGGCAGCCTATGTCCTCACCATCGCATGATCTGCTTCTGGTCAATGTGCTCCCACTTTGTCAAAGTTGTCTTGGTAACAATATTTCACCATCTCATGGGCTAACATTTAAATGATTATTTTACATAATTTCAACATTTATTTTAGATTCTGGGGGTACATGTGCAGCTTTGTTACATGGGTATATGGCATGATGCTGAAGTTTGGGGGTACAGATCCTGTCACCCAGGTACTGAGCAAAGTACCCAATAGTTAGTGTTTCAATGCATTCCCCCTCCCTCCTTCCCTGCTGTAGGAGTCCCCAGTATCTGCTGTTGCCAGCTTTATGTCCATGAGCACCCAGTTAGAACATGCAGCACTTTTCTGTTTCTGTGTTAGTTAGCTTAGGATTAAATACATATAAACCCCCCAAGTAATGACATCTTATTTGACTGATTACATGGCTTTTTTTTTTTTAGTTTTTTTTTTTTTTTTTTTTTTTTGAGAAGGAGTCTCACTCTGTGGCCCAGGATGGAGTGCAGTGGCATGATCTCGTCTCACTGCAAGCTCCACCTCCTGGGTTCATGCCATTCTCCTGCCTCAGCCTCCCAAGTAGCTGGGACTACAGGCGCCTGCCACCACACCCAGCTAATTTTTTGTATTTTTTTTTAGTAGAGATGGGGTTTCACCATGTTAGCCAGGATGGTCTCGATCTCCTGACCTTGTGATCTGCCTGCCTTGGCCTCCCAAAGTGCTGGGATTACAGGCGTGAGCCACCACGCCCAGCCATGGCTTTTGTTTTTAATGACGATTTGGTTTGGGGTATATTGTGAACAATATCCGTGCTCCCCTTCGTTCCAAGTTGACACAGTGCCAATGTGCACAACTCATTCCTCTTCTCTGCTAATTTGTCCTTTGGGTAATAGTGCTGTTTTTTAAGATGGTGACGTAATTCAAAAGAAGACCCTCTGCCTGGTCTGCAGAGATAAAATAAGAAAGTGATCTGCAGCCCTGGATAATGCCAAGGAGAATATTTTTTAACATTGTTTAAAGTCCTGCTGCTGTGAAATGTCTCATGAACAGCATGATGTGAAAACTGACATCTGTCAACCCTTGGAAAGCTGACCTTGTGGAGCTCCCTTTACAGCCCAGCTGGCAGGTGTTAGAAAGGATAAATGGCACACAAAGAGAGCCTCCTCTTCAACAGAGACAGAAACATACTTTCCATTCCAACCACAGAAACATCAACCCTAATTTCTACAGTTAAACAGCTCCAGCAAAACTCTAAACCGCTAAAGAAGGTATTATCCAATTTCCAATTGCTAGTCTCCAACCCCAGCTACTTACCACCCAGTTATACACATTCTTACACAATGAAGCATAGAACGTAAGAGCTAGGAAAGTCTTCAGTGTCCTCCAGTGTAGATGTAATTACTTCTTCATCTGAGACAAGATCACTAAACCTAGAAAATAAGAACTGGGGCCAGGCACGGTGGCTCATATCTGTAATCCCAGTACCCTGGGAGGCCGAGGCTGGTGGATCACCTGAGGTCAGGAGTTCCAGACCAGCCTGACCAATATGGTGAAACCCCATTTCTACTAAAAATACAAAAATTAGCTGGGCATGGTGGTGCACACCTGTAGTCCCAGCAACTCAGAAGGCTGAGACAGGAGAATTGCTTGAACCCAGGAGGTGGAGATTGCAGTGAGCCGAGATTGCGCCATTGCACTCCAGCCTGGGTGACAGAGCAAGACTCCATCTCAGAAAAAAAAAAGAAAAGAAAGAAAGAAAGAAAAGAAAACTGACTTGGATAAAGTCATATAGCTAGATAAAGCTTAAGATGAGAACAAACTTACAAATGGTAGTCACTTTCGTCCTATACAGACTTTAATTTACCCCTAACATATTCAGAATATTTTATGTTCTACTTTTGCTGTGATCTGCAGCTCTTAATTTGTCATTTGTATACAAATCATTTATTTATAGTAAAAGGTTGTCTAGTTTAGACTATTTTTTTAGAAGCAGGAAAATTTTCAATATCGCTCAATTTTCTCAGCATCCAATATTGTTCTCCTTAATGCACGTTTTTAATGATATCTTACTCAACCAATTCTATCCTGCTGCATTTGAATATAAGCCCATTTTAGGAGGAACAGCAAATTGAGAGAATTTAGGAAGAAACAGGAAGCTATACTTAATCTCCAGTTCTAGAATATATCTTGGTAAGAGTTTGGTTTAGTACTGAGTCAGCATTCGTCCTTTAATCAAAACTATAGCAATCTATAGTTTTGACTTCAGATGGTAAGGCAGTTTCAGTAAAGCCCTGGAGCTGAGTGACAGGGCTGACCTGGGGACAGGGAGTGACCCTGCTCTTCTCCACCAGTGACTGGAATGCTGTGTCTGATTGGAGGGTCACACTCACAGAGTGGCGCTGATGGACAGGCAGGAGTGGACTGGCGGGGAGGAGGCTGGCGTCCAGCGCAGGAAGGCCTAGAGGAGGGAGGAGGGGCTGAGCTGGCTCTGCTGTTCACTGCAAACTTGAACAAGTCAGCCACCTCCCTGGGCCGGGGTCCTCATAGATTAAGTTAAGATGTTGTAACTGGATGGATAAATGCACAAGAAAATCACAATAATAATTGGATGGGTGAAATAATGTCTATGACACTGCAGGAATAGACTTTTGGCAGGGCCTGCTGAAACAGATGACCTCCCCAGCCACAAAGTCTCAGCAAGACCGTGGGCTGCTTTCTGGTCTTCATTTGTCCCCTGGGCACCTATCAGAGCCCCCACTACACCCATGTGGAAAAACAAGCCATAGGCACAAACCTCCTGGAGGCCTCCACTGTAGGGAGAATCCTGATGATGTGCCTCTTGTACCTGGAACACAACTTGATCCAAAGGACCACCATCCCCACGGGGGGGTCCTTTGGCAAGCCTGCGGCCCTGCCATCATCTGGAACATCCCAGGCCAATCCCTGCTTTATCCAGACATTCCCTGAGTTTCCTGTCCTTGTTATTTAAAAAAATGCACATCTTCCACTGTCTTCTGCCATCTTCCTGACACATCACGGTTCTGTGGCAGTGATCACATGATACCTGCATCCTCCAGGTCTCTAGGAGTCTATGGGTCCCATTGGGTCTCCTATGAGTCCATTGGGGAAAGAAGAGAGAAGGTTCAATATGCAACACTATAGCAAGCTACATCGATTTCGTATGTAAAGAAAATTAACCTCTTATGAGAATAAAAAGTGACTCAGTTTAAGAAAACCATTTCAAGCCTTCAGACAAGTTCACTCAGAAGTAAATTGTTCTGCATTGCCACAGAATCTACAGCAGAGGCTGATGAACTCCTGGGGGTGAGACCGGAAGAAGGAAGAAGCATTGGTTGGGAGCGAATGAGGAGGAGAGGGGCCAGAGACATCCAGATAGCTTCCAAATGTTTGAGTCTTGGAGTCTGTTAGAAAAAAATGAAAAGGAAAGAAAGAAAAAGAAAGCCAATAATTAACCATAAAAACGAGCCAATAGCCACCAAGGAGAAAGCAAAGTTTGCCAAAAGAGCCAGCTGAATAGATTGTATATATCTGCTTGTCGCCAGCTTTTGGGAGCAGGAGTGGTGACACAGAGCAGCCTGGAACTGCAAAATGTGTCCCCACCAAAAGGAGAACTGACTGCCAGCAGCTTCTCATGTCCTCTTTGCCAAGAACATTGCCAAGGTCAGGGCTCAGCAATCTTTCCACTTAAAAAATTTTAGTATGCCGTGTTTTTGCCAAGCCAGCATCTCTTTCCATGAAAACCCAAAAGAATGAAGTTGGCAGCACAAAACCCTGGGCCTGTACTGGCTCACCAGCCACTGGTTTGGGTTTTTGTTAGAGAAACAATCAGTGACTTTTACGCTTGGACCTGGAGAATCCTCAACACATTTGTTTAGGTTGACAAGCTGCACACATCAGCAGTGTGCATGCTGTAGTGAGACTAGCCTGGAGCAGCTGCATGGGAACCAGTCCTCCCGCCCACACAGACGGAAGGCCAAGTTGTGGGTATTTGCCACTTACCAGCCCACAACCGCCCTCCACCGACCTAGTGCCGAAAGCAGTGGAGTTTTGTGGCTGAGATCAGGCTCTGGATTCATGCATTCTGCAAATAGCTATGCAGCCCCAGTGTGTGTCAGAGGCTGCGCTAAGCCATGAGATTCCAGTGGGGAACAATATGCATGGCTTCATCCCAGTGAGTTAGGGAGACAAACACTTAAAACCAATCACAGGGCTGTACTCAAGGGTTGCAAGCTGCCGTGAGTGTTACAAAGGACGCACCTACAAGAGCTGCAAGGGACTTGAACATGAAAGGAGGTGAGCTGCTGAGGGAGGAAAGGAGGGAGGAGGGAAACTGTCAAAGGGGAGGTGCTACCACCCCTCTGCAGAGCCTTGGAAGCTTCCTTTCCTCCTGGAACAAGAACAAGAACAGCATGTGCTTCCCGTGGTGTGGCCCCAAGCTTCAGGCATGGCACTACATGGACACTGAGCACCTGCCTTCTGAGAGCGCCAGGGGTGGGTTAGCACCAGGAAGTGCCCTTCCAACTCCAAGATCTGATGCATCAATACACAAAAATGTTTCTTCACTTTGCATACTTAATAGGCAAATCACTCTCAGCTATAAGATGCACTGAAGTCTTTAAAGAAAACAAAACCTAAATAATAAAAAAAAAAAACCTTGAAACTAAAATGCTGTTTATTTCCCTCTATCATTATGGTAAGTCAAGTAGAATGGCAGGAAGCTTGAAAATGGTAACCTAGAAGCAGCCCAGGACAGTGAGACAGGGCATGGGCCTGGGCTTGATTTGGCCACTGGGTCTCCTGGTAGCTCGGCAAGTGCCTTTGCCCTGCAGAGCCTCACCTTCCTCTCCAGGCAAAGACAGCTGAAGGAGGTGTTCTCCGGGCCTCCGTGAGGTACTTCTCAGGCTTCTCTTTCTGAGACACGGTTTCCTCCTCAGTAAAACGGAGATAGGCCCCATGCCTTGCTCCCGGGGCTGCTGTGGGGATTAAGTCCAGGGACCCATCGTGCCCTGTGACAGTACAGTTAATGCCGATAACGAAGGTGAGCTGAGAGCAGTGCTGCGACCCCACGCCAAGGACCTTCGAGACAGCAGGAGTGTGAGGTGCACAGGAAAACACCTGGAGTGGGTGGACGCCCGTTCCTACAGGGCCAGCCCTGCCCAGGAGCCTGCTCCTTGGGCCTCAGTGCCCAACTTAATAGAGGGAGTAAAAATCAGCCCTGTGCATGGCAAAGTAAATCAAGTGTAGTTTATCATAAGGGTAAAATGCAGACATACATATGTAGAGGCACCTAAACCAAAATAATAATAAAGGACATGATATAAAAACAAGAAAAGAAAAAACAGGCCAGGTGTGGTGGCTTCATCTGTAATCCCAATACTTTGGGAGGCTGAGGCAGGTGGATCAGTTGAGGCCAGGAGTTCGAGGCCAGCCTGGCCAACATGACAAAATCCCATCTCTACTAAAAATACAAAAATTATCCAGGCACGCACCTGTAATCCCAGCTACTTGGGAGGCTGAGGCAGGAGAATCACTTGAACCTGCGAGGGGGAGGGTGCCGTGAGCCAAGATTGCACCATTGCACTTCAGCCTGGGTGACAGAGCCGGACTCTGTCTCAAAAAAAAAGGAAAAGAAAAGCAGAAATGCACACAAGTACCAGGATTTTTTTTTCTCAGAAATTCAGGTTGGAATGCTATCCTCTGGCTAAAACGTGAACTAGACAGCCCTCCAGACTCTAGCGCTCCCTTCACCAAGGCCCGTCTGCTCCTGGCTCTTGCTTGGGGTGATTTCTGCTTTTTATAAGCCCGCCCTCTGTACACACTATAAGTTCCTCCTCCTGGAATCCCTCCTTCGTTCTCCCAGGCAGAGGGTATTAATTGCTTCTTTGCTCAGGGCACTTTGCTCCTATCTGTCTTACAAAAATTGACTACGATTACTTGTTGATACTTCTGTTCAATGTGCTAGAATTTTGCAAAGGTGTGCTGAATAAATAATAAATACTATTTGTTATGGGTTGAGTTGTGTCCCCACCAATCTATATGTTGAATCCTAACCCCCAGGACCTCAGCATGTGACCTCATTTGGAATAGATATAATTAAATTAAGACAACGTCACTAAGGTGAGCCCTAATCCAGTATGACCAGTGTCCTTATAAAAAGGGTAACTCAAACACAGCTACACTTGTGGGAAGAACCCCATGTGAAAACAAAGACAGAGATTGGGGCGCTAGACCTCTACAAGCCAAGGAACATCAAAGCTGTTCAACAAACCACCAGTGGCTAATGTGTGCTGCTCATTAGCCTAAACAGGAGAGACATGGAAGAGAGTCTCCCCCGGAGCCTCAGAAGGACCCAACCCTGCCAACACCTTGATTGCTGGCATCCAGCCACCAGCACTGGGAGGCAATACGCTTCTGTGGTTTAAGCCATCCAGTTTGTGGTACTTTGTTATTACAGCCTCAGAAAACCAATACACTTAATAAGCAACCTGGATCAGTATGGGTGTCTTAAGGGCTCTTTTGTTCCAACTCACAAATGACAAAAGATAAATTCTAAAAGATTTTTTTAAGACTTTCAGGCTCTATCCATGCAATAATTTTTACTCCAAATATTTAGGGAAACACTCGTGCATGGCAAATATGCCATTTGCATAAGTACATATTTTTATAAGAACGTGAACACTGGTTGCAAGAATGCATCCGTACGTCCACAGCATACATGAGGCATCTCAGAACAGGAAAAGCAAGGAGCCAGGAGTCAAATGGCTCAGGCTGGTTCTGCAAAGATGTCCCTGAGAGCTTGCTGGTCATCACTGGGGCACTTCCACCTGGGTCTCCATGTAGCTTCTCCACATAGCATGGTGCCCACAGTATATCACTCTACTCGAAGAGAGAGGTACTGCAGGGCCTTTTATGACCTAGTCTCAGGAGGCACCTGACATCACCTCCACTATATTCTAATAGTCAACGTGGTGGAGATGATAGCCCAGATTCAACACTCTGCCCTGCCTGAGAAGACCCAGCCTCAGCTTCCAAAAATGGAAGGTGTTGATTGATTGTGGCCATTTCAGAGAATGTCTGACACACACTGTCATCCTGTTTCCTTCCCTGTTGATAGGGGAAACTTTGAGAATTAGATAAATTAACAAAAAGGAAGTTCATTACTAAGTATTGCTAAAGACAATGTTGTGCTTTCTCCTGTGGTGTCTATTGCTCCTCAGTGTCATTTGTGCTTTCTCCACATCCCTCCGGCTTAGTGATTGCTTCTCCTCCCTCCTCTGAATGCTTCCAGGAAGAGACTACCCACTTCTGCAGATGAAAAATCAATTCCACAGAGCTGCTTTCTCAGACTATGTCTCCTTCCCCAACTCCTGCTAAAGTTCAAACTCACCTGTTCAAGACTAGATGTTCTGAGGCCTCCACACTTGCATCCCACCATCCCACCACACCACATCCCACCATCCCACCACACCACATCCCACCATCCCACCACACCAACATCTCACCATCCCACCACACCACATCCCACCATCCCACCACACCAACATCCCACCATCCCACCACACCACATCCCACCATCCCACCACACCACATCCCACCATCCCACCACACCACATCCCACCATCCCACCACACCAACATCTCACTATCCCACCACACCAACATCTCACCATCCCACCACACCACATCTCACCATCCCACCACACCAACATCCCACCATCCCACCACACCAACATCTCACTATCCCACCACACCACATCCCACCATCCCACCACACCACATCCCACCATCCCACCACACCAACATCCCACCATCCCACCACACCAACATCTCACCATCCCACCACACCACATCCCACCATCCCACCACACCACATCCCACCATCCCACCACACCAACATCTCACCATCCCACCACACCAACATCTCACCATCCCACCACACCAACATCTCACTATCCCACCACACCAACATCTCACCATCCCACCACACCAACATCTCACTATCCCACCACACCAACATCTCACCATCCCACCACACCACATCCCACCATCCCACCACACCAACATCCCACCATCCCACCACACCAACATCTCACCATCCCACCACACCACATCCCACCATCCCACCACACCAACATCTCACTATCCCACCACACCTATATCTCACCATCCCACCACACCACATCCCACCATCCCACCACACCACATCCCACCATCCCACCACACCACATCCCACCATCCCACCACACCTATATCTCACCATCCCACCACACCACATCCCACCATCCCACCACACCTATATCCCACCATCCCACCACACCACATCCCACCATCCCACCACACCTACATCTCACCATCCCACCACACCAACATCTCACTATCCCACCACACCACATCCCACCATCCCACCACACCAACATCTCACTATCCCACCACACCAACATCTCACCATCCCACCACACCAACATCTCACCATCCCACCACACCTACATCTCACCATCCCACCACACCTACATCTCACTATCCCACCACACCACATCCCACCATCCCACCACACCAACATCTCACTATCCCACCACACCAACATCTCACCATCCCACCACACCAACATCTCACCATCCCACCACACCTACATCTCACCATCCCACCACACCACATCCCACCATCCCACCACACCACATCTCACTATCCCACCACACCACATCCCACCATCCCACCACACCAACATCCCACCATCCCACCACACCACATCCCACCATCCCACCACACCACATCCCACCATCCCACCACACCAACATCTCACCATCCCACCACACCAACATCTCACCATCCCACCACACCAACATCTCACCATCCCACCACACCAACATCTCACCATCCCACCACACCACATCCCACCATCCCACCACACCACATCCCACCATCCCACCACACCAACATCTCACCATCCCACCACACCTACATCTCACCATCCCACCACACCACATCCCACCATCCCACCACACCACATCCCACCATCCCACCACACCAACATCTCACCATCCCACCACACCTACATCTCACCATCCCACCACAGCTACATCTCACCATCCCACCACACCTACATCTCACCATCCCACCACACCAACATCTCACCATCCCACCACACCTACATCTCACCATCCCACCACACCTACATCTCACCATCCCACCACACCAACATCCCACCATCCCACCACACCAACATCTCACTATCCCACCACACCTACATCTCACCATCCCACCACACCTACATCTCACCATCCCACCACACCTATGTCTCACTGTCCCCCCACACCTCTGTCTCCTGGGGTCTTTCTGTTTCACCTACTTCTCACCAATGACTCCATCCTTTATCACTCCCACCATCGCCTCCCTGTGAAATCTCCTTATCTCTCTTCTGGGTGTGTGCAGCACCTTTCAAATCTGTCTTCCACCTTAATCCCAGAATGATCTTTCAGAAGTAAAATTTGATGATTCTTACACCTCTGTTTAAAATCTATGGATGGCTAGCCATCGCCTGGAGGATATCATCCGAGCTTGACATATTTAGGAACATCTCAGCTCTTCCCAACTCACCTATATCTCTGTCTTCATTCCTGATTATGCTTTTTTCAAAGATTCAGCTTCTAGGAGCTAGCATGACTCCAGAACCTCAGGCCTCACCTCTATGTAAGATGCCCCTCTCCTAATTACACAGCATTAATACATATCAATTTCCGCCGCCACATTCTCAGCCTTATGTCAACAGAGGCCATGATGTTACTCACATTTGTATCCTCGAGGTGTACAACAGTACCAATTGCATAGCAATCACCCAACAAATATTAATTAAATGAAGAGAGGAAATCAATTCTTTTGTTCCTGGTCCCTGAAAGAGGAGGAAAGTAATATCTTGGAAAAGGATCAGGAACAGAAAAGATCATATCTATTTTTTGACTGTCTCTATAAAGTCTAACTTATGTTTCAGTAAAATTCAACACAAATAATAGCACTTTATTATTCCTGTGCAAGGCAATTAGTAATTTTACTGTATTTGGCCTAGGAATAGCCAAGATCCCACTGCTGCTTCCTGACTTAGTACCATATGGTCCTTGATTAAGGTAAGATAAATAAACCTCCCCCAACACACCAGGTATTCCAGACCATAATTACTGAGGCACTTTGCAAACAGTATCAGGATTTTCAGTTTGCTGGCGTATTTAGTCCTTTGATAGTGCTTCTCAGAAACACTTCTTAGTGTTTCTCAGTCCCAACATCTGCTACTTCCAAAAGACACTGAAGTTCTTTGGGATTCATCTGTGAACTAGGATAACCTAGTTTATCATGTGTACAAACAACCAGAGCAGCTTGGTCTTTTAAATGTGAAGCACTGGCTGAATTCACTCTGTTCAAGTCAACCTCAAAGTTGACTTTAATTTAGATTGTGCAGAAACCATGTATTGACCAACTCAGTGTTCCCCTAGGCATGACTCACCCAGGTGACATTATTTAAATTTGGAGCTGCCTACAGCTGATTATGATGAATTGAATTGAGCTTATGAAACAGGAAAAAAAAATGAGAATGTAAAAGCAATTCAAAAGTGCTTCTTAGGAAAGGCAGGAACATGGATTCTACAAATGAGTATTTAGGCACAGAATGGATAGTTATTTAATTCCAAGATTTCACGTTGGCTTGCCAAAGACAGTCAGTGAGTGGAACATGAAGCTCCTCAGTCTTGGTGTGACTCAATAGTAGCTAAATTGACTAGAAGGCTGTCATGTTCAGACCAAAGAATCAGTCACAGTCACACACAGATCCTTTAAAGACCTGCACATGCCTCTAGTCATATAAAAAAGGAAAAAGAAAAAGAAAATAAAGTTGAAAGTGCTTATCTGAAAAT
Source organism: Symphalangus syndactylus (assembly GCF_028878055.3). Lineage (NCBI taxonomy): Eukaryota > Metazoa > Chordata > Mammalia > Primates > Hylobatidae > Symphalangus > Symphalangus syndactylus. The sequence continues at coordinate 64,051,000 of NC_072429.2, read as the reverse complement.
TGTGTTTGGAGAGCATATTTTTTAAATGAAAAAGGCCCATCCTATTCCAAGTTCTGAGGACCTGGACTACACACAGTAACCAGCTGATAAAACAGCTCCACATCATGGGGGTGAGCAGGACAGCGTGGGGGCGGATCCCGGCTCAGTGGGGCACCGCCATATGGTCAGGGCATGAGGCTGAAGTAGGCACGTGTGCAAAGACCCAACTGGATGGAAACCCCATTGAGGCAAGTGTGGGAGGGCTTGAGTGAAGTGGTGGCTGGCACTGAAGGTCAGCAGAGCCCCCAGTAGAAAGGAGCTGGGTTTAGAGGATTTCTTCTGTCCTAGCAGGGTGCCAGCTATGGCTGTGCTGCAGGAAAGGGCAGCAAGCCAGCCCTGCTTCGGGGGGAAGCCGCCAGACCAAGGCTGGGCTCGGGAGAGTCCTAGAAGGAGGCTGGGAATCGAGGTGTTCTGGGGAGTGTGGAGTCCCTTGGATGGCTGAGCCAATTTGCTAACTTCAATCAAATGGCACCTCTTGTTGATGCCTTCCAAAATAAAATCCTCATGCCTGGCTACTTCCCTGAATTTCAGACTCACAGGCCCAAATGCCAGCTCCACGTTCCCACTGGGATGTCTCATCCTCACGTTCACCATGACATGTCTAAAAGAGAACACTGGGTTTCCCGCCCCACCTCCCACTGCTCCAACTGCAGCTTCCCATTCCAGTGAACGGCTTCACCTCCACCCAAGTGCTGTGCTGATAGGCATCCTTGGTTCCTCTCTTCCCCTCTCCCACCCTCAAGCGTCAAGCAGCAAGAGCCGTCTGCTCCACCTGTACCATGTACCCCAAATCTACCCACCTTTCTCCACTCACTGCCACTGTCATCTCTGGAAGGGACTGACCACCACCGTAGCCTCTTAACCTCCCTTGCTTCTACCTCTGCCCCCCAATCTGTCCTTGAATAGAAAATCAAAGCAATATAATTTGCATTTTTACAAATGCAAATCAGGCCCCACATCTCTCCCCTGCCACAACCCACCACTAGCTCTCTTGGGCCAAGAGAACAAAATCCCACAGCCCACAAGGCACCTGCTGACTTGCCAGACTTGGCCCCCACCATCCCACCTTCTTCTGTCCCCAGGCTGTGCTGAACAGCCTGTCCCACCCTCGCCTGCCCCAAGGCCCAAGGTCTAAATATATGTGCCATGTTTCTGGAATGATTTCCTGGATCTGGGGTTCTCAAACCAGCAGCAACAACGCCTCCTGGGAGCTTGTGGACAATGCAACACTCTGAGGCCCCACCCCAGACCTACTGAGTCAGAAACTGTGCAGTGGGCCCAGCCGTCTCACAACACCCTCTGCGCAATGTGGTCCCAGGTGAGCACAGGCTGGCTCCTCCTAGACAGAGGCCTCACTGGCCATGCTGTCTTTACCTTGTCCCTCCTCTCTCTCTCTCTACTTCCCTCTCTCTGCCTCTCTACCTTCCTCTCTGTCTCTGTCTCTCTCTCTCCCCTGTCCTCCCACCTGGCTGTTTCCTTTGATTCAGAGCCATTACTCTGCCACTATTTTACCTGCTGTTCCCCCCTTCTTATTGCCATGCCACCCTCCCACCTGGAATGCAGGCTTTGTAAAAGCAAGGCCTCTGTCTATACAGCTCCTCCTTGCTGCCCATCTACCTGGAAGAGCTCAGTAGGAATGGAATATGTGCAATCAAGGAAGCGGGTTCTGAATGGTGCTGAGCATGCAAATCATTGGTTCCTGTTAACATGCACGTTCTACTTCAGTACATCAGCGGGACCTAGAAGAGCCAGCCTGTGTTCATCTATAGCAAACTCAAATGTACATCAGAATCATTCAGAGGTTCAAACATAAGAGCTGGATCCACCCTAAAGTTTCTGACACAGTAAGTCCAGGATGGGACCTAGTGTGATGCGTTGCTAAGGAGCTCCCAGGTGAGGCTGGCATTGCTGGCACTTGGACCACACTGTGAATATTAAGGCATTACATTCTAGCCTAAAGGGGTGGGAAAGGACACTAAGGGGTTACACAGGTTTCCAGAGCCCACTCCTGGCATCGCAGCATAGCATCTGGTTATGGCAAGACCTCGTCTCAAACCTCACCAGGCAAAGGGCTGGCATCCCTCCATCTCCTGGGAAAGAACCAGGCACACCACACCTAGGCCCAGCAATGGGACCCTCGTGACTTGGAGACTACGAGACAGCATAGCTACATGAGCATGGGACACACTTGGAGGTGCACATGTGTGCATGCCAGCAGCCTGCCGAGTTGGGAATGGGCTGAAAGGACATTTTCTATCATGTTAAAATGTTTTGTCCATAAGTAAAGGGAAGGCTTGGAAAGGTTGTAAGCATCAGAGATGATAGGATCAGAACTGGGTTTTAAAAAATCACTTCAAGGAACAATATGTAAGGAGGAGAAAGCAAGTGCAGACCTTCAGATGAATCTTTATTCAAACCTTGTGCATCTGTTTTGGAAGTCTAGATTTTTATTCCTTGAGTTTGTTTAAAGCTGGATGCAATTGGCATTACATTCTAATCTGATATAACAAAGAAAGGAGCTCAGTGCCTCAATATTTGTTTCATCTCTGCTGCTAGAAAATGTCATTATGAAAATAGCAGCATCTGTTGGGAGTCCATGGGCAGATCACAGATATGCAAGCATGTCCTCTGAAATGGTCTCATCACAAAATATTGACTTTATTTAAGGCTTTAACAAGCAACAGAGTTCACTGAAACAGGCCACGGGAAACAGACTGCAGGAAACAGGAGACCACAGATCCCCAGGGCTCAGTGCTTTCTTTGGATTTTTTCTTAGTTCTTTGTAAAATGTAGAAAATTCTTTTTTGAGGGGAATTAAAAGCATACAACAAATGTCAGCCACACTTCACAAGGGCCTAACTGTGCAAAAACGGAAGAAAAACTGAAAAAGAGAAGGATGGAAAGAACAATAGCTTATGCTCTTACAACCACCAGCACAGGCCAGGCACGGTGGCTCACGCCTGTAATCCAAAACTTTGAGAGGCCGAGGTAGGTGCATCGCTTGAGTCCAGGAGTTGGAGGCCAGTCTGGGCAACACGGTAAAACCCTGTCTCTACAAAAAAAACACCAAAGAAAAAAAAAATTGCCAGGAGTGGTGGTGCATGCCTGTACTCCCACCTGCTCAGGAAGCTGCAGTGGGAGGATCGACTGAGCCTGGGATGGGGAGGCTGCAGTGAGCCATGATTGCACCATTGCACTCCAGCCTGGTTGACAGAGCTGTCAAGAAAACAAACACACAGGCACTTATTTTATTATAAATCCAACCATAAATAGGTTTATGTAATTTTTAACAATTCATTTCAGGAGGCTCCCAAGTCCTTTCTGTTTTCAATATCATGATTATCCTGCATTCTGTCAGTTTATTTTTTTCTTTCCTGGGTAAGCCCACGGAAGAGGACAGCTTGGATCCTGGTCGGCTGCTGGAGCTGCTCCTTAGTGAAGCAATGGCACCCACAAAACAAGTGTATAGAGTGATGTCTACCTAACAGCATTGTTTGGACATTTTCATAGAATCGTCTATTTACATATTATTTTTGTAAAGTGTGCAAACAAATATAACTCCAGCTTATGTTTTAATAATAGAATAGCACTGAATGAGTTGGATGCTATTTGCTGACCCAGAACTAGGCACTGACCTAGGGCATGGCTGGTAGTTTTTATTCCTATATCCCCAGCTTCTAGCATATGGCTGGGCACACAGCAGGCACCCGATAAACACTTGATGAGGAGATGAAGGAATTTTTCTTACAATGTCTCAGATTCTTCTTTTTTTCTCTTTAAAGATGGGGTCTCGCTCTGCTCCCAGGCTGCAGTGCAGTGGCGCATCACAGCTCACTGTAACCTGGATCTCCTGGGCTCAATGGATCCTGCCACCTCAGCTTCCCAAGTAGCTGAGACTACAGGTGCGGCCACCATGACCTCAGACACATCATTGCAAAATAACTTACAAATCATGCTCCAGACCTATTATACTCAGGGATTCTGGAATTATGTTTCCCCATATCAACTCATATATTTCAATGTTTATAGATGTCTTATTAAAGTGTCTAAGCTTATGTGTGGCAAATACGCAGACACAAACTAAAATGCAGCCTTTTAAATGTGTTTTTCTGTTCTAGCTTGACACTAATCGAACGGGCTTTTTAAATGAGCATTCTTATTATCCCGAAATTTCATTTGAATTTTTGTAATGACTGTCTCATTTATGTTTCAACTCATTCAACCTCTTCCTGACATTTCCATTAAAATCAATGTAGCTTCTCCCTTTCTTTCTCTACAGATAGAATATATACTTACAACTCAAAGAGATATCATCAAGTTAGATTTACCTAGAACCTACTGGATCTCACCCAGATGTTCCTCTCTCAACATCAGCACAGTAAATACAAATCATATGTAGCATTTCCTAACCATGTACTGCAGAGACAGATATGGATATCTCACATCTGTCTGTATCAATTCTCTCTCATTCATTGTTATCCATTAGAAATCTAGGTTTTCCTACAAATTAAAACATCTGGTCCCAAGGTTAGCTTTCCTCTTCTCTATTCAGATAAATAGAAACAGTGGTTTTCCAAACTAGAGGGAAACTTTAGAGACCTTTCTAATAAACCAGATATTGTGATAATAAAACCCCTAATCCTTAGGGCTCTCGTGGTGGTGATGACAGCAAGGCACTTAGAAATAGACAAGGCACTATATAAATGTACATTGCAAGAAGCTGATCTTCTGGGCTGCCCCCTGGAATGCTTTCCTTGCTGGTTTACTTGGCTGTCTTCTCATCATTTCAACATCTGCTTAAATGTTAGACCCAGAGAGTTCTTCTACTTTGGCCTGCATTCTAAGACGTGGTACTCTCTCCTTGAATTCTCTTCGCTGTTTGGGTCATTCTTCTACCCTGACATCCAATCTAAGACGTGATACTCCCTCCTTGAATTCCCTTCACCGTTTGGGTCTCTGTCTGATATTTTACTATTCTATCAGTTTCCAGTTGCTGCTGGGCTTCCCCACAGGAAGATCAGCAGGACGTGGTCCGTTTCCTTCACCACTCAAACCCCAGATCCAGAGAGAATGCCGAGAACTCTGAAGCTCCCCATAGATAATTGCTGGGTGATTGCAGAAGCCTACCAAAAAGCTGATATTTTAAAGATTTCTTTATTTCTAGGGCTCATGACTCCCTGGGATTATTGATTTTTCAATAAATATTTATTGAGTACCTAGCCTGTAAGAACCATTCTGCATATTAACAATACATTAGTAACAAACTAGAAAACCAAAACCCCTACTCCCACAGAGCTTGTATTGTACTGCAGAGAGACAGATGATAAATCAACACAGTAGGTAAATGCAGGTTGTTAGAAGATCTAGAAGAACAAGGTCGGGGTGCTGAGAGGGAGAATGAATGTCCATTTTAGATGTTTTGCTTATTTTAAGTCTTGCTTTTAACTTTCCAAAGAATCTTCAAAATGATCTCGTTTCGGTCTCCCCATAACCCTGTGCATATACATTCATGAAGACTAGAAGAATAGTTCTAAGTCTTAGCATCCCTCATGCAGTTTCTTCTCTGTGCCTTTAGCCAATTCGACGGATTTGGTGGAAAACTCTGTCAAGGCCTTGGTCACTTCACCTGTAAAATTAGAGGGTGAAATTAGACTCTCAAATTCTTTCCAGCCCTAGAAATATTATAATGACAATATTAAATTTTGCTTGAGCCCTCTGATCCTGGGAAACAGAAAATGTCAAGAAATCCCACCCCACCTCCACCTCCCACCTCTAACCCCACCACCCACCCTCCACTTCCCACCCCCCACCCATCTCCTACCCCCAATACCCCCCACCACTCACCCTCCATCCTACCACCCACTTCCCACCCCTCACCCCCCCCACCACCCATCCCACCACCACCCACCACCACCACCACCCATCACCCATCACTACCACCCACCCCACCACCCACTTTAGCCCAGGAGTTCAAGACCAGCTTGGGCAACATAATGAGACCCCGTCTCTACAAAAAATTTATAAACTTTCTAGGTGTGTTGGTGCACACCTGTAGTCAGTCCCAGTTCCTCAGGAGTCTGAGGCAGGAGGATTGCTGAAGCCCAGGAGTTTGAGGCTGCTATGATCATGCCACTGCACTCCAGCCTGGGTGCAGAGTGAGACTCTGTCTCTAAAAAAAGAAAGAAAAACTCTTGCCTAACTCTAGAGGTGCTCAGAGATCTTAAGTTTAGAGCACTCTCCCTATTGCAATAGTCCCCTGCCCCAGCAATGGTTCCCTTCCCCAGCAATGGTTCCCTTCCCACATCTTGCAATAATACTTTCAAATAGTTTCTCTGAAGTTTTGATTTGCTTTTTATTGGACAATAACTTGGATAAAACTGAGTGAATTTATGACTACTCACAACCAGTCACATTCAAAACAGCAGCCTACCATCTGAAAAAGGCCTGAAAAGTGTCTTAAATGTTGATGGAAGTCTCTTAAAGAAGCACCATACCAGGCATGCAGACTAAATTACACAGAGGTAACAAATGGCCTTCAACTTTGATTTTGGCTAACTTAATGTGTGGATTTTAGGATCTAAGTAAGAAGACATGATGCCTCTGTCAATAAACTGAAATTTCTATCTGCTTGTCTATCACTACAGGACACAAAACAGCCAGATGGGGTTTTCTGCATTTTGTTTTAAAGAATTTGGAGGGTTCCTCGATATCAGGGTGAGTGTGAGAGAGGCATCAGAAGGAGACATTATCCTCCAAAGCTGCAGAACCCAGCATAAGAAGAGGTTCCTGTCTTCCAATTAGGAGGAACGGGAGTATGTGTCAAGATACAATAGCCAAGGACAAGCTGCAGTGGCTTTCAATTCAAACCTCAAATCAAAAGTCACCTGAGCTGCAGGTGTTGGTGCTGTTACCGTGGTAACTACACAGTGACACACTGCACTTCCTCAGTTTGTTGATGTGTGGGCAGCTGATGACTCTCCCAGGCACCCAGATAGGACAGGTGCCACAGCAGTATCCCACTGGGGTCACTAAATGCTGCTGAATGCCTACAAGTGAACATTTGTGTTGAAATTCACAGCTTATAAATCATCTCATGGGATGATTTGTGATCTAAAGATCTATGAAATCAGGGATTTTTGTCTCTTTTTTCAATTTTGTATAGAATGTGCCTAGAATAGAAACGAAGGTATTGTTTGTGGGTCCACAAATATGTGTTGAAAGAATTCTCACAACAATCCTTTGAGATAGTGCCCCTATTTTTAAGTTTGGAAGCTGGAGGTTTAGGTAGGGAACAAATGCAGCTTGTCCAAGGTGATTGTAACAGAGGATGACACTTCTGAAGGAACGTTAGTGGTATCACTTTCAGTCATATAGAACTTGAGATACCTGGGACATATCCAGTTTCAGGTGTCAGCCTCTCCCGTATCCAGAAGAGATTTTTTCCCCCATCAACTCCTAAAATACTTTTTGATGCCATGTCCCCATTTCAGGCAATTGTCACACACTGCCTGGTTTCACAATGGTCTCTGTGTAGATCATACTCTTCTAACTGGCTCATGGGTGTGGGTACAAGCTAATCATCTTCATTCTTAAGCCTTAGTAGTCTGGCTTCACTAGGGACCAGGACATCCATGAGTTTTTTTATCAGTAAAAATTAGGGGTGTGGGTGAAAAGGAAAACATCTCCATCACTGAGACCAGAAAACGATTCTCATTTGCCACTGGACAGCTCTACCAGGACATGCGGCATGAGAAGACAGCTAGGAAGGTCAATGCCATTTGCATAACTGACTTTTGACAACTCAGCTGTGGCTAGGACTGCCAGTAAAGCTCAGCACCAGAAATGCTGCTTCATGTCTGCTGCCACATTTTTACTCTGAAGCAAGTCAAGACAAGGCTGGTTGGGTCAGGAAAGTTTCAACATCCCTACAAGCCAATGAAACACCCAAACTTACCAGCACTTTACTCCATAAGCTCCAGAACCCTACAGTTCCTGCCCCATTTTTGTGGTTTGGAGCACCTCCTTCCAGGGACAGCCATCAACCTGGAGCACCTCCAAAGGGGTGGCTCTCTGCCTTTCGACTTAAGCTTCTTCGCATAATTCTCACACTATCCATTGTGAGATCCATGAAAACGCGGACTTTATCTCCATACCTCCAGCCTGTAGAACAGTGCCAAGGATGTGCTCAATAAATGTATTTTGAGGGAATTTACATGAGTGAATTTGCTTCATCAGCCTTCAGCACTCTGGCTCTGCATTTAACTGTCCTGACTGTATGTAACACCTCCACTCTCGATTTTACTCCATGATGTCCCTATTCCACAACACCTTAGACAATTATCTCTCAGGACACGGAGCTGTATTGGATGATTGGAATCTACCCCTCCATTTCAGCAGTTCTTGCTCCATTGTCACAGTCTGGAGCACCTCCTTCCAGGGACAGTCAACCTGGAGCACCTCCAAAGGGGTGGCCAAGCTTTGAAACTGTCATTGACGAAAAATGGTAACAATTCTGGGGAGTAGAGAAACAGAAATCAACAGATCCTCATTATTGACAGCATTCAAAATTGGGAAACTCTATCTGCTATACATTGATTTGAAGCAGCCCAACTCATCTCAATGGAGCCACAAGGAGGATTGTTGCCCTAAATCCCGTCAACACCAATGCTTGGTCAGGATGGGAACACATGCTGCAGGCAAGCTAATGTCATCATGGCTTTGGGGCTTCCCACACCTGGAAAACACTTGACAGAATTCTCTAAAAATTGAAAAATTCTCTAAAAATCAAAAAATGACAGAATTCTCTATCACAAGATTTTAAAGTAAAATTTTCCTAAAGTTTAGCACAGAAATCAGAAACAAAAGTGTCACAGGGTTTTAGGGGAAGCAGCAGGTCCATGGAGCTCCCTGTTCCTTTGTTCCTATTGTTAACACATTAAGTCTTGATGTCTTACCGTACGTTATTCAGTGCAGCACTGCCCAGATCCCCACGTCCTTAAAAGAACGTGCATGCCTCGCTGAGGGCCTGTATGAGCTCCAGGAGCTCCCTGGTGAGAGACTGAATATGCAGATCATTCTTCTCAGCTCCGTGGAAACTTCAGCCTGGAGCCAATTTGAACCTGTTCTCATCTGTCACAGACTGTGCCTGTCAGAGGACACAGAGAAGAGGGCAGTTGGGAGAAAGAAATGTTTGCACCCGGGCTTGTGAAGTGCTCCAAAGTCCTCATCAATCCTGCTGATACTTGGTCTATCAAAATGCTCACACTTTTGGCTTGACAATTCTCCATCCAGGATTCTAGACTTGCATAACGACACAAATGTGCAAGATGTACACTAAGTGTTATTTAAAACAGAAAAAAAAATAGAGACAACCTAAATGTTGGTTGTCATGGGGATGGTTAAATAAATGATGATATGCTCGCATTATGCTATACCATGCAGCCATTAATGTTTATGCTACAATATTGAGGGGTTTTTTTCTTCAAAAAAGGAAACATACTGCGTATTCTGTGAGAGGAAAGGCTTGGCATATAAGCGGAACGGTTCATTGTGGTTTCCTCAAGGGAGTGAAAAAATGGGGATGAAGTTAAAACAGACAACTTTTGCCTTTTACTTTAAATACATCTTTATTGTCTGAATTTTTTACATAAGAATATATCATTTTATAAATTCAAATAAAATTTCAAACTAAGTGGTAAGAGTTTTAAAATCTCTAAGCTGTATAGATGATAGAGAAAGATCTAGATTGGTCCATAGTTATTTCTAAGATAAATTTACTGAACGTTGACACTATAGGACTTGGCTGACACGACAAGAAGAACATGAAGAAAATTATCCTTTTAGGATTAAAAGAAAAAAGCAACTAATTTCGAATTATCTAGGTAAAATGAATTAATATACCTTGATGGAAGTCCACACCAATTTCAAATTGGCTGGTACTTCACCTGCTCTCTCTTCTTTGCTAATTGGCAATTTGCTAAGGATGAACAAGACACAAGATGCCTTTTATCAGCAGGAAATTTCACCTACCCTTTTCAGGAACTGCCTCAAATAAGGTTTCAACCAATTTAGCACTGCCCTCAAAAAGCCAGAAGCTGGGAGATCTGAGGTTTTTGGACACACCAACAAATACAAAGGAAGAGAAATGGTCTCCAGTCACAGAACCCCGCCTTCGTTCAAGATCAAGTCTGAGCTGGCAAACTTAATGGTTGGAACCTCAGGCCAAAGCTTTTATCACAACAGAACTTTGTTCTTACCATGTCTAGCCCACTTCCTCGGAGAGTCTGTTTCCACAGACCAGGAAAACAGCACTTGGTTTTGGGGCTCTTCTTTCAGAAATGAAATCATACAGAATCAGAAGAAAACTTCAGATGACATATAGTGGTGTAAAGAGGGAAGCCCCTGCAAAACTCCCAGAAGATACAAAGAAGCCATTACTATTTGATATATATCCTTTTTCATATTTCCTGTGCAAAATATGGCCATGTAAATATACAATTTATGTCCATAAGAGACTTTTACAAAATAATTATGGTATTCACTAGCCTGCTTTCTTTCAAATAATGCTATATCCCAGATACTTTTTACCTTTATCAGTCTGTAAATATAATTTATATCATCATTTTTACTAGCCACATGGTATTTGTGTGTATAGATAAATTATCATTTATTTAACCCATTCTCCATGGATTTATTACTTTTAACAGCAAAGACCACAATTACTTTAGTACCAACATAATATATTTATGATTTTCCTACTTGTGATTTACTATACTGTAATAAACATCCTTGTACTTTTTTACTTTTTTTTTTTTTTTTTTTTTTTGAGATGGAGTCTCACGCTGTCCCCCAGGTGGGAGTGCCGTGGTGCAATCTCTCGGCTTACTGCAACTTCTGCCTCCTGGGTTCAAGCGATTCTCATGCCTCAGCCTCTCTAGTAGCTGGGATTACAGGCATGCACCACCATGCCCAGCTAATTTTTGTAGTTTTAGTAGAGAGGGGGTTTCACCATGTTGGCTAGGCTGGTCTCAAACTCCTGACCTCAAATGATCCAACACCTAGGCCCCCCAAAGTGCTGGGGTTACAGGCGTGGGCCACTGCGCCTGACTCAGTAATTACTTTCTGTTATATTCATGGGAGTAGAATTGCAAGGTATATTCTGCACTTTAGTGCACACCAAACTGCCTTCAAAAAAGATGTACCTGTTTACACTTCCATCATTTTGTCTGTTTTATATGTTTTTAGACACTTTATCCTGCAACTTTGACTACTCAACAGTGGGTTCCAATAGTAAAAATAGTAACGTATGTTTTGTGGTCATGTTAGCACTGATTAATTAGTAAATCTTCCACGTTTTCCCGTCAGTATCAACGTGGCCTTCAGTTTATTTTCCTAACCTCATTTATCCTATCCCAGGCCCTTTCTCTTCTTGTCTCACTTCCTTACATTTCTTCTGAACCTCCGTATACCTCTCTCATAAAATTTAATGATTAAACTTTTTAATTACAATCATAAAAGTATCTCTAATCAATTAATACATCTCAATCAAAGATAAAAATATAGAACTCTTATAAACTATTGACTAACCAATGAGAAGAACACTGTACTGAGAGAATGAAGAATGAGATGTGGCAATATAAAATGATTTCAATGATAAAGTTTTTAGCTTATGACTAAAAAGAAAAATGCTGGTTTGTGTTGCAAATAAAATGAGCTGGGAAATGTTTAGATGTTTTGAAATTTAGAAAGGGAATGAGTTAGGGCATGGTGGCTTCCGAAAGGAGAAATAAGAAAGTGAAATTTATGATGTTACTTCTATTTTATATTATGTGAAATATGATATACTCATCTCAGTGGGGTATACGTGGCTGATAAGAGCTTAAACTGTTATATTTGTGAAGTTATTTGGGCTTTTTCAAAGTACATTATCTAGGAAATGACTCATACAGAGGACAGCTGAACTCCTTCAATGGCCTAAAATCGCCTCATGCACAAAGCAGCAAGCTACATATAGCACAATTGTAGTCTGCTCACTATATACTCAAAAGTCCTATAATCCACAATCCAACACATTTATGGGGCCTGAGAAATGTGCCCCTAACTCTAAAAATCACACTCTTGGTAATTCCAAGGACAGTGGTGCCAGCAGCTTGGAGCCGTCGATGCTTCCAGGTCACTGGTCCGTGGTCCTTGATCATCCCACAGTTCTTGGCATGACTCAAGGATGTGTTGACGTAAGTCAGAACCAGTCATTCACCCTAAAAGCTAGGCTGTCTGGAACATTACTCATAAATTCCTTTCCCAAGATTCCCAACAAGACAGCCAGCAGAGGCGGGGAGAAGATACATCAGGGAGGGGTGAGGACACAGAGAATGAACATACATTGTGTGCTAACTCAGGTCCTCAGAGAAGCGGATGGCAAGGTGCGATTAACCATGCACCGTGCATGTGGGCAGAAACGGCTATGAAGGGGAAAGGAGGGGCAGCCGTGGACAGGGAAAGCACGCAGACAGCTAGCCGGTCTAAGGCCTGTGCAAGGAGTGGGGGCAGGAAGCAGGATGGGGAGAACGCGCTCAGACCAAAAGCACAGTTCTCAGACAGCCTCAGCAGGGCCACAGTGGAGTCTCTGAGAAGTTTGCCTCTTAGAGGATCCCCAGCTTCCCCACTTCAGGTAGAAATGGGCCTCCTCCAGAACCCTGCTACCTTGCCACTGACTGGGAGCTGCCCAAAGGAGCAGTGGGCCCAGAGGCGCAGACACCGGGGGCTGCCAGCCAACTGTGCTCCCCTGTAGGGTCTCTTGGAGGGAGATGTGATGGGTGCCTGTCACAGCTGCCACCCCATGTGTAAGTAAGGGGAAGAACTTTGACGTGATGGGAGCATCCCCATAGAGAGAGACAGAGGGAGAGAAGGTGAAAAGAAATATGTCTGCCCAATTGCAAAGTCTTGCAAGTCCCATTAGAGATTGGGCATTTCACCCACTATCAGAGGCTCTAAGAAAACAGGGTCTTATGTGCAAATTCATTTCAGAAACAGGTTTTATAAGATTTCCTGCCTGGAGATTCATACAGCAGAGTAGCATATTAAAGTCTCTGAAACATCTTGCAGTAAAGAAACCTATTGAACTTTTTCAAACTCAGTATATTCCAGACCCACCTAACCAGTTACTCACAGAATTCTGGCAGAAGATGCTTTAGCAACCTTGTGCTGTAGACCACACGATCCCTGCAAGGTTTCCGATTAGGGATGCAATTGAAGTTCTGCCCCTATGGTGGCAGCCTCCAGAAATAAATTGAGAGAAGAATATTATTCAAAGCCCCAGCAATCAATTAAAAGGGCCTGAACTGGGTGAGAAGCTGCAACAAAGTGCCACAGGCTGGGCAGCCTAAGCAACAGAAATGTACTTTCCTGCAGTTCTGGAGGCCAGAAGTACAAGGCCAAAGTGTCGGCAGGGTTGGTTCCTTCTGAGGGTTGTGACGGAAGGGCTGTGCCTGGCATCTCCCTCTGGATTGGAGATGGTTGCCTTCTTATTGTCTTCACACGGTCTTTTCTCTGTGTGCTCACATCCCTAGTGTCTCTCCCTGTAAGTCCTAATCTCCTCTTCTCATAAAAACACCAGTCAGAGTACCTTAGGGCCCACCCTAATGGCCCTGCTTTAACTTAACTACCTCTGTACGGACCTTATCTCGAGATACAGCCACATTCTAAGGTAAGGAGGGTGAGGCTGGCAGCATATAAGCTTGGTGGGGTGGAGGGCACAGTTCAGCCCACAGCAGTGCGGTGGAGATTGCTGCAGCCGAGAAACACCTGCCTCTGCTCCCTCTCCTGATCTGTGGATGACTACACTGCCCAGCACCCCTGCAATTAGGAGGGATGATGTGACTTGTTCTGACCACAAGGCTGTGAGCAGAAGCATCTTATGTCACATCCAGGCCCAGCACTGAAAAGCCCCTGCTCAACCCCTTGCCTGGAAAATCCTGAGCCATGTGCAGAGGAGGTGGCCAGATAAGACAAGGGGGCCTCTTCAGCCTGAGTCCCTGAGGGACAACGCACAGCAAAGACCCTGCAGACCTGCAGTGGGTGCATTGCAGAAGGGAGAAATGGACTTTTTCTCTACTGAGCCAGAGAAATTTGGAGATTAGCTTTATACTTCAGCATAACCTAGATGATTCTTCCTAATTGATGGGAATGGACAAAGAGTACACTGCCAAAACATGATCATGTCGTGAGCAACTCACTTATCTTGGAAGAAGGAAGGAGGGGGTGATATTTCTGAGTATGTTGATGAATGGATAGCAACATCATTACAGAGAATAAAGGAGATGAGACAGCTTTGGAAATAAATTGAACTTGGGCCATGTTATGCTAGAGATCCTCAGCCAGCAATGTCTAGTAAACAAGTCAAACCTCACGTCTACAATCCAAGAACAACGTCTAAGCTGGAAATAATAATATTGGCATCCATCGGCGTATAGTGACTGGTAGACGGGAGTGGACTGAACTACCTGGGAAGAGTTTGTGGAGTGAGAAAAAAAAAAGAGCAAATAGCCTCTTAGAAGTTAGGCAACTCCAACTTGGCAAGAGTAAGCCGAAGAAGAAAACGCAGGAAGCGAGGGTGGCAGTAGTCAGAAGTCATTGCAGTTTTCCTCTCACGTAACTGTCTCACCTCAGGACCATAAGAAGCTGGCAGAAATGATGCTTTCCATCCTTGTATTCCTGGTGCCAAGTCCAGATGACTGTACTTTGTGACCCTTCAGTGTATGCACCAGAAAGCCTGGGACCCTAGAAGGCCTGCAGGAGAGGGTGGGGAAGGATGGAGAGTCATGTGTGTCCTGCGCTGCAGACAGTCAGAAAGAGCACTAAGAAGAGGGCTCGGCCATGGCAGGTGTGGGAGTCAGTCAGGGCCAACCTTTAAGACACAAGCTTCAAAACATCATTCAAGAAAAAGGCCATGCTTGACACATGGGGAATGCAAAAGGAAAGGTCAGAAGTGCAGATTGTTTTTGTAGACTATTCTTTGAAGAAGCTTTGTTATATCAGAAAGGAGAGAAATCAAGTGGTAACTCAAGAAGACAGCAAATTTAAGAACTCATGTTTTTGGAAGGAAGACCCGAAAACATGGCTATTGATGACAGACAGGGGAACTATGAAGAAAGACTGAATGCATACCAGAACAGGAGAATAGTCTCTGCAACAAGCCTGAAGGAGGCATGAGAAGAATTGACCCAAAGAACAAGCTGAGCTGATAGACTTAAAATGAAAATAAAATGACAGACAGACAATTCAAGGAGTGCCATGTGGGACAGCAGATCTCTAGAGCTTCATCTTGCTTGGCTGAAACTGTATGCCCACTGATTAGCAACTTCCACGGCCCCTCTCCAGCCCCTGGCAACCACCATGCCAGTCTTCACTGTATGATCATTGACACTTTTATTTATATTATATTATTATATTATATTATATTATTATATTATATATTGTGCACTTAAAAATTTGTTAAGAGGGTGGATCTCATGTTAAGTGTTTTTACTAAAATAAAAATTTTTAAAAGAAAAGACCAAAAAGGCCGGTGCAGTAGCTCACACCTGTAATCCCAGCACTTTGGGAGACTGAGGTGGGTGGATCCCCTGAAGTCAGGAGCTCGAGACCAGCCTAACCAACGTGGTGAAAGCCCGTCTCTACTAACTATAAAAAATTAGCTGCGTGTGGTGGCACATGCCTGTAATTCCAGCTACTCAGGAGGCTGAGGCAGGAGAATCACTTGAACCCTGGAACCGGCGGCTACAGTGAGCTGAGATCGTGCCATTGCACTCCAGCCTGGGCAACAACAGCAAAACTCTGTCTCAAAGAAAAAAAAAAAAAAAAGAAAGGACCAAAATATTAAAGGGATCATCCTTTCTTTGAGAGAGGAAAGAAAGGAACAATGGAGAAACACATGTGCCTGAAGCTAGAAAGCACCAAAGAAGGGAGCTCATATCTGGTGATGTGTGTTTTTGCCAGGAAATGGGAGGAAGGGTCAAATAAAGGAAGGGGAGAGGTGGGATGTAACTTAAAGTGTGGTGATTAGGATTTAGAAGCATTTCTATGAGGAATAGAATCAGAGGCCAATTTAAAACACAAATTATATATATTTCAGAACAGCATTTAGAATCCTGCTGAGTTTTGTTTTTGTTTTGCTGCATGTTCTAAGGGATTTGGCGCAATCTTTTGAAACTAATTTAGACTTTTAGAAAAATACTTTCAGCTGTGAAATCACATTTAAATAAATGCACCATATGTATTCCCCACAAAGCCATGCTTTTGTGCAACAGACACACAAACCTGCAAGAGGATTGTTTAGGGCTGAACATTTGTGCCCTTCTGTGATATAAGGAAACATAGTTGATCTCTGCCCTTGGTTCCTGACACAGAACTTCTAAACCCCTTAAAATTGCCAGGGTAATACAGGTATCTTTATTCTAAGAGGTAACGCTTGGTGGTCTCGTGGATAGCTTCAGGATAGGGACTTCTCATGAGAGATAACAAACCATGGTGAGAAGCTTGAAACATTCAGCCCTACCCCCTTATCTTCAGAAAGGGGAGAAGGATTGGAGACTGAGTTAATAATTGATGACGCCTACCCAATGAAGCCTCCATAAGATCCCTAACCTATGGGGTTTGGAGAGCTCCCTGGTTGGTGAGTGCGTCCATGTGTCTGGAGGGTGGTGTGGCCCAAGTCCATGGGACAGAAGCTCCTATGCTTGGGATCACGCTAGACTTCACCTTAGGTGCCTCTTTATCTGGCTGCTCATCAGTAATCTTTAAAATGTCCTTTATAATAGACCAGTAATTGTAAGGAAGGTGTTTTCCTGAGTTCTGTGAGCTATTATTGCAAATTATTGAAACCTAGGAGGAAGTCATGGGAACCACCAATTTGTAGCCAAGTCAGAGAGAAGTGTAGGTACCCTGGGTACCCATTACTTGTGATTGGCATCTGAAGTGGGGCACAGGTTTGTGGGATTTACCTCTTAACCTTGGAATCTGCACTCTGAGTAGTTAGTGTCAGAAGTGAATTAAATTGTAAAACATTCACTAGTTTCTGCAGAGATGTGGAGAACTGCTTGGTGTAGAACTGCTTGCTCATTCACTATTCACAAAACCAAAGACATGGAATCAATCCAAATGCCCACCAATGGTAGCCTGGATAAAGAAAATGTAGTACATACACACCATGGAATACTATGCAGCCATTAAAAAAGAATGAGATCATGTCTTTTACAGGGACATGGATTAAGCTGTAAGCCATCATTCTCAGCAAACTAACACAGGAACAGAAAACCAAATACTGCATATTCTCACTCATAAGTGGGAGCTGAACAATGAGAACACATGGACATAAGGCGGGGAACAGCATACACCACAGCCTGTCAGAGTTGGATGGGTGAGGGAGAGCATCAGGGTAAATATCTAATGCATGCTGGGCTTAATACCTAGGTGATGAGTTGATGGGTGCAGCAAACCACCATGGCACACGTTTACCTATGTAATAAACCTACACGTTCTGCACATGTATCCTGGAACTTAAAATAAAATTTTAGTAAAAAAGAAAAAAGAAAAGCTGTTCTTTGGTTTCACAAGTGTTGTGGGTAATCATTTTCCTTTACCACTCCACCCAAATTCATATGTCAAAATCTTAACTCCTAACTGATGGTGGTTGGAGGTGGGGTCTTTAGAGAGTGATTCATGAGGGTGGAGTCCTCATGAATGGGATTAGGGACATTATAAGAAAACACAGGAGTACTTGTTCCCTCACTCACTCTTTCTCTCTTTCCATCTGTCTGCTCTCTCTCTCTTTCTCCTCACCTCTTTCTGTCTCTACTCTCTGCCATGTAAGGATACTATAACAAAATGGCTGCCTCACCAGACACTAGATATGTCAGCACCCTAATCTTGAACTTCCCAGCCTCCAGAACTATGAGAAGTACATTTGTGTTGTTTAAGCTACCCCATCTATGGGATTCTGTTATAACAGCCCAACCTAGACAACATAAGGATCAATCAAAGGAGTTAGGAGCCATCTCATCCCTGAAATTCTTCTAAAGCTCTGCCAGTTTTATTGGTGATTATTTCTAAGACGGCCTGCAACCATATGATTTGATTGAGCATGTAGATGGGGATTCAGTATCCTTATGAGCCATCTTGTGCCCATATGGCTGGCCTATTGTACTGTACAACCTTTTCAGGGGGCCACTTCTTATCTTTTTAATGTTTTATAGCTATGCTTTTTTTTTTTTCTCGGAAGGCATAGACAGGGAAACTTAGGAGCTCACCTGTTTGTAAAAGCCTTTTCCTAGTGGGCAACACAGTATTTCTTAATAATAGAAGTTTTTAAGAGCCAGATGCTTGAATTTGTGGGCGTCTGTTTGGGGAAAGAGTCAGTTAAAGTTATCTTGAGGCATTAACTTTTTTGCTTCTCAAGGCCATTGGTCTCTTATGTTAGCCTTTCTACAAACATAACATGAGGAAACGCCTAAGCTGCTGGCAATGTTTTCAGCTAGCTGAATAATAGGTTTGTTCTGTTTGGTTGGTTTTTTTGGTTTTGTTTTGTTTTGTTTTGTTTTGTTTTGTTTTGCTAAAGGAGGAGGCTCGGGTAACTTCTAGTGTATATGCTCAAAGAATGACTTAAAGACTCAGAATTGCTGCTGGGCCAGACAGGTTTGGGTTCCTTGACCAAGTAGTATGTGTACAGTGGGGACACCTTTCTATAGGTGTTTCTTTTAGCATGGTTAAGGGGGGTAACAACAACAAAGCAATGTACAGCATATTTATATCCAGCAAGGACAAAAGAGGTCCTTACCTGAGAAAAAGGTTGAGCACAGTGACAGAACAATAGGAAAACAGTTAGTATACAGGAAAACCACTAGTCCTAAGATTTCTAACTACACTATTTGCTTGATGAGTCCTCAAGCTTCGGCAGTGCTTAGACTAGTTAGCTTCCGGTGTATGACTAGAGCAGGGCTTGTTGTTTCTTCAAGCTTCAGCCGTATGTAGACTGGTCAGCCTCTGGAGTGACCAGAGCAGGGCTGTCATCCTCAGCAGCAGCTTGGTCTCATCTCAGGATTAGCCGAGTGGGATAATCTGGGTCTTGCTGGCTGGTTCACCTGTCCTGAGCTGCCGGTGTTAGCCAATGGTGGTGGATCCAAGACATAACACCTGCAACTTTAACAGCAGTGGGAGTGGATAAGATTACAGTATAGGGCCCACCCTATATGGGACCTAGAGAAATTAGATTTGACTTTTTAACTTAAACAGATTTACCAGATTTAAAGAGGTGTCAGGCTTATAGGCATTTTCATGTATTTAACTATGAACACTTTGTATGGCTATTTCTAAAGCCTGCATTTGCTTTCTTGAGGTTAATTCCTTTAGTTCCTGGAGGTCACCTTTAGTTTGACCAATGATTTGGGAGTGGCTGGCTGGAAAAATCTTATAGGGCAAATACCCAGTTTGTTTGGTGGGGGTGCACCTGACTCGGAAGAGGACCATAGGTAAAAACCTGATTCTATTTCAAATGAATTTCCTGGCAATATTTCTTCAGTAGCTGTTTGAGTGTCCAGTTCACGTGTTCTACTTTTTCCCGAACTTTTCAGCTGATAGGCTGTATGTAACTTTTATTTTATTTTTAACAGTCTTGTTAAATCTTGCACAATTTCAGCTACAAATGCCGGCCTATTGTCTGACTTTAAAGTTAGAGGCAGTCTAAACCTGGGGATAATGCTTTTTAACAGTACTTTAGTCACTTCTCATACTTTTTCTGTCCTGATAGGGAAAGCTTCAACTTATTCTGAAAAGCAGCAAACAAGCACTAGCATATACCGATAGCCGCCAGCACGGGGCAATTCTGTAAAGTTTATAAGCAGGTTTTCACGGCATGACTCCTTCTCCTGTTCAGTTTCCTAGAGGAGGGTTTTTTTTTTCTTTTTTTCTTTCTTTGTAATTTTATCTAGTGGCTTAGCTATCAGTGAGAAATTGGAATCCAGATATGGCAGAATTTTGCTGCCTTTGACTGCTAATGTGACCATGGGCTCCTGGGAGCCTAATGAGAAGGTGCCCAGTCTGTCCTAGTCCTTACATCCTTTAGCTCCTGCCAGCCTGATCAGATCAGTATTTGGTTCCTCCAAAGTGGGGCAGCGCTTGGCCATTTCCCTCACTGTCTTCTGAACATTTATCCTTCCAGTGTCCTTTTTTGCATCTCACAC
Organism: Symphalangus syndactylus; assembly: GCF_028878055.3. Classification (NCBI taxonomy): domain Eukaryota; kingdom Metazoa; phylum Chordata; class Mammalia; order Primates; family Hylobatidae; genus Symphalangus; species Symphalangus syndactylus. The sequence continues at coordinate 64,030,727 of NC_072429.2, read as the reverse complement.
ATTAATTTCTTTCTAGCCTTGTCTGGCTCTTGAATGCCTGCCTAACTTGATTTCTTCCACATCTACATCTGCATCTACGTCCTCTCACATTGCTAATCTCTCTTTCTATAAGAGCCATTGCCAACAGATTGGCCTTTTTCTTAAGCCTTTAATTTACTTTCCTTTTTCATTCCTGTGTTCTCCTGCTCCTTCGGCTAGCCGCCGGGGCCGTGCAAACGCACGGGCCTTGCGCCTGCGCACTGCTGTCTGTCTCTCGTTTCTGATTTTCTTTTCACCATTTTTTTTTCTTTTCTTACACTTTTATTTTTTCCTTTCTTTTTCCTTTGTTCTTCTCCTAATACCGGTCTCCAGCCCCCTTTTATTCAGACACAGCCGGGCTGGGGAGAGGGATTTAACCCTTGGCGTGCCTAGCTGCTGCACTTGCTGCTTTTGCCTTTTCCTGTTTTGTTCCCTGGTCACAGTTAAGATAGACCTTGGTAGCTACTTTTATAGACTGGGTGGTATTCATGCCTGCAGCTTCTGCTTGATGTCACCCTGGCTTGCCTTACCAATGAAATATTTACCATATGCTGATTTTCAGCAGTCTCAGGGTTAAATGGGGTGTAAAGCCAGAATGCTTCACAGAGTTTTTCATAAAACTGACTTAGCCTTTCTTCAGCTCCCTGAAACACTTCTGAAATCTTCCTTATATTAATTGCTTTCCTTCTACTAACTCTTAGCCCCTGCAGAAGTGTCTTTTGGTACCTCTGCAAACGTTGAAGCTGAGTTGCATCCTCCGGGTCCTTTTTGTCCTTTCCCCCAGAGTTCAACAGGCCCTTTTTCTTTATATAATGCTCCATGCACTTGGAGGGTTAAAAAGGCAAACCGAGAGTCAGTGTAAATGTTTACAGTCTTACCTTCACTGAGTTCTAAGGCCCAAATTAAAACAATGAGCTCAGCTTTCTGGGCTGAAGTGCCTTGGGACAACGATCTGGCTTCAACCACAGTGTCCAGGGTTCCACCGCATATCCTGCACATCTCTCTCCTTGTGGGTTGATGAAGCTGCTCCTGTCCACATATAGCTTCCAGTCTACCGATGCCCAAGGCTGGTCCTGGAGATCAGGTCTGCTGGAGTAAACTGAGTCCAACACTTCTACACAGTTATGCACGACAGGGCTCTCTGATACCGGGAGCAAGGTGGCGGGGTTCAGAGTGTTTCCAGTTTAGTAGATCAGTGGTTGAAAAGGGCTGATAGATAAAAGTCTGTTGCCCTCCCCCCCGACCGGATGTGGCCCTGGTCATCATAATAGACAGGTCCTCGCATCTCCGTGAGAGGCATTTGCAGAGCTCCAGCACGACCAGATCTGAGACTGCCCACTTGACTATCCTGACTTCCTTCCTGGCCTCTCCAGGCTCTGATCCTCGTGAGACCTGGGGCGTGTTAGCTCCTGAATCTGGTTTCTGAGGTGGCTGTTGGCCTCGGTAAAGGGGGGGTAGGCTGCGACATAGGGAGAAAGAATTTCTGTTGCCTTTGGCAGCTCCTGTAAAACTGGCTTCTCTTGCTGTCTCTGGGACTCCCCTTTTAACTCTGTGTCTGCTGGCAAAGCTGCTCTTACTTTCACTTTTGGCTTTTTTGCAATAAGCCATTAAACAGGGCTGGATCTATGCCGGTTTTGTCTATATTATATTTCCCATGAGTCAATATAAAGGAATTTGATGTGGGTACACTGGCTGTCCTCCAACCCTTGTCACCACCTTAAATACATGGCCAATTGTTCCTTGTCTAAAGTTCCTTCAGTTAGCCATCTAACACCAAAAGAAGGCAATTTTAATTCACAGAGAGTTCTCAACCTCTGGGGGGTTAACTTAACTCTATAAACCCCTGCAAAACCATTCTTAAGGTTCTGTAACATGCACTCCAATAGGGTAAGTTTTGATGTTTTGATGACTTTTCTTCTATTCCTCCTTTTATGACGCAGCACATTCACTCTTGCACACTCGCTCTTTCTCTCATTTTGGCCAACTACACCATCTCCTATTATGGGACTTTTCAGATGCTGCTTGACTTTGGAGAGGTCCTTATTCCCACTACAACTCTGAGCTGTAGGGCAGCTCCTATTAGCGATATGTAGATTGCCACTAGTCTTAGTTGGCCCCACACTTTCACGGAGCACACAGTTCACACTAAGAAATCTGTGACTCCCCACTTCACAGCTGATGAGCCTAATTAGGCCCCTCCATTCACATACTTTCAGTTCCTATGTTCATAATTGGGGTGGCGAGCCACTCTTGCCACAAGAAGGGAAAAAGGGTAAAGGGTAAAAGGTCACTCACTCGTCAAGAAATTCACACCAAATCAGAATCAAAACCAAAACCAAAGTGCTGATAAATGCACACCTGTTCATCAAGCAATTCAAGACAAGTCAAAATCAAAACCAAAACCAAAGTGCCAATAAAGGCACACTGTGGGTGATCAGGCCACGCTTCCAATCAAATGGAGTGGGCAAGTTCCTAAAACCAGTCTTACTGTATTCCAGATGTCCAGCTCCAAGCGTCAGTTCCTTCCCAGTGTTCAGCCACTGTGTTGATCCTCCACAGGGGCCTGCGGTGCACTGCTCTGATGAGACATTCCACCAGGGCAAATGCCTACCTGGGAGTGTTCTCGGGATCTGCGTCACTCAAGCCAGCTAGGGTCCCCCAGAGGGATGCTCCACAGGGCAGGCAAAAGCTGCCTAAGGGGCTGCCTCACCTTGCTTCCTGGTCAGGGAACCAAGAAATGTAGGAGGACAAGCTGCAGACAAAACGCCTCAGCCGGGAGCTTCAGCAGACTTGCATCTTAAGAGCCGAGCTCCCCGAAAAAATTCTTGGCCTTTTTAAGGGCTTACAACTTTAAGGGGTCTATGTGAAAGGGTCATAAGCATGGTGAACGTGACTGGGGGCTACACACATCAGCTAACAGAACAGAAAGTTTTACAATGCTTCCTCGTACAATGTCTGGAATTTACAGATAACACAAGTAGTTGAGGTCAGGGGTTGATATTATTATTATTATTTTTTAACCATCAGGGCAGGGTGGTGGCCCAAGGTCATCAGGCTATTTATCTTACTTTATTTCTTTTTAACTTTTTGCTTTCTCCTTTTCCTCCTGTCTTATAAACTAGGCAAGGCAGGGAGCAGCAGGAGAAGTGGTGGTCTCCTTCCTCACTATGACTCAAAAAAAAAAAACAAGAGTCCCTTCAAAATATTACTGCTCATTGACAATGCACTTGGTCACTCAAGAGTCCTGACAGAGAGGCACAAGGATATTTTCAGACCTGCAAACACAACATCCCTTCTGAAGCCCATGGTTCAAGGACTAATTCCAACTTTCAAGTCTTGTTATTTAAGAAATACATTCCCTAACACTATAACTGCCATAGATAGTGATTCCTCTGATGGACTAGAAAAGGAAATTGAAAACATTCTGGAAAGTATTCACTCTTCTAGATGCCATTCTAGAACATTCATGATTCATGACATCAAAATATCAACATTAACTGTGGTTTGGAAAAAGTTTATTTTAACCTTCATGGGTGATTTTGACAGGTTCAAGGTTTCAGTGGAGGAAGCAACAGCAGATGTGATAGAAATAGCAAGAGAACTAGAAGTGGAGCCTGAAGGTGGGACTGAATTTCTACAATCTCATGATAAAACTTGAACAGATGAGGAATTGCTTCTTATGAAGGAGGAGCAAAGAAAGTGGTTTCTTAAGATAGAATCTACTCTTGGTGAAGGTGCTATGAACATTGTTGTAACAACAATAAAGGACTTAGAATACTGCATAAACTTAGTGGATAAAGCAGCAGCAGAGTTTGAGAGGGTTGGCTTCAATTTTGAAAGAAGTTCTATTGTGGGTAAAATGCTATAAAACAGTATTGCATGCTACAGAGAAGTCTTTCATAAAAGGAAGAGTCAATTGCTCTGGCAAACTCCATTGTTGTCTTAAGAAACTGCCACAGCCACCATAACCTTCAGCAACCGCCGCCCTGATCATTCAGCAGCCGTCAACATCAAAGCAAGACCCTTCACCAGCAAACAGATGACGGTTTGCTGAAGGCTCAGGTCACTGTTAGCATTTTTAGCAATAAAATATTTTAAATTAAGATATGTACATTATTTTTTACACATAACACAACTGCACACTCAATAGATTACAGTGCAGTATAAGCATAACTTTTACATGAACTAGGGAAAAAATGTATGTGACTCGTTTTATTGCAATATTTGCTTTACTGCAGTGGTCTGGAATGGAACCCACAATATTTCTGGGGTATACGTGTCACAGTCTGTGCTTATATAGCACTTCATAGTTGTAATTTATTTCATTATTACAATGGCCTTATGATGTTAGCATATTATTGTCCCACTTTCACAGATAAATGAATTGATGCACAGAAAGGCTAAATATATCATCCCCGAAAGTCACACAGCTATTAAGAAACAGAGCTGATTTGGAACCCAGGATATCTGGCTCCAGAAACTGCTCTGAACACTGGGCAAGGTGTCATTTATTGAGCAACAGCTGGTCTACCTCACCATGCCTTGCTTAGTTTATCATTTGCCTTCAGAGTACTTCACAGTCTCCTGCAGGCACCTGCCCACCTCTCTAGGGGGCTGTTGGTGCCTGGGCCGACTGGCCCACATGAAGGCTTTAGGATCACACCACTGGTGATTGGTTAAGGGGCCCACGTGATGTGGTCATTAAAATAAAACTTGGCTTCTGGTGCTGGCCTCATAATATACTCTAGCTCCTAGCAAGACAAGTTTTTCCAGGCCAGGTCCCCCCTTACATTTTACCCCAAGAATCTAGAGAGCTGTCCCCATTCTCAGACCTTCCACTAACGACCGGCTTCCCAAGCCCCTTTCAGGGGGTGAGGGGAATTAAAGGAGATGTGTTCATGAAAGTAGTTAAAAATCTGTAAATCACAAAGAGACTATATGTTATTATAAAAGTTTTATGTTTTTATAAGCCTCCAGAATAGTAGAAAGCATGTATTCTTACAAATATTTGTTAAATAATGAATCAATACATATATTCACCATGAGCTGAAAATCTTCAAAATTTTTAAAAAATCTAAACCATAATCAAGGTCTTGTGATAGCAGCAACAGAGCTCTAATGTGATTTGGGTGACTTTGAACTACCTATCTTTACTAACATTTACCAAACTCAGACTCACATCTTAAGAAATCAGAAAATACACTCTATCTTTGCTATTCACTGATTCAAGGTTTGTGAATTCATCTGCTTACTAAAATGTATTTGTCACTCCAAAGTCAATATTCACAGTGTTTGTACAGTCCTTGCAGACATGGACAGAGAGACAAAAAAATTTGAGAAACCCCACGCACGCTCCCAGCTGAAGTCAAACCCTCTGCTTTCTTGTTTCAGCTCTCACACTGCAAACAAGTATCCTCCCCACATTCTATTTGGTGCCATGTTTTTTGCATATTCGGAGGCATTTTGTTGGTGATTCTGCTGTTTAAAATAACACCCTAACTATAGTGCTGTCTATGGTTCCTAAGTGCACGAAGGCTGTGATGTTATTTAAGGGGGAAAATACATGCATTAGATAAGCTTCCTTCAGACATGAGTTACAGTGCTGTTGTCCATGAGTTCAATGTTAATGAATCAATCATATGTATTAAGCAAGTTGTCTTTAAATAGAAACACACAAAAAGCAAGTTCATGTACTGATCAGTGGACAAAAATGTTTTGACTAGAGGCTTGCAGTGACCTAACCCTGTATTTTTCCTGGGAGCAATGCTTCTGTATTTACTAATTCAGAGTTCAGAGCGACATTATAAAATACAACTGCCACTAATAAGAAGCAACTGTATATTTCGAAGAGAATAATCACATAACAGAAAACATTGATTTTTTAAACTCCCAGTAGCTAGCAAGAAGCCTTTTCTGGACAAAATCTATAGTTCAAGCATTCAAATCTGCATGTCATAATTTATCCCAGGATTTAGTTCATCCGCCCCAAACCACCCAGAAAATAACCTGCTCTATAGTGTTCTGTGGCTGATGCCCAATTCATGAGAGTCCCTGTTATACAGTTACTCAGAGCTCTGAGTACTAATAGCATAAAGAGCTGCAATTATCCAGGCATGGTGTCTCATGCCTGTGGTCCAGCTACTCAGGAGAGACGCCGGAGGATCACTTAGGTCCAGGAGTTCAAGGTTGCAGTGAGCGATGATCTGATGGTGCCACTGCACTCCAGCCTGGGTGACAAAGCATGACCCCATCTCTTAAAAACTAAAATAAAATAGCTATAAACAGTATTTTATAATTTATCATAATCTCAAAGGTAGTGGAATAAAAAGTTAACATTTAATTCACAGCCCAAGTAAACGGCAATATTTGATGAGGTGTTTTCTTCTTGGGACTTGGATCTGGTTTTCAGATGCCTATTTCTCCTCTTCTCTTTCTAGTCAACACCCCATACACCTGGAATCCTCTGAGTCCGTCCAACATTCAATGCACCTATAAAGGCTTAGCCCAAGCCCTCCTTTCATCTTTCCTCACTCCATCTTTTCCTTCCTTCTCTAATGAATGATTATTGAGCAGCTAATGGATGCCAAGCCCTGCTCTAAGCACTAAGGATACAGAAAGTGAGGCCCGTGAGCTTACGGGCTTCATTCCATGACAGGCAGACAGTAAAAAGCAAGGGCCATAAAAGAAATGAACAAGAGCTGCAGGTGGGGAGGGGAGGAGAGGACACAGCAGATGACAGGTCAGTCTGTGTGATGAGGTGATGGAAGAGGTCAGCTTTCGGGGTTGGATGAGGCCAGAGGCAGGAGAAGGACACTCCAGGAAACATCAAGTGTGAAACCTCAAGGTGGGCAGGAGCTCACAGTGCCCACGGCATGGTAAGGAAGCCAGGGCGGTGGAGCACATCCGTGAGGGCGAGACCAGACATGCAGTACCACAAAGGAAACAAGCTTCCCGCCACAGCTCCAACCACACGTCCAATCCCATCCTGACCGTGACTGCACGGCCCAGAAATGGTTATGCTGCCCCAGAGTACCAGGGTGAAATGTCAATTCTGATGGGTGTTTATTTTGGTCACAGCCTCATTATCATGGAAACCTGTGGACACTGTGTTCTTACTTTGAACCTGGCAGCGGGGGTGTATGAGGCCCGCTCCGGGGTAAGTGCTGCTGCGTCTGCCTGGATGCCTGAAGATTGCCCTTGTTTTCAGCGAGGTTAATGACTTTGTGAGGATTGAGTTCAGGGTCAGCAATTCTTTATCTGCTTTCCCTTGAGCACAGCGTGATCTTTAACCCATGCACCTGGCTCTTCATTAAGGAGATTTTTGTTTTATTTTATACTCACATGATTATTTTTCTGTCCCATTTGGTGAACTGTGTCCTCCCAGCACTCTATCATTTAGCTGGATTATTTTGTCTTCTCTATCAATTACTTTTTGCTCTCAATGAATTCATCTTTTTCAGTTTTCTCTGGACTCCTGTTGATTAGTTCAAGCCAGTTATTTATCATTTTGTGTTCAGCTGTGCCTATTTTCCTCTTAGCTCTTCTCAGTATAGGTAATAGTTCTGGGATGATGTTTGGGTTCTTAACTTGTTCCTTTAGTTCTGTTATATTCAACCCAGTTTTATCAGCTTTTTTTTTTCGAGACAGAGTCTCACTCTGTCGCCCAGGCTTGGGTGCAGTGGCATGATCTCCGCTCACTGCTGCAACCTCCACCTCTCAGGTCCAAGCAATTCTCCTGCCTCAGCCTCCCGAGTAGCTGGGACTACATGTTCATGCCACCACGCCCGGCTAATTTTTGTATTTTTAGTAGAGACGGGGTTTCACCATGTTTTGCCAGGATGGTCTTGATCTCTTGACCTCATGATCTGCCCGCCTCAGCCTTTCAAAGGGCTGGGATTACAGGCATGAGCCACAGCGCCCAGCCCTTATCAGCTTTTCTTTAAGGCCTTACCTTATTGAATGTAATCTTTCCAGGGTTTTCTATAGTGTAAATTACTAGAGTGGAATTTCCCCTGTTTTTGGATTTTCCAGATGAGAGGCTGACCCCTCACTGTCCTGGTGCATTTTTCTTCACGTTCAGAACTTGTCTCTTGATGCTCCTCCTGGGCAGAGTGCTCATGACCGGACTCTACTTGCTGATATACAGTGTAGGAGGCATTTCTTTGTTCTCCCCCTCAGCACTATAGTTTGAAGCCTAGGAAGATCTAGCTGTATACACTTTCCTCTAACCTGAAGGCACAGGAGAGCAGATGGGGAAGCCCAGCAGAGGCCCAGCGCAGGCTCTGGGAGGACACCTGGGCTTCACTCTCTCTTCAGAGGACAACAGCAGACGGTGGATCATTCCCCTAACTCAGGGAAGGGCCTGAGAATGTGCTTCTCCCATTTCTCCAGTATTTCTGCTGCCCAACAAACGGAAGAGAGGAAAAACAAAAATGCCCATGTAGTTCACTTTTATCCTGAGTCTGGGATGGGAGCAGCTGACCCTTACATAGGGGTACTACATGCGCATGCTGTCTTAATTACTTTAAATATATTAACCAATTTTAACCCTTACAGCTTCACTTTGAGGTGGGAGCTGTTTTCATCCCCATTTTACAGATGAGGAAGCTGAGTCACTGAGAAGTTAAGTTAGAAGTTAGGTTATGCCCAAAATCACATAACTAGAGGTAGAAGCTGTCTGACTTCAAAATCTGTGCTCTCAGATACTGTCCCAGACTGGGTCCCAGGTTTCATGTTTCTCTTTCACTGGCCACCATCAGTGCATGAAGCCTCATCCCCCACATCAGCCAGCCTGCTCCTGGATCTTAGTCAAGATACTCCTAGGAAGCAGCTCCCCAGGACGGAGGTAGTAGCAATGCCCTCTACTCCTTCAATTTTCAGACTAACTTCACTAATTCTTCCTCCACCTGCCACTAAACTTTCTCATCATCTGCATTCCCTATACTCAGTGGTTTCACGTGCTCCCTACTTAAAGTAGAAACTAGAAACAATAGAATAATCTTTGATTCAGATTTCTACTGTACCTTCCTGAATTAATCACCAAGTGCCAAATATTTTACTTTCTAAAATTTTCTCAGATCTATCCCTTTCTCTCCATGCTTGGTACAACTATGTTAGTAGAAACCTTCATGAGTTACCATTTGATTATTGCAACAGTTTTTCTGCCTCTTATCTTGCGTCTTGCAAATCTGTCTTTCACGCAACAGCTGGTGTAATCTATTTAAAGAAAATCTGGAGTCCCTTGATGAAAAGTCTTCAATGGTCTCCTGCAGCCTGCACCTTCCCTGGTATGGTGTGTGCAAGGCCAACCTCGACTCATCCTCTGCATCTCTCTGGCCTGATCTCCTTACTCAAGTGCTCGGCTTTGGGATCTCTGGAATAACTACAGTTGTTGTGGGGTTTTTTGTTTCTGTTTTTAATTAGACAAGGTCTCACTCTTTCACCCAGGCTGGAGAGCGGTGGTGCTGTCACGGCTCACTACAGCCTGGAACTGCTGGACTTAAGTGACCTTCCCTCGGAAGGACCTTCTTCCTTCCCCTGTTCATCACTTTCTGAAGTCAGTAGTGTTAGATTTTGTTCATTGTTTGACTTGTGGTGGTAAATTTGGGGGCAGGAAGGAAGAGAGTTTAGGGAGTCTGAGCCTTTGGGGTTTATTTTACAATTTTTGACCATTTTACCAGGTACTAAGTGACAGAGATTCTATGATCCATTTTCATTCTGCCGTGTTTGCCCAGATGTTTCTGAGAGAAGTCTTTATCTTTTTTGAGGGCATAATAGGGATAAGTGGGATAAAACAGAAGCACAAAGGCAGTGCTCCTACTCCCTCAGTTCTAATTAGGAAAGGCTTCTTTCAGAACGTTGACTCTTGAGTTGAGACTCGAAGGATAAATGGGAATCAGATAGGTGAAACCATTGTAGAAATGTATTTGAGAATGATGTACAAGGCAGAGAATCTAGAAACGTAGTTGTATAAACAGAACTAGGCCAGGCATGGTGGCTCACACTTGTCATCTCAGCACTTTGGGAGGCTGAAACAAGAGGATTGCTTGAGGCCAGGAGTTCAAGACCAGCCTGGGCAACACAGTGAGACCCCCTACTCTCCAAAAACTTCCAAAATGCACTGTGTGTGGTGGTACATGCCTGTGGTCCCAGCTACTCAGGAGGCCGAGGTGGGAAGATCACTTGAGTCCAGCAGTTTGAGGCTGCACTGAGCCGTGATGGTACCACTACACTCCAGCCTGGGTGAAAAAGCAAGACTTTGTCTAATTAAAAGCAAAAACTGGACTTTTAAGCTGGAACCACCATCTTCCAGTAATTCACCAAAATGATGAACACAAAGCGAAAGAGGAGAGACACCTAACAGGTGTTCTCTAGGCCTTTTAGAAGACATGGAGTTGGCTGGGCACAGTGGCTCATGCCTATAATCCCAGCACTTTGGGAGGCCAAGGCAGGTGGATTGCCTGAGCTCAGGAGTTCACGACCAGCCTGGGCAACACGGTGAAACCCCGTCTGTACTAAAATACAAAAAATTAGCCAGGCATGGCAGCGTGCGCCTGTAGTCCCAGGTACTCAGGAGGCTGAGGCAAAAGAATTGCTTGAACCCGGGTGGTGTAGGTTGCAGTGAGCCGAGATCATGCCACTGCACTCCAGCCTGGGCGACAGAGTGAGACTCCATCTCAAAAAAACAAACAACAGCAACAAAAAAAAAAAAACGTGGAGTTGTTCCTTTGGCCATGTTTACGCAAATCTGTAAGAGAGGTGGTATTGTAGATATCAAGGTAAGGGATACTGTTCAAAAAGAATGCCCCACAAGTGTTACAATGGCAAAACGAAGAGTCTGCAGTGTTGCCCAGCATGCTGTTGGCATTGTTGTAACAAACAAGTTAAGGGCAAGATTCTTGCCAAGAGAATTAATGTGCGTATTGAGCACATTAAGCACTCTAAGAGCCGAGATAGCTTCCTGAAACACCTGAAGGAACATGATCTGAAAAAGAAAGAAGCCAAAGAGAAAGGTACCTGGGTTCAACTGAAGTGCCAGCCTGCTCCACCCAGAGACAGGCACTGTGTGAGAACGAGTGGGAAGGAACCTGAGCTGAGGAAGCTATTCCCTACGGATTCATGGCATATTAAGTGTTTAAGTGAAACAAAAGACCTCTGGACTGTAAAAATGTTTCTCTTCATTGAGTAGAAGTGTGGTGTCTCCTCCTTCAAAGAAATATTTAAAGAAAATTTGAATTTTGTCCTAATTCATTCTGTAATTTACTATTCAAATTTAATGTATTTCTTGCTGAAAGATGTGAGGTGGCTTATTGTGCAACAAATTACTCAATTGGTTAGAAAACAGCCAGATATTGATTATGAAATATTTGTACTGATTTGAAGATAGTCCCTCTAAATCATCATGGAAGCACTAAAATAATGTATAGAAAGAAAAAAAAAAACATAGTTCAGAGATCCTAAAGCCTAGCTCTTGAGTAAGAAGATGAGGCTAGAGAAATACAGAGGACAGGTCGAGGTCGGCTTTGTACACAACATAGTAGGGAAGTTGCTGGTTCTCAGAAGCCATTGAAGACTTTTGATCAAGGGACTTCAGATTTTGTCTAAATATATCACACCAGCTGTTATGTGAAAGGAGATTTTGCAAGGCACAAGATAAGATGCAGAAAAACTAGTTGATAAACTATTGCAATAATCTGATGGGTAGACTCATGAAGGTTTCTATCAAGATAGTTGTGCCAAGTATGGCGAGAACGAAATAGATCCAGGAAAATTTTAGAAAGCAAAATATTTGACATTTGGTGATTAATTCAGGTACAGTAGAAATCTGAATCAAAGACGACTCTATTATTTCTAGTTTCTAATTTAAGTGGGTAGCAAGTGAAACCACTGAGTAAGGGGAATGCAGATGATGGGAAAATGTAGTGGTAGGTGAAGGAAGAATTCGTGAATTTAGTTTGAAAAATGTACAGTTTGTGTTGCCTATTGCATATGAAATATCTAAGAAGAAATATCAGCCTCTATCTAGAAGTGATTTCTTTCTCCAATAACATTTTTACATGCATACTCTTCTGGTATTTACCAAAAACTTTCTTATATACACAATGTACATTTGGGTCTAGTTTTTCTCGCTGGATTACAAACTTGATTATAGGAGGCATATTGTGTAATTTATTTTTATAAGCTCCAGAGTGCCTGTATAGCACAAAGCCTTACATGTAATTGGTGCTTAATTTATGTAATGAGTTAAAAGATGGCTAGAAGGATAAATGCACGGGTGGATGCATGGATGGATGGTTGGATGGATGGATGGTGGCTCATGAATGGATGCATGGATGGATGGGTTGATGCATGGATGGATGGATGGATGGATGGATGGATGGATGGATGATGGATCATGGATGGATAGATGAATGCACGGACAAATGGAGTAATGACTTCAAGCAGACTCTAGAGATATAAGGTGACAGAAAAAAATATGAAAAATGGAACCCAAGTAATAGAATTCTAAACCGATATTTGCTACCAGAAAATATGAGTTTTGTTTTATGTTTGTTTAAATTTATAAGCTGGATGTCTTTCAGAGAATTAAATTTATCAAAGAATCAGAAAAAAAGAGTAGTCTTAAACTATAAAGTAAGATAGATTTATGTAGCTGCTAGGAAGCATTTAGACTTATGAAACACATTAAGGGTGAGGCAACATGATTAGCAGTGTTAATAGTACTGAAGGTGATTTCTATGGTAACTCATTATATCAATTATGTGCACATTATTATTTCAAAAGATAATTTTTCAAACTACAATCTCATAGCCTGTAAAAATTAAAATATCCATTAAACAGCTCAATTACCTCTGCTATTTAATGGGTAGCTAGGTTTGCATTAAGGATTCATGTTCAGTTCATTCTTGTTGATGATTTCCCTCTTGTACTTCTTCGCCCTCCTGCAGCTTCAGATTACACTTGTGACAAGCTCCCTTTCTAGCATGAATGTATATTTCATAATTATTATTATTACAGAAATTATGTTTGACCTGATTGGTCTGTAGGAAATGAACTGCTCACCTTTTAGAATCAATAGCCATTTAATACATCAGCAAAGTAATTAGCTAAAGAGCAGCCCAATACCCTGAGGCTAATCATCCACCTCTAAAAGGTAGATAATTTATTCCCTCTCTACTAGTGAAGTGAGCCCTAGTATTATTTACAGAGAGAAATCCTTAGATTTCCGAGCAATTAAATTCAACTGTTGCCCTTTAGAGTCAAAGTTAGTATTTCAAGTGAAAGCACATCCCACCCTCCTTCCCAACACAACCACCTTTAGAACAACTTGGGCTTGAATTTTCCATGCTCTTTGACCTTGAACAAGTTTCCTAATATCTCTAAGCCCATATTCGTATCCATAAAATAATCTTATAAGGTTATTGTGTGTGTTCATGAGACAATACGTGCGAAGACCAGTGTATAGAAATGATCCATCAGTATCACCTTGACTAATGATGGATTGTGAGATTAAATCTACATAGACAGACTTTCCCTAATGGGAGCAGTGCCATTCCACTACCGAATTTAGCTGATGCAATTTCCTGGTTTCCAATTTCCACCTGCAACACAAACATAAAGTCTTCTAGCCCAGTTTGGTTCTGGAAACATCAACCAAATCTCCCCACAGATGCAGACAGTCTACTTCCACCCCCATGCAATCCTCCCCTGCCCACCAAAGAAAACACATTTAAAAAAGACCAGAGTTGGATCGTAGTTACACGGCAGTGACTGCGGCAAAGTGAGAGCCTGGAGACCTGAGCCGACACTGGGGGCTGTCCGCCGGCCCGACATTCTCTTGAGGAGTCGGAGAAGTCGCCTTGTATCAGAGTAAGATGGATAGTAGCTTTGATTGTGAGTGTGCTGATCTGGAGCCACCTGATCACTAACAAAAGACATCTTTTGTTAAGCAACATCCACCAGGGCTTCCTGTTGAAATATACAGCAACAAAGGAAACAAAGAAGCAAAACGGAAATGGTGCCTACCAGCGCCTTAGAACAACACTGCTCAGGATAGTCCAACACTGAATGTATCTGTACTGTGAGGAGAATGTTCATAGAAGCCTGTTGTGTGCATATTTATTCACATGTTTGTTAAATGTTAAATCGTTTAGCACAGTAATATGAGTGCATACTATGTCATTTCATTCCGTTTGTGTTTCTTGAGTGTTTCTTTAAATGTCTGCAGCGTTGCTGCCCCTTTCTTGAACTATAAGTACTGCAATCTTTTTAATTCTCGATATGAGTAGAGCTTTTTGAGCTTTAAGTCTAAGGGGAACTCAATAGGCCTGTTTGGCATATGCGGTGAACATCAAGAAACCATCTTGCTGTGGAACCATAATTATTTTTCGTCTCCCTTTTGGAAAGATCTTTCCTTTTGATGCCAGTTTTCTTCCTTATTTACTCAAGTTCAACATTTTGAAAAGAAAAGGCAAGAGTAAGGATTTCAAAATGGTAGAGAAATTTGAAAGTTTCATGAACATTCATGGTTTTGATCTGGGTTATAGGTATATAGACTTAAAACCATTGGGTTGTGGAGGCAATGGCTTGGTTTTTTCTGCTGTAGACAATGACTGTGACAAAAGAGTAGCCATCAAGAAAATTGTCCTTACTGATCCCCAGAGTGTCAACATGCTCTACATGATATCAAAATTATTAGAAGACTTGACCATGATAACACTGTGAAAGTGTCTGAAATTCTTGGTCCCAGTGGAAGCCAATTAACAGACGATGTGGGCTCTCTTACAGAGCTGAGCAGTGTTTACATTGCTCAGGAGTACATGGAGACAGACTTGGCTAATGTGCTGGAGCGGGGCCCTTTACTGGAAGAGCATGCCAAGCTTTTCATGTATCAGCTGCTACTGGGGCTCAAGTATATTCACTCTGCAAACGTACTGCACAGAGATCTCAAACCAGCTATTCTTTTCATTAATACTGAAAACTTGGTGCTGAAGATAGGTGAGTTTGGTCTTGCACAGATCATGGATCCTCACTATTTCCATAAGCATCATCTTTCTGAAGGATTGATTACTAAATGATACAGATCTCCACATCATTTACTTTCTCGTAATAATTATACTAAAGCTGTTGACATGTGGGCTGCAGGCTGCATCTTTTCAAAATGCTGACTGGTAAAATCCTTTTGCAGGTGCACATGAACTTGAACAGATGCAGCTGATTTTAGAATCTATTCCTGTTGTACATGAGAAAGATCATCAGGAGCTTCTCGGCATAACTCCAGTTTACGTTAGAAAAGACATGACTCAGCCACACAAAACTTTAACTCAGCTGCTTCCAGGAATTACTTGAGAAGCACTGAGTTTCCTGAAACAAATTTTGACATTTAGCCCCATGGATCAGTTAACAGCAGAAGTGCTCTCCCATCCTTACATGAGCTGTTGCGGGAAGTCAGGGACCCCGAATCGAGGGACCAGCTGAAGCTGTGGCAGAAGAATATAAATTGTGAAGATTTCATGGATATTTATTAGTTCCCCAAATTAATACTTTTATAATTTCTTATGCCTGTCTTTACTGCAGTCTCTGAACATAAATGGTGAAGATTTCATGGACATTTATCACTTCCTCAATCAATACTCGTATAATTTCTTATGCTTGTTTTTACTTTAATCTCTTAATCCCATCATCTTCATAAGCTGAGGATGTATGTCACCTCAGGACCCTGTGATGGTTGCATTAAATGCACAAATTGTTTGTAAAACATGTGTGTTTGAACAATATGAAATCTGGGCATCCTAAAAAAGAGCAGGATAACAGTGATTATCAGGGAACAAGGGAGATAACCATAAGGTCTGACTGTCTGCGGGGCCAGGCAGAACAGAGTCATATTTCTCTTCTTGCAGAAAGCGAATAGGAGAAATATTGCTGAATTCTTTTCCCAGCAAGGAATAACCCTGGGGAGGGAATGCATTCCCAGGGGAGGTCTATGGACGGCCGCTCTGGGAGTGTCTGCCTTATGTGGTTGAAGATAAGGGATGAAATATGCCCTGGTCTCCTGCAGTGCCCTCAGGCTTGCTAGGATTAGGAAATTCCAGCCTGGCAAATTCTAGTCAGACTGGTTGTCTGCTCTTGAACCTTGTTTCCTGTTAAGATGTTTATCAATGACAATGTATGCCCAGTGGGACATGCAGCCTCATCAGTAATTCTAATTTTGCCCTGGCCTTCTTATCTTGCTCTGCCTTTCTGCCCTTGTGATCTTTTATTGCCCTTTGAAGCATGTGATCTTTGTGACTTACTCACTGTTCATACCCCCCTCCCCTTTTGAAATCCCTAATGAAAACTTGCTGGTTTTGTGGCTCAAGGGGGATCACAGAACCTACCCATAGGTGGTAGGAACCTACCCCTGGAGGCCCAGCTGTAAAATTTCTCTCTTTTGTACTCTTTCTCTTTATTTCTCAGACCACCCAACACTTAGGGAAAATAGAAAAGAACTTACATTGAAATATTAGGGGCTGGTTCCCCCACTAATGAGCATATATTCTTTTCCAATGGATGAGCTAATTTCAAGTGATCCTTTTCATATTGAAGATAAAGTTGATGATGTTTTACTTATGGATGAAACTCACAGTCACATTTATAACTGGGAAAGGTACCATAATTGTCAGTTTTTAGAGCATGATTGGCCTATACATAACAACTTTGATATTGATTAAGTTCAGCTTGATCCAAGATCTCTGTCTTATGTCTCTGATGAAGAAGTACAATTTGATCCCTGAAAGTATTTGAATGGAGATCAGGAAAAGTATCTGGAGGATCCTGCTTTTGATACCAATTACTCTACTGAGCCTTGTGAGCCAGATTGTCATGAAAACAAATACTGTGATCTGGAGTGTAGCCATGTTTGTAACTACAAAATGAGGTCATCATCATATTTAGATAACTTAGTTTGGAGAGAGTGAAGTTAACCATTACTATGAACCCAGGCTTATTATAGATCTTTCCAACTGGAAAGAACAAAGCAAAGAAAAAATCTGATAAGAAAGGCAAATCAAAATGTGAAAGGAATGGATTGGTCAAAGCCCAGATAGCACTAGAGGAAGCATCAAAGCAACTGGCTGGAAAAGAAAAAGAAAAGAATCAGGGATTTGACTTTGATTCCTTTATTGCAGGAACCATTCAACTTAGTTCCCAACATGAGCCTACTGATGTTGTTGATAAATTAAAAGACTTGAATAGCTCAGTGTCCCAACTAGAATTGAAAAGTTTGATACCAAAGTCAGTAAGCCAAGAAAAATGGGAAAAAGGAATGGCAAATCTGGCTCAATTAGAAGCCTTGTACCAATCTTATTGGGACAGCCAGTTTGTGAGTGGTAGGGAGGACTGTTTTCTCATAAATCAGTTTTGTTGTCAGGTAAGGAAGGATGAACAAGTTGAAAAGGAAAACACTTACACCAGTTACTTGGACAAGTTCTTTAGCAGGAAAGAAGATCCTGAAATGCTAGAAACTGAGCCAGTAGAGGATGGGAAGCTTGGGGAGAGAGGAAATGAGGAAGGATTTCTGAACAACAGTAGGGAGTCCCTCTCTAACAAGCAGCTCAAGTCCATAGGCATCCCACAGTTTCACAGTCCAGCTGGGTCACCACTTAAGTCAATACAGGCCACAGGAACACCTTCTGCTATGAAATCTTCCCCTCAAATTCCTCATCAAACATACAGCAGCATTCTGAAACAACTGAGCTAAAACACTTAGCAGACATTTATCTTTGAACTCTTCAAGAAATGTGTTTTGCCTTTTTTTATTACTAGTGTTTAAGTCACTTTTTACTTGAATCAGATGGTGTCATTTAGTAAGGATTTTATTAGTTGGTTTATTCATTATTGGTTTTTAAAATCCAGACTTTTTTCTACATGTGAGATGGTTTTCATTTTAACTGGCATGTCGTTTGCACACAAAATTAAAGAATAAAGCAAAATAATGCAACACAGGAGGAGACAAAAGAAATGTGCTAAGATGAGTAAAGAACATCCTCTCATAGAACAATGATCCATTTCACAGGAAACAAACCTTGCCTTGAAATTTACACAGGGAGACTCTACCTAATTGCATGAAAATATCTATTTTTTTCCAAAAACATTTTTCACTCATGATATTTTCAAGTTATACTGTACACATTTCCTAAAAGACATAATACCAGCAGCAATTGAAAATGAATGCCAAATTGGGTACATATGTGTTATCTACCTCAAGGTGAGAAAAGTAATTAGCAAAACGTATACCACCCACAGTGCTTCACAATATGCACTTCTATTTACCCAGCGTTTATTGTAGTAATCTATTCTTAGTGAGACTCACTCACTGTTTATAAATGTTCTGGTATGCAGAATCTCTGGGACACATTCAAAGCAGTGTGTAGAGGGAAATTTACAGCACTAAATGCCCACAAGAGAAAGCAGGAAAGATCTAAAATTGACACCCTAACATCACAATTAAAAGAACTAGAGAAGCAAGAGGAAACACATTCAAAAGCTAGCAGAAGGCAAGAAATAACTAAGATCAGAGCAGAACTGAAGGAAATAGAGAAACAAAAAACCTTTCAAAAAATCAATGAATCCAGGAGCTGGTTTTTTGAAAAGATCAACAAAATTGATAGACCACTAGCAAGACTAATAAAGAAAACAGAGAAGAATCAAATAGACACAATAAAAACTGATAAAGGAGATATCACCACCGATCCCACAGAAATACAAACTACCATCAGAGAATACTATAAACACCTCTACACAAATAAACTAGAAAATCTAGAAGAAATGGATAAATTCCTCAACACATACACCCTCCCAAGACTAAACCAGGAAGAAGTTGAATCTCTGAATAGACCAATAACAGGCTCTGAAATTAGGCAATAATTAATAGCTTACCAACCAAAAAAAGTCCAGGACCAGATGGATTCACAGCCAAATTCCACCAGAGGTACAAGGAGGAGCTGGTACCATTCCTTCTGAAACTATTCCAATTAGTAGAAAAAGAGGGAATCCTCCCTAACTCATTTATGAGGCCAGCATCATCCTGATACCAAAGCCTGGCAGAGAGACAACAAAAAAAGAGAATTTTAGATGAATATCCTTGATGAACATTGATGCAAAAATTCTCAATAAAATACTGGCAAACCAAATCCAGCAGCACATCAAAAAGTTTATCCACCATGATCAAGTGGGCTTCATCCCTGGGATGCAAGGCTGGCTCAACATACAAAAATCAATAAACGTAATCCAGCATATAAACAGAACCAAAGACAAAAACCACATGATTATCTCAATAGATGCATAGAAGGCCTTTGACAAAATTCAACAGCCTTCATGCTAAAAACTCTCAATAAATTAGGTATTGATGGGACGTATCTCAAAATAATAAGAGCTATCTATGACAAACCCACAGCCAATATCATACTGAATGGGCAAAAACTGGAAGCATTCCCTTTGAAAACTGGCACAAGACAGGGATGCCCTCTCTCACCACTCCTATTCAACATAGTGTTGGAAGTTCTAGCCAGGGCAAGCAGTCAGGAGAAGGAAATAAAGGGTATTCAGTTAGGAAAAGAGGAAGTCAAATTGTCCCTGTTTGCAGATGACATGATTGTATATCTAGAAAACCCCATCGTCTCAGCCCAAAATCTCCTTAAGCTGATAGGCAACTTCAGCAAAGTCTCAGGATACAAAATTGATGTGCAAAAATCACAAGCATTCCTATACACCAATAACAGACAAACAGAGAGCCAAATCATGAGTGAACTCCCATTCACAATTGTTTCAAAGAGAATAAAATACCTAGGAATCCAACTTACAAGGGATGTGAAGGACCTCTTCAAGGATAACTACAAACCACTGCTCAGTGAAATAAAAGAGGATACAAACAAATGGAAGAACATTCCATGCTCATGGGTTGGAAGAATCAATATCATGAAAATGACAATACTGCCCAAGGTAATTTATAGATTCAATGCCATCCCCATCAAGCTACCAATCACTTTCTTCACAGAATTGGAAAAAACTACTTTAAAGTTCATGTGGAACCAAAAAAGATCCTGCATCACCAAGTCAATCCTAAGCCAAAAGAATAAAGCTGGAGGCATCACACTACCTGACTTCAAACTATACTACAAGGCTACAGTAACCAAAACAGCATGGTACTGGTACCAAAACAGAGATATAGACCAATGGAATAGAAGAGAGCCCTCAGAAATAATGCTGCATATCTACAACTATCTGATCTTTGACAAACCTGACAAAAACAAGCAATGGGGAAAGGATTCCCTATTAAATAAATGGTGCTGGGAAAACTGGCTAGCCGTATGTAGAAAGCTGAAACTGGATCCCTTCCTTACACCTTATACAAAAATTAATTCAAGATGAATTAAAGACTTACATGTTAGACCTAAAACCATAAAAACCCTAGAAGAAAACCTAGGCAACACCATTCAGGACATAGGCATGGGCAAGAACTTCATGTCTAAAACACCAAAAGCAATGGCAACAAAAGCCAAAATTGACAAATGGGATCTAATTAAACTAAAGAGCTTCTGCACAGCAAAAGAAACTACCATCAGAGTGAACAGGCAACCTACAGAATGGAAGAAAATTTTTGCAATCTACTCATCTGACAAAGGGCTAATATCCAGAATCTACAATGAACTCAAACAAATTTACAAGAAAAAACAAACAACCCTGTCAAAAAGTGGGTGAAGGATATGAACAGACACTTCTCAAAAGAAGACATTTATGCAGCCAAAAAACACATGAAAAAATGCTCATCATCACTGGCCATCAGAGAAATGCAAATCAAAACCACAATGAGATACCATCTCACACCAGTTAGAATGGCAATCATTAAAAAGTCAGGAAACAACAGGTGCTGGAGAGGATGTGGAGAAACAGGAACACTTTTACACTGTTGGTGGGACTGTAAACTAGTTCAACCATTGCGGAAGTCGGTGTGGCAATTCCTCAGGGATCTAGAACTAGAAATACCATTTGACTCGGCCATCCCATTACTGGGTATATACCCAAAGGATTATAAATCATGCTGCTATAAAGACACATGTACACATATGTTTATTGTGGCACTATTCATAACAGCAAAGACTTGGAACCAACCCAAATGTCCAACAATGATAGACTGGATTAAGAAAATGTGGCACATATACACCATGGAATACTATGCAGCCATAAAAAATGATGAGTTCATGTCCTTTGTAGGGACATGGATGAAGCTGCAAACCATCATTCTCAGCAAACTATTGCAAGAACAAAAAACCAAACACGGCATATTCTCACTCATAGGTGGGAATTGAACAATGAGAACACATGGACACAGGAAGGGGAACATCACACACTGGGGCCTGTTGTGGGGTGGGAGGATGGGGGAGGGATAGCATTGGGAGATATACCTAATGCTAAATGATGAATTAATGGGTGCAGCACACCAACATGGCACATGTATACATATGTAACAAACCTGCATGTTGTGCACATGTACCCTAAACTTAAAGTATAATAATAATAAAATAAAATAAAATAAAATGTTCTGGTATGCATTCTTTATAGTGAAGTGTTACTATATCACATCTTATTGATTTTAGCATATCAGTATATTTTCTGTATTTAATTATAAAAATTAATTTGGTTTTAAAAATTTATTTGCAAATTCACTTTTTCAATTCGACACTATGGTTTGTTACCTACCTAGCTTAATATATAATGTCAGCTTATCCTAAGGCTGTCCACGTACTTAATTTACTTAAGTGTTCATTTTAAGTAGCGTGCTCACTGTGTATAGGAATTTGTATTTTGTAGATGCTTGGTCTATCTACAAAGAAAAATTAGGAATTGCTTTATTATAAAATGCTCCTAGAAGTCTTAATTGTGTTTATTTTAAAAAAAGCTAATGTTAGACTTGTGTGCATGGAAGTAATTAAGGTATATCATTTTTGTAGTTTAAAAGTTGTACAGGATAAGATATTTTGATTTTAGTGTATATTTTTACTGAACGATCTATTCCCCATCCCAAGGCAAGCATGAATAAAATTAGGTTAAACATAGCATGTGGCATCACAGTCTCTTAGAATTTGTTTCATTTATTTTATTTTATTGCATACTATCTGTATCTTCGGTTATCCTATTTGAAGAAAAAGAACAAATAAAACATGGCCAGCAAAAAAATAAAATAAAAGACAAGAGTCGGTGAAAGAGAGAAATGCTAAGGATGGTAAGAAGTGAAATGGGTCAGAGTTCACTGCTTGCAGATTTGCCTGCTGTCCACGCCGACTGTGCTTCTCCTTTAGCCCAACACAGTGTAGTTTTCTTGTCCCACCTCTCTGCCTGAACCTGTTCTATTTCATTATTCTTTAATAGCCAGCCCTGCTAAGCTGAACTTATCATCGTTTATAATAAATAATGTTGTCTATATCTTTATTCATTCTGAAAACTCCTATCAAGCAGCTACTTTGGGCCAGAATATAAGTAGATATGGGTCCTGCCCTCCAGCACCTACCAGCGAGAGGGGAGAGCCTAGGTGCACACAGAGAAAGGACAATACAATACTGAGCATGCTGCGGGATTAGGAACATAAGAGCTTTGCACCCGCTCGCCGCTGGTACCACCTACAGCCACTCCCGCAAACTGAAGTCGGCTCAGTGAAGCGGTCACTTGCCAGCTGTGTAATCCATCCTGCCCGCTCTCAGCCAGCTTTTTCTCACTAAGCTCTGCTGTCTTTGATACCCTCTTCTTTTCAACCAGAGCCTGCTGCCCTTAGCTTATCAGAGACTCCTCCCCACTGTCATCTCCAGCTCTGCCCACAGCACCTGCTTGTGCATTCAGTGTCTGCATGGACCGAATGCTTGTGTCCTGCCAAAATTCAAATGTCAGAATCCTAACCCCCTCCCTGAGATAGTATTAAAAGGTGGGGCCTTTGGGAAGTGATTAGATCCTGAGGGTGGAGCCTTCATGGATGGGATTAGTGCCCTTATAAAAGGGACCCCAGAGACACCCTCTTCTTTTCTGCCTTGTGAGGACAAAGCAGGAAAGTGGCCATCTGTGATCAGAAAGCAGATTCTCACCAGACCCCAAATCTCCCACTGCCTCTATCTTGGACTTCCCAGGTTCCAGACCTGTGAAAAATAAATGCTGGCTGTTGAAGCCACAGAGGCTATGGTATTCTGGCAGCTCGCACAGGCTAAGACAGCACCAGTGCTTGGGTCAGTCGGGGTTCATGGCTCTCCTCTTGACCATTCAGCAGCTCCCTCCTCCTCACCCCTTCTTCCAGGACCAGGGTGCCAAAACACTCAGGCCACTCCACAGGCACTTAGAGGGTGCTGAGACCCTTTAAGAGGTCTTGCAAGATCAAAACTATTTCCTTTTTTTTCTCACTTTTAGTTTAGCTTCAGGGGTAGATGTGCAGGTTTGTTATATGGGTAAACTCATGTCACCAGGGTTTGTTGTACACATTACTTGATTACCCAGGTACTAAGCCTAGTACCCAATAGTTCTTTTTCCTGATCCTCTCCCTCCTCCCACCCTCTATCCTCGAAGAGCTCCATTGTCTGTTGTTCCACTCTTTGTGTCTATGTGTTCTCATCATTTAGCTCCCATTTATAAGTGAGAACATGGGGTATCTGCTTTTCTGTTCTGCATTAGTTTGTTAACAATAATGGGCTCCAGCTCCAACCATGCTCCTGCAAAGGGCATGATCTCGTTCTTCTTCGGCCATTTGCACTGATGGTGGGTTAAATTGCTGGTGTTTAGCAGGAATCAGACAATGACACCAAACTGTGCTAGAAGTCAGAGAGCTCAAAGCTGAAGTTTAAAAAAAAAAAAATCAGCTTTACATAAGCACTTCACTTTATTGATGAAGCTGTAACAATTATTAACTTTAAGTCTCCACCTTTGAGTACACATCTTTGTAATATTCTGTGTGATGAAATAGGAAGTATGTATGAAGCACTTCAGCTGCACAGGAAAGTATAATGGTTGTGCCACAGAAAAAATACATGTGATCATTTGAGTCACAAGCTGTACTAACCACTTCTTTCATACAACACCATTTTTACTTAAAGAAATATTGCAAACCACCTATTGCTACTCAGAATTGGGTTTTATTTTTTCCAAGATGAACCAAGTGAGCTTGTCATTTCAAGGAAAACAACTGACAGTATTTCTTGCTGATATAAAATCTAAACTTTCAAGCCAAAACTTAAATTTTAGAACATTCCAAAATAAAGATTTTCATGGTAAAGTCAGTAGTCCTTCTAACAAATATAATTTTTTGATATCACATAATGAAGTGCATTGACATTTGGAAGTTCTGCATAACTTGGTGAACCAATGTTTTCCAAATAACCAATGCATGAAGGTTCAAAAGCATACATGGGTTATAAAGCTTCATCCAAAGTGAGAGAACCCATTGGATTTGAATGTTATGAAGTATAAAACGATACTGGCAGGGTTTCAGACTTCACGCTGCAATTAGCCTTTAAGACTGTCACTGGTCCAATCTGGTATAGTATCAAAGACAAATATCCACAATTTTCTGAAAAGGCTATTGATATTAATATATCCATTTTCTAACTACATATATGTGTGAGACTGGGTTTTCTTTATATACTTCAATCAAAACAACACATTGTAGCAGATTAAATGCAGAAATAGATATGAGAATCCAACTGCTTTCCTATCATGCCAGACATTAATTAGCAAAAGTGTAACACAACCACAAAAAAGTAACACACGCCACTTTTTCCTTTTTTTTTTATTTTGTTTTGTTTGAGAAATTATAGGGTTTGTTTTTGTTTTTGTTTCTTGAGACAGAGTCTTACTCTGTCGCCTAAGCTGGAGTGCAGTGATGTGATCTCGGCTCACTGCAACTGCTGCCTCCCAAGTTCAAGCGATTCTCCTGCCTCAGCCTCCCGAGTAGCTGGAACTATAGTCACCTGCCATCATACCCAGCTAATTTTTGTATTTTTAGTAGAGACGGGGTTTCGCCATGCTGGCCAGGCTGGTCTCGAACTCCTGACCTCAGGTGATCCACCCACCTTGGCCTCCCAAAGTGCTGGGATTAGAGGCGTGAGCAACCGTGCCTGGCCTATAGGTATTTTTATTAAAATGCATTATTTATATGTCATATAATTGTCATTCTCATTTATAAATGGATTTAATAAATACATATTTTTAATCTTCTCAGGTTTATTCCCTGACTTGGAAAATATAGATATCACCCACATAAACACAAGCTCTTTGTGCCCTCAACAATTTTTAAAAATGTAAAGAGGTCCGAGACCAGGAAGCTTGAGAACCACCATGCTATGCGTCTCTGGCTTACCCTACCCATGAGACATTAGTGGGAAACAAGCTTCAGGGGGAGCCCAAGAAACATTGCAATCTTTCAGTAGTCAGGGAAGGCATCATAAAGAAGGCCCCTTTATGAGCTGCCACCTAAAGGATGTACAGATTAAGGAGCTTTTGTTCTCCTTAGACAGATCTCTAAAAGAGTGTAATAATGCCTGTTGAGTAGTAGGATGGAAGAACTCTGGACCAAGAGTTATAAAATAGGATGTTACTATTCTATAATATAGAGCCATTGATTTATCATCTATGGGTTTCCTGACCTATAAAATGCAGACATTTCTCAGCCTTCCTTGCACATGGGCATGGCCACATGACTGCTACTTAGTTAATAAAGGCAGGCAGCAAGTTATGTGCAACTTCTGCATCACACTAGGAAGCTGCTTACATCCACTTTCTCTTTCCCACTTTTCACTGGCTGGAAAATGGCAACTGCTAGAGAAGCCTGCTTGGACCCTGAGATATCTACTTGTTGAGGATGGCAGAGCCACCTAAGGAACCTGGTAACAAGGTGGCCTCAGGGAGCAATGTCACTTAATTTACCCTGGGCTATCTGGTTAGCTCTGGGCTGTTATGTGAGGGAGAAATAAATATCTAGATTATTGAAACAACTTTTCTATCCATCTCTTTGTTGCAATTTTTGCTTCTACAAAACTGATTCAGAGCTGAAGACAATTTCTTGATCCTCAACTGAGTAGCAAACATGTTGGTGTTTCTGCATTCACAAATTCAACTCTCAGAAATTCAGGGGCTAATTCATCATCAAGAAATAAAATCAATGCACGTTATAACCCTGTCTAAAAGTACTGAGACAGGAATGATTTTCAGTTATTTTTCTGCAGGCATTTAATTACACCTTGACTGAACATGCAAATGTCTTCATTAGGATTGTTTTCTTTGCTAGTAAAATATTTTGCTCAGTTATAACCACTTATTTTTTCTTGACGTCATTTATTCCTCTGAATTAATAGAATCTGAATTCATTGATGGATGTCAAGTCGAAAGCCTATATAGTTCAAACACAGGATAACCATTTTTCTTACAATTATATAGTTCATGAACACAGAGGCTTTGGATAATGTGTCATATAGGTCACTCCTGAGACCAATATAAACAGAAACGGCAAGAGAAATAAGACAGAGGTGTAGAACAACAGGAGTTTCTAAAGTTCAATGAAGTAGAAAAAGGTTTGACTGTAGGCTTTAAACTGGCTTGTCATAAAAGACAATCCTTTTAGAGTCTCTGAACTAGAAGAAGATTGGCAAGTAATATAAAAAGTAGAGTAGGCCCACACAGTTCAAAATTAGATAGAGAACTACCCAGTGCATTTGTTCTACAGAGACCTCTACATGACAATAAAATCTAAGGTTTTTCTTTTTATTATTATTATTTTTTTATTTCTGTTTTTATTTTTGTTTGTTTATTTTTTTTGAGACAGAGTCTTGCCCTGTCACCTAGGCTGAAGTGCAGTGGTGTGATCTTGGCTCACTGCAACTTCCACCTCCCAGGTACAAATGATTCTCCTGCCTCAGCCTCCTGAGTAGCTGGGATTACAGCCACCTACCACCACGCCCAGCTAATTTTTTGTATTTTTAGTAGAGACAGGGTTTCACCATGTTGACCAGGCTGGTCTTGAACTCCTGACCTCAAGCAATCTGCCCACCTTGGCCTCCCAAAGTGCTGGGATTAGAGGCGTGAGCCACCAAAAATCTAATGTTTTTCTTAGTCAATATAATCATTTTCTGTTTTGATATTAGAATCAACCATGATATCCTGGTCTCAAATCTCAGCTATCTTATTTAGGATCTTCTCTTTATCCTTAAAGTCCAACTAAACAGGTGGAAAATGGAGAATGACTGCATATCATGATGAGATGGTGTTAAACTTCTTCAGGCTGTGGTTGCATTTGTCACTGGATGAGACAGGAGGGCACTCAGCGACATGGCCAATCTCAGTGCCTATGCTTCTCGATTTCCCCATGCAGGTCACACTGTCCTGGAGTCCTTCTCCACAGCAGCAGTTCCTCCCATTTGGGAAGCCAGGGAACCTCAGAGGACCTGCAAAAACATTCTCTCACACACCCGAAATCCTGATATACACCATTTCTCGCACAATTTCAGGTGGTTAAGGGACCTTCTGAAACCCATTCTCGTATCTTGAGCTTAGATGATTGCCAGGCCCCAGTCTCACTGGGTGGAAACCCTCAGCCTTCATGCATAAAATTACCCTGCTCAGGAAGTCCCCAGGGAGCACAAAGGAGGCAAAGTCGAGGCACAGGGAGAGGCCTCCGAGTGTCTCTATTACTGGGGTAAGAAACACAGGCAGAAACCACACATCGTCACAGATGCCTTCAGACGAAGCTATCCACTCAACAAATGAGGAGACCACCAGCAGGTCCAGGGAATGCCTGGGACCATGGAGCAGACCCGGGCCTCTGAGTGGCCTGCCCAGAGCACTCTGCATCCTACCACATGTGTGGACACCCACAGGTGATGCTGGAGGACGGGGGACAGCAAACAGCATTTCTTTCTTCTCCAGTGCCATTTGTAACCATTGAAAAAGGAGGCAACTGGACACCCACTAGATGGAGGTCATAACGTCACCTTCATTACTGATGCGTTGATGTGAGGGTGTGGTTCTACGTGTGTGTCCCAGGGGCCTGGAAGGAAATCAGGGGGCCACACAGCCGGGGTGCCCAGCCAGGACTGCAGGAGGAGAGAAGGGAACGAACCTCCTGTGCTTTCAGATTGTTCACAGATTAGCTGCACCCAGTTGGGGAAGAAGGTCAGCAGCCAATCGGGCAACTCACTCCTTCACTCCGGAGGAAGCAGAAGGGGAAAGGGATGTCCCTGGAACAGAGGTCTCTGCACTTGGAAACGCAAAGCCAGGTGTAGAGTGCACATGCATTTGAGTTACGTCTCTGACTCCCAGGGCTGGCCACGGCTTTTTATCATGCCAGTACACGACAGCAGTCACACCTGGTGAGGGCTGCCCCATCTCATGAGGATCCACATGATAGCATGTGTAGCTTACATACATAGGAAACCTAGCATCACATGCATGTAAGCAGGCACAGCATGCACTAATTATATCTGGGATCAATATTGGGTTCACGTGGTATAAAAATGCTGAACTTGCATAATTCAATGATGCTGTGTTCCTGTCAGGTTGCTGGTTTCTCCTCGTGCTCTGAATCCAGTCTCTGGCCAGACATTAGGCCCTCACTCAGACACTCGCTCTTGCACAGGATTCATTTGACAACGATGGTACCCGCGGTCACCAGGAGAGGGAGTCTCTACACCCAGAGGGTGCCTCAGGGCCCATCGAGGCAGACTTGCACCTAGATGTTAAGGCCACGGCCTTCCATGCCTCTCCCATAGGACTCTGTGTGTGACCAACAAGCACACGAAAAGTGCTCAACATCACTAATCATCAGAGAGATGCAAATTAAAACCACAATGAGATACCACCTTACACTGGTCAGAATGGCTGGCTATTATTAAAAGGTCAAAAAAACAGCAAATGTTGGTGTCGATGTCAAGAAAATGGCATGCTGAAACACTGTTGATGGGACTATAAATTAGTACAATTTCTATGAAAAACATTATGGATATTTCTCAAAGAATTAAAATAGAACTACCATTTGACTCAGCAATCCCACAACTATCTGCCCCCCAAAAAAGAAATCATTATAGCAAAAACAGACCTGCACTCATATGATTATTGCAACACTATTCACAATTGCAAAGATATAGAACCAACCTAAGAGCCCATCAGCCAATGACTGGATAAAGAAAATGTGGTACGTATATACCACTGCATACTAAACAGCCATGAAAAAGAATGAAATTATGTCTTTTTCATGGATGGAACTAGAGGCCACTAAGTGAAATAACTCAGAAACAGAAAGTCATATGCCACATATTTTCACTTATAAGTGGGAGCTAAATAATGTGGACACATGGACATTGACTGTGGAATACTAGTCATTGGTGCTCCATTAGGTAATTTCTTACCCCTCACTCCGCTCCCACCCACCCACTTTTCTGAGTCTCCAATGGGTGTTATGCTCAGCCATTTTAGTGTAACTATCATCCAAATAGTGTAACTACCATCCCAACAGTGTATACATCCATTAGAAATTACCTAATGCATACATACACTATTTGGATGATATTTTACACTAAAAGCCCAGACTTCGCCACTATGCAATATACCCATGTAACAAAACTGCAATTGTACCCCCTAAATCTATAAAAATAAAAATATACAAAAATATTTTTAAAGAACTCTGTGTGTGTGTGTGTGTGTGTGTGTGAGAGAGAGAGAGAGAGAGAGAGGTGTGTATCCATAGGAAGGCCTAGTTGAGATAGATTTAATAGTTATGCATTAGATAATCTTCTGTTTGTCAAGTAATTGTGCTATAAATAAAAGTAATTTGAGCAGGTTACCTCTGGTTGGTTTCTGCATTCTCGTATCTACTCCACTGGAGTGAAAGTACTGAGGTGCAGTATTGGACTTTGTATTAATTACATTTTCTTATTTTCCGTGTTCTTGATTCTGTAGCATTTAGGGCCTTGCTGACCCTGAAGACACTGCCCCTCCCAGAGTTTCTCTCCTAGAGAAAGCAAATAGCTCACCTAGGAGTGCACCTTTCAAACGCATAGAAACCAATCCAGAGCCCACTCCCACCACCTCCTCTGTGTGGCTCTTATGCTCTGTCTCCTTTCCCCCTACTCTGGTCACCCCAGACCAGGGACAAGATATCTAGGAACAACCCCTAAGTCCCAGAGCCCACTGAAATGATTCAAATCAGCAAGTGCTAAACTTGCTCACACATTCCTTCCCAGGACAGCACAGTAAAGGCTCCCACTGGCAGCCCCCTCTCTCCACCTGCTCATCTCGCCTCGGTGCTTCCCCAGGTGGGCCCCCATGGAGGGAGGGCCACCACAGCCAGCTAATTTTTTGTATAAAGGACTGGCTGCATGTCTTATCATACTCGATTAAAACAAATCTCAGGTATCATTAAAACAAGTTTGAATTCCCTTCTATTCCCACCCTACCTACACCCCAGCCATACATAGCTTTAACACAAGGGAAAGGATCTCTCCTTCTCCATACCAGCCAGGCTGGGGAAACTTAGAAGCAGAAGATACTCCATGAAGAGATAAAATCCAGCATCAGGGGTCACAACGCCTTGCAGTGCTGGGCAGGTTCCCATGCAGAGAGCACCGGCCAAGAATAAGAGAGGCACCATGTTCACTGGGAAGTGAGTTGTTTGGTTACGGTATTTTAAACATATAAGACAGAACATCAAGATAATGCATTCCAAAGATACCATCCAGAAGCAAATCCTGTCATCAGAAAGTACTGTCAACAGTGAAAAACAATGGTGTGTGTGTGAGAGAGAGAGGGAAGGGGGAAGAGAGAGAGAAGGCCTCCCAGCCAAGGCCAAGTTAAGTTGGAGGCATCATTAAACTATGCTTCAACATAAACTTAAAACATCTCTCGGCCAAGTGCGGTGGCTCACATCTGTAATTCCAGCACTTTGGGAGGCTGAGGTGGGCAGATCACTTGAGGTCAGGAGTTCAAGATCAGCCTGGGCAAAATGGCAAAACCCCGTCTCTACTAAAAATACAAAAATTAGCCAGGCATGGTGACATATGCCTGTAAGCCCAGCCACTTGGGAGGCTGAGATGGGAGTATAACCTGAGCTCAGGAGATTGAGGCTTCAATGAGCAGAAATCACACCACTGCACTCCAGCCTGAGCAAAAGAGTAAGACCCTGTCTCAGAAAATAATTTTTTTAAAAAAAATCTCTCATCTTACCTTCCGGAATTATAAATTAAAGGTATGGTTCCTTCCCATGAGCTTCTAAGGCAACTAACATAATAAAAATAAATATTAACACAATTATCTAGAGATTTCAGCATATTAGAAGATGTATTTTATATATTATTCTTAAATATAAATTTGTTTATAAAATTTATTCACTTTTATGCCAATTTTGCAGGAAATTATTTTTATACAAAGATATCCAAATGGAAAACTGTAAAGAGTAGTTAGCATTTTTTACCTAATTTACATATGAAAAGTCTAAGTTAAAGTGCATATTACACATGCTCTGACTTCAACAGGAAACAGATTAGTACACTTTATAAAACATTGATTATTTTTTATTATAAATATAATTAGTGCTCATTAAAGACAATTTGAGAAATATCTTAAAAGTATAATAAATAAAGCTTTACTCATTTTAATTTTTCAGTTACAACCAATATTAAAATTTAGATGAATTTCTATAGTTTTATGCATAAATTTTTGCATCTCCTTCAATTTACCTATATACTATTTGCTCGTCTCACATGACACTGATGGCAGAGATGGCCAGTCCTCCAACTTCTACAGAGAAGACATGTTGCTGAAAAGTGATGACATGCCCTAGGGAACGCAGCATCCAGGTGTCGAGGGATGAGATTCAGGCTTACAGGACATGGTGAAAGTGAAGATGCCACCTCCAAGTCTGGTCCAAGTAAACCTCCCATGTGATCCTCTCATACTCTCCCTTCTCTCCCTTTTCCCTGTTGGACATCAGCACCAGGCCAGCCATAGATGCCATGCATTGAAACATCAGAGCCTCGTTCAGTCTGAGTGCCTAGATCTCATCTACATGGAGCAACCCCCTTGTCCTCATCAGCTTCAGGTGAGACCTGTGTGAAGGGACAGGACTGGGAGTCTCATTCTTATAGTGGCTGATGTTAACAAGTAGAACTGTCCCACCTCCAAAAAGAAGGTTAGCACAAAATTAACAAATGCCATTTAAGTAACTCTTTTAATGACAAGGTTCATTTGTGCAAGAATAAAATGAAAGACACTTCATTTCAAACATTGACCTGCTCTTATGAACAGATGAAATAATCACAATGATTGCATTGCTTTCAACTTGACCAATAATTTCAGGGATCACAGAAATGTAAACAGAAAGGATGACACAGCCAGGTCTGCCATGCTTGTGTTGCTAAAATAGTCTTGTTTAAGCTATTTTAAAAGGCGTTTATTATCAGACATCTTTTTTTTTGCAAGTGAAACTGGGATTTGAAAGAAAAAGTGACATAAGTGTAATAGGCTTTTTTCAGATCGCAATCATTGGCCTACCCTAAAAGCACATGTCACTTCCTTGCTCCCTTTCTCTATGTTGAATAAAGCCATCCTGTGAATCACTCATCACGAGCAATAGCTGAAGACATATGGAGTCCCAGCCAGATGCAGTCCAGCCAGAATGAAGAAACCTTGCATCCTTACTTCATTTACAGCAATGGCATTTGTAGTACTCTTTAAAATAGTCTGGATCAAAGCACTTTGCAGCCTTTTGTGTGTTATTACAACACCCATTGTCCTCTCTGTATTCCTGGCACCAGATGTTCCCAGCATCCCAAAAGAACCACATTACCTTTGTGAGAATGATCTCCATTATCTGCCTTAAATTCCCTCTGAGAAGTCCAAAGGAATAAACCTCACAGGAGATCTCAGTTATAAAGGCAACTTTAAGGTTTTTGAAAATTTAACAACCACATTTCACTTCAACTGTGGTGAGAGGTCTCCCAGGCACCATCACCTGCCCCCTCATTCTCTCAGAGCCTCCAGACCACATAGAGTCCCAGTGAATACACTGGAGGCTGGTCTCCACCCTCAGACAACTAGATCCATTCAGCCATAGAGCATCTGTCCTGACCTTGACTTCATTATACACAGTAGAATCATTTATCTGAAATGTTCAAGACCTGACATTCCAAGACCAGATATCAGGGACTGAGACCTCTTAACATCAAAAGAACACAATGATTAAAAAAAAGAAAGAAAGAAAAATGCTTCAAAAATCCCATATAAATCTTTAGGATATGGTCTCACTCTTGCCTTTCCAGAGAGAACAGGTAGCAATTACCTGTCCTGGCCTCTGCCAGCTTGTATATATGACTAGGTATTTACCTGAAAAATAACTCCAATAATAAGAATCTTATGCAAAGACCACAAATCATTTTCAATCATTACAATACTTTTTTTAGATTTGTCCATTAAAATGATGTTATTTGTAAATAATCTTCTACTATAATTCATTTAATTGATCTTTCTAAACAGCTGTGATCAAAGTTCTCAAGAGTGGATCAAAATTAGAGCATTAAAAGAGCTCGACTTAAATGTGTGTGTGTGTGTGTGTTGCCAAAACCTTCGTTACATCAACACTTAGATGTACTGTTGTCATTTTCAATTCATGAGTTCTAATCAAATGCTTTATTCTCTCCCAAAAACTTTTAGTTTCTCCTTCCTGATGGTGAACAGAGCTCTTATTCACTAATCACTCAAGCCAGAAACATAGGACTCAATCTCACCTACTCCACCCCTTCCATGCTATTCTCATTCCCAAGCTGAATGTTTTTTGTTTATTCTGTTTATTCAATATCTCTTAAATATCCTTCTCTTCATTTGCACTACCATTCAGTCAACAAATACTAAATGTTTATTGAGCACCTAGTAATGTGGTAAGTAGGTACTAACCAAAAATGAATTCGATTTAGTCCCTACCTTCAAGGAGGTCACAGTCTACGAAGAGAGAAAAACACACAAAAATAAGCTCAAAGTTAATCATTGCCATAGTTAACATTTATTGAGTATTTATAATGTGTCAGATTCTATTACATCAAATTCTTCAAAATTCTATAACAACTATGTGCTGTCATTGTCATCCTAAATGTGAAATCACCGAGGCTTAGACAAATCAGTTTGTCAAGGTTACAGAATGCAAGAGCAACAGACAAAAATCAATTTTGTTTCTGTATGCTAACAACAGACTATCAGAAATTAATCTTTAAATGCCATTCACAATAGCGTCAAAAGAATATGAACTGCTTTAGGATAAATATGTCAAAAGATGTGAAAGACCTGTCACAGTAGGAGTAATTCTAAAATTATCCCCAATCAGCCATGACTTTGTATAATTCCCTCTCCTTGAGTGTAGGCGGGACCTTTAACTGGCTTCTAACAAACAGGATGTGACAAAGGTGAAGGGGCTATTCAGATGGATTTAAAGTCACTAATAAGTTGACTAAATTAATCAAAAAAGAGACTATCCTAAATGGGCCTGTCCTACTCAGGTGAGTACTTTAAAAGCTGGTCTCTCTCTCTATGTCTATCTATCTCTTTCTATCTGTCTCTCTTTCTCCCCTCTTCCTTGCTGGCTCTGAGAAGCAAGCCACCACGATTTCCACAGCTGCAATAAAAGGAACATAGAGAAGAACAATGAGCTAATCTTAGAAGAGACACTAAAACCTCAGATGAGACTGCAGCCCAAACACACAACCTTGGGAACTCCTGACCAGATTCCCCAACTAAACTGTACCAAGTTTCCTTTTACCAGATAACAAATGTGTGTTGTTTTAAGTGGTTAAGTTTGTAGTACTTTGATGTGTGGCATAGAAAACAAATATGCTTGCATGGAAAACTATAAGATATCATCAAGAAAAATTTTAAAAGACCTGAATGAATGGAGAGATATACTAGGTTTATGGTTCAGAAGACTCATTATTAACATTTTAATTCACCCTAAACTGATCTATAGATTCAATGCAATCACAGTCAATATCTCACCATGCTTCTGTGTAGAAATCGACAAACTGATGCTAAAATTCACAAGGAAGTCCAAAGGACCTAAAATAACCTAAACAACTTAAAAAAGATTGGAGAACTAATTCAGTTTGCTATCAAGACTTCATATAAAGTTTAAATAACTAAGACATATTGTATTGGTGTTAAGACCAATGTGTTGGTATCAAGATCAATTGAAGAGAATAGTCAGAAACAGATTGGTACATATGTGAGCAAGAGATTTTTAACAAGAGTGCAGAATAATTCAGTGGAGAATAGACTGTTTTTCCAATATACAGTGCTGAAAAAATTGGATATTTTACATGAAAAAAAGAACTTCAATACATAATGCCCACTATATACCAAAATTAACTCAAAATGGATCATAACATCTAAATGTAAAACTTAAAACTACATAAAATTAAAAAGAAAAAATAGGAGAAAATGTTATGGCCTAAGTAAACTTTTTAAATATAACACAATAAAATAACACATTGATAATTTGGGCACCATCAGAATTAAAACCACCTACTCATTGAAAAACACTGTTAAGAGGATGAAAAGACACCCTACAAACTGAGAGAAAATATTTTCAAATATTATCTGATACAGGATTCGTAATAAGAAAAAAATGTTTAAAAAATGGGCAAAGAATCTGAATAGTCATCACACCAAAGACAATATGTGTATTTCCCATAAACACATGAAAAGACGTTCAACATCATCAGTTGTAAGGGAAATGCTAATAAAAATCACAGTGAGATACCACATATGTGTATTAGAAAGACTAAAATTTAAAAGGCTGATCACATTAAATGTGGGGAAGTCTACGGAAGAACTCAAACTCTCATCACTGCTGATGAGAATGTAAAATGGTACAGCCACTTTGGTAGTTATTTTAAAAGTTGGGCACACACCTATCCTATGGCCAAGCATTCCACTCATAGTTACTTACCAAAGAGATGTGAAAGCATATGTCCATGCAAAAAATTGTAAAAAATATTCACAGCAGCTTTATTTGTAAGAGCCAAACACTGTGAACATCTCAGATGTCCATCAACAGGTAAAAGGATAAACTGTTGCATATCCATACCATAGAATGCTACCCAGCAACACAAAGAAATAACTCTTGATGTATGCCACAACATGGATGTATCTCAAAGTAGTCTTTGCTTGGTGAAAGAGGCCACACACAAAAGAGTACATTCTGTGTCATCTTCTTTATATAAAATATTCTAGATATTGCACATTAATCTAAAGTGACAGAGAGCAGGTAAGTGGTTGACTGTGGACGGGTGTGCTGGGAGAGGAGGTTAGAGGAGGACATGGGTGTGAGGAAGGGATTACAAAGGTGTGGCAGATATGTTCACTATCTTGGTTGTGGATTGTGGTGATGGTGTAATAGGTATATACATATGCTAAAATATATCGCACTGTGTCCTTTAAATATGTGCAGTTTATTGTATTAAATTATACTTAAATAAAACTGTCTTTACAACTCTATAGTAACACCACATCCCACTTGGAATAAAATCCAATCTCCTTTACATGCTACAAAGCATTACACAATCTGGTCCTCAAAGCTAATCTCCCACCCACTCTTCCCTCTGCCCACTCGTTTGCAGACATATTGTCTGTCTTTCTATTCTTCAATAGATTACATTTATTCTCACTTCAGGGCCTTTTTTTGGATGTTATTTCCTTCTCCCTGGAACACTATTTCGCTGACTCCACTTCCTTTCAGATCTCTGCTCAGATGCCCACTCCTCACTCAGTCTAAAATAGCACCCCAAACCATATATTACTGTTCATTTTAACATTTAGCCCTGCTTGTACCAGTGTCTATTACATTGTCAGTGAGAGCGTCTGGGAAAGATGTGCATGGAGCTGGGTCTGGAGAGATTATTGGATTAATAGCAATAGAAGTGATAGGGAATGAGGAACTCATTTTAGGTAGAAAGAGCATAGGCAGAGATAGGGAGAAGAAAAACAGCATGGTACATTCCTGGAACTAAAAGCATTACCTGCATTTGTGGAACTACAAATGTCCATAGCAACAGAAATGGAGCAACCAGCAGATCTGCAGAGCCTTATGTATAATGCTTAAGAGCCAAGACTTCACACCAAAGAATTTTAAGTAGGGTAGTGAAAAGCTAACATTTTTGGTTTGGATTATGCACCCTGGTGGCGGAGACAAAATAAGAAACCCCGATGATAGAGACAGAAAGAAAGTTGAAACTTTTATGACATATATTTAAGAGATAAAGTACACAGCACTCAATGACTGAGTAATGTTAAAACAGAAAGTCAGCTGTGTTCCTTGTGCTGTTAAGTTGGCTTCACTAGGTAGAGGATGAGACTACTTAACTGAGAGAAAAAATGCAGAGAAGCCAGTTTAGATGAGTTGGGAACATGCTGGATTTGAGAGTTGTCTCTCACGGCCGAGAAGAGATATCCAGCAGTCAAAGTATATATAAGTCTAAAACCTGGGGAAGTAGACTAACTTGAAATCATTAGATGGTGAAAGGAAATTTGTAAACCACAAGAATAACCGGAGTTATTTATAGAGAGTCTTTGGATACAGAAGAGCATTGAGCCAAGGGGGAACCATGGAGAACACCATCATTGCCATCCTTCATATTGATTCCCACTTGCTACATGACAGGCACTGGGCTATGAGCTTTAACTATGTTGGTTCATTTAACCTGTTATGCTATCATGAGTCTGCCTTCCCGACATTTTCCTTCCAACCATCTAGAGCCAGCTCATAATTAAAGAAGCACTGAATAATTCAAAAATAAGCGCAACATATATAGATTGCTATTGTTCTCCTGCTTCTCAATGGCATGGGAGGGTCAAATGTCACTTATGTGTGAGCACTGAAGGTTTTCATTAAAAGGGACATTAAGAATGATGACAATTTGGCAGGGCACGGTGGCTCACGCCTGTAATCCAACACTTTGAGAGGTCGAGGCGGGTGGATCACGAGGTCGGGATTTCAAGACCAGCCTGGCCAATATGGTGAAATTCCTTCTCTACTAAAAATACAAAAATTAGCTGGGCATGGTGGTGCATGCCTGTAGTCCCAGCTGCTTGGGAGGCTGAGGCAGGAGAATCGCTTGAACCCAGGAGGCAGAGGTTGCAGTGAGCCAAGTTCGCGCTACTGCACTGCAGCCTGGGCTAAAGAGTGAAACTCATCTCCAAAAAAAAAAAAAAAGAATGAAGACATTTTAAAAGTAAAGTACCATTTGGTTATAGAAAACAGTAAAGGGGTGGAGGAGGGTTTCTAGAACAAGATGAAGAAAATAAACTGGAATGTCAGCCACAGATAATTTGGGGGGAGCAGGGGCTGTGGGGTGGTGTAGCTGTCCAGGGCTCTGATCAAAAGTAGTCTTATGGTTCCAAAATGAATCTATTATTTAAGAACCTGACAGGAAAGGGAAACATGTTTTGAAATAAAATGACAATCTGAGGATTAAAATGTCAATTAAATCAGCATAATAATAGATAATTGTAAGAAAAGAACATTCAATTACAAAGAGATCCAACAAAACAAGAACTAAAAGAACCTGTTGGCTGTGCACAGTGGCTCACGCCTGTAATCCCAAGAGTTTTAGAGGCCAAGGTTGGAGGATCACTTGAGCCCAGGAGTTTGAGACCAGCCTGAGCAACATAGGGAGACCCCCATCTCTACAAAAAGAAAATAAAAAAGCAGATGGCCGACTTGAAGCAGTCAGTGTGTGACACTCTTACGGAGAGAAATAAAACAGGCGAGTAAATACTACAACTTCAACTGAAGCATCCAGGGGCATGCATTGGGATTCATCAAGGAAACAACTTGACCCATGGAGAATGGACAGGAGCAAGACAGACGACTGCCCATCCGGGAGTGACTCGGAGTCCGTGGAGGCTCCCCGGCCCAGGGAAATGGTGAGTGGGTGAGAGACTCTGGGGGCCCACACTCTTCCACAGATCTTCACAATCTTTAGGCCAGGAAACCCATTTGTGAACCCACTCCACCAGGGTTTTCAGTCTGACATGCAGAGCTACAAGGAGATTGGCAGAACTGCCCATCATGCATATGTGGAACCCTGGGAGCCTTGGATCCATGGGAATCCCAGCAATGGCAGCTGCAGCTTCAGGAAAGGAAGAAGTCAGGCGCCCTCACACCCCCCACCCAGGAAAGGGAGGAGGTCAGGCTCCTTCACACACCCCCAGGAAAGAGGGTGTCAGGCTCCCTCACACACCCTCCCAGGAAAGAGGGTGTCAGGCTCCCTCACACACCCTCCCAGGAAAGAGGGTGTCAGGCTCCCTCACACACCCCCCCAGGAAAGGGGGAGTCGGGCTCCTTCACACCCCCTCAGGAAAGCAGGGAGGTCAGTCTCCCTCATACACCCAGAGAAGGGGCTGAGTCCGGGGGCTGAGCAGCGAGGGTCTGCGGCCTCACATCCCCGGCACCCCACAGGATAAGATCCACCGGCCTGGAACTCCAGCCACCCACAGCAGGTGCTCTCAGGCCTGTTCTCGGGCAGCAGCTCCAAGCCTTGGCTGAGATGGAGCTCCTGGAGGGAGGTGGGCCACCATCCTTGCGGTCTCACGGCCTTTGTTATTACTGCCTTCAAGCTCTAGAGAGTCTGAGGTGACTAGGTGAGCAGACCCTACCCTATGGAAAAGCAGCCGGACCGCTTTTTTTACACTGCTCTCTGATCCCATTTCTCCTTACTGGGTGAGACCTCCCAACTTGGGACTCCAGCCACCCCGTACTGCTGTTCTTGGGCTGGCAGCAGCTCCGCACCTCCCTGGGCCTGAGCCACCAGAGGGAGAGATGGGTGGGCATCTTTGCTATTTCACGACTTCACTGCTGCTGCCTTCAGGGCCTGGGGAGCCCAAGGTAACCAGGGACTGGATCGGACCCCAGCGCAGTGCAGCCGCCCTGCGGAAAAGGAGCCAGATGATCTCATTTCTCCTCCCTAGGTAGGACCTCATGACCTGGGACTCCAGCCACCCACTGCTGGGGCTATCGAGCTGGAAACAGCTCTGCACCTCCCTGGGACAGAGCTCCCAGAGGGAGGGGTGACTACCATCTTTGCTCTCTTGCAGCACTCACCTTTGCTACCTCTAGGCTCTGGAGAATCCACAGGGGCTAGCAGCTGGTCCAGACCCTGGCAGCACAGCCACCCTGCCCCTGCCTGATCACTTCAATTAGAGGTGGTTCAGCGTTTCTCCCAGGAGGAAATCCCAGAGTCAACAGGCAAACAACCCTTCCACCATTGCAGCTGGAGTGCTAGAGAAGGAACAAAGCTCCTAGTCTCTGTGCTGAAACCTCCAGCACACAGCAGCCACCTTACAGAAAGGAGTTCAGTCCCTTTACCCTGAGAATCCCATCCCCGACTTTTCACCAAGCAAGGCCTGGGATCAGGACCACAGAACAGCTGCCCCACCCATGCTGAGCATTCCCACTGCTAGTGGCTCTAAATTTCCCTGGGAAGAGGTTGGTTCCTAGAGGCGACTGACAGCCCCTCTGCCACTGCCACAGCAGCGGTTCTGCGCCAGCTACCCTCTGCCTGGGGAAGAAACGAAGAGCCTGAGGGCTACAGCTGAGCTTACAGCACACCACAGTCACTATTGGGAGAGAAGCCCAGTCTCCTCCCAGTGAGCCCTCGACCCTCCTGCTCCCCAACAAGCAGAGCCCCCCAGCTGAAGCCAGCAGTGCAGCTGCCCCACCCTCTGGCTGAACACTCCCAGTAGCAGTGGCTCCACAATTCTCAGAGGTGGAGCTCCCAGGGACAACCAAAAGCCCCTCTCCCACTTCCTCAGCAGTGGTACTGTCCCTGCTGCCCTCAGACTGGCAACGGAGCAAAGAACCTAAGTGCCTCATCCACATCTCCAGCAACTTGCAGTTGCCATAAGGAGAGGCCAGTCTGTCTCCCAGAAGTCCCACCCACCGTCTCCCCAACTCATCCCCAGCTTGGGCTCATAGCACAGCTCCCCAATCCCAGGCTGACTGTACCAAATGATTGCAGCTCCGCATCTCTCTAGGGTGGAGCCCTAGGAGACAAGTGAAAGACCCCTGACCACAACCACTGCTAGGGTCCTTTCCTCTACTGTCTCCAACTTAGGTAGGAAATATAAGCCCTGAGATCACCCCAGAGCTGTGGTGTGTAACCCGGGAGTGCCAGGCTGAGATCTGTAGCCAGTATTCAGATGGGAGAAGAGCCCACACTTTCAGAGCATTGAGAGGGAGCATGGCTGTAATTGTGAGGAAATTAATACAGAGGAGTCACGTGGCTGAGTAAGAGCCTACTTACTGACCATTACACCTAAGCACCACCTACTGGATCACACCCCAAAACTTCAACATCAAAAATACTTTGCTAACATACCTCCCTATGAAACCAAAAACAAGAAGTCAGCTACAAATAAAGTCCCTGCACAAAGCCTCGGCTCTCTGGAAACATCCAGAAAAGAAGTCTACCGACTGTACTCAAACTATACTGCAGTTTAAGGAACATCCACACAAAGAGATGAGAAAGAACCAGCACAAGAACTCCAGCAACTAAAATGGCCAGAGTGTTTTCTGTCTTCCAAATGACAGCATTAGGGATCCTAACTGGCCTCAGATGACTGAAAATACAGAAATTGAATTTAGAATATGGATAGGAAAGAAGACAATTGAGATTCAGGAGAACATCAAAACCCAATCCAAGGAATCTAAGAATAACAATGAAATGATACAGGAGCTCACAGACAAAATAGGCAGTAAAAAAAAAAAACAACCTAACACCCAATAGAGCTGAAAAACACACTATAAGAATTTCAAGGCTGGGTGCCGTGGCTCACGCCTGTAATCCCAGCACTTTGGCAAGCTGAGGCGGGCAGATCATGAGGTCAGGAGTTCAAGACCAACCTGGCCAACATAGTGAAACCCTGTCTCTACTGAAAATACAAAAAATTAGCCAGGCATGATGGCATGCACCTGTAGTCCCAGCTACCTGGGAGACTGAGGCAGGAGAATCACTTGAACCCAGAAGGCACAGGTTGCAGTGAGCTGAGATGGTGCCACTGCACTCCAGCCTGGGTGACAGAGTGAGACTCCATCTCAAAAAAAAAAAAAAAGAAAGAAAAGAAAAAGAAAAAAGAATTTCAAAATGCAATCACAAATATTA
The DNA here is from genome assembly GCF_028878055.3 of Symphalangus syndactylus. Taxonomy (NCBI): domain Eukaryota; kingdom Metazoa; phylum Chordata; class Mammalia; order Primates; family Hylobatidae; genus Symphalangus; species Symphalangus syndactylus. Next base: position 63,988,515 of record NC_072429.2, on the reverse strand, counting down.
ACAGTAAAATAGACCAAGCAGAGGAAAGAATGTCAGAGCTTAAAACTTGGCTTTCTGAAATAAGATAACTAGACAAAATAAATAAAAAAGAATGAAAAGGAATGAACAAAACCTCTGAGAAATATGAGATTATATAAAGAGGCCAAATCTCTGAATCATTGGTGGCCCTGAAAGGGATGAAAAGAAGCAGACAACTTGGAAATCATATTTCAGGATATGGTCTATGAAAACTTCCCCACCCTCACTAGAGAGGCCAACATACAAATTCAAGAAATGCAGAGAACTTCTGCAAGATACTACACAAGAAGATCACCCCGAAGACACATAATCATCAGATTTTCCAAGGTCAAAAATTAAAGAAAAATTGTTAAAGGTGGCTAGAGAGAAAGGGCAGGTCACCTACTAAGGGAATACCATCAGACTAACAGTGAAACTTTCAGCAGAAACCCTGTAAGCCAGAAGAGATTGGGGCTGGGGCGGGGGGCAGCTGTGTTCAACATTCTTAAAGAAAAATATCTCCAACAAAGAATTCCATATACAGCCAACCTAAGCTTCATAAATGAAGGAGAATAAGATCATTTTCAGACAAGCAAATGCTGAGGGAATTTATTACCACCAGACCTGTCTTGCAAGAGCTACTGAAACGTGCATTAAATATGGAAAGGAAAGACCATTACCAGCCAATACAAAACCACACTTAAGTACACAAACCAGTGACACTATAAAGCAACCACACAAACAAGCCAGCATAAGAACCAGCTTACAACACAATGACGGGATCAAATATACACATATCAATACTAACCTTAAATGTAAATGGGTTAAGCACCTCAATTGAAAGTCACAGAGTGGCAAGGCAGATAAAGAAGCAAGAGCCAATAATATGTTGTTTTCAAGAGACACACCTCACATGCAATGACACCCATAAGCTCAAAATAAATGAATGGAGAAAAATCTGCCAAGCAAATGGAAATCAGAGAAAAGCAAAGGTTGCAATCCTAATTTCAGACAAAACCGACTTTAAACCAAAAAGACAAATAAGGGCCTTACATAATGGTAAAGGGTTGAATTCTACAAGAAGACCTAACTATCCTAAATATATATGCACCCAACACAGGAGCACACAGATTCATAAAGCAAGTGCTTAGAGACCTATGAAGAGACTTAGACTCCCACACAATGGTAGTGGGAGACTTCAACAACCCACTGACAGTATTAGACAGATCATCAAGACAGAAAATTAACAAAGTATTCAGGACCTGAACTCAACACTTGACCAAATGGACCTAATAATGTCTGCAGAGCTCTTCAACCAACAACAGCAGAATACACATTTTTCACATTACCACATGGCACGTACTCTAAAATTGACCATACAACCCGACATAAAATAATTCTCAGCAAATGCAAAAACTGAAATCATACCAACCACACTATCAGACACAACACAATAATAATAAAATACAAGACTAAGAAAATTGCTCAAAACCATACAATTACATGGAAATTAAACAAGATGCCCCTGAAATGACATGTAGATTAACAATGAAATTAAGGCAGAAATCAGGTTACTTGAAACTAATGAGAACAAAGATACAATATACCAGAATCTCAGGGACAAAGCTAAGGCAGTGTTAAGTGGAAAATTTATAGCACTAAATGCCCACATGAAAAAGTTAGAAAGATCTCAAATTAACAATGTAACATCACAACTAGAAGAACTAGAGAAGCAAGATCAAACCAGCCCAAAAGCTAGCAGAAGAAACAACCTAAAATCAGAACTGAACTGAAGATTGAGATACAAAAAACCATTCAAAAGATTAATGAATCCAGGAGTGGTTCTTTGAAAAAAAATAAATATATAAGAGAGAGAGACTTCTAGCTAGAATAATAAAGAAGAAAAGAGAGAAGATCCAAATAAACACAATTGGAAATGACAAAAGGGAAATTACCACTGACCTGGCAGAAATACAAATAACTGTCAGAGACTACTATGAACACCTTTATGTCCACAAACCAGAAAATCTAGAAGAAATGGATACATTCCTGGACACATACACCCTCCCAAGACTGAACCAGGAAGAAATTGAATCCCTGAACAGACCAAAAACAAGCTCCTAAATTGAATCAGTAAAAAAATAGCCTACCAACCAAAAAAAGCCCAGTCCAGGTGGACTCACAGCCAAATTCTACTGGATGTGCAAAGAAGAGGGGGTACCATTCCTACTGAAACTATTCCAAAGAATTGAGGAGGAGCGACACTTCACTACCTCATTCTATGGGGCCATCGTTATCCTGATACCAAAACCTGGCAGAGATGCAATGAAAAAGGAAAATGTCAGGCCAATATCTTTGATGAAGATAAATGCAAAAGTCCTCAGCAAAATACTAGCAAATGAAATTAAGCAGCATATCAAAAAGCTAATTCACCATGATCAAGTAGGCTTAATTCCTGGGATGCAAAGTTAGTTCAACAAACGCAAATCAATAAATGTGATTCATCACATAAACAAAACTAAAGACAAATACCACATAATTATCCCAATAGATGCCAAAAAGTCTTTTGATAAAATTCAACATCCTTTCATGTTAAAAACTCTCAATAAACTAGGTATTGAAGGAACATACCTCAAAATAATAAGAGCCATCTGTGATAAACCCACAGCCAACATCATACTGAATTGGCAAAAGCTGGAAGCATTCCCTTTGAAAGCCAGTACAAGACAAGGATGCCCTCTCTCACCACTCTTATTCAACATAGTATTAGAAGTTCTGGCCAGGGCAATCAGGCAAAAGAAAGAAATAAAGGTCATTCGAATAGGAAGAGAGGAAGTCAAACTATTCCTGTTTGCAGATCACAGAATTCTATATCTAGAAAACTCCACAGTCTCTGCCCAAAGGCACCTTCAGCTGATAAACAACTTCAACAAAGTTTCAGGATACAAAATCAATGTAGATCTGGTTGTTTAAGTGTGTAGCACTTCCCCCTTTTCTTTTTCTCTCCTGCTGGCCATGTAAATATGTGCCTGTAAGTTTATGAGGCCTTCCCAGAAGCAGAAGCCTGTACAGCCTGCAGAACCATGAGCTGATTAAATCTCTTTTCTTTATAAATTGCCCAGTCTCAAGTATGTCTTTATAGCAGTGCAAGAACTCACTAATACAGCAAGCAGACAGAACTGGTTCTGGGGACAAAAAAACCTGCTGTGACTCATATCTGCCAGTTACTATCTGTAACTTGGTTTCTTCACCTGTAAAATTGAGACAATATTCATATATATCCCAGGTTTCTTTTGAGAATTTCTGCATTGTATATTCTCATACAACTTAATATTGCAAGTGTTTATTTATTCATTCATTTATTCAGCCAGACAGTATTCGGCACCTCCTACTAGTCAGATGCAGTACTGCCAGCTGTGGAGGACACAGTGCTGAAACACAGGCAGATGCCCCAGCTAAAGACACTTTCAGCCTAATAATGACAGAAAGCATGAGCTCTGGAATCAGAAACGCACAAGTCCAAATCCTGTTCTGCCACTTCTGGCATTTGAACTTGAGCAAGTTCCCTACCCTCCTGGCCTTGTTTTTTTTATTTTCCATCTATAAAATGCTGATGACCCTTAGCCATATAAATGGTATTCTATGGTTTTTAAGTGAGATAATAAATATGAAGCCTAATCAAGAATATATAGTTTTGTAGAGAATATATGTAAACAACTCTAAAGTCTATTCAGGAAGCATGAATATGTATGAAAATGTCTGCTACGATCTTTTGGTGATAAATTTTAAAAACTCAGTGTATGTATAGCTACCAAGTTAAGATTCATGGTAATTATAAATGTACTTGAAACTCATAATTAAACAAACCCAGGAGAAATTAAGCATCATGAAACTCACCCTGAGTGATGAAGTTACAAACTCATCCAAAGTTCAATTTGGTGTTTCTATAATAATTTGACTCCATGGAACGGCTTTTTAATTTGTTAAAGCACAAAGTAATTTGCATATGTCCTGCTAAAAAGCAGACCTCTGTAACATTCTTAAGTTCATTTTGTGATATATTTGAGAGTAAAAACACAGTCCTTACCCATATAATTAACAGCTCTTCATGAAATACACAACAAAGTGCTCTAGAAACAAATGCAGATACATAAGTGAAATAGAGGCTTAATGTTATGGTAAAATAATCAGCCTATATAAGGAAGTTTCTCATGTATTCAAAGAAAATTAACTCTTCCAGACAAAGCAGGCAGTATAGAATGAATTTCATGGATTTCAGAGCCCAGGAGACCTTGTAATTTACATCATCCAATAGAGTAGTTGACTTAAAAACTAGTTTACTTATTGAAAGAGTAATAGCATTTATAAAAAAGCATGGCTCGGTAGACTTAGTTTCAAAGGCAAGTTCTGATTAATTATATTTAAACATTTGCTGAAAAAGTAACACAAATTTATTTCTCTAAATTGCATCAGATTCTAATCCTGAAAGATAGGTATAATGTTTCAGAGCTTTAAAAATTCTCAGACATGGCAGCCTTAGAGATGCTTTGAACCTAATCTTGCTCTGGGGGCTGCCTGATTTGAGAATTGTTCTTCGCTCAATTTAACTTTGTTAAGTTGAAAAAAATTCTGAGAAAGTCTGATAATAAATTATCTTACTAAATATTAAAAGCTTGACGTTCACCTAAATGTGTCTTAATTAATTCATTTATCAAATACTACTGAGAGCCTGCAATATACCAGGCATGTCTAAGACCCTGGGGAACCAAAATCTAATAGGTAGCTACTCTGACGTAAGTCAGTCCAGTAGGTGAGTCAGTTACATGAACCACTAATTGCAATACACTGTGATAAGTTTTTCAAAATGATTCAGTATTGACATGAAAAAGGGGATGACCAGCTCAGACAATTAGGGTTAGGGCAGATTTTACCAATTTTCTTGAGCTTGGTATGGTGGCTAAAAAGCGGGGCAGAGATGGACATTCCCAGAAGAGGCAACCACATGTTCCTAATCATGAAACCACCAAATACAAGAGTAAGTTCAGGTGACTGAATGAAGTTTGCTGTGTCTGCAATGTTGTTTTCTGGAGTTGGAAGCAATTTGGGGTTTTATCCTTAGGACAAAAGGAAACTACCGAATATATGTAAACAGGAGAATAACATTATCCAATTTTCATTTTGGCAGGATGTCTTTGGAAGCTATGGGAGGTGGTGGACCAAAGGGTGATCACAGTCTCATTTTAAAGCCTGAATATCACATTCTCCTAGATGTTGTTTGATGGTCACAATCCCCTTATTTTTCTTTAGGATCAGATATTGTGACATGACTCCTTCTCTTCGAGTCTGCCCCTCCCCTATTTTCTTTGGGGACTTTGCCACATCAGTTATCTCAAAGAAGTATTTTAAACTCAATGTTTCCAATTTCTATTCACTATTAAAATTTTTGAAATAGTTTAAGTACAGAAATGTAAAGAAAACAAATACAGACCTCCATGTACTCACTACACAGTCTTTTTTTTTTTTTTTTTTTAAGACAGAGTCTCACTCTGTCACCCAGGCTGGAGTGCAGTGGTGTGATCTTGGCTCACTGCAACCTCTGCCTCCCAGGTTCAAGTGATTCTCCTGCCTCAGCCTCCTGAGTAGCTGGGAATACCGGCACCTGCCATCATGCCTGGCTAATTTTTGTTTGTAGAGACGATGTTTCACCATGTTGCCCAGGCTGGCCTCAAACTTCTGACCTCAAGTGATCCACCCACCTCGGCCTCCCAAAGGGCTGGGATTACAGGCATAAGCCACCATGCCTGGTCACCAGAAAGTCTTAATAAAAGTAACATTTAACTGTCTTTGACTCAAAATTTTGGGGATGAAAAATGTACAGGTACAGCTAAAACATCCCTTTTCTATCTTTTCCTCTTCCTCTCCAGAGGTAACCATTGTCCTGAAGTTGGTATGTATTCCTTATATGTACACTTTTACTTCTGTACATAAATACACACCTGCCAATTTTACTAACATTTTCTATGGTCACCTACTAATGCCAATGAACAATCTGTTTCTTTCTTTCTTTCCTTTTTCTCTTTTTCTCTTTCTTTCCTTCTTTTTTGAGACACAGTCTTGCTCTGTTTCCCAGGCTGCAGCACAGTGGTGTGGTCACAGCTCACTGCAGCCTCAACTTCCTGGGCTCAAGTGATCCTCCCACCTCAGCCTCCCAAGTACCTAGGACAACAGGTGCACGCCACCATGCCTGGCTTTATTTTTTAATAAAACTTTCATTTTAGGTTCAGGAGTACATATGCAGGTTTTTTATACAGGTAAACTCATGTCATGGGGGCTTGGTGAACAGATTATTTTATCATTCAGGTACTAAGCATAGTACTGGATAGTTATTTTTTTCCAATCATCTTCCTCCTCCCACCCTCCACCCTCAAGTAGACCCCAGTATCTGTTGTTCCCCTCTTTGTGTCCACGTGTTCTCATCATTTAGCTCCCACTTATAAGTGAAAACATGTGGTACTTAGTTTTCTGTTCTTCTGTTGGTTTGCTAAGGATAATGGCCTCCAGCTCCATCCATGTTTCTGAAAAGGACATGATCTCTTTCTTTTTTATGACTTCATAGTATTACATGGTATACATGTACCACATTTTCTTTATCCAGTCTACTGTTGATGGACATTTAGGTTTATTCCATGTCTTTGCTATTGTGAATAGTGCTGCCATGAATATACACATGCATGCATCTTTATGGTAGAACAATTTCTATTCCTTTGGGCATATACCCAGTAATAGGATTGCTGTGTCGAATGTTAGTTCTGTTTTCCGTTCTTTGCGGAATTGCCACACTGCTTTCCACAATGAGCTAATTTACACTCCCACCAGCAGTGTGTAAACATTCCCTTTTCTCTGCAACCTCACCAGCATCTGTTAATTTTTGACTTTTTAATAATCACCATTCTGACTGGTGTGAGATAATATCTCACTGTGGATTTACATTTCTCTAATGACTAGTGATATTAAGCATTTTTTCATATGCTTGTTGGCTACATGTATGTCTTCTGTTGAAAAGTGTCTGTTCAAGTCCTTTGCCCAATTTTTAATGGGGTAGTGTGGTTGTTTTTTCTTGTACATTTGTTTAAGTTGCTTGTAAATGGTGGATATTAGAACTTTGTCAGATGCATAGCTTAGAAATATTTTCTCCTATTCTGTAGGTTGTTATTCTGTGGATAGTTTCTTTTGCTGTGCAGAAGCTCTTCAATGTAATTAGATCCCATTTGTCAACTTTTCCTGTTGTTAAAATTGCTTTCAGCATCTTCATCGTGGAATCTTTGCCCATTCTTGTGTACCGAATGGCAGTTCCTTGGCTGTCTTCCAGGGTTTTTATAGCTTTTGGTTTTATATTTAAGTCTTTAATCCATCTTGAATTGATTTTTGTATATGGTGGAATGAAGGGGTACAGTATTAATCTTCTGCATATGGCTAGCCAGTTATCCCAGTGCCATTTATTTACTAGGAATTCCTCTCCCCATTGCTTGTTTTTGTCAGCTTTGTTGAAGATCAGATGGTTGTAGGTGTGTGGCACTATTTCTATGCTCGCTATTCTGTCCCATTGGCCTATGTGCCTGTTTTTGTACCGGTACCATGCTGTTTTGGTTACTATAGCCCTGTAGCATAGTTTGAAGTCTGGTAATGTGATGCCTCCAGCTTTTTTTTTTTTTTCTTAAGATTGCCTTGGCTATTCAGACTCTTTTCTGGTTCCATATGCATTTTTAAATAGTTTTTTTCTAGTTCTGTGAAGAACGTCATTGGTAGTTTGATAGAAGTAGCACTGAATCTATAAATTGCTTTGGGCAGTATGGTCATTTTAACAATATTGATTCTTCCTATCCATGAGCATGGAATGTTTTTTCATTTCCTTGTCATCTCTGATTTCTTTGAGCAGTGTTTTGTAATTCTCATTGTGGAGATCTTTCACCTCCCTGGTTATCTGTATGCCTAGGTATTTTGTTCTTTTTGTGGCAATGGTGAATGGGACTGCATTCCTGATTTGGCTCTTGGTTTGGATGTTGTTGGTGTACAGGAATGTTAGCAATTTTTGCCTCTCCAAGCCATGCTTTGTGATGCTTTCCTGTAGTACAGGAAAATGAACTTCAGGTGATATGGTTTGGGTCTGTGTCCACACCCAAATCTCATGTGGAATTGTAATCCCCAGTGTTGGAGGAGGGTCCTGGTGGGAGGCAATCAGATTATGGGGACAAACATTCCCCCATGCTGTTCTTGCAACAGTGATTGAGTTCTCACAAGATATCTTTGTTTAAAAGTGTGTAGCACTTCCCCCTTCTCTCTATCTCTCCTGCCAGCAATGTGAAGATGTGCCTGCTTCCCCTTTGCTTTCCACTATGATTGTAAGTTTCCTAAGGCCTCCCCAGAAACAGAAGCCTGTATAGCCTGCAGAAGCATGACCTGATTAAGCCTATTTTCTTTACAAATTACCCAGTCTCAGGTATGTCCTTACAGCAGTGAGAGAACTGACTAATACAGAAAATTGGTACTAGAGAAGTGGGGCACTGCTATAAAGATACCTGAAAATGTGGAAGTGACTTTGGAACTGGAGAACAAGCAGAGGTTGGAACATTTTGGAGGGCTCAGAAGAAGACAGGGAGAGGACAGAAAGTTTGGAAATTCCTAGAGACTTGTTGAATTGTTGTGACCAAAATGCTGATAGTGATATGGACAGTGAAGTCCAGGCTGATGAGGTCTCAGATGGAGATGGGAGCTGGAGTAAAGGTCACTCTTGCTATGCTTTAGCAAAGAGATTGTTGGCACTGTGCCCCTGCTCTAGAAATCTGTTGAACTTTGAACTTGAGAGGGATGATTTAGGGTATCTGGTGGAAGTAATTTCTAAGCAGCAAGGCATTCAATATGTGGCCTGGCTGCTTCCAAAAGTCTATGTTTGTCCTGGTGTGGTGGCTCATGCATGTAATCCCAGCAGTGTGGGAGGCCAAGGCAGGTGGATCGCCTGAGGTCAGGAGTTCAAGACCAGCGAGACCAACATGGTGAAACCTTGCCTCTACTAAAAATACAAAAATTAGCTGGGCATGGTTATGCATGCCTGTAGTCCCAGCTACTCAGGAGGCTGAGACAGGAGCATCACTTAAACCCAGGAGGCAGAGGTTGCAGTGAGCTGAGATGGCACAACTGCACTCCAGTCTGGGCAACAGAGCAAGACTCTGTTTAAAAAATAAATAAATAAATAAATAAATAGCCTATGCTCATTTACATAAGCAAAGAAATGGCCTGAAATTGGATCTTATATTTGAAAGGGAAGCAGAGCACAAAAGTTGGGAAAATTTGCAGCCTGACCATGTGGTAGAAAGGAAAAACCAATTTTCTGTGGAGGAATTGAAGCTGGCTGCAGAAATTTGCATAAGAGGAGCTGAATGTTAATAGCCAGACAATGGGGAAAATATCTCCAAGGCATTTCAGAGACCTTTGCAGCAGCCCCTCCCATCACAGGCCTGGAGGCCTAAGAGGGAAAAATTGTTTCATGGGCCAGGCTTAGGGTCCCACTTCTCTGTGCAGCATCCAGACATGGTGCCCTGCATTGTGGCCATTCCAACACCAGCCATGACTAACAGGGCACCAGATATGTCTCAGGCGACTGCTCCAGAGGGTGCAAACTGCAAGTCTTGGTGACTTCCATGTGATGTTAAGCCCACGGGTGTGCAGAGGGCAAGAGTTGAGGCTTGGGAGTCTCCACTTAGATTTCAGAGGTTGTATGGAAATGCATGGATGTCCAGGCAGAAGTCTGTTGCAGAGGCAGAGCCTTCATGGAGAACCTCTATTAGGGTAATGCAGAGGGGAAATGTGGGGTTGGAGCCCCCATATAGAATCTCTCCACTGGAGTAGTGCTTAGTGAGGCTGTGAGAAGAGGGCCACCATCTTCAAGACCCCAGGATGGTAGATCCACTGACAGCTTGAATGTGTGCCTGGAAAAGCCACAGGCACTCAACACCAACCTGTGAAAGCAGCTGGTGTGGATTGTGGGGGAGGGCTGTAACCTGTGAAGCCTCAGAAGCAGAGCTGCCCAAGGCCTTGGGAGCCCACCCCTTGCATTAGTGTGGCCTGTATGTAAGACATGGGGTCAAAGGAGATTATTTTGGAGCTTTGAGATTTAATGACTGCCCTGTTGGGTTTTGGACTTGCATGGGGCCTGTAGCCCCTATGCTTTGGCCAATTTCTCCATTTTGGAATGAAAGCATTTACCCAATGCCTGTCCCCCCTTTGTATCTTGGAAGTAACCACCTTGTTTTTGATTTTACAGGCTCATAAGCAGAACAGACTAGGCTTGTCTCAGATGAAACTTTGGACTTGGACTTTGAGTTAATGTTAAAATGAGTTACTTTGGGAGACTGTTGAGAAGGATTGTATTTTGAAATGGGAGAAGGACATGATATTTAGGAGGGGCTGGAGCAGAATAATATGGTTTGGGTCTGTGTCCCTGCCCAAATCTCATACGGAATTGTAATCCCTAGTGTTGGAGGAGGGACCTGGTGGGACGTGATTGGAATCATGGGGGTGGACTTCCTGCTTGCTATTCTCATACTAGTGAATGAGTTCTTACAAGATCTGTATTTGATGCAAAAAGAAAGTTTATTATTATTATGCCCTTTCTCAGGTCTCAAGGTCTCCTGCTAGTCTGCCTTCTTCTTTCCATTTTTTTAGCCTTCTTATATTTACGTATAATGTGCAGGATTTTAAGTTGTAGTTAGCAGGAGGAATAAGGAAAAGTATGTCCATTCCATTTTCTTGGAAGCAGCATTCACTAATTTTGTTTTATCATTATGCAAAAACATTTATATGTTTCTGAAGTCAAATATTCAAAGTAAATTATATTCAGCTAAGACTACCCTGTATTCCTGTTGCCTCCACCTTGTCACCTCTTCTCCTTTAGATAATGTTTTTTTTCTCTTCAGTTTCTGGTTTATATATCTGTGTGTGTGTGTGTGTATTCTCCCACTTTCTAGAAAATTATAGCCTACTATATGCACTTCTCTACACCTTGCTTTTCTTCACTTAATAGGCTGTGGGGTGACTTTATGGTATTTATAGGGATATTCCTCCTTCCTTTCACAGCTACATAGTACTCCTTTGTGTGGATGTGTATAATTTATTCAAGCAGTCTTCTATTGATGGACTTTTGAGTTGTTTGCTGTCTTTTGCCAGTTGGGCACTTTTCCAATGTCAATAAATTTATTTAAAAAATAAACGATATCACTAGCATAAAATGGAAAAGAAATATTTCTTACTATTAAATAAAGTAAATGTAAAATTGCACGGAATGAAAACAGAACATTTAAATTAAATTCTCACCTATTATTCTTGCCTATTAATACTCTTTCCTTATAATACAGCTGAATCTTTCTTTGTTAAAAAAGTGAGATTAACAGGCGATTCTGTTAAAAATGACTGGAGACTTTCTTTTTGGTGTGATCATAAGAATTTAAAGATCATTGAAATGAAAATAGCTCTTGAAGACTGAAATGCACGTTACTAATGTCTTGTCTTTGTACTACTAACATTGAAGTTGTATGTCACTAGTGGTATGAGATTTCCTTATTGGGGGCTCTATTATTTTGCCAAAAGAGTGTATAAAATAATATGTGATGTGTACTGAGTTCTAACTCTGTTCTTGGGGAGCTAGTATACTGTCTCATATAATGCTCCCAACAATCCCATAAGGTAGGAACTTCTACTATTCACATTTAACAAATGAGGAAACAAAGCCTTATTGCTCTAGATCCCACAACTCTTAAGTGGGGATTTGGATCTTGATTAGAGTCAAATCCAAATACTGCAGAAACTGGCAACCTAGAAATTCCAATGGAAACAGACAAAAAATTCTCCAACAAGAGCCTGGTTTTCAACTCAAAGGACCAGGAAAGGGACAGCCTAGCAAGAGAGAAAATATATTTGACAATAACCACTCTATTCCAGCCCAACACTACAGAAAACAGCCCCACTCACACCCACCAGCAAAAGCCAACTGGAGACCTAGACCTGTGCCATGCTGCAATGAAGCACACATCTCCCCTTCCTCCAGGGAGATGTTAGGGAAGGATGAATCAGGAACTGGGGCTTTTGTCCCCGCTGCCTTCCCCATCCGCTAGTGCCAGTGGAAACCACATGGGGAGCCTGGACTGCAACCCACACCAGTAGCAATGAGGTTCCCCACACTCTCCAGGTTGGAGTGGGATCAGACGAGGTTCACTGGAGAGTCAAGACTTTTCATCTCTGCTCAATGGTAAAGAACATTGCCCACCCACCACCACGGTATTAGTGGCGACCATATGGGGAGATGTATCAAGGTGCCCCCTTCCTCTCAGACACGGGTTATCAAAAGAGATCCAGTGGGGAGCTTGAACCTTCAGCCCCACCCAGCAATGACAAGGATCCCCTTCTTCCCAGATGTCAACAGTGTCTGACTGGGGAACATGGACTTTTACCATCATTTGGCAATAACAGGACAGTGCCCCCTCCCTTAAACATGGAGCAGTGTTACAGAGACCTAAAACACAAGATTTTAGTAAGATTCAGAATCTTATAATACCCAACGTTTCCAGGTCTTAATTGAAAATCACTCATCATACCAAGAACCACCTATTTCTTCAACTGAATTTAAAAAGACAATCAAAAGAGGAAAACACTAAGATGACATAAGACTTTAGAATTATCTGACAAGGATTTTAAAACAAACATCATAAAAGTGCTTCAAAAGCATATATAAAATCACTTAAATGAGAAAATAAAAAGTCTCAGCAAAGAAATAAAAGATATAAATAAGAACTAAATGGACATTTTAGAATCAAAAAATATAATAATCAAAATACAAAAAAAAAGAAGAGACTCAACAGCAGGCTGGAAAAGACAGAGGAAATAATTAACTGGAAGAAAAAACAATAGAAATTAACCAATCTTAACGACAGAGAGAAAATAGACTAAAAAAATGAACAGAGCTTCAAGGACATGTGTGGCTATAGTAAAAGATCTAATACTTTTGTCATGGAAGAGTCAGAAGAAGAAGAGAAAGAAGGTGAGGCTGAAAAGGTGCTCAAAGGAGTAATGGCTGAAATTTCCCCAAACTTGGCAGAAGACATAAACCACCTTGCTGAATAAGATAATTGAAATCCAAATGGGAGAAATGCTTTCCCCATACAATCAGGAAAGAGGCAAGGATGTCCACTGTAACCATTGCTATTCAAAATATTGGAAGTTCTAGCCAGAGCAATAAGGTAAGAAAAGGAAGCAAAAGTTACACAGATTGGGAAGAAAGAAATAAACTGCCCCTATTTGCAGATGACATAGTGGTCTGCATAGGGAATCCCAAGGAATCTACAAAAAAATGCCATATAGAACTCATAAGTGAGTTCTGCAAGGTTACGAGATATAAGATCAATATACAGAAGACATTTGTATTTCTCTGCATCAGCAGTAAACATGTGAAACCAAAAGTAAAAGCACAATACCATTTACAATAGCTCAAGAAAAATAAAATGTAATAAAACACATTCAGAACTGTTATGCTGAAAACTAATGAAAAAGAGAAGATCTAAATAAATGGAGAGGATACCATACTGATTGTGTGACTTAAAGACATCAATTCTCTCCAATATGAAATACTACTTTAACACAATATCTGTCAAAATAACTAGCAAGATTTTTATGGAGATATACACAAGATTATACTAAAAAAAAATTTTTTTGAGACATGGTTTCACTCTGTTGCCCAGGCTGGAGTGTAATGGTGCAATCTCGGCTCACTGCAGCCTCAACCTCCCAGACTCAAACAATTCTCTCACCTCAGCCTGCCAAGTAGCTGTGACTACAGGCTTGCACCACCATGCCCTGCTAATCTTTTGGGTTTTGTTTGTTTTTTTGAGAGATGGGTTTTGCCATGTTGCCCAGTTTGGTCTTGAACTTCCAAGCTCAAGCAATCTGCCTGCCTTAGCCTCCCAAAGTGCTAGATTACAGGTGTGCACCACCATGCTGGACTTATTCTAAAATTTATATAGTAAAGCAAATTAACTAGAAGAGCTTAAACAATTCTGAAAAAAGAAAAATGAGTTGTCACTCTCCTTGACTTAAAGACTTATGTAGTCACAGCAATCAAACAGTGGGCTGTTGGCTGAGGATCATTTGATCCACAAAGATTCATGGAACTGAACAGAAAACTCAGAAATACAGCCATGCAATATAATCAACTGATTTTTTACAAAGGTATAAAAGCAGTTTAATGAAGGAAGGATAGGGTTTTTCAACACATAGAGTCACAGTAGTTAGACATCCATAAGTTAAAAAATGAACGTCAACCTGCACTTCACACCTTCTCCAAAAATTAACTCAAAATTAATCATAAATTTAAGTGTAAAATGTAAAACCATAAAAAATATTAGAAGATAACATAGGAGAACATCTTTAAGACCTAGGGTTTTGTTGAGCATTCTTAGACATGACACCAAAAGCATAATCCCTAAAACAAAAACTGAATAAATTAGACTTGAAATGAAAACTCTTTGCTCTGAGAAAGATCCTGTAAGAGGATGAAAACAAGAAAATATTTTCAAACTACATCTATGACAAAGAGCTCATATCTAGAACTCTCAAAGCTCAACAACCACAATAAAACACACAATCCAATTAGAAAATGGGCAAAAGACATAAATAGGTACCTCACCAAAGATAATATGCAGATGGCAAATAAGCACATGAAAACATGTTCAGCATCAGTAGCCATTAGGGAAATGCAAATTAAAACACAATGAGATATCACTACATACTTCTTAGAACAGTTCAACAAAAAATAGTGACAACATCAAATGCTGATGAGGATGCCGAAAAATTGGATCTCTCATACATTGCTACTAGGAATTTAAAACTCTACAGCCACTCTGGAAAAGTTTGGTAGGCTTCTTAAAACTAAACATGCACTTAGCATTCAATCCAGCAATTGCACTATTGAGTGTTTATTCCAGAGAAATGTAAACTCATGTCCACACAGAAGCCTGCACACTATTGTTTATAGCTCCTTTATTCATATAGTCAAAAACTGGAAATAGCCAAAATGACCCTCAGTAGGTGAATGCTTAAATAAACTGGAGTGCTTTCATATCATGGAATAACACTCAGAAATAGAAAGAAACCAACTATTGATACACACAACTTGAATGTATTTCAAGGACATTATCCTGTTTTTTAAGGCCAATCCAAAATATCATGAGGTATAATTCCGTTTATATAACATTCTCAAAATGAACAAAATTATAGAGATGGAAAACAGATTAATGGTTGTCAGAGTTAGGCATGGTAGTGGGAGGACATGCGCATAATTATAAAGGAGTAGCATTAGGGAGATCTTTGTGGATGGAATAGTTCTGTATCTCGATGGTGATGTTGATTACACAAATCTATCCATGAGACAAAATAATATAAAACTATACACACACGTTTTATCAACGTCAAATCTCTGACTTTGATATTATCCAAAAATAATGTAAGATGAAACCATTAGTGAAACTGGGTAAACAGTACTTATGACATCTCTATGCTATTTTTGTGAATTTCTGTGAATCTATGATTATTTCAAAATAAAAAGTTAAAAAATACAAAATTAAAGGGAAAAGATAATTCCTAAAAACCTACAGCAAAATGAAATAAGTGAACCTAACTGCATGTCAAATTGGTGGCACAACCACATGTAGGGATTCTCTCAAGAGACTTCACAACCAGTAATTTGATCACATACCCTTAGACAGATATATCCTAAAGATAAAAAGATTGCCCAAAAGTAAATCTTCAACTTTCTTCAATAATCATATGTTTGGTGATAGTGTTAATTTTCTGAGAAAGTTCTGTATGTATTATGGAAAAAAACAAATGCACTATTGTATTAATGTCATTGGGAATTGATATTTTCAAAGTGAGAGAAGAGAAATAGACATTTAAGATCAATAAGGCTGAATGAAAATCTGTAGTTCCAAATTTCAGCTGGAAATATTGGTATAAACTAGATATACTTTATCATTGACATTATGTCCAATAAAAAGTATAGAAACAATGAATGAGCCAATAGCAGTGATCAACTCTAGAATACAGAATATGCTTCTACCTTTTCCCACACTAAGGAACCAAGGCTCCCTGTAGAAGTGGAGCATAGTAACATACATCATCATAAATATATATATTCATATACATGATAAATATAAATATACATGGTGAAGCTGAAATACTTTACACCAGAGGCAAGAAAACTATCAAGGACTACGGGCTCATGTCAAAAGGATTCAGAAGTGGCTCTGAATGGCCAAAAATAGAGCAATTTGAGCCACTGATGATGATGATGATTGCAATGGATTGAAACACATCAAATATCTTTAGATCTATGAAATTGATAATTACAATAATAAAAATTCATGGGTCATCTTTGGTGGATGCTAAGAAAGCAACTCATTATTTTTTAAAAGTGGTAAATTTGAAAAAGAGATTACCCATTTATTTGCCTTTCCTGTATAAGTTTACCTCAGGTCATCAAATAATTGATCAAAGGAAGTTTTTTAATAGACTTGCTCTAGCTATTAATGAAGAAAGAATGACAGAATTAGAATATCACCATTTTGCACCCCTTAATGGAATGATGAAGCAAGGTAATGATTGTCAATGAGCATCACAATAAAAGAGACAACCAGATGAAATAACATAACACCACCTGGGAAATATTCTTGGGTGAAGGATTTCTGAATTATTGCAAGTGTAAGGGACTGAAAAGTGTCTTTACTTGAGAATGTAATCAGCAGAATTCAGATTGAAGGAATCACTACAAGACAAATTCATCATTTATTAGCAACAAATAAATTGTGAGAAAAAAATAAGAATGTATGGAATACAGACATTTATGAGACATATGAACCAATTGTAATGTATAGAAATTTTGAAATTTGGATTCAATCTGTGGAGACTATGAGACTATTTGCATATTGACTGAATATTTGATATTACAGAACATTACAAAATTGCTACAATTTTTAATGTAATAATGCTAGCGTTGTTGCAGGACAGGCAACCTCAAAAATTCCAGGCTTAGCCCAAAAAGGTCTTTGGTTTTGTCTAGGAAAGGACCAGGCACAGTGGCTCACGCCTATAATCCCAGCACTTTGGGAGGCTGAAGTGGGTGGATCACCTGAGATCAGGAGTTTGAGACCAGCCTGGCCAATATGGTGAAAGCCTGTCTCTACTAAAAATACAAAACTTGGCCAGGTGTGTGGCGGGAGCCTGTAATCCCAGCTACTCAAGAGCCTGAGGCAGGAGAATCGCTTGAACTGGGAGGCAGAGGTCGCAGCGAGCCGAGATCGTGGCACTGCACTCCAGCCTGGGCAACAGAGTGAGACTGTCTCAAAAAAAAAAAAAAAAAAAAAAGTCAAGAGCAAGCCAGTGATGTAAGGCAGTAATCTTTGATGAAGGGTACTGCTCTTTATGGAGCATGGCTACCTCACAGGCAGTGCACCAGGGTTGGCAAGGTCTGGGTTCCCAGCAACTATATTTATACTCAGACTCACTTTCAATTACATGCAAACTAAGTGGCGGGTGAATGCAAATAACTAAGTGGGTTATTTAGAATTTTCTAGGAAAGAGGCGGTAACTTCCACTTTACTGCCATGGAAAGGGTGGTAACTTACGGGCTGTTGCCATGATGTTTGTAAACTGTTATGGCCTGGTAGGAGTGCCTTATGTCAATGAGCAGTGAAAGCTGCTAGGGATCACTTTTGTTGCCATCTGCTGTTTTCTGGGGTTTCTTCACTTTATCCTGTCTGGACCATATCCTGTTTTGGCCAGCAGGGTTGTGACCAGAAAACAAGTACTGCCCGTCTCCTACCTCAGTACAGTTATGAATTTTTAGAGATCTCTCTTTTTTGGATATATATATGTGTATTTTTGAGACAGAGTCTTGCTCTGTTTCCCAGGCTGGATTGGAGTGCAGTGGCATGATCTCGGCTCACTGCAACCTTCATCTCCAGGGTTCAAGTTATTCTCCTGCATCAGCCTCCTGAGTAGCTGGGATTACAGGCATGTGCCACCATGCCTGGCTAATTTTTGTATTTTTAGTAGAGACAGGGTTTCACCATGTTGGTCAGGCTGGTCTCGAACTCCTGACCTCAGGTGATCTGCCCGCCTCGGCCTCCCAAAGTGTGAGGATTACAGGCGTGAGCCACAGCACCCGGCCTATATACTTTTATTTATTTATGGATGAAATTATAGGATGTCTGGGATTTACTTCAAAAAATGCAGAGGAAAGAGGGTATGGGGAGAGAAGAAACAGGATTGATCTCAAGTTATTGATTGTTGAAGCTTGCTCTGGATACATGAGGGTTTATTATGCTAACTTTTCTACTTTTATATCTATTTTTAAATTTTCCATGATAAAAACATTAAAAATAACTTGAGTTCATTTTAAAACTATCTGCTAACAATAACACACATGGTACCTAGTTATAGCAAATATCATGAAGGTGAGTTTGATACAACAAGTTTGGGAAACAGCTATAAACCCAGTCATAATATTATACTATGTTTATTGAACACTGTTTAACCACTAAGGCAATTTTGAGGCAGAATTATTGCCTTTGATCTGATTTATATTTATATAGTCACCATTCTTCCCATCAACCCATCAACTGTCTCCAGATTCCCAAAAGGTAGGTAGACAATCTCATCTCCATCCACAATAACTTAAAATTTCAAGCTCCATTAAGTTGCTGCTTTAAAATGCAGCCAGTGACTATGTGCTCCAGACTTCTCATGAATCTGTGGACCATGGAAGATGCTGACTGATGAGACTACTGAGGGTCTCAGCCCTAACCTGAGGCTCAGGAAATAGTGGCAGTGATTCAGCAGGATGACTGGGCCAACATGGAAACAATAGCAAACAGTATACCTTATTTTTGCACCTGTCAACATCTTTCAGAACTCAGGGCATGTGCCAAGGTGTTTAGCTCAGCTTGACTCTAGACAAAACAGAGTCCTACTAATCTCATTCATTACTTTACAGTTCAATTTATCCCTTACCCTACACCACTATCACCTATTTTTCAAAGACAATGAAATTACTTGCACCTTCGCATAATTGTCACAGTGTTTCCAAAGATGCATCCACTTCTAGAGTCCGCGTTTTCTCCAAATGCAGGCAAGCTTACTGCAGGACAGGTTGTTGATAAACTTTGGAGCCAGTCTAAGGATATATTTTATTAATATTAATATGATAGATACCTTGCTCATGTAGAACACTTCATAATTTTCAAAGGACTTGTTCATTGAATAAGTTATATCAAATATGATTGCTACTATTACTATGGTATACATACACACACAGAAATATGTAAGTATTACACACTATTCTTTAAAATGTAAACTGGACACTTGCTCTTCTACTATGCAGAAGAGTTTAAACAACCATCTTATGCACTGTAATTCATTTATCTACCACATCATTAATTCAGCATGTACTCCATGCCAGAGGAAACAGCAGTGCATAGATTTACAAAGTCCCTACTCTTGTACATCATGTATTTTGGTAATAAGAATAGAGACAATTATGTTAAACTCTGTATTGGTAAAATACAATTTGACAACCTAATAAGTATGACGCTTAGTTCACAAACTAAAGTGTATGAGAAATATTACAGTTATTTTACAATAAATGCAATTAATTTCTATTTTGAGCCCCCACTCCCACCAAACAGGCAAAAGAAATTAACCTCAGTCATGTGGGGAGTTTTTTTTTTCCATCCTTCTGCAGGCTCATGTCCTAAAAGAATCTTTTAAGTCCAGGAAAATCCTTCTGCCTTCATATTTTTACCTCAGCCACTTTGTCTATACCACGGAACTCTCTCCAACATGTTTACTTCCTTTGCAAGCCCTCCACATTCACGTCAAGAGTTATGGTTTTGGAAAATAAAAGGCATAGGATTTTACAGGTTATTTCTGATTTTCACTTTACCAAATAACTTCCCTCAGGCAACAAAGTACAGAGTTGGCTGCACATTTAACCATAGAGAAACGGATAAGAAAACAGTTGGAGAAAAAAATAGTATGCAAAACAGTATCCTTGCACATTCTCCAACTAGTAAATCTTTGACTCTGCACTAAGAAAAAATTACTTCTAATACAGATCTCTTCCCCAATTAAAGGACTCTGACTATGATGTTTTAGCCTAAGAATTACCCTGTCTTTATTTAAAATGTTGTATTTTGAAGATCATGGGCTTTTTTGGCATTGATTTATTTTAAACATTGCATTGAAATAGGATTTGTCTTGATGCCTTAGTTCTGCCTGCTCTGTCTCCAGTTGTCCAGGGCGATGCTCAGGCTTTTCTGTCCTATGGAAATAGAGTCCAGGAACAAGCTCAGAGTCAACACCAGTTAGCTGTGGATGACAATTTATTTTCACCTCTGATAAACAGCTAACTCCCCAATTAACTTCATCCAAAAAGTGTGTTTTTCCCCAACTAAGCTAACAGGACTTTCTGACAAGCAGTAACAGTGTTAGTACCTCTCAATTACACTGTTCAGGGTCACTGCTACTTGAAGTTTACATCTTAAAAGGCTCAGGGGGAAAAAATTATTCAAAAGGCAGTTAGCCCATCAAATGTGTTCAAGCCCAAGAGTTCACTGCATTTTAATTATTCAGGCAACCACTTTTCATGTAAAAGCTTTTAAAACTTAGAAAATAAACAAGGAAAGGGAATATGTAACATTGTGCCTAGATTTTTTTAATTTTTAATTATATTTTTATAGAAGGCATTTTTTAAACTGTATATTTCAAAGAAATCTTAATAAAGCAAAGCTCTTTTTCCTAAAAGAGACTTTGGGAAGAACATTCTTATAACTATAAATCCCTCTTCAGGGTTAGAAATATCCACAGCAGCAATAACATGTGGCTACACAATAAAATCAGGTTCAGAAATACAAGAAACAAGGCCATGTTTACATTCAGAGATACTAGGTGATCAGTCAAGACACCATGACACCATGTATTTTCAAATGCATTCCTTGCCTTGTCCAGGAAGGATTTATGATAACCTAAAAGGGCGCACAAAAACCAACCAGATAATACAAGTCAAAACAGGAGACAAAAAGGGAAAGGAAAACAACTTTCCAGACATAAAAGGAGCCAAGAAGGAAGCTAAAATGTGTCCCCAGAATACCTGATCATGAGCAGAACCATGTCATTGGCAGAAATGTTGAAATAGATACTGAAAGGGAAATTTAGAAAGACCCTCAGGGGTTATCTGTTACTAAATCCTTGAGTTGCAGAAATGGAAACCCAGAGACAAGCACAGTCTCCCCAGCTGGGTAGAAAGTTGGTCTTCTTTCCTTCTAGCTTCACATTCTTTCTGCTTTTGTTGCTTTAACCCCAGACCTCGTCTCTCCTTTTCCTTTTGGGTGAATCCTCAATGGATAACCCGTGCAGAGAAACAAGAAGACGGAGACTTAGAGACAATATACTGATAGGTATTGACAGAAGCTGGTTAATAATCAATCAGGCCAGGCATGGTGGCTCACACCTGTAATCCCAGCACTTTGGGAGGCCGAGGCAGGTGAATCATCTAAGGTCAGGAGATTGAGACCAGCCGGGCCAACATGGCAAAACCACATCTCTACTAAAAATACAAAAATTAGCCAGGTGTGGTGGCCGGCACCTGTTATCCCAGCTGCTCGGGAGGCCGAGGCAAGAGAATTGCTTGAACTCAGGAGGCGGAGGTTGTAATGAGCCAAGATCGCACCACTGCACTCCACCTTCAGCAATAAGAGCAAAACTCCATCTCAAAAACAAACATAATAACAATAATCAGTTAATCAGCAAACACAGTAAGTACTAATTGCTCACCAATCACCATGCTAGTCATTGGCCTGATGGAGAAAGCAACACAAAGAGGTACCAACAAGACATGACCATGAGTGTCAGTCACACCATCACTTTGCTGCTGATTCCTATATCATCAAAAGACAAAGATTTCTAAATCTTTATGGATCTATTGGTGATTTTTAAGTGCTGTCATATTTTTCATCTATGATCCTAGAAAGAATATTACATTCTCAATCTAGCATTAAAACTTTATAATTGCAGCTCACATATTCTTAGCACATTTAGTAAGAGATACATGCTAGATATGAAAGAAGAATACGGATGTTATCATAATGTAATACTGAAGTTGACCACCTGGCTGTACTGTGCGATCCCCATCGGTAGGGGAGGAGATGACAATATATTTTTGGAAGTTTCTTACTTTTTCCTTTTAAAACATATTCAAGTAAAAAAAAAACATATTCAAGTAGATGAGACCATATATGATCTTGTATGTTTATAGAAGCAGCAGCTAGTCAGAAAAATAATCCCACTGTTGCCATGGTGATCATAAATTATGGAGCCATTCCACCAGAAACCTCATTTGCTTGAAAATTGAAGTTCCTATGTGACCATAAGCTGAGAAAACTGTCATATCAGTTGGATGAAGAGGACGTCGCAAAATCTAAGACACCAAAAGGCATGTGACAAGGAATGAGTGCCTCGGTTCACTTTGCCTCAGTCACAGGCAGGTGGACACCCTCTCCAGAACCTCCTGTTAGAGATCAGATAACTTCTACAGCTGAAAGACACATCTGCAGTTTTATTTTTTTTTTTTAATGTACTTTTAAGAAAGTGATGAGATGAAAAAGACACGGTGGCAAGTTTGTCTTCCATAGAACTGACCTGCTTAATCAAGTGGTGTTACCTCCAAAGTGGACGCAGTGTCTTTAATAAACTTAATTGTTATGGAATACTCATTTAAACACTTACTGGCTCCAAATAAGAAGGAAAGCGCCAAGCGCAGTGGCTCTCACCTGTAATCCCAGCACTTTGGGTGGCTGAGGTGGAAGGATCACTTGAAGCCAGGAGTTTGAGACCAGGCTGGGCAACATAGTGAGACCCCGTCTCTACCAAATAAATAAAATAATAAAATAAGGGGCGGGTGTTACTGTTCAGGCTGCAATCGTGGACAATGTGAACAGTGCTCCTTGGAGGCCTTCTCCGAGAAGTGTGATAGGCTCCCTCCTTGGTGTTGCTATTACATGACTCATACACGACTCATAACACTTCCTCATGCCCTGTTGATACTACGTGACTCCCATCTCCTCTGCCAATGATGAGGGCCTGTGGGTGAGGGCAAAAAATGTGAGCATCACCATATGGCAGAGCAATAGCACATGGACTGGGAGCTGCTGGTGGCCGCCTTCCAGCCATCCAATCAACTGAGGAGCAGCGGAGGTCATCTGCAGAGTGAGAACCCTGAAAAAGAAGCAGAGAGAAAGAAAGAACAGAGGAGAGAATGCCCCACAAATCCCAGCAGCCTCCCAGTGCTCTGTCCCAGTCTCTCCTGAGGCCCAGCTGCCCACTGCCCTCAGGTCTGTAAGTCATTCCCACATCTTACAGTCAATTCACTGCTATGCACACCAGCTGACACTTAGAATAAAACAGGCTTAATCAACCAACTCCATTCACACAGTGATAAGGAAATTCTTCAGCCCTTGTCAACTTCAACCTGTAATAATGTCACCATCTCCTCTTCCTTCTTCCTTTTCCCCTGAGGGGAGTGCCCTTGACGTTGGCATTTTCTATTGCCTGCTCTCATCTCATGATACTGCCTGCCCAACAGAACATACGACATTTCCCTTAGTGATCATTCAGCTGGCTGTCTGGTTTAAGCTTTATTTCTTAGTGGCTGGCTGTCTGCATCAACTCCCTGATGTCTCTCAGTAAGTAATAGTTAACTTTTATTTTTGAGCATTTACTATATGCGGCATCCTGTTCCAAGTAATGTATCATTTATTAATTTATTGATTCAATTAGTCTTCACAACAACCCTATTGTGTAGGTACCAGAATATCCCCATTTTACAGCTGGGGAAAGTGAGGAAGTGAGTGGTCAAGCCATTTTCCCAACCTCATACACCAATAGGTAATGGAAGAAGTATTTGATTCCAGGCAGTCTGGCTCCAGAGCCTTCACACACAACCACCAGCCAGCACGGCCTCCCTGGCAGATTGAAGTCCATGTGTGCACTGAAAGGCATTCAGCAATATCCCCCAGGAGATGCTATATTTTGAAAAGAGCTCCTAGCTTTTGAAGTGAAATTGCTTCAACTATCTTCAGTGATGTGCACACTCACACACACACAATCCACACACACAAATATACAAATACGCACACATGCAATCACACACACACAAATATACAAACACATGAATGCAATAACTCACACAAATATACAAACACACATGCAATCACACACAAATACACACATGCATATACACACACATCACATACACACACAGGGCAATCACACACAAATATAGAAACACACACATGCACTTACACACAAATATATGTGTGCATGCAATCACACAAATAAGCAATCACATACATAAGTATACAAACATACACATGCAATCACACACACAAATGTACACACACACATGCACATACACACAAATATATGTGCATATGCAATCACACACGCAAATATACAAACACACACATATGCAATCACACACGCAAATATGCACATACACACACACACACACACCCCTCAACTCATGGCTAAAATTGCACTGAAAGATCACATCAGCTTGAGGAAGCTGTTAAAGCTCTGAGTCAGGAGACCAAGACAAACACAGCCTGAGACAAAGCATGCCACTAACCTGCAGCGCTAGGGGAACAGCCAGCTAGCAGCAAGCACACCACTCTCCACCACCCTTACTTATTCCTAATAAGTTGAACTAATAAATACACTAGACCTTGGAGGGTTAATAGAACTTTGAGACGGTTGGTTTTCCTTTTTGTTTTTAATGGAAAACCAGTCCCATCCCAGAAAAACCTCTTGCTTCCAAACTGGGGGCTGCCAGTGTTGAATGAACTTCATACCCATGAGAGAGAAAGGCAGCTCCCAGTGACTGCACACATGTAAAGCAGTGGGTAAATGGAATAGGTCTCAAATATACCAGATCTATAGAAATTGCAGGCTCATACAGAAAAAAATATGGTTTGCAACAAGAAATGTAAAATGTGTAGGAGGAAATTGATCTCTTGACAGAGAAGTGAAACATTTTCTTAGAATTGTTGGAAACAAATAGTTTCCCACCTAATATAGCCTTCTCCCATCACTGTAGAAATGCATCTAATTTCTCTTTTATGTTAAAGCAGCTGACATGCTAATTTTCACATCTTGTATAATCTTGAAAATAAGAACAAAATATTTACCATCCACAAAAGTATCTCATTTCCTTGGCCCTATATAATGAGAGTTAAAGAAATGGAGTAACCATGAGCTATTACTTGTCCTCAACTCTACTGTTCTAACGTAAACTTAAAGAGTTTAAGAGGCGACAGAGCAATGCTATGGAAATAATTTAGATTGAGAGTCAAGAAATGTGGACTTTGGTTCTGAGTCTAACATTAATTGGAAAGCAATTTCTCCAACCTGTACCGAGAGTAAAAAAGCCTTAGATTCTATCATCTCAGCCATTTCCCAGCATCAGAATTCAGTGATTCTCTCCCAAGATGTTACCTTGAACTTACTTGTAAGAGACAAAGGCCATGGGGCTTGGAGTTCCAGACCTGCTAAGAATTCTAACTCTCCTGCTTACCAGCTATGTTATCTTGAGCATCTTGGCCTTAATTTCTTGCTCTATAAACTGGAAATAATGGTGCGAGCATTGTGCAGATTGCTGTGAAAAGAAGTACGGAGAATGGAAAAGCATCTATCACAATATCAGGCTAATGGTTGTCACACGGCAAAAATGGAAGAAAACTCTGTGAAAGTGGTGAGTGGTTGAAAACAGACGTTTTGCAGAAAAGTGGAGGAGAGTGGAGGGAAGCCTACGGGGGCTGGGTAGGGGGAGGGGAGGCTGGGAAGGGCAGTGGTTGGGAGTACCATAGAGTGGAAAAACAGCTCACTTCAGAATTGTGCTAATATTCTTTCTTAGCTAAAAAATTTGAGGAGCAGAGAATTTGAATATCTCATTTGGTATGGCCCAAAGATTTGGTCAAAATGAATAAATCCATGAATACAAAAATAAAAGCTACTCTAGAAAACCTGGAAAGCCCTAAATCATGAGCTGCTAATCGTGAGCTGTGGTTCTATATCGAGATTTTTGGCACATTGTTCTCTAGAGCCAGGGTTTCCCAGACACTGATCTTCAGAATCCTGCTGCAGAATCATCTGGAGTGTTTGTTAAATATGCAGAATCCCAGGACCCACCTAGACCTTTCAATGCTGAATTTCTAGGGTGGGCACGGGACTGTGTGTTTTCGAGCAGCTTCTTAAGTGACTTACGCACACTCCACTCTGAGAATCACTGTAGGACAAGATTAAGGAGTTCCTACTGATCAAGCAGAGATTTCCAATAGGCCTTGTTGCCCTTATTGCCTGTCCCTTTTAGTACAGGAATAATCAAGGATTTTCCCCAGAGTAACATGCCTTTGCAGTCTTTTTCTAAGCATGCAATGCTGCAAAAGCTCTCTATCCCTGGAAGTTTTATCTGTGAGCTTGTCCAAGAGAACTTAACGGTTTTCCAGACCTTTAAAGTCAAGTTTGCCCTCTTTCTCTCAGATTAACACATATAAGCATTTAGGAATAAACAGTTAACAGAAAATTCAGAAATGCTAACAACAGGGAGAAATAAATTATTTACATTATCTCTAAATGCTAGATAACAGAGATTTCTACAACTCTGCTGGCTTTGTGTGGGTTTCACAGATAACCATGCATGGAGATTTTGTTGGAAACCCAAAGAGATACTCATAGATCATAGCCCACATTTCCGTCTCTGCCATCACGACAGAAAGCCAATGTTGCCCAGCAGGCGGCACAAGGAAGCACTAAAGTCTCCAGAGAATGGTGAGTAATCTCCGACGCAACAGAGGCTGACAGCAACCACTTTAAAAGGCTAATCTAAATGTATGAGCCTTCACCCTTTGCCTGTTCTCTGAATGTTGATTCCAGAAGATGTGCAGCAGAGATGTGCCACCTGCGCTTCCTAGATGGATGTGGAAAGGTCAAAGCATTTGTGGCAGAAAACAGTAACTCTTGGGATGAAGCCGATTTAGAAATTACAAGATGTCCTCTGACACTCTTTCCCTTTAGCCAGATGAACACCCTGGTTTGTTTTTCTAAACCCCAGTTAATACTTTGTAGCCTTCAAAGGGCCTTGGGGGAGTTATTCAAGTTCCCTATCAAGGGACTTCCCCTAAGAGTGAGTGGGGAGATCGTTCTGGAAGAAGCACAGAAGCGAGTTCGCAGAAATTTAAGGTAAGTTTAGAAGATGAGGTACTGAAGAGCAAGCCTGATAATTTTCAAATCATTCACAGTAGATAAGTAACCATGGGTAGCAACTGATTGTGGAAAACCATGCAGGTGAGAGGTTGGTGTCACACACCAAGTTCATGCAGAGTCGCCTCCTGTGTGGAAAGGATCCCTTCCGACTATATTTTACATCTTATCGTGGAATTCTTCCTCCAAGTTTTTTTTTGTTTTTTTCTGTTTTTTGGGGGGTTTTTTTGTTTTTTTTGTTTTTTCGAGACGGAGTCTCACTCTGTCACCCAGGCTGGAGTGCAGTGGCGCAATCTCGGCTCACTGCAAGCTCCGCCTCCCGGGTTCACGCCATTCTCCTGCCTCAGCCTCTCCAAGTAGCTGGGACTACAGGCGCCCGCCACCACGCCTGGCTAATTTTTTGTATTTTTTTTTTTTAGTAGAGACGGGGTTTCACCGTGGTCTCGATCTCCTGACCTCGTGATCCGCCCGCCTCGGCCTCCCAAAGTGCTGGGATTACAAGCATGAGCCACTGCGCCCAGCCTCTTCCTCCAAGTTTTAAGATGAAAAACCTCCCTAGAATCACCAAGTCATTTCAAGTTTACAAATTCCAAAACTCCAAATAAATGTTTCTTAAGGAACAATAAAGTTCTGATTAATTTTTGATGACAAAATATTAGGAATCATCGTGATAATTTTAAGCCTATCTGAAAGGCTTAAAGATCGTCATTCATTACGTCACGTCCTACTTTATCCAATCTTATAGAAGAAAAATTAAGAAAACATTAATTCTTAAATATAGAGAAATGACTTCAAATCAACTCTCAATAATCCAACTAATGGGATATAATAACTTTGGAAATTCAAAATAGCAGACAATTTTTAAAAATTTACTTTTGTATTTTATTAGGATTCTTTTAAATTAGTGCATATAACACAAAAAGTATAATAAAACTCTTTAAATTACATATTATGTCTCTTATCAGATAGTAAGAAACTATGAATAAATGAAGAAGAAAAAAAGATTTCTCAACTTAGAAGGAGATGATACTGAAATGCTCTTCATTGTATTATCCAAAAATAAATGTGGGGAGCTGAATACTGCAGACTCTGAGGAGAAAGTGCCTATTAAACAACAATCCAATAGTTATTAGGAAATATTCTGGCAGCATTTCCAGAATTTTAGCACATATACCTATAGATATGTTTTATGAGCACAGCACACAGGCCACACAGCCATCCTGAGCAAGAGGCACACCGAGCATCACCATCTTCGAAGAGTTGGGATGGTTGCTGCTAGGCTAAGACCACAGAGTGGGAAGTGCCTGGCCAAGACTCGGCACCAAGTTCAGCCTGGGATCTGGCACTCACTGCACTGTGGCGGGTGTGTTTGCATTCTCATTTTGCTAAGAATATTATCATTCTCAGCCAAGACATTCACAGGGAACATCAAGGACTGTGGAAAAGTTAAGGTACTCCAATGCTCACTGTTCCATATCTTTGTCCTGACTGAGTTTTATTCATTGAGCGCCATGCTTGTGCTAATAAAAATAAATCAAGTGAACAGCTTTCACTGAAACTGTAATGAGAAATACCACATCTACAAGTCATTGATATTGCTTAAACTTTGAGTGCATTTCTTAAAGCTTTTAAGGCAGTTGAGAAGTAGATTGCAAAGTTCTTCAGTTCCCCAAATCAGACGAGCTGGCAACGTGACTCTCTCTCCTAATAGGTTCTGTGTGGGGGATGAGCTTGTGCTTACACCCACTTCGCTTTGCTGGAAGTAACAGTTTCAGGCTTCTTCAACATATTTTCTCCTTGGATGAGAAGGATGGAACAAAAGACTCACAAAGCAGATGGCACAAATCCCAGGATGCCAGGCAAAACCTGTGGCCATTGCTTCCTCTCTTGTTCCGTCCCCATGATGGGTGAAATGCACAGCTGTCACTCACCATAGGCCACTAAGTAAACCTCTGTTCTTTGTCACATTGGCCAACCCTGCACAGACACAAAGGAAACACAAACACATCCTTCAAAACATCAGGATGGGCATTTGCCTCAACAGCCTAACAGCAAATGCCCACAGACAAACTGTTCCACCACAGGGGCCTCTGGAGAGAGCTGGCAGAGGTTTGTTGAAGATAAGTCAGACAGACAGGATGAGATTTTGTTCCAAATGGCTGGATTAGGCTAGGTTCTAATTCATTCTCAAATGCCATTCCCTTCCCTCAAAATTGAGCATAAACACCACACAGCACCACACTGCACTCAATACCGCAAGTCAGGAGCCTTTGAAGCAGGAGGAGAGGAAGGGATGATGAGAGATTGTTTATCATCTCAGATGGGTAAAGAAGGGAGGGAGATGGCTGATCCCCCTCACCTCCACTAAGGGCGGTGGAGTCTGCATTCTCCTGCTCAACCCAGTGCAAATATTACACTCCCTGGCATATGCAGCTTGGTACCTTTTTTTTTTTTTTTGAGATGGAGTCTTACTCCGTCACTCAGGCTGGAGTGCAGTGGTGCAATCTCAGCTCACTGCAACCTCTGCCTCCTGGGTTCAAGCAATTCTCCTGCCTCAGCCTCCTGAGTAGCTGGGAGTACAGGCACAAACCACCATGCCCAGCTAATTTTTGCATTTTTAGTAGAGAGAGGGTTTCACCATATTGGCCAGGCTGGTCTCGAACTCTTGATCTCGTGATCCACCCACCTCGGCCTCCCAAAGTGCTGGGATTACAGGCGTGAGCCACTGCACCCGGCCTGCCGCTTGGTACTGTTTAATAGCAGGTAAAAGAGCACATTGCATGGCTTGTCTTACAATGCAAATTTGCCGACTTTGTGGCCTCAGCCTCCAGGAAATCTATTGTTTCAGAAAAACCTTTCTCAGCTCTTGAGAATGATAGTGACTTCGTGTGTTGCATCCAGA
Organism: Symphalangus syndactylus; assembly: GCF_028878055.3. Classification (NCBI taxonomy): domain Eukaryota; kingdom Metazoa; phylum Chordata; class Mammalia; order Primates; family Hylobatidae; genus Symphalangus; species Symphalangus syndactylus. Next base: position 63,958,205 of record NC_072429.2, on the reverse strand, counting down.
TATCTCTGTTGGTCACCCTGCGGCTTCCTGGTCCCTGGCTCAACCCTGTCTTTAGCCATCACTCCTCCTGTCCACAAATGAGCCTTAAACAAATAAAGCTCTACTTTTGAAGGATATTGCAGGAAAAATCTACTGAGTTGCTTTATGAGGAAAATGCCAGCAAATAATGATTTAGATAAATTTCTTAAAACGGGATTGTAGACAATTTTGCACTCAAAAATGTTAGGGAAAGAAGGGGAATGGGGCCAAGGGGAAGATCTCTAGGAAAGGATTTTCACTGTCCAACCCCTCCAGGACCTCTGCAATTAAACGGACACCCAACTCAAGCTGTCATGCGGACCCCCTCCCTCAACATTCCTGGGTTCCTCCGAGTACCTTCAGGACATAGGGTGCTACTGCAGAAAGCACATAGCAATGGCTTCATAAAATCACAGACTTTGAAAGTGACTAGGGAATGTAGAGACCATCCATCCAAATCTTTCATGTTACTGGTAGGGAAACAGGTCTAGAGAGGTAAAGAGACTCACCCAAGGCCACAGAAGTAACCGGAAAAGATCATAGATGTGAGTTTCATCTTGACCGTAGGGGTTGGAAGCTCTGCCGAGCACTTTAGCTCAGCTAGAGCTCCCAGCTGCAACTTGGTAGCACCTGGGAGAAACAGAGAGAAGCTGGCAGAGATTACCACCCCCTCACCCGCCGCCGCCTGCTAAGGTCAGCCAAACTCTCAGAATAGAGCCCAGAAGATTGCACCTGTTTTTCCTTGTTTTTTTAGACATCCACTGTTTGACCTAATATTTTCTGAAATGGCTGTATTTTACCTCTGTCCTTTCTCATTCTCTGTGGCGAAGTCACTGAGGCTGTCAACTGGATCACAGCACCTTTCTGTGAACACTTAGCACACAGTATGGAGGAATGAAGAAGTGCTTGTGATTCTGAGCCACCCTAGCAAATGGGCAGTGCTCTAACTCAGGAGTCCAGAAATGAGTGAAATTTGAAGACCTCAGAAAGTGGCCCAAGGGGAAGGACAAACATAATTGGAAGGAAATGAGCCAAATGAGAACAACTGGAGAGAATGGGGAATGCTCTATTCTCTATTGAAATATCAGGGCCTATGAGGACTCCAATAAATGTCTCCAAGTTGTATTGGTGGTAATGGGAAGCTATTTCTCACTCCACTAAGAACGAAGATAGAGATGTGAAAAGAAATAGGAACTGAGATGAAGAGGGAGAGAGGACTGAATGGAGCCATATGTCTGTGTCTGTTACGGTGGTTTTAAAGCTGGCTGCTACAGTGATTTGGAAACTATTGCCCTGGTTTCAGGAGTGAAGGAGGTCGAGCTCCAGGGCACGCTGTTCTCACTTAGACTCAGAGCCAGCCCTGCCTTAGCAGCCCAGCACCCAAGGCCTTCTGGAATCTGTCAGCTGAATTCGTCCTGCTACTCTGCTATGCACTTAGTCTCTCTCTCTCTCTCAATCTCTCCCTCTCTCTCAATCTCTCTCTGTCAACCTCTATCTCCCTCTCTCTCTCTTTCTCTCTCTCTGTCCCTCTCTTGCCCCTCACCCCCCAACACACACACACACACACACACACACACACACACACATTCCTTGGAAACTATTGCATAAAAATAACAGAATAAATTCTATTTTTATGAATTGTATTTTTAAAGACACAGGAAAAAAGATAAGATTCGGGTACTTTTATATCCAACAAGTGATTTTATAAAAAGTCAAAATAAAAATGAAATTACTTTCAGGAAGAAAGATCTGATGGAATGAATGAATTAGAATGGAATTGCCAAAGGAAATCCTAATTAGAAAGATCCCCCAAATCCAGGAGCTGAAATAATTAACCAAGATATGAGCTGAGGTAGTTCCATTGGGAGATTCGGTTCACAGTCACGAGAAAGTACACAGGGGTCGAGAGCTCAGTCTCACCACCCAGGTTGGCATATTCTTGGAGAAATGGAAAAAGTGGTGAGGAAACAAGGATAGAAAATCTCAGATTTAGAAACAGAGTGTTGAGGCGGCAGTTGACATTTTCACTTTGATGACTAACTTGAGCTGCATGTCATGAGCAGGCTGGGCTGTCAACACATCTATCTGTAGGTTTGTTTTTAATTTTTTCTTCAGTTGTTGCATCAAAGGCTTATCAGAAAGTAGTATTTGATTAATATGTGTCATTTCAGTAAAGATGCGTATTTTCCTGGAAAAAACAGGACCCCAGTTGGTCTCAGTCACCGTACTGAATGGAGCCTACCTCGGAGCTCACATATGGCGGGAAGGGCACCAGCACCATGCCCCACATGCAAACTGGTCACTCGCCACAGCTGGAAGGAGAGTGCACCAGACAGCGGTGTTTTCTGGAACACTTTTCTTCCTTCACTCTGCTCCGCTAAATTAGCTTCACCCTTCCAACTCGAAGAAAGTCCCACCTTTCCCAGAAGTGTTTCCACTCTGGCACACATCAAACCTTCTTTCTGTAAACCTCTATACACGTATGAAACTCAGAATGTCCTGGTAATGCTTAGCTGTGAGGAATCTCATCTTCCCCTCAGTAAGCCAGTTCTCTCAAAAGGCAGCGACCAGTCATACCAATTCTTATACCCCTTGAGTATCTCCCATGGAACACGGCCTGGTGCTGAACCTGTGAATTTGCAGTGAACACACACAACACACAAGACTCACCACATCACATACACACCACACACCCCATATATACACACAATACACACACACCACATAGACACCACACACCCCATATATACACACAATACACACACACCACATAGACACCGTATATACACACAATACACACACCACATATGCAACACACATCACACCAAATACACACAACACACAAGACACATCACTCCACATACACACCACACAAGGACAAGACATATCACACACACCATATACACACCACACAAGACACACCACACCAACAACCACAAAAGACACATCATACTACATACACACCACACATACCATATATATACAAAATACACACACATCATATATATACAAAATACACACACATACCACACAAGAACAAGACACATCACACACACCATATATACACACACACACACTATATACACACCACACAAGACATATCAAACCACATACAACACACACCATATATACACACAATACACACATACCATATACACACCACACGAAACACATTACACTGCATACGCACCACACACACCATATATACACACACCACACAGAAGACATATACATCACACAAGACATATCACATCACACACACACCACACACACCATATGTACATACAGCACATACACACCACACAAGACACATCACACCACACACACACCACACAGACCATCTAAACCCACAACACATACACACCACATACACACCACAAAAGACACACCACACCGCATACACACCACACGCCATATATACACACAACACATACAACACATACACATCACACAAGACACACCACACCACACACACACCACATACACCATATATACACACAATACATACATACTACCCAAGACATATCATACCACATACACACCGCACACAGCATATATATACACAATACACACACAACGCATACACACAAGACACATCATACCACACACACAATACATACAGTACACCACACATACATACACATAACATGCACAACACACCACCCACAAACCCACACAACACATACACACACTACACAAAACATACATGTCCACACACAACCCACACACACACATATACTCACCACACACGCAAACACAACAATGCCCCACCCACAGTGGTTCCTGCATTTCTCGTTAGTCTCTCGCAGCCCTGCAGCCGGTCCTGAGTGTTACCCAGCTGGGGGATAACAGACCTGATGCCTCCGCCTCCAGCCCAGCCCTGCCAGCCCCAGGCGAACTCCTCAGGCCTAGATCCTGCTCCAGGAGCCGGGCCCCAGGAGGGCCTTGTAACCTGCAAGGCCCCACTGATGCGCTGAGCCCCACGGCCCTCCCGACAGCCCGGCCCGCTTGGCCGGGTGCAGGTGCCCACCCTCCGTGGACCCTGGGGTTGGCATGGAGGGCCCCACCCAGGCAAACTCGTTCCCCACAGTCCTGTCCCAAGCCAAGTGGCGCCCAGTTCCTTCCCGGCCGAGGGCGCCAGCTCCCGCCTTGCCCTGCAGCTCAGCATCCCAAGGGCGGCATGGCTCAGACGCCCCGGTCCGATGGGCTGGGCTCATCTTAGAGAAGTTGCCCAGCGAGCCCCACTCCATGCCGCCGAGAAATCAGGCACTGCGGGGGCGCCGCGTGGCTGGTGGATGCAGTGGACGTGAAGGCGACGAGGCATGGGTGACGGGTTCCCTGGTGTCGGGAAGACTTGCTCCGCTCACGCCCCGTGGCTGTGCCGCGCCCTTGTAGCCAAGCTTCCCAGCCTGGGGGGTGCGGGTCTGCCTGCGATTGCCTCTGCCCACTCGGATCCTTCTTGAAGGCCAACCTTACCAGCACTGGAAGCATCCTGAGCACGATGGAGTAGGGGATGAGCCCAGCCAGGAAGCTTAGGACTCTCGGTGCAGCTTGGCTGGCGCTCCTCTGCTCAGCCTGCCCTCACTCTGGGCAGAGAGATCCCCAAAGCTGCGGCCTGCTGCACACGGCCTATTTGATAGCTCTTCTTGTGCCCTGGAGAGTCACCCCATGCCCAGCATTTCCGGCCATCAGAGAGAGGGCCTGCCCCTCAGGGCAGTGTGCACCAGCCCAAAACCCCCATCCCAGTGCTGCCCACCCCACGCCCCTAGTGCAGACCTCCTGAGCTGAATCCCTACCTGAATCAGGCCCCAGCCCCTCAGCTTTCTCAGATGGTTCTACTCGTCCAGTCTCTGGCGGGCCCTGCGTTTTCTCCCATCCTCAGTGGCTGTGCATCTGGGCCCCGCCTCAGCTGCAAGGACCCAGGAGAGCAATATGGCTAGAGGCTCTGGCTCTGGACTCAGACATCTGGGGTACAAATCCTGGATCTAGTAAATAATTCTCACTGTGTTGATTTGGGCAAACCATGTAAACTCTAGATATCAGTATCCTGCAAAATAGAAGTATTAATAGTACCAACTCCATTAAGTTATTGCATGAATTAAACCATCAAATTCACATAGAGCATCCAGCCCTGATAACTAGTACTGTTATCACCAGCTACATCTTGACTTGGGGCATACTAATGTCTGTTTTTATCCCTTTCTCTCCCTTTCTTCACCTGCCTCTATGTCCCCATGGCCAGGCCTCCCTGTTAATGTCCCAATGCCCTGGATCTTTCAAGAAACCCACCCCCATGGTATAAATGACCTGCTCAAGACCTGATCCTCTCACATCCTGTCCTGTGCTGTTTTCTTCTTAGCTGATAAGTGGACCTCCAATGAGGACATTTGTGGCTGACAACATAATGTTCTGACCTGCAGTATTTTCAGCTAAAGAAGTACTCGAATGAGCCATAACATCGTCACCCTGGCTGCATGTTGGCCCCATCTGGAAACTCTTAAAAGCATGGATGACTGGGTTGTAGCTACAGTTTGCAAGTTCGTTGGTATGGACAGCAGCCAAGGTGTCAGTAATTTTAAAAATTCCTCAGGAGCTTCTAATATGCAACCGAAGTTGAGAACCTATACCTTAGCTCAGAGGATGGATCATCTGGAAAAGAATTTTGAGCACAGTGGCAGCTGGGCAGGGTGATATCCCATCCAGGCCACGAGTGTGCTGGGGAAAGGTTTGGTATCAGGAGACCTGGCTTTGAATCTGCTTCTGTTAATTATGAACGAGTTACTTCAGCTATCCAAGCCTCAATGTTCTCATCTAAAAATGGGATAGTAACACACGCTTCATTAGAGTTTGGGGAGACTGCGTTGAGCTGATGCACATGAAGTTGCTGGCATGGTTCATGGGCCTGAGTAGTCTCTGGAATATAGTAATTTTTTTTTACTTTTTCCCTTTACCCACAAGCCACATGATTGCAGCAATCCCATCTCTATGAAGGTTGCAAGAGCCAGTCTATAAGATTTGAGGTCAAGTGTGCTAATCCGTGGGGAAATAGACTTCACCCTTGTTTCTTGCCATTTGGCTCTCACTGCCTGCAGGACCACACTGTGACTTTACTGCTCATGGCCATGCTCTCCCTCCCCATCTGATACTTCTTGCACTAGCTTGTATTCATTTAAAGATGGTCCCCTGTCCACTCATCTACCATTGCACATCATCATTCTTTTCCTTCCTACAGTCCAAACTTTCCCTCCCATGATTTACGGCACACTTTCTGACAAGTGCACTGTCAATCAATTGTCAAAACTCGCAAAGACAGACAGTCTGTGTCTTTGTTTGTGCTGCTATAACAAAACACCGAAGACTGAGTCATCTATAAATAATAGAAATTTATTTCTCACAGTTTTGGAGGCTGCAAAATCCAAGAGCTAGGCACCAGAAGGTCTAGTGTTTGGTAAGGGTCATTTTCTGCTTCCAAGAAAGCACCCTGAATGTTGTCTCCTGACAGGGCAGAAAAGCAGAAGAGAGTGAACCCATTCTCTTAAGCCGCCCCCACTGGCTTTTTTTTTTCTGGAGACAGAGTCTCGCTCTGTCATGCAGGCTGGCGTGATCTCGGCTCACTGCAACCTCCAACTCCCAGGTTCAAGCGATTCTCCTGCCTCAGCCTCCCAAGTAGCTGGGACTGCAGGTGCACACCCACCATGCCCCACTAATTTTTTGTATTTTAGTGGAGACAGGGTTTCACCCTGTTTCCCAGGGTAGTTTTGAACTCCTGAGCTCAGGCAATCCGCCCACCTCAGCCTCCCAAAGTGCTAGGATTACAGGTGGGAGCCACTGCACCTGGCCCCCTCAAGCCCTTTTATAAGGGCCCTAATCCCATCATGAGGGCTCTGCCTTCATGACTTAATTATCATCTAAAGACTCCACCTCTTAATAGTATCATCTTTATGATAAAATTTCAACATACGAATTTTGGAGGACACATTCTGGGAGAGAGGATTTGCATGGTTCACGGGCAATGTCTACCAAGTGTCCTTTCTCTTGCCTTTCCCTGACTTTGCTTGTTACTTAGAAGAGAAACTACTCACGACTCATCAGGAGCACCCTCACCTAACCAATTCCCTGCTGTAAGATGGGAGGCTGGCTTCCCCTTCTGGGCATGGGGATCACCTGCTGACCTCCAGAATCCTGTCCCACTGTCATCTCCAATCTCTCCTGTCTCTGACTTCTGTCTCCTGCTTTGAACCTTCCATCAAACCTCACCCAAGCTTGGTTACCCACCATCCTCAAAACGCTTTTTCTCATCCTCTCTGCTTTCTTCCCTTTGCTTTCAAACATCTTAAAGGCACAGTCTTTCTGTTCCCTCCTTCCTCTTTCTCACTTCCTAGCCACTTCTCTATCCTTAGATTCAGGTACTTGTACCCACAAATGAAACTGTTTTCAAAAACTTCACTAAAAACTTTCTAGCTGCCAAACCTGATGCATAATCCTGCATTTTGGCATTTGAGCTATTGCTCATGCGGATGGGCAGAAACTTCACAGTCATTTTCTGTTGCATGGAGAATGCCCTTATGGTAGGAAGAGCCAGACAGAGGCCCCTGAAACTGCCCCCTCCCAGCCTAGATAATAAATCAGAAGCAATACTCTGGTTGACAATCCCCAGCCTATCCCTATTTAACTCACTTGCATGGTCCCTGCAAAAGCCAGAAAGAGTAAGGTGAGAATGGCACGTGTCTCAGTCTGTTCATGCTGCTATAACAAAATACCTGAGACTGGATAATTTCTTTTCTAAAAAACAGAAATTTATTTCTCACAGTTCTGGAGGCTGGAAATTCAAGATCACGGCACCAGCAAGGTTGGGGTCTGGTGAGGACTTGGTCTCTGCTTGTTGCTGCATCCTCTGGAGAGGATAAACTCTGTGTCCTCACATGGCAGAAGGATGGATGGGCAGAAGGGGCCTAACTGGTTCCCTCCAGCCCTTTTATAAGGTTGTTAATCCCATTCATGAGTGCTCTGCCTTCATGACTTAATCTCCTCCTAAAGGCCCCATGTCTTAAAACCATTGCTTTGGGGATTGAGCTTCAAGTTGAATTTTGGAGGAAATATGAACATTAAAACCATAGCAGCACACTACCGTGAACTTAACTAATAGCCCTCATCATTGTTGCTGGGCCAGATATAGCATATTTACTTGAACAAATAGCACAGCCTCTGGCAGTTGGTACACAGCTATGGTCGAGATGAATGTGTTCTTTTCAATCCTTATCACTAAAGGAGACTAAAGGTCATTGACATTCATGGTAATGAGAGAAGTGCACATTCATTCTCTTGCCCCAGGTCTGGGTGAGCTCTCCTGGCCCATCCCAAAATACTTCACAAGGACCTGGATCACCTGATGATCCACATAGCTTCGCAAGGTCCACTACATTGGCGAGATCATACTTACTGTACCTGGTGCACAGGAGTGGTAAAAGCTATAAGAGCAATGATAAGAAACATGCATTCCATATTGTGAGAGATAAACCTCAAAAAAACTCAGGGTCCTCCCACATCTGTTATGCTTTCGGGGGTCCAATAGCCTGGAAAAAGGTCAAAGATAAGTCATTGCCTCCCATACCACTAAGAAAGAGGACTAGAACTTGATTTAGATTTTGGAGGAAACATATACTGCACTTGAGCATTCAATTTCAGTCTCTATATTAGGTGCTCCCAGAAGGCAGCCAAGCCACAAGGGTTCTGTAGAAGGTCCAGGCTCCAGGGCCAGCTTCCAAAGCAAACCATGACCTGACAAATCCAAATGAGCTAGAGGTCTCCAAGGCAGATTAGGAGACTGCATGGAATCTCTAGCAAGCCCCAGTAGGAAAATCACAGCAGAGACCCGAGGCATCTGGAATAAGGCCATGCAGAGGACTTCAAAAAGCAGCCCCTGTGCATCACTGGGCCCTACTAAGGGGTGAACACCTATCCACACAAACAACTGGAGCTGCCCATCATGAACTAGGTGTTGTTGGTATTTGTTACATAGCAATAGCCATGTTTCAGTTATCTATTAGTATGTAACAAACTCCCCTAGAAGTAAGTGGCTTAAAACACAATTTTACTGCCTCACAATTTTGTTGGTCAGAGTAGTGATTGTCTTATATGAAGGCTCAGGGTTCCCAAAAATACAAAAGTGGAAGCTGCTAAGCCTACTATAGACCTTAATGATCCATGTCACAAATCTACTCCCTGCTCTCAATGTACCTAAGAGTTTTGTTCCATTACAGAATCAGGCTCAGGCTTGAGGTCCAGGTGTGAGCCATTCCTCAGACCCAGAACCCACTGCCTTTATCTCAATCATCATCAACTCAACCAGGGCAGGAAGCAGCCCCCCAGAAGCTCTTCCTCCCGATCAAAAGATCTGTGAACTCCAAAGACAAAAGTATCCACCACAGATGCACCCAAAATACAGTGTCAAGGCAATGAGGGAAGAACCACAACAGACATTTCCAATCCAAAAGAAAGAAAATGGAAGACACAAAGTAGTCACTATACGTCTATACCTATTATGAAACCCAGCTGGGCACATGGTCCTCAACAAGAGCCTAGTTGCAGAGATGTGAAGATGGGCCTTCGGGACTTCAGGACACACACATGTAGGTCTTCCTGTCTCACATCAATGCCTACTGGAGAGCATGTGCCTTAGAGGAGACAACAAGGTAGACAGAGTAGCTTATCCAGGAAATGTCAGCTTCTGTCCTCAGCTGCCCAGTACAAGGACAATGGCCCACGAGTGGAGCAGCCATGGTGGCAGTACAGGAGGCACACTGCTCATAGCCCAAACCACTGAGCCTCCACTCACTATGGCCTACCCAGATACCCAATGAACCAGCAGTAGAGCATTAGAGCAGACAAGCCAGCTACTGGTAATTAACCTGCTGGTAAGTTAACTACCTTCCGTATCTCCCACCCTGGAGGGAGCAGCAATTCATTCCTGTGGAATTGACTCTAGATATTGATTTGCTTTCCCTGCATGCTGTGCTGCTGCCAGCACCATTATTTGAAGACTTAGACTGTCTTTTTATCACTATGGGATCCTGCCATATGGGATATCATGATCCCTTATCACCTCAGACTAAGGGACCCGGCTTATAGTGAAGGAGGTGTGATAAGGATCACATAATGCATCACTCTTAAGCAAATGTCTGGACCCATCACTCTACTTTCATTTATTTTCTGTACTACTGTAGTTTTTTCCTAAATAAAAACTTGATACTTGCCATCCCAGACTAAAACCCTCTGGTCATTCCCCGAAGTCTGCAGGTTATAGCTTCAGCCCCTCAGCGCACTGTATAAGGCCTTTTACAATCTGGCACCAAACCCTTTCTCCACCCACATCTCCTGATGTTCCCTACACTTTTCACAAAAAGCCACACTAAACTTGCCCTGTTTCCTGACAGTACATACCTCCTAAGGCCATGTCACTTGCATTTGCTACTCCTTTTTCTGGAATATCCTTGCTTTAACTCTCCCCCTGTAACATTCCCCAGCCCCTTTAAGATCTACATTAGCAATCTATAGCTGTGTAACAAATTGTCACAAATGTAACAGCTTGAAGGTACACCCATTTATAATATTCCAGCACCTGTGGGAGGGATCCAGCTATGGCTCAGGTGCATCCTCTGCTCCAGGGTCCTTCACTAGCTGCAATCACGGTATTGGTTAGGGCTGCAGCCTCATCTCAAGGCTCAACCAGGGAAAGATCTGCTTCCAAGCTTCTGTGGTTGTTGGCAGAATTCAGTTCCTTGCATTGGAGGAGGACCTAATTTTTTTGCCACCTGTCAGCTAGAAGCCACTCTCAGCTCCTGGACACATGGGCCTCTCCATAAGGCAACTCACAACATGACATCTTACCTCATAAAAGCCAGCGAGAGAGAGTCTGCTTACAAGACACAAATCACACTCTGATGTGACATAATCACAGAAATGCCATCCTATCACCTTTGACATGTTCTATTCACTAGAAATGAGTCACAGGTCCTGCCTACATTCAAGGGGAGGGGACACAGGGGCATGGACATCAAGAGCTAGGGGGCATTGAGACCCTCTTAGTGTCCCCAGCCATGGGACCTGATTGTACCATCACTGGGGTCTCCCTGAGGCACTCTGTCCTGCATCTTTATAGCACATGTCTCAGATGGAGTCTTATGTATGCACTCTCATGGCATTCCTGGTAAAAATCCCTCAGCAGGCATCTTTCTGCTCACTGTAGATATCCTGCACAGTGGCTTTTCATATTGGGGCAGGGAGGACACTGGTACAACCACCCACTTCCAGGTATGCCTTCACTTTCCAGCGCAGGAGGGGATGGAAGGTTTACAAAGGCAGATTTCTATAAATTTACTCTCTTTATAGCTTTCTGCTTCTCATAAGAAAAATGCTCATAGATTAGACAATCCAACCAAAAATTTATTCTGTTTGAAACTGAAATCGAGGTTTAGGTTTTATCAGTACATGATATCACCTAAGGTAACTTACATGCCAAAACAATTTTAGCCACTCTTTCCACTGAAATTTTTAGCCAAGGGAAAATAGACGTCATGAATTTCTGTGCACAGTACTTCAAATCCCCACGAACTCCCTGTAGAATAAGCATTATTGCCTCTATTTTGCAGATGAGGAAATGGAAGCTCAGTTTAAGTAATTTGTTCTTGATAGAATCAGAACTCAACATTTGGGTCCCAGATGCCTCCATCATTATACCTGCCTCGTACTCAGTGCCTGGTGGAAGCTCAAGGTCAGGGGGTGCATGGCCCCACCCTGCCTCCCCACCAATGCATACTCACCTGCAGCCGTTAACTGCAACACACTCTCCCATGGCCCCTCCAGCCACCATTGGAGTATTATTGCCAGCAGACTGGGAATATCTCAGCCCCTCCAGCACAGCAGGTGCTTTACCTTGAAGGGCTAGAAAACAAAGCCATGAGCCTGAGTTAGAGTGTGCAGCTCAGGAGTGCTGAGCTAAGCCTTGGCCCCCTGAAACCATCCAGAAACAAAACCAATCAACTAAAGCCAACTTACACCAGTGAAACCCTCAAGGGCATCAAATAATATGAAAGCAAAAAGCCCCATCTGAAGGACAGCAACTTCAAAGATTAGAGAAACATCCCACAGAGATGAGAAAGAACCAGTGCAAGAATTCTGGAAACTCTAAAAGCCAGAGCACCTTTTTACCTCCAAACAACCACACTAGCTCCCTTGCAATGATTTTTAACCAGATTGAAATGGCTGAAATGATAGACATAGAATTCCGAATCTAAATGACAAGGAAGCTCAACAAGATACAGGAGAAGGTTGAAATCCAATATAAGGAAACCAGTAAAACAATCCAAGAGTTGAAAGATGACATAGCCATTTTAAGGAAGAACAAAACTGAACTTCTGGAAATGAAAAATTAACTATAAGAATTTCATAATGCAACTGGAAGCATTAACAACAGAATAGACCAAGCTGAGGAAATAATCTCAGAGCTCAAAGACTACTCTTTTCAATCAAGATAGGTAGACAAAAATATAGAAAAAATGATTTTTTTAAATGAGCAAAACCTCAAAGAAATATGGAATTATATAAAGAGGCCAAACCTACAACTCATTGACATACCTGAAAGAGATAGAGAGCAAGCAACCTGGAAAACATATTTGAGGATATTACCACAAAAATTTTCCCAACCTCATTAAGGGAAGTCAACATGCAAATTCAGAAAATTCAGAGAACCCTTTCAAGATACTATACAAGATGCCCATCCCCAAGACACATGGTCATCAGATTCTCCAAGGTCAATGTGAAAGAAAAAATCTTAAAGGCAGGTAGAAAAAAAGGGGCATGTCACATACAAAGGGACTCACATCACACTAACAGAACTTTCAGCAGAAACCCTAGAAGACAGAAGAGATTGGGGGACTATGTTTAGCATTCCTAAAAAAAAAAAAAAAAAAGCAGCAGCAGCAGCATAACTGGGCATGGTGGCCTGGGCCTGTAATCCCAGCTACTCAGGAGGCCCAGGAGGGAGGGTCTCTTGAGCACAGGAGTTCAAGACCAGCCTGGGCAACATAGTGAGGCCCCTGTCTCTAAACAAAATTAAAATACAAAACAACAAAACAAACATAAGAAATAAACAAGCTTAACCTTTTCTTCAGAAATCCCATGTCATTTCTCCCAAAACCACCTGTCAGCATGTCCTCTGGGTTGGCTGTAAGTATGCTCAGCCAAAGTATTTATAACACACAATATCTTTCAACATTACTTCCCCTACTCTTCTTGTCTGGTCCCCTAATTTCATCTCTTACCTTACATTTCTAAGCCCCCACAAGGCAGGTAATAAAGTATTTTATCCTAAGAAAAAGAAAGAAAGAAATCCCATGTCATTAGGAGTAACTGAAACTGGTCTCTCTCAAAAATGAGTGAAATAGGTTTGTATGAACTCTAAGGATGAACTGGGTTTGGCGAACCCTGCCCCAGCCATGCTGTGCTCACACCAGAGACTTGACGAGGCCCTGGGGCGGCACCCCAGGAGCGCAGGACACAGCCCCAGCACACGCTGGGCACTTGGAATCGTTCCTTACGCAGAGACCCTGCACCAGCGACATGTGCGGGTCGCTGCTTTGCTCTCCAGAGAGAATCCAAGAGGCCTAGGGACAACCCAAACCACTCTGGTCAGGCGGGTGAGACCTCGATGCTGTGCCTTCAAACTGCAGCTCTGGAAATGTTCACCTAAAAAGACAAGGCTCCTGGGAGTGAACCTGGCAACGCCAGGCAGCCTGGCCATGTCCGTGGGTTGGCGATGTATAAAGAGCCTCTGTGCCCCACACCCCACCCGCCAACGCCAGATTCACGAGCTCATCCGCAGCCCAGGTCATGCACTGCCCTGGAGCATGAAGGGGCCAAGGGGTCAGAAGAGATGGCCCCGGGTCCGTGGTGACCTGACTTTCTGAGACATGGGAGACAGTCCCGATGTCACAGCAAGAAGCCCCTCAGGGCACTCACCCTGAAGATGGAAACGGCTTCTGAGGGAGGAAAAAAAGGAAAAATCAGTTAGGTAAACAGTTAAGGCTGGGCCCGGAGAAGCTGCCTGCCTGAAAAGTTGCAGCTGCTGCACCTGCACAGATAAGCTCGGACAGCTAATGAGCCAGTAAAGCACAGAGCCTTTTATTCTTTGTATAATTAGTGAGCTCCCAAGAAAAAGTTTCCTACATTTTTCAGGAATATACTCGGTGGGCTCCACAGGAACTTTCACAGGGAGGAGGGGGCTTACCTAAAACAAACCCACAGTTACACAAAAAGCTGCACTTTGTACTTGCCTAGGGACATACCCACAGCAGCATAAGATAAGGAGAGTTGCACAGACAGCTTTACTGGTAAAAAGAAGTTACTCCAACTGCTACAGAGATGAGAGGAGTTTCTTATAAAAGCTTTTGAATTCAGCAGTAACCCAGCAATCCACTCAGACTCCCTTCTCCACTGAGGAGACCTTTCTTCTTTCACTTATTCAACTTTCGCTCCAGACCTATCCTTGTGTCCATTCTCCTTAATTTTCTTGGACATAGGACAAAGAACTCCAGGTACTAGTTCAGACAACTAGAAACTGCTACATTAAAGTGCATTGGTGAGACTCACTGCGTCCGCAGCTCTGGCTCAGGGAGCATCCGGGGAGCCAGACTTCTGAGCTTTGTCCCTTCCCAACCACAGACGTTGAGAACATGCCTCAACTCTGTGCCTCCACTTCTGCATCTACAAATGGGAGTCACAACAGTCAGATTACAGTAAGAGCTACATAATTCAACATGCATGACATGCGGGGACAGAGTCTGCAACATAGACTGTGCTCAAAGCCTGTTCGCTGGTGCCTGGTGGCATGCATGGTCCATGGAACAGGAGGGGGAGTGTCCAGGCACCACTGAGAAGAGGTAGAAACACAGTGTGTCTGCTGGATGCTGTGATTTCATCTTACCCATTTCTATGCAAAATGTTAGCCATTAGGAAAATTCCCCCAACCCCCACTGGGGGAATTAAAATTGCTGTTATTAATCCTAGAGTTCCAAGAAAAGAAACAGAACTGGCATCCATGCACCCAAGCTTAGTGTCAAAACCTTAGATCCCAGGGAAACTGTGATCCAAAGTTCTCTGACCAAGCAACAGTTTCACTGCTTCTGTCTAATCCTAGGTGCAGATATTTTACTGAACAAAATGACTAATCAGATTGTTTCCTTAATAGGCACAGTAATTGGTCAGCAAATATTTATTAATTGAATCAAATAAATGAAATAAATGGATATTTGGTGTTTTTGCAAGGTATTTGGAGGGAATAAAATTTAGAGAGGCATAAACAATGTGTAATCTATTTGGAAAATAAAATTTAATATACAACCAGAGAGTATATGTAGAAAGACACTTGAGTTTCATAATGTAGTCTCTACCTCTCCCTTCAAATTAGTTTAAGCTATTTTAAAGATTATTAGGAGCAGGCCCCCAAATCTGGCTATAATCTGGCCCCAAAACTGGCCAGAAACAAAATCTCTGCAGCACTTTGACATGTTCACGGTGGCCATGATGCCCACGCTGAAGGTTGTGAGTTTACCAGAATGAGGGCAAGGAACACCTGGCCCACCCAGGGCAGAAAACTGCTTAAGGCGTTCCTAAGCCACAAACAATAGCAAGAGCAATCTGTGCCTTCAGGACATATTCCTGCTGCAGATAACTAGCCAGAGCCTATCCCTTTGTTTCAGCCCATCCCTTTGTTTCCCGTAAGGAATGCTTTTAGTTAATCTATAATCTATATAAAAAATGCTTATCACTGGCTTGCTATCAGTAAATATGTGGGTAAAACTGTTAGTGGCTCTCAGCTCTGAAAGCTGTCAGCCCCCTGATTTCCCACTCCACACCTGGTATTTCTGTGTGTGTGTCTTTAATTCCTCTAGTGCCTCTGGGTCTAGGGTCTCCCTGACCGGGCTGGTCTCGGCAAGCGGCGCCCATACGTGGGGGCTCGAATCCAGGTTGAAGGGTTGCCAGAGCAACAGTTGGAAGACGTGGAACTAAGCTGGAGGACACCCGTGTACTCTTAAGCAATCCCTGTGGTGAGTAAGAAGGGAGCTCGGAAGCATCAGAGAAACAATGGGACAAGTGTGGGCTCTGGTTCGTTCCACCTTGGAAACTTTTCACACTGATAATGAGGAGGAAGGAGAGTATTACAAAGAAACAGAAGAGGTGACAGAGCAGGTTTGTTTGCCAGCTAAAGCTAAAGTGGCAAAGGAGGAAGAGGTTCATTCCTACCCTTCTGCACCCCCTCATTATTTTGAAGAAAAAGAGTGGCATGACCCTCCAGATCTTTCTTTTCCAGAGGACACTGGGTGAAAAGTAGTTGCCCCAGTGACTGTTCGAGTAGCGCTTCAAGTGACCACTCTCAATTCTATTTAGGCAGGAATCCAGCAAGCTAGAAGAGAGGGTGATTTAGAGGCTTGACAGTTCCCTGTTAGAATATACCCACCCGATCAACAGGGAAATATTATAGCTACATTTGAGCCTTTTCCTTTTAAATTACTTAAAGAATTTAAATCAATATGTACCAGGTTCTCCTTTTGTAATGGGACTGTTAAAGAATGTTGCTGTTTCTAGTTGGATGATTCCTACTGACTGGGATGCTCTCACTCAAGCTTGTCTAACTCCTGCTCAGTTCTTACAATTTAAAACTTGGTGGGCAGGTGAAGTTTCCATTCAGACTGCTCACAAGGCCCAGGCCCAACCTCAAATTAATATAACTGCAGACCAACTTTTGGGGGTCAGTGGCTGAGGTGGTTTAGATGCACAAGTGGTCATGCAGGATGATGCCATAGAACAGCTCAGAGGAGTGTGCATTAGAGCTTGGGAAAAAAATCACTTTAGGTGGAGACAATACCCTTCCTTTAGTGCTGTAAAATAGGGACCAAAAGAACTGTACACAGATTTTATAGCTCAGTTACAGGAGTCTTTTAAAAAGGTGATTGCAGATTCGGTGGCTCAGGATATAGTGTTGCGGTTATTAGCTTTCGACAATGCTAATCCCAAGTGCCAGGCTGCTCTGTGACCTATTAGAGGGAAAGCACATTTAGCTGATTATATCAAGGCCTGTGATGGTATCGGAAGTAATCTGCATGAAGCTACTTTGTTGGCGCAAGCCATGGCAGGACTGAAAGTGAGTAAAGGAAACACTCCATTTCCTGAACTTGTTTCAACTGTGGGAAGCATGGTTATACTAAAAAAGAATGTAGAAAAAATCAGCTAGTCAGGCTGCCTGTTGAGGGAAAAAAGAAAACTGCTGAGTCTGAAATATGTCCAAAATGTAAAAAAGGAAAACATTGGGCTAATCAGCGTCACTCTAAGTTTGGTAAAGATGGGAACCTGATTTCGGGAAATGCCATGAGGGGCCCTTCCTGGGCCCCATTCCAAACTGGGGCATTTCTGGCTCAGGCCACTCCCTCACCCCTGTACAATGTCTGTCCCCCACCACAGCTGGTAGTGCCGCAGTAGATTTATGCTACACAAAATCTGTGAGTCTTCTTCTGCCTGGGGAACCCCTGCAAAAAGTTACAGCAGGGGTCTGTGGACTCTTGCCAGTGGGGACTGTAGGATTACTTCTAGGTAGGTCTAGTTTAAATTTAAAAGAAGTACAAGTATATACAGGAGTCATTGATTCATATTACAATGGGGAAATTCAAATTGTTATATCTGCTTCTGTTCCCTGGAAAACAGAGCCAGGAGAGCATATATCACAGCTCCTGATTGTACCATATATGGAAATGGGGAATAGTGAAACTAAACAAACAGGAGGATTTGGAAGCACAAATAAACAAGGCAAAGAAGCTTATTGGGTGAATCAAATTACTGATAAAGGTCCTACCTGTGAAATAACTATTCAGGGAAAGAAATTTAAAGGTTTGGTGGATACAGGAGTGGACATTTCAATCATTTCTCTATAGCACTGGCTGTCTGTGTGGCCAATTCAACCTGCTCAATTTAACATAGTTGGAGTTGGTAAAGCCCCTGAAGTATATCAAAGTAGTTATATTTTGCATTGTGAAGAGCCCAATGGACAACCTGGGACTATTCAACCAATTATAACTTCTGTACCTATAAATTTATGGGGGAGAGATTTATTACAACAATCAGGAGCACAAGTTCTAACTTCAGAGCAATTATACAGCCCTCAAAGTCAACATATGATGCATGAAATGGGGTACATCCCTGGTATGGGACCAGGAAAAAATTTGCAAGGTTTGAGGGAACTGCTTCAAGTGGAAAGACAAAATTCCCACCAATGTTTAGGATATCATTTTTGATGGCGGCCATTGTTAAGCCTCCAGGACCTATACCTTTAAAATGGTTAACAGATAAGCCAATTTGGATAGAACAGTGGCCACTAAGTAAAGAGAAACTGGAGGCTTTAGAGGACTTAGTTACTGAACAATTAGAAAAAGGACATATAGCTCCAACATTTTTCCCCCAGAATTCTCCAGTTTTTGTTATTAAGAAAAAATCAGGTAAATGGAGAATGTTGACAGATCTTAGAGCCATTAATTCAGTTATACAACCTATGGAGACATTGCAGCCAGGACTGCCTTCTCCTGCTACGATTCCAAAAAAATTGGCCTTTAATAGTCATAGATTTAAAAGACTGTTTCTTTACTATCCCCTTATCTGTGCAAGACTGTGAACAGTTTGCATTTACAGTTCCTGCGGTAAACAACCTACAGCCTGCTAAGCGTTTTCACTGGAAGGTATTGCCACAAGGCATGTTAAACAGTCCAACAATTTGCCAGACTTATTTGGGCTAAGCAATTGAACCTATTTGTCAAAAATTTTCAGTGTTAAAGTATTCATTATATAGATGATGTTCTTTGTGCTGCCCCCACTCAAGAAATATTACTCCAATGTTATGATCACTTGCAAAATTCGATTTTTCACTCTGGTTTAATTATAGCTCCTGACAAAATTCAGACTCCTACCCCTTGCTCCTACTTGGGGACCTTAGTAAATGACACTACAATTGTGCCACAGAAAGTAACCATACATAGGGATCAATTAAAAACATTAAATGACTTTCAAAAATCACTAGGGGACATTAATTGGATATGACCTGCTCTAGGCATTCTTACCTATCCCATGAGTAATCTATTTTCTATCCTTAGAGGAGAACCTAGTCTCACTAGCCCTCTGCATTTAACAAAGGAGGCTGAGGCAGATTTATAGCTGATTAAAAGCAAGTCCATAAAGCTCAGATAAATAGACTAGGTCCAGAGAAGACTCTAGATTTGCTAATTTTTTCAACTCAGCATTCACCTACTGGTGTTATTGTTCAAGAGCAAGATCTTGTAGAGTGGCTTTTTCTTCCACGTACTAAGTCATGGACTTTGACTCCTTATTTGGATCAAATTGCTACTATGATAGGAAATGGGAGAATTCAGATTGTTAAATTACATGGATATGATCCTGGAAAAATTATTGTCCCTCTCACAAAGGCACAAATACAGCAAGCTTTTATAAATAGTCTTACTTGGCAAATCCATTTAGCTGATTTCCTGGGTGTTCTTGATAATCACTTTCTGAAAACAAAATAGTTTCAATTTTTGAAATTAACTGATTGGATTCTCCCTAAAATAACTAAATTTAAACCAATTGAATGTGCTGAAAATGTCTTCACAGATGGGTCTAGTAATGGTAAAGCTTCTTATTTTGGCTGGAAAGGTAAAGTTTTCCTGACGCCCTATACTTCAGCTCAAAAAGTGGATCTTGTAGCTGTAATTGAGGTACTGACTGCTTTTAATATGCCTATTAATGTGATTTCTGAATCTACATATGTGGTTCATTCCACACAATTAACCTCAGAAAGAATGCCGCATATCTACAACTATCTGATCTTTGACAAACCTGACAAAAACAAGAAATGGGGAAAGGATTCCCTATTTAATAAATGGTGCTGGGAAAACTGGCTAGCCATATGTAGAAAGCTGAAACTGGATCCCTTCCTTACACCTTAGATAAAAATTAATTCAAGATGGATTAAAGACTTAAATGTTAGACCTAAAACCATTAAAATCCTACAAGAAAACCTAGGCAATACCATTCAGGACATAGGCGTGGGCAAGGACTTCATGTCTAAAACACCAAAAGCAATGGCAACAAAAGCCAAAATTAACAAATGGGATCTAATTAAACTAAAGAGCTTCTGCACAGCAAAAGAAACTACCATCAGAGTGAACAGGCAACCTACAGAATGGGAGAAAATTTTTGCAACCTACTCATCTGATAAATGGCTAATATCCAGAATCTACAATGAACTCAAACAAATTTACAAGAAAAAAACAAACAATCCCATCAAAAAGTGGGTGAAGGATATGAACAGACACTTCTCAAAAGAAGATATTTATGCAGCCAAAAAATACATGAAAAAATGCTCATCATCACTGGCCATCAGAGAAATGCAAATCAAAACCACAATGAGATACCATCTCACACCAGTTAGAATGGCCATCATTAAAATGTCAGGAAACAACAGGTGCTGGAGAGGATGTGGAGAAATAGGAACACTTTTACACTGTTGGTGGGACTGTAAACTAGTTCAACCATTGTGGAAGTCAGTGTGGCAATTCCTCAGGGATCTAGAACTAGAAATACCATTTGACCCAGCCATCCCATTACTGGGTATATACCCAAAGGACTATAAATCATGCTGCTATAAAGACACATACACACATATGTTTATTGCGGCACTATTCACAGTAGCAAAGAGTTGGAACCAACCCGAATGTCCAACAACGATAGACTGGATTAAGAAAATGTGGCACATAGGCCAGGCGCGGTGGCTCACGCTTGTAATCCCAGCACTTTGGGAGGCCGAGGCGGGCGGATCATGAGGTCAGGAGATCGAGACCACAGTGAAACCCTGTCTCTACTAAAAATACAAAAAATTAGCTGGGCATGGTGGCGGGCGCCTGTAGTCCCAGCTACTCGGAGAGGCTGAGGCAGGAGAATGGCGTGAACCCGGGAGGCGGAGCTTGCAGTGAGCCGAGATTGCGCCACTGCACTCCCGCCTGGGCGACAGAGCGAGACTCCGTCTCAAAAAAAAAAAAAAAAAGAAAGAAAAAAAAAAAAGAAAAAGAAAATGTGGCACATATACACCATGGAATACTATGCAGCCATAAAAAATGATGAGTTCATGCCCTTTGTAGGGACATGGATGAAACTGGAAAACATTCTCAGTAAATTATCACAAGGACAAAAAACCAAACACTGCATGTTCTCACTCATAGGTGGGAATTCAACAATGAGAACTGATGGACACAGGAAGGGGAACATCACACTCTGGGGACTGTTTTGGGGTGGGGGGAGGGGGGAGGGACAGCATTAGGAGATATACCCAATGCTAAATGATGAGTTAATGGGTGCAGCAAACCAACATGACACATGGACACATACGTAACAAACCTGCACATTGTGCACATGTACCCTAAAACCTAAAGTATAATAATAAAAAAAAAAGAAAATGCTCAGCTACGATTTCATACAGATGAACAACTGATGACTTTATTTACCCAATTGCAAACAGCCATTAGGAGTAGAATGCACCCTTTTTACATCACTCATACTAGGGCTCATACACCTCTTCCAGGACCTTTAACCGCAGGGAATCATATGGCTGACCACCTAGTTGCTACTGCAATATCTAATGCTAGACACTTTCACAATTTTACACATGTTAATGCCTCTGGTCTCAAACACAGATAGAAGATTACCTGGAAAGAAGGTAGAGTTATTATCCAGCAATGCCCAACTTGCCAAATGGTGCATTCTTCATCTTTTACGGGAGGAGTTAATCATTGAGGATTAGAACCTAATTCTCCTTGGCAAATGGATGTCACACATGTTCCCTCGTTTGGGAGACTAGCTTATATACATGTATGTGTGGACACCTTTTCTCACTTTTTCTGGGCTACATACCAATCAGGAGAGTCTTCTGCCTCTATTAAATGTCACCTTTTGCAATGATGGGCATTCCAGCTTCTATTAAAACAGTTAATGCCTCAGGCTATACTAGCCAAGCCCTAGCTACATTTTTCTCTATATGGAATATTAAACACATTACTGGCATGCCATGTAATTCTCAAGGACAAGTGGAAAGAATGAATCTCTCCCTGAAACAGCAGTTACAAAACCAAAAAAGGGGGAGAAATAGGGACTACAGGACACCCCATATGCAATTGAATCTAGTATTATTAACTTTAAATTTTTTGAGCCTGCCCGCCTAAAGGCCAGATGCTATCAGCAGCTGAACAGCATCTACAGAAACCAGCTGCAAAGACAGAAACAGAACAACTGGTTTGGTGGAGAGATTTGATAACAAAAAGTTGGGAAATAGGTAAAATAATAACTTGGGGTAGAGGTTATGCTTGTGTTTCTCCAGGACCAAATCAACAGCTGATTTTGATACCATCAAGACACCTGAAACCTTATCATGAGCCAGATGCCAAGGAAGAGATTCCAGGAGGAACTCAAAGACCCCTCAGTTGCAGCCATGTCGAGACTGACGCTCAGGAAGACCCCAACTGTCATGAGAAACACCCATCGAACACAGCCACCCACCTGGGGACAGATCAAGAAGCTGTCACAGATGATGGAAGAAAACCTGAGGAAAGCAGGACAACCAGTCACAATGAGTAATTTAACGGTAGCTATGATAGCAGTGATCACCATTTTCATGAGTATTCCTTCAATAAGGGCTGACACAGAGAACAGTTATATTTATTGTACATATTTATCAATCTTGGCTGGCAATAATGCCTGGATGTAATCACTCTATGACACAGTTACACATGCTTTCTGATCTCAGTATTTTCCATAATAAATCTGCTCCTATAATTGAGGCATACCACCCTCAAAAACCTATTTGTAAGCAGAATTAGACCTGGCCAGAAAAAATGAATGTACTTGTTTAGGAAGATTGCATTGCAGAACAGGCAGAGGTGCTGCGCAATGATTCTTATGGAATCATTATTGATTGGTCCCCCAAGGGGATGTTTAGCTTGAATTGCACCTCTCAGTCTGCGTGCTGTGGCCACACTATGTTCAGCTGGTCTGAACAAAATGGTCAGATGGTAGAAATGGTAAGAAGTATGGCAAGAGTTCCTATTATCTGGAAACATGGCAGTATAGTGGCACCTCAACCTCAAATGATATGGCCCACTGTAGGAGCTAAACATAAGGATTTGTAGAAACTATTAACAGCTCTTAATAAGATCAAAATTTGGGAAAGAATAAAAAGACATCTAGAAGGACACTCTACAAACTTGTCTTTGGATATTACAAAATTAAAAGAACAAATATTTAAAGCATCCCAGGCACACCTGACCTTAATGCCAGGAACTGGAGTCCTTGAAGGAGGTGCAGACAGATTAGCAGCTAGTAACCCATTAAAATGGATAAAAAACCCTTGGAGGATCTGTGATTTCAATGATGATTGTGCTTTTAATCTGTGTTGTTTGTCTTTGTATAGTCTACAGATGTGGAGCCCAACTCCTGCGAGAAGTAGCTCACTGTGACAAAGCTGCCTTTGCTTTTATCACTTTGCAAAACAAAGAAGGGGGAAATGTTGGGAACAGTCCCCCAAATCTGGCCGTAAACTGGCCATAAACAAAATCTCTGCAGCACTGTGACATGCGTGTGATGGCCATGACATCCACGCTGAAGGTTTGTGGGTCTGCTGGAATGAGGGCAAGGAACACCTGGCCACCCAGGGCAGAAAACTTCTTAAGGCATTCTTAAACCACAAACAATAGCATGAGCAATCTGTACCTTAAGGACATGTTCCTGCTGCAGATAACTAGCCAGAGCCCATCCCTTTATTTCAGTCCATCCCTTTGTTTCCCATAAGAAATATTTTAGTTAATCTAGAATCTATAGAAACAATGCTTATCACTGGCTTGCTGTCAATAAATATGTGGGTAAATCTCTGTTCAAGGCTCTTAGCTCTGAAGGCGGTGAGTCCCCTGATTTCCCACTCCACACTCTATATTTCTCTCTGTGTGTCTTTAATTCCTCTAGTGCCACTGGGTTAGGGTCTCCATGGCTGAGCTGGTCTCAGCAAAAGATGTAAGCATGATCAACACACCATAAACACATTTGTCCTCTGGATTGGGAAGACTGCAAGTTGGTGGGTGGGGACACACAGAGAGGACACACTGGGCACAGAAGCTATGGGTTTGCTGAACTCCAGAACTGAAAGCAGAGAGAAGCAGCCAGGCATTCTATCACTGCAGGGTCAGCTAGGATCAAAATAGTTCCCTGCATGGCTATTCCCAGAGCCACACTCCTCATAAGAAATCAGGAGCTGAAATAAGAATTCCACCCCTAAGAAATGACACCAACATATCTGCAGCAATTTCTGCCCATGACTGTACCTAAATAGAATCAAACTAAATAGAATCAAACTGGGACAAAACCTCTCATTTCTCAATCTATGATCTCTCCTACACCAGCCCCAGGCAAGGACCTGAAAGCCGCCAATACAACAGCTGGTTGCAGACCAGGCTTCCAGGGAGATGAGAGGAAGCAACCACACAATAGGTTCTTAGAGAGAAGAAAATGTCCCACTCAGGATAAAGCTACAAATCAAACCTCCAAAGTGCATAAGAAAAAATTTGTAAGAGACAGCTAACAAATGCAACAATCATGATATAAATTTACTGCTCTCAAAATCCAAGTAGAACAATCCAAAAATAACTTTAAATAAGTGTAGATAACATTCTTAACAGTAACAAAGAAGAATAAAAATATGATTAAAATAGAGTTATCATTAAGAACAGATGATATGAAAAATATGAAAATAGAAATTCTGAAAGTAAAAATCAGAATCATTAAAATAAATGGCCCAAACAATAAAAAAGAAAATAAATGAAAAGATAGAAAAAAACAAAAAAATCTTTAAAAGAAGGAAAAAATATAGCAAAAAAGTAAATAATAAATAATAAATGGCTCATTAGCCAAGCATGTCTATACTGGATTCAATAAAATAAAGAACTAAGGTTTATATAAAGACAACAAATAATCCAGTGTTAAGTAATATTAACTAGAAAGACTACCAGAGCCCAGAGAAGAGAGAGATCTCTGTGGGTTGAAGTAGCTTCAGGGCGTTTCTGGAAGAAGTTACTTGAACATGTCCTTAGATGCTCCTAACAGAAAGACACCTAAAACTGAATGAATTGCAGGTATATGTTCCAGAATGCTGCCTGCCACCCCAACCATGGTTTCACAAATCCTTTGCAAAAAAACCTTCTAAGTTCAAACAGCAATAAAACTCTTTATTTTTTATTTTTTTATTTTTTTTTTATTATTATACTTTAGGTTTTAGGGTACATGTGATGGAAGGTGCTAATTTTAACTAGTAAGTCTCCTGATGGTCTACTGATGTCAAGGCTAATGTGCTACATTGTTAACCACTTTCACAAAAATATCAGGTTACATACACATATCACATCTTACATAATTTAATTTTTCTTTATATGAATGTGGCCTGCTAATCAGCTTTTTATAATAATGCAGCATTCTTCCCCACCTAGCAACCATAGTTCATTTGGAGGATTGGTAGAACAAGCATAGATTGAGAGCCTATGATGTGCCAGGGACATCGCATGCCTCCTCTCATTTAATTTTAACAACAATCAGACGAGGAAGCAACAATAAGATAAAATACATTTATGGGTAAAGAAATTGAGGCTCAAAGTTAGAATATAACTTGCTTAATGCCTCAAAGCTAGCAAGTGGCTAGGTAGGATTTCAGCTACTAATAGCCTTAATCCTCTTCCACCATCATGAGCCTCAGAGCAGAGGGCATGTATCAGCTCCTTGGCAGATACATGGCAGAATACTGCGGTGCCCAGCTCCCTGCCCCACCTTCTACATGCACTGCTGCATGTCAGTCTTTCTATATGAGATATTAAGGACATGCTAACTTTGAATGGTATTTCAATGTCCTATCCCTTGAGATAGATAGATGATAGATAGATAGATAGATAGATAGATAGATAGATAGATAGATAGATGATAGATAGATGATAGAGATAGATAGATATAGATAGATAGATGATAGATAGATAGATAGATAGATAGATAGATAGATAGATGATAGATTAGATAGATAGATAGATAGATAGATAATAGATGATAGATAGATAGATAGATACATAGATAGATAGATAGATAGATAGATGATAGATAGATGATAGATAGATATTTGACCTTATTTTAAGTGTAGGTTTCATTATCATTCAGGTATAATGAGGTCAATAGACCAGGAGATGACTGCCATTGAAAAGATAGTTTATTACCCACAGACCCCAAGAGAAAGGAGAACACCACCATGGGGTGGGAAAGGGCCACAGGAGGAAGCACCAGGGTGGGCTAGGAGGCAGAGGGAGAGGGAAACTGTGGGTAAGAGCCTTTGTCGTGGTTTCCAGAGGAAGGAATGAGAGAGGCAGGATAAGCAGGTTCAGGATTGGCTGACTTGAGTAATTTCAGTGGACTCTGGGGCATAGAGGCTGTCTTTAGTTGTCTGTTACCTGGCCCTGGGGTGATTAGGACAGGGGAATAGTGGCCATGAGTATAAGAGTTCAATAAAGGATGTGATTGGGGTGTGGGCTCTGGATTGGTTGGTTTGCATATGAAGGGTGAGCTTGCAGGTGAGTCCTTTACTCTTTCTAGGAATTGGCTACCCTAGGAGGAGCAGTCCCTCCAGGGTCAGCAAGACTCCAGATGTGTCAAAGCAATAAAGCATCAGCCAGAAACACAGGATTACTGCAGGCTTATATGCAAAAAGGGTTAGCACAGCAGGCCTGACTGCTGTCCTTTGAAAGATCTGCTTATGAGGTTGTCCCGCAGCTGGTTTCTGGGAACTTGTATTTTAGGGAGGTCAGGGTTTTCACTGCCCTAATTAATAAGGGATCACTGTGGACCACTGTACAATGTGGTTTATGCTGAATACCTGCTTTCCTTTTAGGAGTCTGAGATTTTGACATGTGCTGGGCAGCACACGAAAACCTTGGGCACTGAGTCTCTAGTGAGCTTCCCTGGTAGGCAACAGTTTACATATGTTGTCATAACGCATCATAAAGGGGAATTAAATGCATCCCCAGTGACTCTATCAGGACAGGATTCCTGGAAGCTCATGCCTGTTTTCCCCAAAATGTTGCCCCATATGCCTTTTCCTTTTGATGATTTTACTTTGATCCTTTCACTGTAATCCATTATAGTCACAAGTATCACTGTATATGCTGTGAGTCCTCCTAGTGAGTCAGAACCAAGGGATGATCTGGGAGAGCCCCAACACAGCCTATGTTTCCATCCAGGGAATACAGAAGCACTATTGTATTTCTCCATTTTCATACTGCTATGAAGAAACACTCAAGACTGGGTAATTTATGAAGAAAAAGAGTTTTAATGGACTCGGTTCCACATGGCTGGGAAGGCCTCACAATCATGACAAAAGGTGAACGGGGAAAAAGGCACGTCTTTCATGGTGGCAGGCAAGAAAGCATGTGCAGGGGAACTCCCCTTTATAAAACCATCAGATCTGTGAGACTGATTCACAATCATGAGAACAGCATGGAAAAAACCCATCCCCATGATTAAATTACCTCCCACCAAGTACCTCCCATGACACATGGGGATCATGGGCCCTACAATGCAAGATGAGATTTGGGTGGAGACACAGCCAAACCATATCACCAATATATTTGTTAGTGTCTTTGTTTCTAAAGAATCAGGGTTTTTTTTTTTCTGTTTGTCTGTTTCTGAGACAAAGTCTCTCTCTGTCACCCAGGCTGGAATGCAGTCGTCCTATCATGGCTCACTGCATCTTTGACCTCCCAGGCTCAAGCAATCCTCCTGCCTCAGCCTCCCAAGTAGCTGGGTCTACAGGCACACTCCACCATACCCAGTTAATTTTTAACTTTTTTGAGATGAGGTCTCACTATGTTGCCCAGGCTGGTCTTGAATTCCTGATCTCAAGGGATCCTCCTGCCTTGGCCTCCCAAAGTGCTGGGATTGCAGGGGGTGAGCCACCATTAAACCCATCCTAGAATCAGAGTTTTTTAAACAATAGCCACCATTAAATTTTTGACATACGAAATAAAGGTCACTCTTCTGACAGGCTAACCTGTAAGGGGTCGTGTGCTTAATCAGTACATGTTGCCCCCACATCTGTTTTGAAGGCAGGTTTAGGGCTCAGTCACCCCCAACATAGTTCCCAGCTCTGCACCACCCAAATGGTCTTAGCCAGTGGTCAGAAATGAGAACACATGGCGTGTCTTCCACCTAGTGGACTGGCTCCTAGCTTTCCCCACCACTCTCTTTAAAGGCTCCATTTGAGCATTTGCCCACGAACTTACCATGACCCACACCCTGTTCCCCAGTATACACTGCTAGTTGCCACAGCTTTTTCCACTGTCTCCCTGCCTGTGCTCCCAGCATGCAGTGTATGTCCCAGGGTCCATAAGTACTTGAAACTCTTAAACTTGCCTATTGCGGTTGTGTCATTCAAGCTATGCCTGCCATCCAATCCCTGCCAGCGAGACCACTCCAAAGAGGCCCATGCAGGTGGATCCCCTCCTGAGGCTCTTAAAGAGTTTCAATCAAAGCCACCGCATAACATGATGACGCTGTTGTCCAGCTCTCTGAAGCCTTAGGTTTGAGCCTTCATTCAGCAACTCAAGGGAGTTCCTTTCATGCCCTTCCTCTCACAGCCTCCTTTGCTCCATCCACACTTTTCCTATGTCTCTGGACTTTGTAGAATGTTAGTTGACTTTTAAATGTTTTTCTGGTTCTTTGTCTATTTCTTTTCAGATAACTATATATTCACTTGCAATTTAAGACATAATACAGAGAGGCCCCTTTCACCCTTTATCCAGTTTCTCCCACTAGAAACATTCTGCAAAACCGTAATACAATATCACAGCCAGTATCTTGACCCTGATAGAATCCACTGATCTTATTCAGATTTCCCTAGTTTAATTTGGACTCTGTGTGTATATTAAATCCTATACATTTATATCACCAATATAGGTTTGTGTATCCACAATTACCAAAGAGTTCAAACTACACAAGGACCCCTTGGGTTGTCCTTTTATAACTACATCAATTTCACTTTCCTGGCAACCATTAATCTGCTCACCATTTGTAAACTGTTATACAGCATGCATCCTCGTACAGTATGTAATCTCTTACACTCAGCATACTTCATGAAAATTCATCCAGGTTGTTTCATGTATCAATATTTTGTGCTTTTCATTGCTAAATAGTATTTCATGGTACAGCTGGACCACACCATTCACCTATAGAAGGACACCAGGTTCATTCCAATTTGGGCACTTACAAATAAAACTCCTTTGAACATTTGTGTGCAGACTTTTGTGTGAACACGCATTTTCGTATCTCTAGATAACTGCCCAGGAGTACAATTGCTGGGTCAGACTGAAGTTGCAGGTGTCATTTGCTGAGAAGCTGCCAGGCTATTTTTCCAGTGGGAGTGATCCACTTACTTCTCCTACTGATTTTTCATCACCCCAGATTTCCATTTCCACTGCTATGGAGGTAGTTACCCCAAAACAGTGTTTCTCCTCTTGAAAACTTACCTAAGTCCTTCTAAATGGGTCTAATGTAAATATAGAACACAAGATACCATAGCCTCTCCCATGCCATTGCAAACACCACCTTCCTATTTCCTCTCTGCCCCTACAAGTCCTTGACCATTGCTTCCTACAGGGAACTGTCCGAGACCCTCTAGACCAGGTGAGATGTTTCAACTGTGCCCCACCTGTCCTCACACAGCATTGCCCCTTCTATAGGAATTATTGGATTAATTGTCTTCTTCACCACACTTCAAATTCTCTGAAAGCAAGGACAGGGATGTTCTATCTGCTATCTCACCCTCAATGTCTAACTTGGCGCCTACACATAGTAGGTCCTCAATTAATATTTGTGTGGTTGAATGTGCTGTCTCAATCTGAAAAGCCCATTCAATATAGTATTCCAGGTACCCCTTGCTAATTAAAGTTGAAAGACTAGGTCAATGAGAAGGCAACACTCACTAATTGTGATTGACGTGAATCAATGTCTTTTAAGTATTTCTAACTAATAAATGTTAATGAATTAATCATTTCATCTAGAAGAGGAAATGGGCTTATTGTGTGCCTGTGAGAAAATCAACCCTTTATTATGATTACAGATGCAGACAGAATCTGAATACATTCACACATCGACCTGCAATGCTTAGATCTCCACACATGCTCTAATAACCTAATTTAACTGCTTGTTAAAAGTCCCTAGAATTAGTAATTTCTAACA
This sequence comes from Symphalangus syndactylus, assembly GCF_028878055.3. Classification (NCBI taxonomy): domain Eukaryota; kingdom Metazoa; phylum Chordata; class Mammalia; order Primates; family Hylobatidae; genus Symphalangus; species Symphalangus syndactylus. The sequence continues at coordinate 63,927,794 of NC_072429.2, read as the reverse complement.
CAATTGTTGCCTGGATTTTCAAACCCTATTTTATGTTATTAAGTTCCTTTTAATGCTAGGAGACATTCTCATATTTCCAAAGGAAATAATTCAATATCGCCCTAGAGATATATATAATTGAATGCACAATCTAATTTCTTCTCGGGGACTTGGACACTTCTAATTAGTCTGAGTGCCTAAACCCCAGGCCAGTAGTTCATCCAAGGCAAGATCAGGCCAGGCTGCTACCTATGCCTTCCAGAGAGGGCTGTGTCCTCCGTCTCTCCACTGATCCCAGAAGGTCTCAGATCCCTGTGAGGGTAAGATGAGCTAATAACCACAAAGTACCTAAAAAATGACTGGAAGATAGTAAGTGTGTGTATTCATCTGGGGTCCCCAGAGAACCAGAACCAATAGAATGTGAATATAAACAGAGAGATTAGTTTTAAATAACTGGCTCATGTAATTGTTGGGCTGAGAAGTCTGAATCTGCAGGATAGACCAGCTAGCTAGAGACCTAGGGAAAATTTGATGCTGCAGCTCAAGTGTGGAGGCAGTCCTGTTCCTCCTGGGACCTCAGTCTTTTCTTTTAAGGCCTTCACCTGATTGGATAAGGCCCATCCACACTACAGAGGGCAATCTACTCAAAGTATACTGATTAAGATGTTATTCACATCCTTAAAAATACCTTCACAGCAACATGTAGGCTGGTGTTTGACCAAACACTGGATACCATGGCCTAGCCAAGTTAACATCAAATTAATCCACACACCATGGTATAGGTGTAAGCAAGTGATATCTTTCCTGTGGGATTCTCTGGGCATAAAATTTGCTATAGGTCTCAAAGCCCTAAATTTTTTTTTTCTTTTTGCACTAAGATATCTACATTTGTCGTTAACTGTGTAAATATGTACTATTTGATTTATAAACTGAGGTTGGGGTGCATATTTTATTAAACTGTATAGCCATCAAAAGCTTAGTTTCTAACACACATCATTGCAATAATAGTTCCCTTCTTTTCACTCCTTTTTAAGACTTTATTTTTTTTACTTTAAGCTAGAGATACATGTGCAGAACGTGCAGGTTTGTTACATAGGTATACGTGTGCCATGGTGGTTTGCTGCACCTATCAACCCGTCATGTAGATTTTAAGCCCTTCATGCATTAGCTATTTGTCCTAATGCTCTCCCTCCCTTCTCCTTCCCTCCTCCCACCCACTGACAGGCCCCAGTGTGTGTTGTTCTCCTCCCTGTGTCCATGTGTTTTCATTGTTCAATTCCTACTTATGAGTGAGAACATGTGGTGTTTGATTTTCTGTTCCTATGTTAGTTTGCTGAGGATGATAACTTCCAGCTTCATCCATGTCCCTGCAAAGGACATTATCTCATTCCTTTTTGTGGCTGTATAGTATTCCATGGTGTATATACCACATTTTCTTTATCCACTCTATCATCGATGGGCATTTGAGTTGGTTCCATATCTTTTCTATTGTGAATAGTGCTGAAATAAACATACATGTACATGTATCTTTATAATAGAATGATTTATATTCCTTTGGGTATATATTCAGTAATGGGATTGCTGGGTCAAATGGTATTTCTGGTTCTAGATCCTTGAGGAATCACCACACTGTCTTCCACAATGGTTGAACTAATTTACATTCCCACCAACAATGTAAAAGCATTCCAATTTCTCCACTGCCTTGTCAGCATCTGTTGTTTCTCGACTTTTTAATAATCGCCATTCTGACTGGCGTGAGTGAGATGGTATCTCATTGTGGTTTTAATTTGCATTTCTGTAATGATCAGTGATATTGAGTTTTTTTCATGTTTGTTGCCACATAAATGTCTTCTTTTGAGAAGTGTTTGTTCATATCTTTTGCCCACTTTTTGATGGGATTGTTGTTTGGTTTTTTTCTTGTAAAGTTGTTTAAGTCCTTATAAATCCTGAATATTAGACCTTTGTCAGATGGATAGATTGCAAAAATGTTCTCCCATTCTGTAGGTTGCTTGTTCATTCTGATGACAGTTTCTTTTTCTTTGCAGAAACTCTTTAGTTTAATTAGATCCCATTTGTCAATTTTAGCTTTTGTTGCAATTGCTTTTAGCGATTTCATCATAAAATCTTTGCCTATGCTTCTGTCTTCAATGGCATTGTCTAGCTTTTCTGCTAGGGTTTTTATGGTTTGGGGCTTTATATTTAAGTCTTTAATCCATCTTGAGTTAATTTTTGTATAAGGTGTAAGGAAGGGGTCCAGTTTTGGTTTTCTGCACACAGCTAGCCAGTTTTCCCAGCATCGTTTGTTAAAGAGGGAATCCTTTCCCCATTTTGCTTGTTTTTGTCAGGTTTATTGAAGATCAGAGGGTTGTAGATATGTGGTCTTTTATCTGAAGTCTCTATTCTGTTGCATTGGTCTATATGCCTGTTTTGGTACCAGTACCATGCTGTTTTGGTTACTGTAACCTTGTAGCATAGTTTGAAGTTGGGTAGCATGATGCCTTCAGCTTTGTTCTTTTTGCTTAGGATTGTCTTTGCTATGTGGGCTCTTTATTGGTTTTATATGAATTTTAAAGTAGTTTTTTCCAATTCTGTGAAGAATGCCAATAGTAGCTTGATGGGAATAGCATCGAATCTATAAACTATCTTGGGCATTTTCACAATATTGATTCTTTCTATCCATGAGGATGGAATGTTTTTCCATTTGTTTGTGTCCTCTTTTATTTCCTTAGCATTGGTTTGTAGTTCTCCTTGAAGAGGTCCTTCACATCCCTTGTTAGCTGTATTCCCAGGTATTTTATTCTCTTTGTAGCAATTGTGAATGGGAGTTCATTCATGATTTGGCTCTCTGTTTGTCTATTATTGGCACATAGGAATGCTTGTAATTTTTGCACATCGATTTTGTATCCCGAGACTTTGCTGAAGTTGCTTATCAGCTTAAGGAGCTTTGGGGCTGAGATGATGGAATTTCTAAATATGGTATCATGTCATCTGCATACAGAGACATTTTGACTTAATCTCTTCCTATTTGAATACACTTTATTTCTTTCTCATGCCTGGATGCCCTGGCCAGAACTTCCAACATTATGTTGAATAGGAGTCATGAGAGACAGCATCCTTGTCTTGTGCTGGTTTTCAAAGGGGATGCTTCCAGCTTGTGCCCATTCAGTATGATATTGGCTGTGGGTTTGTCATAAATAACTATTATTATTTTGAGATATGTTCCATCAACATGTAGTTTGAGAGTTTTAATGTGAAGGGATGTTGAATTTTATCAAAGGCATTTTCTGAATCTATTGAGATAATCAAGTGGTTTTTGTCATTGTTTTTGCTTATGTGATGGATTACATTTATTGATTTGTGAATGCTGAACCAGCCTTGCATCCCAGGGATGAAGCCGACTTGGTGGTGGTGGATAAGCTTTTTGATGTGCTGCTGGGTTCGGTTTGCCAGTATTTTATTGAGGATTTTCTCATTGATGGTCATCAGAGATATTGGCCTGAAGTTTCCTTTTTTTGTTGTGTCTCTGCCAGGTTTTGGTATCAAGTTGATGCTAGCCTCATAAAATAAGTTAGGGAGGAGTTCCTCCTTTGCAATTGTTTGGAATCATTTCTGAAGGAATGGTACCAGCTCCTTTTTGGAGCTTTGGTAGAATTTGGCTGTGAATCCATCTGGTCCTGGGCTTTTTTTCATTGGTAGACTATTTATTACTGCCTCAATTTCAGAACTTGTTATTGGTCTATTCAGGGATTTGACTTCTTCCTGGTCTTGGGAGGGTGTATGTGTCCAGGAATCTACCCATTTCTTCCAGATTTTCTAGTTTACTTGTATAGAGGTGTTTATAGTATTCTCTGATGGTAGTTTGTATTTCTATGAGGTCAGTGGTGATATACCCTTTATCATTTTTTATTGTGTCTATTTGATTCTTCTCTTTTCTTATTACTCTAGCAAGTGGTCTATTTTATTAATTTTTTCAAAAAAATTGCTCCTGGATTCATTGATTTTTTTTAAGGATTTTCGTGTCTCTATATCCTTCAGTTTCACTCTGATCTTAGTTATTTCTTGTCTTCTGCTAGCTTTTGGATTGCTTTGCTCTTGCTTCTCTGGTTACTTTAATTGGATTTTAGAGTGTCAATTTGAGATCTTTCCAGATTTATGACGTAGGCATTTAGTGCTATAAATTTTGCTCTTAACCCCACTTTAGCTGCATCCCGGGAATTCTGGTATGTTGCCTCTTTGTTCTCATTGGTTTCAAAGAACTTCTTCATTTCCACCTTAATTTCATTATTTACCCAGGAGTCACTCAGGAACAGGTTGCTTAATTTCTATGTAGTGGTGTTGTTCTGAGCGAGTTTCTTAATACTGAATTCTAATTTGATTGCCCTGTGGTCTGAGAGACTGTTTGTTATGATTTCAGTTCTTTTTCATTTGCTGAGGAGTGTTTTACTTCCAATTATGTGATCGATTTTAGAGTAACTGCCATGTGGCACTGAGAAGAATGTATATTCTGTTGTTTCTGGGGTGGCAAGTTCTGTAGATATCTATTAGGTCCACTTGATCCAGTGCTGAGTTCAAGTCCTGAATATCCTTGTTAATTTTCTGTCTCATTGATCTGTCTAATATTGACAGTGGGGTGTTAATGTCTCCCACTATTATTGTGTGGGTGTCTAAGTCTCTTTGTAGGTCTCTAAGAATTTGTTTTATAAATCTGAGTGCTCCTGTATTGGGTGCATATATATTTAGAATAGGTAGCTCTTCCTGTTGCATTGTTCGCTTTACCATTATGTAATGCCCTTCTTTGTCTTTTTTTATTTTTGTTGGTTTATAGTCTGTTTTGTCAGAGATGAGGATTGCAAACCCTGCTTTTTTCTGCTTTCCATTTGCTTGGTACATTTTCCTCCATCCCTTTATTTTGAGTCTATATGTGTCTTTGCACATGAGATGGGTCTCTTGAATAAAGCACACTAGTGGGTCTGGATTCTATCCAATTTGCCAGTCTGTGTCTTTTAATTGGGGCATTTAGCCCATTTACATTTAAGGTTAATATTGTTATATGTGAATTTGATCCTGTCATCATGATGCTAGCTGGTTATTTTGCACACTAGTTATATTTTCATGTGATTTGTAGTGGCTGGTACTGGTTTTTCCTTTCCACATTTAGTGCTTACTTCAGGAGTTCTTGCAAGGCAGGCCTGGTGATGATGAATTCCCTCAGCATTTGCTTGTCTGAAAAGGATTTTATTTCTCCTTGGCTTATGAAGGTTAGTTTGGCCAGATATAAATTCTGGGTTGAAAATTCTTTAAGAATGTTGAATATTGGTCCCCACTCTCTTCTGGCTCGTAGGATTTCTGCTGAGAGATCCGCTATTAGTCTGATGTGCTTCCATTTGTAGGTGACCTGGTCTTTATCTCTGGCTGCACTTAACATTTCTTCCTTCATTTTGACCTTGGAGAATCTGACGATTATGTGTCTTGGGGTTGATCGTCTCTTAGTGGTGTTCTCTGGATTTCCTGAATTTGAATATTGGCCTATCTTGCTAGGTTGGGGAAGTTCTCCTGGATAATACCTTGAAGTATGTTTTTCAACTTGCTTCCATTCTCCCCATCTCTTTCAGGTGCTCCTATCAGTCATAGGTTTGGTCTTTTTACATAGTCCCATAGTTCTCAGAGGTTTTGTTCGTTCCCTTTCATTCTTTTTTCTCTAATCTTGTCTGCCTGCCTTATTTCAGCAAGATGATTTTCCATCTCTGATATTCTTTCTTATGCTTGATCGATTCAAGCAGCTATTGATACTTGTCTATGATTCATGGAGTTCTCATGCTGCCGCATTTTTCAGCTCCATCAGGTTATTTATGTTCCTCTCTAAACTCATTATTCTAGTTAGCAGCTCCTGTAACCTCTTATCGAGGTTCTTAGCTTCTTTGCATTGGGTTAGAACATGCTCCTTTACCTCAGCGAAGTTTGTTATTACCCACCGTCTGAAGCCTACTTCTGTCAGTTCATCCATCTCATACTTCATCCAGTTCTGCACCCTTGCTGGAGAAGTGTTATGATTATTTGGAGGAGAAGAGGCATTCTGGCCTTTCGGGTTTTCAGCATTTTTTCATTGTTTCTTTCTCATCTTCATGAGTTTGTCTAGTTTCAATCTTTGACGCTGCTTGCATGAGGTTTTTGTGGGGACTTTTTTTGTTGATGCTGTTTTTGCTTTCTGTTTGTTTGTTCTTCTTTCAATAGGCAGGTCTCTTCTGTAGGGCTGCCGTGGTTTGCTGGGGGTTCGCTTCAGGCCCTATTCATCTGGTTCGCTCCCACACCTGGAGATGTCACTCAAGAAGGCTGAAGAACAGCAAAATGGGTGCCTGCTTCTTCCTCTGGCATCTCTGACCTTGAGGGACACCAAACTGATGCCAATAGGAACGCTTCTGTATAGGATGTCTGACAGCCCTTGTTGGGGGGTCTTACCCAGTTGGGTGGCAGGGGAAGAAAGACCCATTTAACAAAGCACTTTGGCTGTCCTCTGGTGGAGGGGGTGTGCTGCGCTGGGGGGAAACCTATGCATCTGGGCTGCCTGGACTCCTCAGAGCTAGCAGGAGGAAAGACTAAGTCGGCTGGTCCACTGAGACTACAGCCACCCTTCCCCCTAGGCGCTCAGGCCCAGGGAGATCAGAGTTTTGTCCCTGAGTCCCTGGCTGGAGTTGGAGCTCCTGCAAGGAGGCCCTGCAGCCGCATTATTGGCTGCCGCCCCTGCCCCAAGGAGTTCGGGATGGCTTAGACCACAGGCAGCACAGCTGTGGTGTTGGGCTCGCCTCCACCCGGGGAGCTCAGCAGGCTGAGGCCAATTCTAGCCCAGAGGCTGACGAGAATCTCTGCGGCTCTGTGGTTGAGACCCAAGGCCCCGATAACATGGGCTCCCAAGTGGGATCTTCTGATCCGTGGGTTGCGCAGTTCCGTGGAAAAAGCAGGGTTTCCCAGGCTGAGTAGCACGCTCACACGCCACCTCCTTTGGCTGAGGGCTCCCTTGCCCTGTGTGGCTCTCAGGTGGGCTGCAGCACCACACTGCTCTTCTTTCCTCTGGGGTCACGCCAGCCACCTAGTCAGTCCTGGTGTCAGAAACCGGATACCTCGGTTGCCGGAGCAGGATTCGCCTACTGTTTTGGATCTTTTCCACGGGAGCATCTGACCGCAGCTGCTTCTAGTCAGCCATCTTGGCCCTGCCCCTCAGTCCTGAATTTTATACTCCTAACTCAACTTCCTTCTGCTCTCCCCTCCCCAAGACTAGCCCCTACTCCAAAGCAAATAAACACCACTAGCCCCTACTCCAAAGCAAATAAACACCAGTAAATCCATTGTCCAAAGTCTCCCGTTCCCTCCTTTTCTCCACTGAGTCCCAACACCCCGCCCCACGATAATCCCCCAAACAGCCCTCTGCGTCATTCCTGTGTGTGCACCAGTGCCCCACAAGCCTGCAGTGGGGGATGCCTGAGCCTTCTCTGTCACTCCTTTCCCAGGCTGACTCCTCTATCCTCAGTGAAAAGCCTTTTTTCTTTTAGGCTCCTGCCAGTCACATATACCACCTCCTCCCTCCACCCAAAATATATATATATATATTTTTTTTTTAGATTGAAGGGGTGGCATATGCAGGTTTCTTATGTGGGCATACAGTGGAATGCTGAGGTTTGGCCTTCTAATTATCCCATTGTGCCAGTAGAGAACATAGTACCTGACAGACTGTTTTTCAACCCTTGCCCCACTCCTTGCCTCCTCCTTTTAGAGTCCACAGTGTCTACCGTTTCCATCTTTGTGTCCATGTATAGCCATTGTTTAGCTTGTAAGTAAGGATATGTGGTATTTGTTTTTCTGTTTCTACCTTAATTTGCTTAGGATAATGGGATCCAGCTGCATGCATGTTGCTGCAAAGGACATGATTTTATTCTTTTCTATGGCTGTGTAGTATTCCACTGAATATATGTACCACCACATTTTCTTTACAAAGATTGAGACATGAGCTCAGAGCCTCTCTACACCTCAGCCCCTCCATCCTGCTGTACCTCATGCTGTGGTTATGCACGAGGTCAGCCGTCAGCAGGCTTCTCAGTACTCTAACCTCCTAATTCCCAGCCCTTCCCTCTTCCTCCACTGCCACCCTCATGCTCATGGAGACTCTTGAGAATTGTCAACACTTGAGACAATCCTCCTTTGAAACTGTAAATTGATTAGAAGTTCTGACTGTGTGAATTTCATCTCCATTATTTCCACTGCACTTCCAGGATTCTGACCCCTTTCACTTAATCCAGTATATGGATCCCAGAATCCCCTGCCAGCTTCACCCCCCTTGTTTGTCCAGCCACATCCTTATTTCAACCCCTCTGCTGTAGCTCTGCCATCTCCCTCCTTCCCCATTCTTAGCTGCCTGCCTTACTTCACCTGCTGAGACAGAGCCACCACAGGGACGTCCCTCACCTCACCTGGCCCTGCAGCCCTGCCTGGGAGAGCTGTGCACGTGCCCTATTTGCACAGGATGCAGCCCGTTCATTTTTCTCTTGCCCAGTTATCCATCTGGATAGATTCTTTGTTGATGTACTGTTTTTAAGTTATATTTCTCTCATTTTTAGAAGTTTTGTTTATCTGCTTATCACTGTTGATTGTGTATGAAATTTGGTGTATAATAGAAACAAGCTGAATTCTCCCTAAGTCAATTATCAATTCCAAGTGAGAAGTGAGGAACATCTGGCAAGCTCAGGGTCCCAGAGTTTCAATTTAACACATTATCATGTTACAATGTAGCCTTGGACAGGACAGCCGCACTTTCTCCGGTTGACTCCACATGTGGAAAATTTAAACTGGGGACAGAAATTGGGAGGGACAGCAAGCAAAATATGTTGCAAAGTTACATACAAATGTAAAGTTGCCAAGCTATCCAAAGCATTGCAATTATTCTGCTGTTGTCGCCCATGGTCCTCTCTGTAGAATCTGAGGAAATGATTAACCTTGAGAACTCTGATAAACTTGCAAAAGATGAAAAAGCTCACAAGTAGTATATCAAGGCTACATGAATATTTGAAGATAACTACCACCAGGACTACTGTAATTAGAGGGATCAAAAGAAACACCGCATCTGCAAGAAGAAAGAACTATCTGATGTGCTTCAAGGGCCTTGAAAATATCCAGCTAAAGTATTTCACAAGAGTTCTCTCTCTCTCTCTCTGTCTCTCTCTCTCTCTCCCTCTCCCTTTCCCTCTCCCTCTCACTCTCCCATCTCTCTTTCTCTCTCTAGATTTTTCAGCCAGAAATCACATCTGTTTTGGGCAGGAGCCAGCACTACACAGTTTCTACACGATGGAATGTCCTTTACACTCCTGATGAAATGGGTGCAAAATTTGCTCTCAACATAGGAGATTGTGTTTCTTGAATTTAGAGGAAGCCAATAGGAGGTATAATTCCCACATGGGTTAGTAAGCAGAAACCAGACTCTTGCATTTTCGTGGCCATAGTCCCGGTGATGGACTGGTCTGCCCATGACCTTGCCCCCTCCAGCGGGGCTTGCTTCAGCTGCACTGCTCTCAGCTCTCAGTTCTATCTCTATAGAGAGTGAGTTCTTCTCACACTGTGGAAATGCCTCCCTTAGCCTATAAGACAGCAGACACCCATGGGTCATATGAATATGACCTCCTGAATCATTTGTAAATTATAGAAATGGACTTTCTCTAATTCAGAAGGAATTTAGCAAATGACATTGAGATATTCAAAATATCTCTCAGGGCCTAGAAAGGCAGCAGCTGAGGTTACATAGCTAGGCAAAATTATGCCACACACTTGCCCTAGGGAGCCCTCCCCACTACCATCTCCAACTCCAGACTCTGGACAGTCTGCAAGAAGCCCCTCCCCGAACAAGCTGTCCCCAAGAGTGGTCACCACCCTTGCTGCCATCCTCAGCAGTAAGGGGTTCCTGTAGCCCCTGCTTCTTTAGGACATCAGCTCCTAAGCCAAGGCTGCCTAGGTGCTTCTGATGAAGGGAACTGGGTCACTGTGATGGACAAGTTCGGTGTGAACCTGGCCAGGCTACAGTACCCATTTCAGTACCTGCTCAAACACCATCTATAACAGATGTTGACTTGAAGGAATTTTTTACATGTGACTAACATTTAAATCAGTAGAGTTTGAGTCAAACAGATCACCCTTAATCATGTGGATGGGCCTCATCCAACCAGTTGCAGGCCTTCAAAGATGAAGGTTCCCCAAACAGGAAAGAATTCTGCCTCCAGACTGCAAAGCAAAAATTCTGCCTGAGTGTCCAGCCTTCATACTCAAGATGGCAACCTCAGCTCTTACATGAATCTACAGCCGGTGCAATCAGTTGCGCCAATTCCTTAAATTAAATCTCAGTCTCTCTCTCTCTCTCTCTCTCTCTCTCTCTCTCTGTATAACCTATTGGTTCTGTTTCTCTGAAGAACCTTGACTAATACAGTCACTTACCTGTGCATAGCTGCAAGGAGGGTTGGCTTCCCTTATCTCACATAAGGGAGTCAGCCCCTCACCAAGATTCTGAGGAGAGAAGTGTGCTAGCAGCAGGAAAGAATAGCAAATTATACTACTTTTATTTTCATATATTTGTATATGAAAAAAGCTCAGTCTTTTACTTTGCAAGGTTTGCAGGTACTGCTTTTACCAAAGTTTCTAGAGTGACCAAAAATGAAGGATTGTCATCTTTCTTGAAGCACAAGTATGCTTCGAGAAATCCCCATGAGGCTGCAGGACTGACTTGCACGGTGAGGAGCATGCATAGGCCAGTAAGCACATGCCACGTTGGCCCATTGCTCTTCACCAATTGCCAGACTCAGTGACCCTTGTGAAGGAAAATTTGGTTTCTTTATTAAATGACCTTCAAAAGAAAACCAACTTTTAGGCTGTTGGTGGGAAAGATGAGGTTTGGTAACTGGATAATTCACAGTTTAGAGAAAATGGAAGCTTTAAATAAACTAATAAAATAGGATTTTGGCACTGACCATGACTTATAGTTCTCCCATAAACATAGTCACCACATACTCTAGAAAGACAAGAAAAGAGAATTATTGAACTGCATCAAGAAATCCTCAAGCCAAGGAAAAACCTGCTTATCAAATGAAAGATTGAAACATCAGAGAAACTTGAAAAGGTCATCAGTTGGTGATGTAAGGGAACATGTGACTCCCAACTGAAGTGTGATTCTGACAAAAGTCAACCATGTGTTATGAAATGTGGGATGAACAAGTGTTCTGGCTCATTATAATCAGAGCTACACACCAGACATAGTGCTACGGGCTTCACTTGGATTCGTCCACATAAGCCTCCCAACAGACATGGGGCAAATATTACTGTCATCATCATCATCATCATCATCATTTCTGATAAAGGACCTGAGGCTCAGAGAAATTAAGTCCATTTCCCAAGATCATGATGCTAATCAATGGTAGAGCCTCGATTTAAACTCAGCCAGTATATACTCTGAGCTCCACACTTTACAATCTCTCAAAGTATCTCTGGAGAATGTCTATTGCAGCCAGCTTTCTGGCTCATTTTGTGTGTTTGTTTGTTTGTCTCATTAAATGTAATTGTGTAATGACTACTATCTAAGTCAACTCTGGTGTCAACTATTTAAGTTTTGATCCCAAGTTATCTGAAGTTTATGCAACACTTCTCAAGGTATGCAAAAATGACACTTCACAACTGTGAATGCATCTTGACACTCTGAAATCAAAGTTGTCTGCCATCATAGGTATGTCCTTATACATATATGTGTAGCTACGCCTCCACTACATGGATAGATAGGTAGGAAGGTAGGAAAGTAGGTGTAGGTAGATAAGTAGCCTCCCAACATTATTTTCAAAACTCCATGCAGGTTAGAAGGTGACCTTTATGGAAAAACTTTATCTTTGTCCTGAGAGGGACCATTTTTATAAGCAATTTTGCCTGTACAGGTATAAGCTTATCTCTAACTTTGTTTTGTTTTGTTTTTTGGAGAGGGACTCTCACTCAGTCATCCAGACTGGAGCACAGTGGCATGATGACAGCTCACTGCAGCCTCGACCTCCCAAGCTCAAGTGATCCTCTTGCCTCAGCCTCCTAAGTAGCTGGGACTACTGGCTCACTCCACCACACCTGGCTACTTTTTAATTTTTTGTAGATATGGGGTCTCACTATCTTACCCAGGCTAGTCTCAAACTCCTAAGCTCCAAAAATCCTTCTGCCTTTACCTCCCAAAATGCTGGGATTACAGGCATGAGCCACCATGCCCGGCCTTGTCTTGAACTTTGGTGAAATTATCCAAATGCAGATGCTTCTATGTTCACTTTATTATGATTAAATATGGGAAAAGTTCCCTCTATTATGGGTGGAATATGTCTCTATAGGGATAATTATGAGGTAAGGGATTTGTGGTTCCCAAATTTGGGGTTCCCACTAACAGGCTTGCAATCATAAAATTTGGGGTCCTAGTGTTCTGTGGAGAGGAAAAGACATGAATCAGGAGCCACACAGCCCATCCCTGCCACCCCCTAAGTGCCCTGTCCCCCAGGAGATGCAAGTCAGTAACATAACAGGAGGATAGTGAGGAAAAGGGGAACTTGGTAGGCGAGGACTCTGCAGGGTGCAGGCAATGCCTATGAGGCTACGGAGGTGTAAGCTGTTTCCTGTTCTGGATTCTAATTCTGTTCTCACCTCCTGGCCTCCATACCAGCTTTGTGTTCATTTGCTCTGTTTTGTGAGGTATGGGGATAGAGTTGTTTCAACATTTGAGTTGAGGATGAAATTCACAATAACAGGCAGAGTCAGTGACATTGTTCATGGCCAGAGACGGCAAATAGCAGAAGCCACTTGAAGCAAGAGGAAACAAGCAAAACCCAGGGTTGGTGGGGGTAGTGGGGAGGCAGACTAAGAAGAAACCAGGATCTTCAGAGGCACCCTTAGGGTCTCAAACTCCAAGACAGGGTCTCACTCTGTCACCCAGACTGGAGTGCAGTGGCTGTATTGTACCTCACTGCAGCCTTGAACTCCTGGGCTCAAGGGGTCCTCCTGCCTTAACCTCTTGAGCAGCTGGGACCACAGGCACCCACCACCGTTCCCTGGCTTATTTTTTTATTTTTAATTTTTGGGGGAGACGGAGTCTCTCTATGTCAACCATGCTGGTCTCAAACTCCTGGCCTCAAGGGATCCTCCCACCTTAGCCTCGTGAGTAGCTGGGATTACAGGCATGAGCCACCATGCCTGGCTAATCTTTTTAATTTGTTTTGTAGAGACAGGGTGTTATTATGTTGCCCAAGCTGGAGAGACATTCTTTGGTAAAGGGACTGATTTGCCACAAATCATGGAAGATAAAGGCTCATTATTTTGGTTAGATATTCAAGAGGAAGGAGACTCCCAAGGGCTGGAGAATTCAAGGACAGAGACTGCAAGGTACATATAAAGGATGAGTTTTTAGGGAGAAAGCTAATAATTGTAGTAATTAAAAGTTGACAACCAACTCTTGAGAATAAAAATGGTAAGACTTAACATATTTTCAGATGTGCAAATGGGAAATGAGCTTTTTAGAATTAAATTTTATCTAAAGCAATAATACTATACCAAAACTCACTGCAAGAACAAAATTCCCCTAAGTTATTGCTTTATTAAAGTTCAATGTGTACCGCTGAGAAAATCTACAATGGGATTATGGCTAAAATACCCATTTAGCCCTCATTTTCATTTCACATTAATGAGTAAGGCTATGAGATATATACTGTATAACTTGAAAAGACTATGACTAGTCGTTATCAATTGTTTTAGTAACATGTCAAGACACTATATGCAAATAAGAAATTGATTGACTTTTTGTCTAATTTCCTCTTAACCCAGAATCACCCAAGGCCTTTGACTTGGAGAGGATGAGTTAAATAGTGGGTAGTTCACCTAATGTCCTTTTAAAATGGGAAGCACAGTGGTTTCTAAAGCACAAGAAAAAGGAGTGGGGGAGAAAACAAAAACAGAGGAAACAGCATTTTCAGAGGGCGACATGTACACCGCATTGTTACTCTGCAATCTTTAGGAAAGCTTTACATGTGATAGATCTTCATTTGGAAAGGTCTTTGAAATGAGGACATGAAAAGCTATTGAAGAGTCAGTGATTTCAGATTTCAAATTTAAGAAGACAGCTACATAGTTTTTCCCATTTTCTGCTGAATACTTCTTCACATCGTCTCCAAGGCTCCTGGTCTCCTTGTTTCTCTGGCTTGACCCCTGCCCTGTTTAAGGCACTCATAGTCAAGAAAGCTTTGCCCAAGCTCTGGCTTAAAATTTCTCTCCAAACTGAGCTCCTCAGAGCACCAAGTCCTCTTCCTCCGTGTCAATATTCCCTAATATCCCACTTCCTCAATGTGGCAGCCAAGATTGGAGACAGGATCAGGGTCTGCCCTCAGACCACATCGTGCAGCAAGAGTGTCTAATGGCTTCCGTTTGCCACCTCCTGCTCTACCCCGGGACATATGCACTGATTGTGAATTAGTATCCATAATGACTTAACTTCAGCTCCTACTTACTTGCTGAGAGCTCTCAGTAGGACTGTCTGCACCCACTGTGAGCTACCAGAGGTCTTTATACAGGCTTTTTGCATAAGAGGGCTTAAGGGAGCTTTAACATGATTCCTTTTAATGCTTAGATATTGAAAAACAAATAGGGATAGGTATCACCTACGAGGTCATCCTCCTGAGTGTACTTTGAGGTTTTTAAACCTATTATTCCTTTAATAAACATAAATATTTTATGCACACTTCCTCTCACCTCCCCTGGTTAGAAATCACTATATATTATTGGAATACTATAGTCTTGAAAACTAAAAGGCAACCTAAAAGCATCCAAATGACTTATCCACCACCATCCGTGTCTTGGCTGCCTGCCTCCCACCATCTCTTGGAATGCTGGTTTCCACTCTGCTTCCTGTTAGCCTCTCCAGAGGAATGGGGAAGAAAACTGCTTACATAGTAGGGTAAAGGCAAGGGGCAGCCCATGTGGAAGACCCCTCTCCTTCACACTGTGCTCTCCGTATCCAATGTGGAGTGGCTTCACAGACTTAATTGGCAATGTTCACTGTATCTTCTGCGTGGCCAGGAAAAACAATGTTATACCATATGTATGAATAAATGCTACCAAAGGAAGCATTTACATTTTATCTATACTGAGCAAGTTAGGGAGAAGGAAAAATGTCGATGGATTTGGAATAATTGAGAGAACAGACCCTTTCATCTTAAAAAGAGGTCTTAGTAGCTTGTAATATCAAAATATAGAACTAATTTTTACACAAAAATTGTCCATCTGTGAACAAACAATTTTAACCACTCAAAAAGCTAAGAAAGACTTCCTGTTTGCTTAAACAGGAAGGATTTTTGAATCCATTATAATGGGTGCATTTCAAAACCCAGTAAGCAATTAGATGGTACTATTTTCTAGATGAGCATTTTCCAGTACAAACATAATACAAACCACATGTATAATGAAATTTTCCAGTAGCCACATTTTAAAAAGCAAAAAGAAGCAGGTAAAATTATTTTTAATAATTTATTTTAAGTAATCAATATAATCAAAACATTATCATTTCAATATGTAATCAATATACAAATTATTAGTAAGACATTTTGCTTTTCTCATACTAAATCTTTGAAATTGGTACATATTTTACATTTACAGCACATCTCAATGTGACCTTAATGGACCAGCCAAGTCCCAGTACCCAGCAGCCACATGTAGCCAGAGGCTACCTATTAGACAGTACAATTTTAGGTGATTAAAACAGTGAGATAATATAGACTTCATAAAAGTGCTCGATTCTTAGCTACAACTCTTAGCTACCTTAATTACACAAATATGTTGCTTTTGTTTAAAACAAACAGAAATAATGATTCCTGAAATGGCCATTTTCCAAATCATAACATGCATTTGCATTGAGAATATTCAATCCTATCAGATTCATAAATTTGTAGTTTGTCAAACATAAGCAAAACTTTTTAAGATTTTTAAATGGATAAGAAATTGGAAAGCAAAAATATTGTTGAACATAAACAGAACTCATAAGATGTGTTAAGCACAAGGTTAGCAGTTAACCAATAGACCACGTGTGCTAAACATAGACAGAAGGAAGGATCAAAATACATCTAATAATCATGAGGCACCACTTGGGTACTAGTCACAATGTAGAAAGTGTAGAAGAGACACTAGGTATTTGGGATATGCTACAGATACACAAGTACTTAATATTCATGAGTCTTCATTTGGCCACCCACGAATGACACCATTCGGGTCTCAAGTGATCTGACACTGAGCGCCTCAAGATTCAGAAAGGAATCTTTTCCTCTTACTGCACCTCACCCAAGTGTGTTAACTGGTTCTTCTCTTCTCCTTTGCTTCTCACTGTGTGATTTCAATTAAGTTAACAATATGATTCGAATATTTTAATTGGGTCCATGAGCCCATCTCTTCTGTGTGGTAGAACAGAACAGACTGCCTGGTAGTGTACCTGAGCGATTTTCCACACACCACAAGCTGTGCTTACCCAGCCAACAAGGGATGGGAATGAACACCACCACTTCTGATGTCTGCTACACACAGACCCCAACTTAAAATGGTCTGACTTTACAATGGTGAAAAAGCAATATACATTAAGTAGAGTATCCACACAACCATTCTGTTTTTCACTTTCAATACAGCATTCAATAAATTACATGAGCTATTTAACACTTTATCCTGAAATAGGCTTTGCATTAGATGATTTTGCCCAGTGTGAGCTAATGTAAGTGTTCTGAGCACTTTAAGGTAGGCTAGGCTAAGCTATGATGTTCAGCAGGTTAGGTGTGTTAAGTGTATTTTCGACCTATGATAATGTAGGATGGATTTATTGTGATATAACTTCACCATAAGTTGAGGAGCATCTGTACTAAGATAGTAAGAAAACAGCTAAAATCAATTTGAAATCATGGTATCACTGCCACTTTTTCAAGGAATAAATCAGTCTTCCTCCTGAAGTACTGTCTAGCAAATAAAATACTGTTGGCATTAATAAGTCAGAAAGATTGGAACAGCTCCAGTGTACAGCTCCCAGTGTGAGCAATGCAGAAGACAGGTGATTTCTGCATTTCCAACTGAGGTACCAGGTTCATCTCACTGAGGACTGCCCAACAGTGGGTGCAGGACAGTGGGTGCAGCACACTGTGCGTGAGCCAAAGCAAAGCGAGGCATCACCTCACCCAGGAAGCGCAAGGGGTCAGGGAATTCCCTTTCCTAGTGAAAGAAAGGGGTGACAGATGGCACCAGGAAAATCAGGTCACTCCCACCCTAACACTGTGCTTTTCCAAAAGGCTTCACAAATGGCACACCAGGAGATTATATCCCACACCTGATTGAGAGGATCCTAGCCCATGGGGCCTCGCTTATTGCTGGCACAGCAGTCTGAGATCAAACTGCAAGGCGGCAGCGAGGCTGGGGGAGGGGCGCCCACCATTGCCCAGGCTTGAGTAGGTAAACAAAGCAGCTGGGAAGCTCTAACTGGGTGAAGCCCACCACAGCTCAAGAAGGCCTGCCTGCCTCTGTAGGCTCCACCTCTGGGGGAAGAGAACAGACAAATAAAAGGCA
This sequence comes from Symphalangus syndactylus, assembly GCF_028878055.3. NCBI lineage: Eukaryota > Metazoa > Chordata > Mammalia > Primates > Hylobatidae > Symphalangus > Symphalangus syndactylus. The sequence continues at coordinate 63,910,193 of NC_072429.2, read as the reverse complement.
GCAGTAACCTCTGCAGACTTAAATGTCCCTGTCTGACAGCTTTGAAGAGAGTAGTGGTTCTCCCAGCACTCAGCTTGAGATCTGAGAACGGGCAGACTGCCTCCTCAAGTGGGTCCCTGACCCCCGAGTAGCCTAACTGGGAGGCACCCCCCAGTAGGGGCAGACTGACACCTCACATGGCTGGGTACTCCTCTGAGACAAAACTTCCAGAGGAACGATCAGGCAGCAGCATTTGTGGTTCACCAATATCCACTGTTCTGCAGCCACTGCTGCTGATACCCAGGAAAACAGGGTCTGGAGTGGACCTCCAGCAAACTCCAACAGACCTGCAGCTGAGGGCCCTGATTGTTAGAAGGAAAACTAACAAACAGAAAGGACATCCACACCAAAAACCCATCTGTATGTCACCATCATCAAAGACCAAAGGTAGATAAAGCCACAAAGATGGCGAAAAAACAGAGCAGAAAAACCGCAAATTCTAAAAATCAGAGTGCCTGTCCTCCTCCAAAGGAGTGCAGCTCTTCACCAGCAATGGAACAAAGCTTGATGGAGAATGGCTTTGACGAGTTGAGAGAAGAAGGCTTCAGAAGATCAAACTACTCCGAGCTAAAGGAGGAAGTTCAAACCAATGGCAAAGAAGTTAAAAACCTTGAAAAAAAATTAGACAAAGGGCCAACAAGAATAACCAATACAGAGAAGTCCTTAAAAGACCTGATGGAGCTGAAAACCACGGCACGAGAACTACGTGACAAATGCACAAGCCTCACTAGCTGAGGCAAACAACTAGAAGAAAGGGTATCAACGATGGAAGATGAAATGAATGAAATGAAGCAAGAAGAGAAGTTTAGAGAAAAAAGAATAAAAAGAAATGAACAAAGCCTCCAAGAAATATGGGACTATGTGAAAGGACCAAATCTACGTCTGATTGGTGTACCTGAAAGTGACGGGGAGAATGGAACCAAGTTGGAAAACACTCTGCAAGATATTATCCAGGAGAACTTACCCAATCTAGCAAGGCAGGCCAACATTCAAATTCAGGAAATACAGAGAACACCACAAAGATACTCCTCAGGAAGAGCAACTCCAATACACATAATTGTCAGATTCACCAAAGTTGAAATGAAGGAAAAAATGTTAAGGGCAGTCAGAGGAAAAGGTTGGTTACCCACAAAGGGAAGCCCATCAGAATAACAGCTGATCTCTCAGCAGAAACTCTACAAGCCAGAAGAGAGTGGTGGCCGATATTCAATATTCTTAAAGAAAAAAATTTTCAACCCAGAATTTCATATCCAGCCAAACTAAGATTCATAAGTGAAGCAGAAATAAAATACTTTACAGATAAGCAAATGCTGAGAGATTTTGTCACCACCAGGCCTGCCCTAAAAGAGCTCCTGAAGGAAGCACCAAACATAGAAAGGAACAACCGGTACCAGACACTGCAAAAACATGCCAAATTGTACAGACCATCGAGGCTAGGAAGAAACTGCATCAACTAACGAGCAAAATAACCAGCTAATATCATAATGACAGTATCAAATTTACACATAACAATATTTACCTTCAATGTAAATGGGCTAAATGTTCCAATTAAAAGACACAGACTGGCAAATTGGATAAAGAGTCAAGATCCATCAGTGTGCTGTATTCAGGAAACCCATCTCACGTGCGGAGACACACATAGGCTCAAAATAAAGGGATGGAGGAAGATCTACCAAGCAAATGGAAAACAAAAAAAGGCAAGGGTTGCAATCCTAGTCTGGGATAAAACAGACGTTAAACCAACAAAGATCAAAAGAGACAAAGAATGCCATTACATAATGGTAAAGGGATCAGTTCAACAAGAAGAGTTAACTATCCTAACTATATATGCACCCAATACAAGAGCAGCCAGATTTATAAAGGAAGTCCTTACTGATCTACAAAGAGACCTAGACTCCCACAAATAATAATGGGAGACTTTAACACCCCACTGTCAATATTAGACAGATCAACGAGACAGAAAGTTAACAAGGATATCCAGGAATTGAACTCAGCTCTGCACCAAGCCCACCTAATAGACATCTACAGAACTCTCTACTCCACATCAACAGAATATACATTCTTTACAGCACCACACCACACCTATTCCAAAATTGACCACATAGTTGGAAGTAAAGCATTCCTCAGCAAATGTAAAAGAACAGAAATTATAACAAACTCTCAGACCACAGTGCAATCAAACTAGAGCTCAGGATTAAGAAACTCACTCAAAACCACTCAACTACATGGAAACTGAACAACCTGCTCCTGAATGACTACTAGGTACATAACGAAATGAAGTCAGAAATAAAGGTGTTCTTTGAAACCAACGAGAACAAAGACACAACATAGGAGAATCTCTGGGACACATTCAAAGCAGTGTGTAGAGGGAAATTTATAGCACTAAATGCCCACAAGAGAAAGCAGGAAAGATCTAAAATTGACACCTTAACATCACAATAAAAAGAACTGGAGAAGCAAGAGCAAACACATTCAAAAGCTAGCAGAAGGCAAGAAATAACTAAGATTAGAGTAGAACTGCAGGAAATAGAGACACAAAAAAACCCTTCAAAAAAATCAATGAATCCAGGAGCTGGTTTTTTGAAAAGATCAACAAAATTGATAGACCGCTAGCAAGACTAATAAAGAAGAAAAGAGAGAAGAATCAAATAGATGCAGTAAAAAATAACAAAGGGGTTATCACCACCGATCCCACAGAAATACAAACTACCATCAGAGAATACTATAAAGATCTCTATGCAAACAAACTACAAAATCTAGAAGAAATGGATAAATTCTTCGACACATACACCCTCCCAAGACTAAACCAGCAAGAAGTTGAATCTCTGAATAGACCAATAACAGGCTCTGAAATTCAGGCAATAAATAATAGCTTACCAACCAAAAAAAGTCCAGGACCAGATGGATTCACAGCCGAATTCTACCAGAGGTACAAGGAGGAGCTGGTACCATTCCTTCTGAAACTATTCCAATCAATAGAAAAAGAGGGAATCCTCCCTAACTCATTTTATGAGGCTAGCATCATCCTGATACCAAAGCCTGGCAGAGACACAACCAAAAAACAACAATTTTAGACCAATATCCTTGATGAACACTGATGCAAAAATCCTCAATAAAATACTGGCAAACTGAATCCAGCAGCACATCAAAAAGTTTATCCACCATGATCAAGTGGGCTTCATCCCTGGGATGCAACGCAGGTTCAACATATGCAAATCAATAAACGTAATCCAGCATATAAACAGAATAAAAGACAAAAACCACATGACTATCTCAATAGATGCAGAAAAGGCCTTTGACAAAATTCAACAACCCTTCATGCTAAAAACTCTCAATAAATTAGGTATTGATGGGACGTATCTCAAAATAATAACAGCTATCTATGGAAAACCCACAGCCAATAGCATACTGAATGGGCAAAAACTGAAAGCATTCCCTTTGAAAACTGGCACAAGACAGGGATGCCCTCTCTCACCACTCCTATTCAACATAGTGTTGGAAGTTCTGGCCAGGGCAATCAGGCAGGAGAAATAAAGGGTATTCAATTAGGAAAAGAGGATGTCAAATTGTCCCTGTTTGCAGATGACATGATTGTATATCTAGAAAACCCCATTGTCTCTGCCCAAAATCTCCTTAAGCTGATAAGCAACTTCAGCAAAGTCTCAGGATACAAAATCAATGTGCAAAAATCACAAGCATTCTTACACACTAATAACAGACAAACAGAGAGCCAAATCATGAGTGAACTCCCATTCACAATTGCTTCAAAGAGAATAAAATACCTAGGAATCCAACTGACAAGGGATGTGAAGGACCTCCTCAAGGAGAACTACAAACCGCTGCTCAATGAAATAAAAGAGGATACAAACAGGCCGGGCGCGGTGGCTCACGCTTGTAATCCCAGCACTTTGGGAGGCCGAGGCGGGCGGATCACAAGGTCAGGAGATCGAGACCACGGTGAAACCCCGTCTCTACTAAAAAATACAAAAAATTAGCCGGGCGTGGTGGCGGGCGCCTGTAGTCCTAGCTACTCGGAGAGGCTGAGGCAGGAGAATGGCGTGAACCCGGGACGCGGAGCTTGCAGTGAGCCGAGATTGCGCCACTGCACTCCAGCCTGGGCGAAAGAGCAAGACTCCGTCTCAAAAAAAAAAAAAAAAGAGGATACAAACAAATGGAAGAACATGCTCATGGGTAGGAAGAATCAATACCGTGAAAATGGCCATACTGCCCAAGGTAATTTATAGATTCAATGCCATCCCCATCAAGCTACCAAGGACTTTCTTCACAGAATTGGAAAAAACTACTTTAAAGTCCATAATGGAACCAAAAAAGAGCCCGCATCGCCAAGTCAATCCTAAGCCAAAGGAACAAAGCTGGAGGCATCATGCTACCTGACTTCAAACTATACTACAAGGCTACAGTAACCAAAACAGCATGGTACTGGTACCAAAACAGAGATATAGACCAATGGAACAGAAGAGAGCCCTCAGAAATAATGCCGCATATCTACAACTATCTGATCTTTGACAAACCTGACAAAAACAAGCAATGGGGAAAGGATTCTCTATTTAATAAATGGTGCTGGGAAAACTGGCTACCCATATGTAGAAAGCTGTAACTGGATCCCTTCCTTACACCTTAGACAAAAATCAATTCAAGATGGATTAAAGACTTACATATTAGACCTAAAACCATAAAAACCCTAGAAGAAAACCTAGGCAATACCATTCAGGACATAGGCATGGACAAGGACTTCATGTCTAAAACACCAAAAGCAATGGCAACAAAAGTCAAAATTAACAAATGGGATCTAATTAAACTAAAGAGATTCTGCACAGCAAAAGAAACTGCCATCAGAGTGAACAGGCAACCTACAGAATGGGAGAAAATTTTCACAACCTACTCATCTGACAAAGGGCTAATATCCAGAATCTACAATGAACTCAAACAAATTTACAAGAAAAAAACAAACAACTCCATCAACAAGTGAGCGAACAATATGAGCAGACACTTCTCAAAAGAAGACATTTATGCAGCCAAAAAATACATGAAAAAATGCTCATCATCACTGGCCATCAGAGAAATGCAAATCAAAACCACAATGAGATACCATCTCACACCAGTTAAGAATGGCGATCATTAAAAAGTCAGGAAACAACAGATGCTGGAGAGGATGTGGAGAAATAGGAACACTTTTACACTGTTGGTGGGACTGTAAACTAGTTCAACCATAGTGGAAGTCAGTGTGGCGATTCCTCAGGGATCTAGAATTAGAAATACCATTTCACCCAGCCATCCCATTACTGGGTATATACCCAAAGGACTATAAATCATGCTGCTATAAAGACACATGCACACGTATGTTTAATGCGGCCCTATTCACAATAGCAAAGACTTGGAACCAACCCAAATGTCCAACAACGATAGACTGGCTTAAGAAAATGTGGCACATAGACACCATGGAATACTATGCAGCCATAAAAAATGATGAGTTCATGTCCTTTGTAGGGACATGGATGAAACTGGAAAACATCATTCTCCGCAAAGTATCAAAAGGACAAAAAACCAAACACCACATGTTCTCTTTCATAGGTGGGAATTGAACAGTGAGAACACATGGACACAGGAAGGGGAACATCACACGCCTGGGACTGTTGTGGGGTCGGGGGAGGGGGGAGGGACAGCATTATGAGATATTCCTAATGCTAAATGACGAGTTAATGGGTACAGCACACCAACATGGCACATGTATACATATGTAACTAACCTGCATATTGTGCACAAGTACCCTAAAACTTAAAGTATAATAATAATAAAACTTAAAAAAAAAAGAAAAAAAAGAACTGAGAGACCTAGGTTCTAGTTCTGGCTCTACTATATCTATTAGCTATATGACTTTCTGTGTTTACTCATCAGTAAAACTGGGATAATAAAAAAAAATAAGTCAGAAAGATTTATAGCAATTTGAAAGCCTACATACAAATAAATCCCAGCCAAAATTCCATTAGTAATCAATGGCAGCATTTTTTTTTTTTTTTTTGAGATGGAGTTTCCCTCTTTCACCCAGGCTAGAGTGCAATGGTGTGATCTTGGCTCATGCAACCTCTGCCTCCCGGATTCAAGCGATTCTCCTGCGTCAGCCTCCCAAGTAGCTAGGATTACAGGTGCCCACCACCAAACCCAGCTAATTTTTGTATTTTTAGTAGAGATGGGGTTTCACCATGTTGCCCGACTGGTCTCGAACTCCTGACCTCAGGTGATCCACCAGCCTCAGCCTCCCAAAGTGCTGGGATTGCAGGCATGAGCCACCATACCTGGCCCAGTAACAGCCTTATATAAAAAATCAATGTGTCTTCTCGTATTTTCCCTTTTTCTTCCTAAACCCCTGCCTGGTACAATGTGTGTGGTGCCTGAGTCCATGAGGGTGGTGTAGTGTTGACTTACCTTCCCAGCAGGCTGTGGGACCCTGAATGAGATCCTTACCCCCCCACCACACCTCAGTTCTCAAGTGTGAAACTATAATAACTACTTCATAAGATTGTTGTAAAGATTAAGTAATAGAAAGTTCTCGTATTTTAGTAAGCTCATTCATCTATAACAGCACAATTAAAAAATTAACATGTTATCTCCATTTATTGAGGTTTTCTTTAATGTATGTCAATAAGGTTTAAATTTTTTATCATAAATAAGCAATTAATGAATCAACACTGAATTTATTCTTCAGTATACTAGTTAGAACAGCACAAATTTAAGAAGAGATATGTGGCCAGGTGCAGTGGCTCACACCTGTAATCCCAGCACTTTGGGAGGCCAAGAGGGGTGGATCACTTGAGGTTAGGAGTTTGAGATAAGCCTGGCCAATATGGTGAAACCCCGTCTCTACCAAAAATATAAAAAAATTAGCCAGGTGGTGTGGTACGTGCCTGTAATCCCAGCCACTCGGGAGGCTGAGGCCGGAGAATCACTTGAACTCGGGAGGCAGAGGTTGCTGTGAGCCGAGATTTCGCTATTGTACTCCAGCCTGGGTGACGGAACAAGACTCCATCTCAAAAAAATAATAATAATGAATTTTTAGGCCGGGCACGGTGGCTCACGCTTGTAATCCCAGCACTTTGGGAGGCCGAGGCGGGCGGATCATGAGGTCAGGAGATCGAGACCACGGTGAAACCCCGTCTCTACTAAAAATACAAAAAAATTAGCCGGGCATGGTGGTGGGCACCTGTAGTCCCAGCTACTCGGAGGGGCTGAGGCAGGGGAATGGCGTGAACCCGGGAGGAGGAGCTTGCAGTGAGCCGAGATCACGCCACTGCACTCCAGCCTGGGTGACAGAGCGAGACTCCGTCTCAAAAAAATAAAAATAAATAAATAAATAAATAAATAAAATAATGAATTTTTAAAAAAAGAAGAGATATGTGGCTGTACCAAGTTTAGGGAAGACAAAGTAACCAGAATTCATACACTGGTGGTTTAAGTATAAATTGGTACATTCATTTTGCAAAACAATTTGGCAGTATTTTGGAAGTTAAACATAAACACAACCTACAATTCAGCAGTTCCATTTCTAAGTTTGTACCCTAGAGTAATGGTTGTCAAAGTGTGTTCTACAAAACTCTGGGGGTCCCTAGAGATATTTTTTGAGTGGTCTACCAGGTCAAAACTATTTTCATGATAATACTAGTACATTATTTGCTTTTTACATTGTGCTGACATTTGCACTGATGGTGCAAAAGCCATGGTGGGTAAAACTGCTGGTGCTTAGCATGACCCAAGGCCATGGCACCAAACCACACTAGTAGTCATGTGGCCACCACCACCACCAAGTGTTTGCAGCTAAAAAATAAACACCCAGTTTCACTTAACCATTTCACCCCAGTGAAATTGAAGTTGAATTGATTTTACAAAATCTGGGGCCTGATAACATGTCTTTTTAATATTCTGTGTGACTAAATAGGAAGTACAGGGCACCTGTGTGTGCACAATGATTATATTGAGGAAAATTCTCTGAGCAACTGTTTGAGTTGTGAACTGAACTAGGATTTTTTTTTTTTTAAACTAGTCGTTTTTTCATTTTTTTCATTTTAGTTGAAAGAATGACTGGCATCTTTTTAAAAACCACCCAGCAAGCTCGTCCCTTTAAAAAAACAAACAAACAAACAAAAAACTGGTGGCCGGGCGCAGTGGCTCATGCCTGAAATCCCAGCACTTTGGGAGGCCAAGACAGGCAGATCACCTGAGGTCAAGAGTTCGAGATCAGCCTGGTCAACATGGTGAAACCCTGTCTCTACTAAAAACACAAAAATTAGTTGGGTGTGGTGGCGTGTGCCTGTAATGCCAGCTACTCAGGAGGCTGAGGCAGGAGAATTGCTTGAACCTCGGAGGCGGAGGTTGCAATGAGCTGAGATCACGCCATTGCACTCCACCAGCCTGGGGGTGAAGAGCAAAACTCTGTCTAAAAAAAAAAAAAAAAAAAAAAAAAAAAAAAAAAAAAAAAAAAACCTGGCCGTATTTGTTGTAAATAATAAAAAAAATTTGAGCTTTTTTTTTTCTGGTTACCAACATGCAGAATTTGAGCTTTCAAGCAAAAATTAGAACTTTAGAAAACTTGCAAATGCTACTATGAAGGCTTCGAAACTCCCAAAGACTTAAAAGACTTATCTAATGAGATTGGAGGTGATGTTAATTAATGTAATATATTTTTGTATTGCTAAAGAAATGTGTCAACATTTAGGAGACCCACATAACTCAGTGAGCTATTATTTTTCAAATGACCAATGCATGAAAATCATGCTTGAGTATGAGATCCACTCAAAGAGCTATGGATTTTAATGTAACAGAATGCAAAATGTTTATTGAAATGTTTCAGATTCTTCATTAGAATGAACCTTTAGGAAACTATCTCTTATCTAGTTTTGATGTAGTTTCAAAGAATATCCACAATTCTCTAAAAAGGTTATTAAGATGTTTCTCTCTTTCCAACTATATATCTGCATGAAGCTGGATTTTCTTCATGTATGTCAGCCAAAACAACCAATTGCAGCAGACCCAATGCAGAAGTGGATATGAGAATCTGGCCATCTTCTATTAAGACAGACATTCAAAAGATTTGCTAAAATATAAAACAATAGCACTCTTCTCATTTTTTGTTTTGAGAAATATATTTTCGTTAAAATGTTATTTCTGATCACATGTAATTATTGTTTGTAATGAATTAATGAATATTTTTAAAATCATTCACTGTTAGTTTTCCATATGGCAAATGTTGACAGACATAACCCGCATAAACAAAAGTTCTTTTGTCAATAATTTTTAAGAGCATCAAAGAGTCCTGGGAGGCCAGGTGTGGCAGCTCACACCTATAATCCCAGCACTTTGCTGGGCCTAGGCGGGCAGATCACTTGACCCCCGGAGCTTGAGACCAGCCTGAGCAACATGGTGATAATCTGTCTTTACAAAAAATAAAAAAATTAGCCAGGCATGGTGGCAGCTATAGTCCCAGCTACTCAGGAGGCTTAGGTGGGAGAATCCCTTGAGCCACAGAGGTGAAGGTTGCAGAGAGCCGAGATCGAGTCATTGCACTCTAGCCTGGATGCAGAGCAAGTCTCTGTCTCAATAATAATAATAATAATAATGTCCTGGGAACAAAAAGTTTAAGAACTGCTGCCCTCTGCACAGGAGTTCTGCGAGTGTGGCCAGACCTACACTGGTTGGAGGAACAAGAAAATAGAACCAAACCCAATAACCACCAATAGGAGAACAGACGAGTAAATGCTGGTATACTTATTCCATAGATGAGGTTAAAAAAAGGAAGGAACCCAGCTATACTCATCAACATGGATAGATTTTTGGAAGATAATATTGACACTTTGGAAAACAGGTTGCAGAAAAATATTTAGTGTGATTCTATTTATAAAAATTTAAAGGTATGCAAAATTGAATAATATATTAATTAATAACAGACCTGAAGTAAACCATAAAGAAAAGCAAAGGCCAGGTGCGGTGGCTCACGCCTGTAATCCCAACATTTTGGGAGGCCAAGACGGGCGGATCACGAGGTCAGGAGATAGAGACCATCCTGGCTAACATAGTGAAACCCCATCTCTACTAAAAATACAAAAAATTAGCTGAGCATGGTGGCATCCTCCTGTAGTCCCAGCTACTCGGGAGGCTGACGCAGGAGTATCGCTTGAACCCGGGAGGCAGAGGTTGCAGTGAGCTGAGATCACGCCACTGCACTCCAGCCTGGCAACAGATAGTGGTTACTGGAAAGATGGGAGAGGGGCAGGGATTACAGAGGGGCCAGGGAGCCTGGGAGGGCCTAACATGAGCTTCTCCTGAAACAGATGGGGATAGAGGGAAGTGTCCAGGTGTTCATTTGGTGATGATGAGGACTACAGTATTATTTATAACTTTATATATGCAAATGTGTTTTAGTAGGTATTCAATATTTGATAAACAAAAATGTTTAAGGTTCAAAACCAAAGAGAGACACAGAGAGACACAGAACCCATGCTGGTGAAGGGGTTGTGTTGGCTCCTAGCACTTTGGCTACATCATTAGGAAGGCAGAAAACGCTAGTGTCTTCTGCTTGGCTCCCTTGACAGCAGACGTCCTGGCCTCTTGTTTTGCTGACCAAGTGAGACGGGTCGGGTCGTGCTCCATGAATGAGGTTGAACCCGCGGAGAGGAGCGCAAACCCATCTGACTGATTAGCCCGCAAGCGCCTGTGGGGCCTCCTGCCCTCGGTCGGCTCTGTGCATTTGAGAAAACAAATATTAGAACAGTCGTAAACATTATCCGTCTCTTTCGACAGAGAAGGCGATCCCATGGGTGCTGCAGAAGGAGGAGCAGCGCCAAGGTGCGCCCTACTGACCGCCCTGCAGCGTCGGAGACGGGCGCAGTGAGGATAGACTGAGGCAGGCTCAGCCTCGGGGGTCCGCCACGGCTGCAGCAGTTTGTGCAGAATCCGAAATAAAATGGTTGCCTTGCAGCTTTCATTTGTGTTAAGGCCACAACAGTTTCTGGGCTGAAAACCTTTTCCACAAACTCGTCAAAGGACCCTTCCTCGCACATCCTGCCAGGCAAACTTTCGGGACTTCCGGGCTCAGGGCCACACCAGCAAGGCGCTTGCCGTCCTCCCTCTCGCTCTCATCAAGGCAGGGGCAAGGAAAGGAGACCCTCAGAGAAGACGAGGCCAGAGGCTGATCTGGGAAGACTAGGGCAGCCCGCAACTGCCTAGGCGGCAGCGCAGCCGCTGGGGACGCAGCTCCCACCCGGCCTCCCCTCCGCAGAGCTGGGACCGTCCCCCCACCCCCCATCCTCGCTCTGTGGGCGCCGCCTGCACTCTGCAGCGCGAGGCTCTGCACCGTGTGGGGCTGGGACCTTTCGCTCCCCTTGGCTGGCTCTCTCCTCCTTTGTCATTTGCCTTTGTTTGCTGTGTGTGTCTGGTTCAAAGGGCACTCCTACCGAGCTGGATAGAGTAAAGGAAGAATCAGAAAGAGAAAGCGCTCAGCGCGTGTTGCTTAGCAACACAGACTCAAAACAGGACAAAGCAATTACAGAAAATTATCACTGGCAGAAGGGGCGGATCGGTCCCCTGAGATCTTCAGATCATCCAGACAGATCACCCATTGGAAATGGGCTAGAGACACACAGAAAGAGGAGGGAATAAAACGGCTGCTGGAAACACAGCCCTGGATTCTGGGGCTGTATGAAACAAGAACATAGCTTTATCTCCCGGTGAAACTCAGATTTTCCACCCAGGACGTTCACATTTCTTCTGCGCTGGAAATGCCAGCTGGTATTGATGATGTTGTCTGTTTGGTTATACTTCAATCCAAAAACTGGCGGGGACATTGGGATGTATTTAACACATCTACAGCTTATTCTGTGCTGAGCTCTATCCTAAGACCATATCTCACACATTCCTAAAACAGCCTACCAGTTAGGTACTCTTGTTCTCACCATTTTACAGAAACAGAAACAGTGGCACAGAGAGGTCAAGTTGCTTGTCTAAGGCCTCAGAGCTGGTGAGTGAGGGGCAGAGCCAGGACTTGTGCCCATGCCCTCTGTCTCCCTAGCCCAGGCTCTGACCACACCACAGAGTGTGGTGATGCAGGTGAGGGGGAGGGCAGGAAGATGGTCCTCTCTCGGCAAATGCTGGCCACCTGCAGGGCTGTGAGTCACAGGACATTAGGGATATTAAGCTGTCTGAAGAGACCCAGGATCTCAGGGCTCACTTTTGTGCATGCTCCTGAGGGTTTCTGAGTGGTTACAGTGAGGAATCCCTCGCACAAAGCAAGTGAAGCACATCTAGCTGAGCCTCCCTCCCTTGGCTGCCCAGAAAGACCCTGGTCCTGAGCATGCAGAATGTTTTGCATTCCAGCTGCTGTGACCTAGGAAGGACCGTTGGCCCCATCCTGGCCTTTTGAGCACAGCCATCCCACTCACCCAGATCCCACAGCAGCCTCTGGGCCCCATGCCCCACCCCAGGTGTCCCCTTTTTCCTCCCTAATTCTCAGTCTCTTGGCATCAAAAGCTGAATTTCCTGGACAAGTTTCCCTGACACTTTAAAGACCCATTTAGATACCATTTCCTGGCTTTATGATTTCTGTTATCCCCTATGCCCACTTCCCTGCCAAGACACACACACCAGCTTTACCTAATCCCTTGATTATTGTGGCACCTTGTCCACATCCCAGCCCTCCCCACCACTGCCCTGGGGTCATCTGTGCTCACTAAAGGAGTGAATGAGACAACCTCGAAGATACCAGAGATGCCCCATAAACACTCTACAGCACTGAGGATGGGTGTGGTGGGCTGGATTTTATTTTGATGTTAGAAAGTAGTTCATGTGCTGAATCATAATTTGTCTTTGTGAGTTGTTTGCTTATGAAGTAGAGCATTAGCTAAGAATCTCAAGCCAGAACGAGTGATTCGGCCAAGAACCTGCCATCTTTACCTCCGCCTTCGTCCGTCCTCGTGTCTTTCACAGGAAAATCTGAAGGGAACAGGAACACGACTCAGCCAGACCATTTCTTACATCAGTTTGCCGCAGTTTTCTATCTGTGTTGCTCACAATTTTTCTTCCTCTACTGTAAAGATTGACTTAACAATTCAAATGATGTTTATCTTCAATGCACCTTTGAAAATTGTAAGAAAGTGCTGCTTTCCACTCAGCTTTCAACTTGTCCGGATGTGCACATAAAAGCAAGAAAGCAAGGGCACAGAGTGTCATTCCATTGTCTCTTTCACTGAAAGGAATTGCAGAGGCTTCACTTGTGGGTCAAAGTTCCAGAACAAAACAAACCTGCTATTGGAAATGACATTTCACAATGTCCACCCACGAATCAGTGACCAAAACAAGGCCGTGATATTCACTTCCAGAAACCCATTTGCATTAATGGAAATTTTAAAAAGAATTCTTTTGTGTTTTTTCACCTAAGTTAGCATAGCAACGGTAATTGCTGAGGGGTATTCAAAAAGCGGATATTGGCAGGTAACTTGGAAAACAACCACTCCTTTTGAAAATTTAGGGCAAGAGGAAAGTATGGGCAATGACAGGCCAGTGAGTGCTTCAAGGCAATAGCTCCCAAAGTGGATTCTAACTTGAATTGTACAGCACAATTTTGGAGTGCCTTCTCGTCCTGGGAAGCCTCTCTCTTGTAGGGAGATGATCCCACAAAATTTGTTCCTGGTTACTGAAGTAAGTGAGCACCGACCATGCATCAGGACCTGTAATAAGCGCCTAACTAAAATCACGATCTCGTTTCATCTTCCTATCAAACCTGCCAAATAGGGACTATTAACACCCTTTTATAGATGGAAAAACTGAACCTCCAAAAAGGGTTTAGCAGTATGAACCACGGCTCCAATGTAAATCACCACCCTTTATCAGGAGGCATCCCACCAGACCCTGGCACTGCCTCCCAGGCCCTCCTTGCGTGCACTCTTGAAGAAATCAAGCAACTCATTCCCTGCCTCTTGACTACTTTTTTAAAAGGCTGATTTAACCCCAAAGTGCCTCTTACTTTTGGTGGCTCAACCTCCCTGCTATGCCATAGCCGAATTTGTCCATTCTTCTCCAGAGCCCAAGCGCCTTGAGGCACTGAATGAGCTCAGCTCAGCCTCCGCTCACTCCCACCCAGGAGCGCATGTACCTGCAAGGACCACCTCCACTCGGACCTTTCTGTGGTTCTGCAAGGGACCTGGCCAGAATCCTGGAATCCGTCCTCCCTTCACTGAAACCTCAGGGGGCGGCCGTTCTTTCCTTGGCCTTTCTTTTTTTAAGGCTTTTCTCTGATCTCAAAATTAATTAATTCTCACTGAGAAAAACTGCAAAATACAGAAATGTATAGACAGGAAATTAAAATCAGTCCTGATCCAACCTGCCAGAGACCAATGCTGTTGAACACGCTTACCAAGGCCTCGCCAGGGCCTGTTTACTTTCCACTCCACATGTACATTGTTCACACACACATTGAACATCTACTGCTTACCAGGCACTGCGTGAGGAGCCCGGTGCAGGGAAGTGACTCTGGCCTCCTCTGATTTGCCGTGGGGAGGCCACAAGGCAAGCAAAGAGCCACAATAAAAACCTTATAAACAGTCATCAAGTTACTGAAGGAAGGGTGCGAGAGATTGCTGTGAACGAGAAGAACGAGGGAATACCAGTTAGATGCGGGTCAGAGAAGGCCTCTGGGAAGAGGAAGCAGACTCCGAGGAGTCCAGCGTTGAGGCCGGGGTGCCTGGCAGCTGACTCCAGGGGAGACGTGAGAGGCACGGGCCACAGCAGGGAAGGAAGCTCTTCAGCCCTAAGGAAAGCGCCCAGGCCAGGTCCACCAGCCCAAAGTCTGTGCTCCTCAGCCGAGGAGGCTTCCTGGGTGAGGCTGGGAAGGGAGTGGTCCGCACGGAGCCCAGATTCAGAAGGTTCCTGGCCAGCGTGAGGAACAGGAGAGAAACCCGGCAGGAGGAAGGGGTGGGTGTGGCCACCAAGAGGCCACATCCCAGATAGATTTTGCAGGTAAAATTTCACGGAATGTAGATGTGTATAAAGAGGGAAACATGAGCTCCAATACTCATTCAGCCTTGGTTTAAATCAAGCTTGTGCAACTCTCGGCCTGCGGGCCTCTTGCGGCCCAGGACGGCTTTGAATGTGGCCCAACACAAATTTGTAAACTTTCTTAAAACATTATGAGATATTTTTGTGATTTTTTTTTTTAAAGCTCATCAGCTATCATTAGTGTTAGTGTATTTTATGGGCGGCCCAAGACAATTCTTCTTCTTCCAATGTGACCCAGGAAAGCCAAAAGAGTGGACACTCCTTGTTTAAATCATCACTAAAACCCGATGCCGCAAGCTCCGAGAGCAATTATGGTGGAGCTTTATAACTTTGAGGGTGCAAAGGGCTGACCTACCCATTAAAGAAAAGAGGGAACCTGGGAGAACATGAGAAGAGCCTTTGAAGACATTAGAAATTGTCTGGTGAGCCAAATCCAGCAAAGACTGTTTGAAGTCATGTGTATTTTGTGTTTTCCACCATGAAATGGAGCGATTTATTTACAATCAATACCATTGTGAGTTTATATTGTAGTCAAAATGGTTTTTGTAAAACCCTTGATCTTGAGACTATAATATCTGTTCTACCGTCTGTGAGACATTTTATTAAAATTTATTTAATGTTATTAAATATTAATAATTACATTTAATAAAATTTAATTATTATTTTATTAATATTTAAAATTATTAGAATTTAAAATTACTATGTAACTGAGTCCAAACTCATTCTGCTCACTGCACCAGCCAAAAATTGAGAGATGAAAGTTAAAGCAAGGAAGGCAACTTAATTTGACATGCCAGCAAACTGAGAAGATGGTGACCAATGTCCTAAAGTAACATCTGAAGTCAGTACAATTTCAGGGTCTTCTTATGTTATAGGCAGGGGGAAGAGGAGGAAATTGGGATCGCAAGGTAATCGATGACTGCAGACATCTGGGCTCCAGCGAGGGTCCGAGGAGGCTGGGAAGTTTTTTGTCCTTGGTCAGGTGACAGTGTGCCCATAAATCTTCAACAAAACATTGTTAGTCATTTACATACTTCCCCTTTAATCCTAGAGTTAGCTTCAAAAACTACATAATTGCTGTTTCTGTATTTTATCTCAGTGCTCTTCAATTATCCTAGCCTACGTGCAGGGATGAGTAAAGGCTCCTTAAACAAAAATGGAATTAATTATGTTCATTATTTTGCTGTTTCACTGTGACACCTGTGAAACATGCAGTACTTAATTCAACTTTGACTTTACTGGCCTTGTTTTAGTTGACCCAAATCACAGTATGAACATGTATAGATTCTCTTAAAGTTATGAAAACCCATTTGTGAGATTTTTTTCTTCCTAACATAGGATTTATAAGTAAAAGTAACTAGTAATCATAGCACATACAAATTTTAAATACAAAGTATTATTGTACTTAAGATTTTAAAGTAAATTATGGTCTTAGTAGACCCAAATTTTAAATACAATGCAGAAACTTGTTATTCTACAAATATACATATATAAGCACACATCAATTCACCTAATCAAAATTATAATTTATTTTATCCTTTTTTTACTTAAAATGTCTTGAAAAGTTGTCTTGTATCATTAAGAATTCTTAAACAAATTGATTTCCAATGACAGCATAGTAGTTTTAAATATAAATATGTCTGACTGATGTATTAATTTTCTCATTAATCATTTAGAGTTTTTTTCCAATCTATATTGGACTAGCTATTCCCTGAATAGTTACATGAATCTCTGTGAGCATCACTTAGGATTTAATTAAACTAGACTCCTATAAATGGAGTGACAAAATTAGAAGGTATATTTTTAAAGATCTTGAAACTTATTGCTATATTGCCTTTTAAAACAGGATCATCTTACATATTCTGGATATTACACCTTTGTCAGATGCATTGTTTACAAATTTTTCTCTCATTCTGTGGGTTGTCTCTTCACTCTTGATTATTTCGTTTGCTGTGCAGACGTTTTTAGTGTGATGTAATCCCATTTGTCGATGTTTGCTTTTATTGCTTGTGCTTTTGAGGTCTTATCCAAAGCATTCTTGCCCGGTCCAGTGTCATAAAGCATTTTCCCTGTGTTGTTTTCTAGTAGTTTTATAGATTTGGGTCTTACGTTTAAGTCTTTAACTCATTTTGAGTTGATTTTTATATATGGTAAGAGATAGGATCCCAGTTTCATTCTTTTTCATGTGGCTATTCTATTTTCCCAGCACCATTTATTGAAGAGACTATCCTTTCTCAATGTGTATTTTTGGCACCTTTGTCAAAAACCAGTTGGCTATAGATGCATGGGTTTATTTCTGAGTTCTCTATTCTGTTCCCTTGTTCTATGTGTCTAATTTTATGCCAATATCATACTGTTTGGGTAATTATAGCTTTGTAGTATATTTTGAAGTCAGGTAGTGTGATCACTACAGCTTTGTGTCTTTATTTATAAAAAGAAGACATACAAAGGGCCAACAGGTATATGGAAAAATGCTTAGCATCACTAATCATCAGGGAAATGCTAAACAAAACCACAAGGTGCTATCACCTCACTCCAGTTAGAACAGCCATTATCAAAAATACAAAAGATAACAAGTGTTGGTGAGGATGTGGAGAAAAGGGAATCCTTGCATACAGTTTGTGGGAATGCAAATTAGCCTTTATGGGAAACCACATGGAGGTTCTTCAAAAATTAAAAATAGAACTACAATATGATCCAGCAATCCCACTTCTAGGTATATATCCAAAGAAAATAAAATCAGTACTATCTGACTAAGAGTTATCTGCACTCTCATGTTTATTGCAGCACTATTCACAATAGCCAAGATTTGGAATCAACCTAAGTGTCCTTCTACAGATGAATGGATTAAGAAAATGCAGGACATATACACAATGGGATACTATTTGGCCTTAAGAAAGAATGAAATCCTGTCATTTGTGACAGCATGGATAAACCTGGAGAACATTATGTTAAGTGAAATAAACCAGGCACAGAAAGACAAATGGCACATGTTCTCACTCATACGTGGAATCTAAAAAAGTTGATCTTACAGAAGTAGTGAATAGAACAGTTGTTGCCAGATGCTGGCTGGAGTGGTGGGGGGTGAGAGGTTGGTCAATGGGTACAAAGTTACAATTAGGAGGAATAAGCTCTGGTGTCCTATTGCACAATAGGGTGAAAATAGTCAAAATAAGGTATTGTATATCTTGAGATATCTAGAAGAAAGGATTTTGTAAGTTCCCACCACACAGAAATGATAAATGTTTGTGGTGATATGTATGCTAATTATCCTGATTTGATATTACACAAATAATCAAATATAAGATGTGATAATTACACAATGTAGACATGTATCAAAACATCACACTGTACCCCTAAATATGTACAATTATGTGTCAATTAAAAAGTTTAAAAATTATTTCAAAATAAAATATACACTTAAAAATTTAAAAATTAGAAAGCATTAAACATTTTTTATACACAGGGTCACCAATTAACCCTACCCTACCCCACCCCACCCCCACAGTCATGAGCATCAGCTCATCTTGCCCTTGCCTTCTCCTCCATCCTGCAAGCTACTGGTGCTTCCCTTCCATCCCCTTGATGCTGTTCTGGAGACAATGAGTGAGTCTCCCAACACCTGGTTGTTTAAAAGTGTGTAGCACCTACCCCCTCTTCCTGCTCCCTCCATGTGATGTGGCTGTTCACTTTCACCTCCCGCCATGATTGGAAGCTTCCTGAGGCCTCTGCAGAGACAGAGCAGATGCCAACATCATGCTTCCCGTACAGCCTGAGGAACCCTGGGCCAATAAATCCTCTTTTCTTTATAAATTACCCAGTCTCCATTATTTCTTTATAGCAATGCAAGAGTGGACTAATACATTGACAAATCCCATGAAATAGTACATACGTGTGTGTGTGTGTGTGTGTGTGTGTGTGTGTGTGTGTGTGTGTGTGTGTTTGTGGCATTTTGGGAGGAATAGGATTCATGAAATCTAAGCTATTTTCAAAGGGGTCTGTGACACCATAAAATGCTGAGAAGCCCTATTTAGATCCATCAATTCTGTGTCTTTACTAAATGGGACGACTTTCCTGAAATAAATGTGGCAGATAAACAGCAGATTTAGACAGCAGAGATGAAGAGACAGGCTTCAGAAAGTTTCCACAAGTTGGAAAAGAGGACCAAGAACAGAGGGAAGAGCTCAGATGGCCCTACCTCCTGCGCACCCGTGGGAGAAAGGCCCAGCCCCAGCAGGGCGCACAGAGGGTGGAGGCTCAGAAGAGAAGAACTGACCTCGCCATAAGCTTGCAGGATCAGAGAGAAAGCGTTGCCCATGAAGGGCTGCCGGGGTGGCAGGTTCGCAGGGAAGCTTTCTGCCCTCCGTTTGCTTAAAAGCAGGACAGAGATTTACAAAGCTAAAGGCATCCCCTCCTCTCCACCCTCCACCCTCCCACCTCCCCAGGAAGATCAAAGTTTAACCACTGAGCACAGCTTTGGACCTTCATTGTCTGGAGACAATGTCTGGAGACAATGTCTGGAGACGATATCAGAGGACTCTACATTAACTAACCTTTATCTGCCCTGTGTCTGCCTCCCCGGGTGTGGGGCAGCAGGACTGCCATGGCAGGAAAGGGACTGTGCGGCCCAGGCATAGCGCAGAAAGCACCTAAGCGGCTCATTGCCCAGCAATGAAGAAAAAATGAATACCAAAAATGGGACTCCACCACAGTGACAGGGAGGGCCGGCAGGCTGGGGTGGCCGCATCTGAGGACCCAGAGTGAGCAGGACCACGGTCCCTCTCTGCAGATGCCAGCACAGGCGGAGGAGATGACCACTGCTGCCCAGGGGAGAGCAGCTCCGAAGGGAAGGAGAAACGGGATCCCTGCACGGACCCAGAAAGCCTGAATGAATGGCCTTGAGCTGAATTTAATTTTCTGCCTTCAGTAGAAGAAGAAAGGCTTAAAACAGAACTGAGTTGAGTTATTTTAAGAGTACAGGATTTACACCCCGAGTTTGTGGCCTGCGAGTGGCCAGCTTGGTCCAGACCCTCACCACCACCCCTTCCACACCACAGAGTGAAATAATTAGCAATTCACATCTGAATCTGAGATTCTTATTGTATCAGAGAAAGGTGAGTGCTGGGAATGTCAAATGATTTGCCCAAAGTACATTTAATGGCACAGCAAGAAACTTTTACTTGAAAACTAACAGAGTAATGCATGCTATCTGTAGGTGAGTGCACGCCAATTATCTCCCATCTCTTAATCCAGAGACCTATCCTGTACCAAGCTTCTCTGAATGTCTGTAACACAATCCAGAACCTGAAGGCCCACTTCAGTCTTCAGGCTCAATTCCAATTCGATTGTCTAACTAAAGTGTCTGGCATGTAACAGACATTCAAGAAATGTCTTAAGGAATGAGTGAATGAATTTTATACAGTATTTTTTACTATAATTTTCCTCTTTTCAGACCTTTATTCCACACACAGCATTGATATCTGGGTGTCTGATGACACTGCAAAGAGGTTGGGTTCCAAATGCATACCTGGAAAAGCATCCACTGGCAATGGCCAGGGCGTCACTGTGGAGCGTGCAATGATGGCCCACTGCCCATGCTGTGCGCTCACTTGAGTCTCACAGTTACCCTCTGAAGTCAGTACGATCATTATCCCCCAAGTTCTAGGAGACAAAATGAACATCTCACAAAGTGAAGTGGCTTGCCTGAGGTCACAGCCTGGGAGTTGCCAAACAGAGACTCGGCCTCAGGCCAGTCTGTTTCTGAAGGCCGCCTCCAGGATGCCATCCCAGTTGGAGCTCTTGAAATTACATTATGGTCAAGTATGGTCTGACTTCATGCGCAATTGATGCTGCGGACTACCTGCCCTACACTGCAAGGCACCTTCAGTGGCTGGCCTTCTGACCATTTCCAGTGGAGAGAAACTGCACCATCATGAAGACGGCAGGGGACCCAGTCTTGTGGGTGTTTCCTGCTTTCAGCAATCTATGCTGCAATTCTGCATCGTCAACACAGACAGTCAGGAATCCACTGTATCATATGAGAAGGATTAGCAGCCAGTTTTTTATTGTGATATAATACACATAACATTTACCATCTTGACCATTTTTAACTGCACCATTTAGTTTTTAGTTTTAAATGTAGATAAGCTGCTTAAATGCCCCCTACCTTGAGCAGGCTGACTCCTCATAGCAGAGAGAGACTCAACTTCACTTCTAGTTTACAGTGCAGAGGACAAGCCAAAAAAGAAAAAAATCATATCCCACAGAGATGTCAACGTAGCAAAGTCCATTGAGTTCAGGAGGAGCCAGGAACTCCCCTGCATGGTCCAGCGTCAGACTGAGCACAGCGCACAGCAGAACGGTCCCCAGAGGTGGGAGAACAGTTACCTGCTGCCTGCAAAGGTCACCTCCCGCGAGTTCATCCGGCAAGCCTCAGAGATGTCACCAACAGATGGGAGGCTGAGGGATGGCAGATTCCCCTCCATGCCATTCTTTCCAAACAGTTCATGGGTTTCTCTGTTTTAAAACTTGCAGAGTAACCTAAATTCCAGTTACTTTTTCTGATAAAACTTGATTCTGGAATTTGTATCATCTCTCTTTGAAGCTACTATAAAGTTAAGAATAAACTCCATGTTATAACTTATAAATTATAAGCTATATAAGTTAGAGTTGAGAACAGAGTTAAAACTTTTCTTAATTAAGACAATGCTCTTATCTAGCCTCCTTACTCTTACTGCAAAAAGAGATAAAAGTAAGAGGTGTCCCATAATCCCCGCAAGATCAAGATGAATCTTATGTGTTTCAGACATGTGAGATGAAATGACTCATGAGGAGTATAACACTTAGTACCTCCAGACAAAGCTACAACTTATTAAGAGAGAATCCTAAAAAGCTATGTTCTTTATTTGGAAGGTTAGAAACCGGAATCTTCACTTTAAAATTCAAGAAAGATCTACACTGCTCACACAATCTGCATGTGAATCTAAAACAATCTCTCAAAGGCTTCCCTGACTTGGGGATTAATCAAGGAGCAAAAGGATGCATTGAGAAGCTAGAATCCACACTCAGGGTTTTACACGCTTATATTAAAGTAAACAAAGAGCAGTGGTTTGCCAACATTTTTGCTTACACACCCCCTTCTTGGTTTGTTTGTGGTGCTGTAACAAAATAACTGAAACTGGGTCATTTATGAAGAACAGAAATTTAGATCTCACAGTTCTGGGGGCTGGAATTCCAAGATGGAGGTGGCAGCAGGTTTGGTGTCTGGTGAGGGCTGCTCTCCGCTCCCAGACAGTGGCTTGTGCTGCCTCCTCAGGAGTGGGGGGAATGCTGAGTCCTCACATGGTGGAAGGCAGGGGGTGAAAGGGAGAAATTCCCCCTCCAAACCCCTATAAAGGGGTGCCTAATCCATTCACAAGAGAGGAGCCCCCATGGCTTAATCACCTCATAAAGGCCCCAACTCTTAATTAACTGTAATGAGTTTTCTGAAGTTCAAGCCTAGTTCATTGTATCCCAGACTGAGTATGGGAGATGTTTTGCATCTAACTACACAAGGAGATCTACTCTTAAGAGTATAATTTAGGTTGGGCGTGGTGGCTCATGCCTGTAATCCCAGCACTTTGTGAGGCAAGGCTGGTGGATCACTGGAGGTCAGGGGTTCGAGACCAGCCTGGCCAAGATGGTGAAACCCTCATCTCTACTAAAAACAGAAAAATTAGCCAGGCATGGTGGCGGGCGCCTGTAATACCAGCTACTCAGAAGGCTGAGGCAGGAGAATCGCTTGAACCCGGGAGGCGGATGTTGCAGTGACCCGAGATGGTGCCACTGCACTCCAGCCTGGGCAACAGAGCAAGACTCCATCTCAAAAAAAAAAAAAAAAAAAAAAAAAAGGAGAGAGAGAGTATAATTTAATCTTCTCTGTGGAAATAAACAGCAAAAAGAAGAGGTATTACTGTGTTACAAGTAGCTATGGAACTTACAAAATATCTATTAGTAATCCTCATTAAGTGCAATACACTCAGTCTCCAATAATCTGGCAAACATGAATGTAAATATTTTTCCGTTGGGTCTGAATAAAGGTTTGTGAAAATATAAAATAATTATGTATATGTGCTCTACGTGACTTTTTTTTGCAAATTTATAACACCAGAAGTAAACATGAATCTTTTCACCTTCTCTTCTTTGAAACCATGCTTAATTGGAACTGGGTCACAGTACAAGAAATAAGCCCATGAGAGGGGTCTGTCTCATGTCTGAGGGGAGGAATTGCAAAGGGCTCCTTTGGGTGCAGAGAGATGCTTCCTTGTGTGCTTTTTACAAATCTTTCGTATTTGATTCCATGGATACTTCAAAGAAGGCCTGGAGCTTTGCTGTGAGCCTGTATTCAGATGGATAAACGTCTTGCCCTCACAGCCTTCATGCTTTTACTGATACTCGCCAAGCTTTGCTGTCAGGAAACTGTCCCTAAAGATGGACACACTGCTCAACAACAGGCAGGGCAGAAAAGATGAGATCACAGAATCAAAAGTGGCTCTCTGCACCGCCCCACTGGGCAATATCTCAGAACTCGGAACCTCCCAACAGTGACCAAATGCTGTTTCTAATGTCTTCTTTACTTTGAACAGAAACATGTTTAAGACAGCAATGCAGATGACAGTACCTCAGATTGTTCCTTTGTTTTGCAAAGTGGAAGAAAGTCTGTCCTTAAAGGGGCAGGGAAAACGAAGAACAGCTGTGACTCTCAAAGCAGGACCCGTGTGAAGGGTGCTGTCCTGAAGGACCCAGGTAGATGCCAAGACACCTGCTGGTTCCTCCTCCCCAGCGAACTGTTTGCTCTTTCACCTGTTGCTGTGCCGGCTCAGTCTGAACCCCCTTCTGTGGGTTCCATGGTGGCCCCATCCCGGATGGTCTGGTCTGATCTCCGGAATGCCCATTTCTAGTTGTTGCACTTCTTCTAGGTGTCATTTTTCATAGCTGCAGGTTTGCTAAGTGGTCTCATGAGTGGCTCTGCAAGGCAACAACAGTATGTCTCTCTCCTGAGTGCAGCCACCCCTTCTCTCCTGAGTGGGTGGGAAAGTCTCATCCTGGTAGGACCAGAGGCAAAACTGAAAATGGAGCATCCTTCAAAGAAAGCAGGGATAATGAAGTCTGGTGGATAAGGACCAACAAGTACCTGTTGAATTTAGCAGCAAGGTAAAGTATTTGAGAGCAGTTACATCCGAGGAGTAGGAGGCAGCTGGCAGCGAGCTGAGCACGTGCCGAAAGATTCCTGGAAAGGCTGCATGGATCTCCAGTCTCATCCTTTCCTCTGTGAAACTTTCCCCAGTTTCTCTAAACCACAGCAATGCATCAGTCCTGGCAGCCACATGAAACATTTTTAATGTTTCTTAAAATATTCATCACATTTTGCCTTATGTTAAAGCCATGATTTATCTCTCTTCCTATATCATAAACTCTCTGAAGACAGAAAGTAGCATCAATCACATGTTCTCTTATTCACCCATGACACACACACACCATACACCACCCACACACATATATACACACCACACACCACAAACACACACCACATACTCTACACATACACACATTACACAACACACGTCACATCACACCACACACATATACACACTATACACACTCTGCATATACACACCACATACTATGACACATCACACACAGTCTACACATACACACACATCACACAACATATACACACCACACACCACAAACACACACATACACATGCTCTACATTTATACACATATCACACCACACACATATACACACTACACACACTCTTCACCTACACACCACACACCACAACACATCACACACACTACACACACACACACATCACACATACTCTGCATATATACACACACTCTACACATACACATCACACACATTACACACACTGCACACACCACCTAGCTCACACACACCACATACACTATACACACACTACACACACACCACAAACATCACAAATACTGCACATATAGACATACACACCTCACACAAACCACACACACACATACACACACCAAACACACACAGGCATAAGTCCTTGGATTCATTCCAGCACACAGTAGTTGGTTTAAAATGTTAATTTAAATTGAGTTAAAGTACTCTACATCAAAAAAGCTTCCTACCATTTTTTAAAATACTCTATTCCACTGGTTTATTGTTGAACTATACTGTGGTGATACAGAAACTCCTTTCTGATCATTTGATTTATTTCCATCTCGGTGTCATGTTTTCACCTCGAAATAAAACTCGATTTGAATAAATCGACACCCAGCATTAATCATGTGCTTACTAAATATTCTTTGAAAGCATGGATACACACAGCATGTCTTTTAGAGCTCAATGCTTGAGTTAGTTTTTGCTTGGGATGTCAACTGAATTTTAACATCCTTGGCAAACAGTGACTCCGTGTATAATGTGAAGATTTATCACACACGTCTCAGCTTGGAGCAGAGCTTTGTCAAGGCAGACGGGCCTCTCCTAGGCTGCCCCTCTGTTGGGTACCCATCTGCTCCTCAATTTTCCAGTCCCAGAGCCATGATATTACCAAATCACTGAAAGCTGATCAGCTTTGCTGAACAGAGTGTCATGTAAGCAAAACGCTAATTCACCCATTTAGGAAGTGAATGTGGCTGTCCAGGATGCCACACCCATGCTGCCTGACCAGCACACATTGCCCAGCACAGAGGAGCCAAAACACCAGGAAGTGGGGTGTGCCCCAACTGCATATTCCAGATCTCATCTAACAGGAAATCCTCATTCTCATCCAGAACACTGGCAGCAGGTGCTTTAA
The DNA here is from genome assembly GCF_028878055.3 of Symphalangus syndactylus. NCBI lineage: Eukaryota > Metazoa > Chordata > Mammalia > Primates > Hylobatidae > Symphalangus > Symphalangus syndactylus. The sequence continues at coordinate 63,884,275 of NC_072429.2, read as the reverse complement.
ATATAGTCTATTAATAGAAAATTTGAGGTATAGTAAGGCCAACAGATCAGGTAATGCTTGCAGTTTGGAAGATAGTTTTTTACTCACAGTTCCCAAAAGGATGAAGCATGCCATGCCATGCAGGGCCAAGAAGAATAACACCAAGGGTGGTCAAGGGTTGGGGAGCAGGAACTGTGGGCAAGAGCCCTTATGGTGGTTTCCACAGGAAGGAATGTGTGAGGCAGGATGAGCAGGCTTAGGGCTGAATGGGTTGAGTAGTTTCAGTAGATTCTGGGGGGTTAGGGACTTTCCCTAGCTGTCTGAGGTCATTAGGGTAGGTAGATAGATAGTGGCCCACATGTGAGATCCCAATAAAGCAGGCCTTTGAGGTGTGAACTCCAGATTGGTTGGCTTGTATTTGAAAAGCATCCTCATGGCAAGTGGTTTGCTATCTCTAGGAATTGGCAAGCCTGAGAGGGGGAGTCTCTCCAGGGTCAGCAAGGCTCCAAATGCCAAAGCATCAGAACACAAAAAACAAAAAATATGCTGAATACAGCAGGGAGTCTGGAGAGGGTAGCTTGGGCTTTCCAGCCTCTGACATCAGGGCACCGTCGGCATTCTCAGTGGATACTGAAGTCCTGGGGACCTGCTCGATGTAAGACCCTTTGCAAGACTCAAGGTAAACACGACTCTCATACTCAGATACTCACAGCCAAGAAAGAGACAAGAGACAAAACAGCACACAACACTAATACAAGGCAAAGTGAGAAAAAGGACACTGAAGTGACAGAGGTACCTGCATGAATTACTGAAAGCAGTGAGCACACTCCGCTGGGGGACCAGGAAGGCCATGACAATCGCACTGAGCTAGACTTTGACAGATTGGTAAGATTGGAAAGAATGAGGACAACGGGAATTTCAGATGAAAAGAAGAGGTAGTGAGGGGTTAAAATAGAGTGTTTTAGGGAATGGGGCTAAGTGTCCTTTGACTCATAAGCTGGCATGAAAGAAGAGCACAAACTCTAGGCCAGATCTAGAGTTTGAAAAAATCTTCTAACAGCAGCATCTGGAATTGACTGGAATAGTCAATTCAGACACCTCTCCAATTAACCAATTGACAGGTCATGAGACCCAAACTATAAGAGTGGCAAGTGAAATGGAATTTATAAAGACAGGCTATTTTTTAAGTTGAAATGACAGATCTTGGTGGCTAGACTAGGAATTCTTCATGGACACTGATTAAGTCCTACGTATCTTATTAATGTCCCTGCTTTGCACAGTGCCTGGGGAAGAAGTGCAAGATATTGTAAAATAGGATCTACATGACTTGGTAAGTTGAAGAAATGTTGACAGTGAGTCAAAAGGTTGTGAACCTTAATGGCAGAATGCTGTGCTCCTGACTGTGGCCACAGAGAAGCCATAGGGATGTCTGAATGAGAAGTGAGCCTGACTTGCTGAGATCAGGGGAGTAGCAACACTCATACTAAATCTAAGAAATATCACAGTCAACAGTTTGGGGGCCAAATATGAAGCAAGAAACAGAGAGTAGAGTGAAGCTTTACAGTACAGCCTTGAGGTGAAGGAAGAGGCAAAACCAGGAGCAGACAGAGCCAAAAGAGGGCCTGGATCAAGCAGCATCCTGGAAACCAGAATCTGAAGGCCAAGAAAGACGTCCTGTACCATGTCACAAAAGGCTTAGGGGACAGTGGGGAAAAGCAATTGATTCTGTGCCTGGGAGGTGATTGGTGATGTCTGAGTGAGCCCTTGCAATAAAGCAGTAACCCCCAACCTTGCATTGCTCACTGTAATCTCTTGGAAATTTAAAAAGTTCCATGTCTCAAGTCCATCCCTAGAGATCCTTGTCTAACAAGCCTGGGCTAAGATCTGGACATCAGGATTTTTAAAGTTTCTCAGGAAATTCTCATAAGCTGCCCGGCTAAGGTTGAGAATCAGAGAAGTAGAATATTGACAGAAGAAGCCAAATTATCCGAATTAAGAAGAATGTATCGGGAAGGTGCCGGCCTTGTGCAAAGCAGTGTTCTTCAGACGTGAGGGTGCGTCAGAATCACCCGCAGAGCTTGTCCACCATAAAGGGCTGGGCTTCAGCCTCACTCGCCCAGAACTTCTGATTGAGTAGGTCTGAGTGGGGACCCAGGAATTTGCATTTCTAACAAATTCCTAAGTGATGCTGATGCTTCTGGTCTGGAAATCACACCATGAGACTCACTGGTATAGAGATTACTCTTTCAAAAACTTTAGTGCTGAGAAATAAGAAAAACATTGTAGTCAGTGGATGGGAAGATTGACTCAAAAAATTTACCTCTGTAAAACAGCCCTAAAATCTGTTACTCTCTAGATCAGGCTGAGGCAAATCATTTCACCCAGCCCCATTTGATGCTGCCTTAACTCATTGTCACCTGGCAAACCTCAAAGACATGCCCATGTTCAGGTTTCACTCACAGAGATTCTGATTTTCTGACCTGAATTGGGATCCAGGGTTTTATTTATTTTTAATTTTTTATTTTTAGAGACACAGTCTTCCTATGTTGTCCGGGCTGGAGTGCCATGGCTGTTCACAGGTGCTATCATGGTGCACTGCAGCCTCATACTCTTGGGCTCAAGTGATCCTCCTGCCTCAGCCTCCCAAGTAGGTAGGACTTGGGAGGCACATGTCACCATGCTTGGCTCTGTTGGACATTTTTTAAAGTTCGTTAATTCAACTTACCGGTCTCACTTTGCTTGATGAATAATAAGAATCATATCACTGTGTGGTCAACTGTCTTATTTAAAAACTAAAAGTAAATTATACTTAATGGTGAAAGATTGAATATGTGCTCCCAAAAGTGGGAACAAGACAAGGATGTGTGCTGTCACCACTCCTGTTAACAGAATGCTTGACATTCTGGTCAGTGAGTAAGACAAGAAAGGAAAATAAACAGCATATATATCAGAAAGAGAGAAATAAAATTGTTTCTATGTGCAGAAGACATGACTGCCTCCATAGAAAATCGAAGAAGTCTTTTTAAAACTATTAAAAGTAATAAGTGTGTTCAGCAGGATTGTAGGACACAAAATCAACATTAAACATTAATTATATTTCTACATACTAGCAATGAACATATGGAAACCAAAAATTGAAAACACAATACCATCTATATTCGCCCAAAGAAAGTGAAATACATAGGTGGTATAAATCTAACAAAATACATATAGATTCTTGTGCTAAAAATTACAAAATGCTAATAAAAAACAAATAAGACCTGAATAAATGAAAATATAAATTAGGTTTACAAATTGGAAGACTCAACAGCATAGAGATGTCCATTTTCCCCAAATTGATACACAGGTCTAAAGCATTTTCTACCAAAATCTGAGCAAACTTTTGTAGATATTGGCCGGGCGCGGTGGCTCACGCTTGTAATCCCAGCACTTTGGGAGGCCGAGGCGGGCGGATCATGAGGTCAGGAGATCGAGACCACGGTGAAACCCCGTCTCTATTAAAAAATACAAAAAATTAGCCGGGCGCGGTGGCGGGCGCCTGTAGTCCCAGCTACTCGGAGGCTGAGGCAGGAGAACGGCGTGAACCCGGGAGGCGGAGCTTGCAGTGAGCCGAGATTGCGCCACTGCACTCCAGCCCGGGCGACAGAGCGAGACTCTGTCTCAAAAAAAAAAAAAAAAAAAAAACTTTTGTAGATATTGACAAGATTATCCCACAATTTATATAGAAAAGCAAAAAACAAAAAACCTAGAATCCCTACAATTTTGAAAACGAACAATAAAGTAGGGAAAATTAGTTTGCCCAATTTCAAAAATTACTTTGAATGTGTCCCAGAGATTCTCCTATGTTGTGTCTTTGTTTTCGTTGGTTTCAAAGAACATCTTTATTTCTGCCTTCATTTCGTTATGTACCCAGTAGTCATTCAGGAGCAGGTTGTTCAGTTTCCATGTAGTTGAGCGGTTTTGAGTGAGTTTCTTAATGCTGAGTTCTAGTTTGATTGCACTGTGGTCTGAGAGAGAGTTTGTTGTAATTTCTGTTCTTTTACATTTGCTGAGGAGTGCTTTACTTCCAACTGTGTGGTCAGTGTTGGAATAGGTGTGGTGTGGTGCTGAAAAGAATGCATATTCTGTTGATTTGGGGTGGAGAGTTCTGTAGATGTCTATTAGGTGGGCTTGGTGCAGAGCTGAGTTCAATTCCTGGATATCCTTGTTAACTTTCTGTCTAGTTGATCTGTCTAATGTTGACAGTGGAGTGTTAAAGTCTCCCATTATTATTGTGTGGGAGTTTAAGTCTCTTTGTAGGTCTCTAAGGACTTGCTTTATGAATCTTGGTGCTCGTGTACTGGGTGCATAGATATTTAGGATAGTTAGCTCTTCTTGTTGAATTGATCCCTTTACCATTATGTAATGGCCTTCTTTGTCTCTTTTGATCTTTGTTGGTTTAAAGTCTATTTTATCAGAGACTAGGATTGCAACCCCTGCCTTTTTTTGTTTTCCATTTGCTTGGTAGATCTTCCTCCATCCCTTTATTTTGAGCCTATGTGTGTCTCTGCACGTGAGATGGGTTTCCTGAATACAGCACACTGATGGGTCTTGACTCTTTATTCAATTTGCCAGTCTGTGTCTTTTAATTGGAGCACTTAGCCCATTTACATTTAAGGTTAGTATTGTTATATGTGAATTTGATCCTGTCATTCTGATGTTAGCTGGTTATTTTGCTCATTAGTTGATGCAGTTTCTTCCTAGCATTGATGGTCTTCACAATTTGGCATGTTTTTGCAGTGGCTGGTGCCAATTGTTCCTTTCCACGTTTAGTGCTCCTTCAGGAGCTCTTTTAGGGCAGGCCTGGTGGTGACAAAATCTCTCAGCACTTGCTTGTCTGTAAAAGATTTCGTTTCTCCTTCACTTATGAAGCTTAGTTTGATTGGATATGAAATTCTGGGTTGAAAATTCTTTTCTTTAAGAATGTTGAATATTGGCCCCCACTCTCTTCTGGCTTGTAGAGTTTCTGCCGAGAGATCAGCTGTTAGTCTGATGGGCTTCCCTTTGTGGGTAACCCAACCTTTCTCTCTGGCTGCCCTTAAAATTCTTTCCTTCATTTCAACTTTGGTGAATTTGACAATTATGTGTCTTGGAGTTGCTCTTCTCGAGGAGTATCTTTGTGGCGTTCTCTGTATTTCCTGAATTTGAATGTTGACCTGCCTTGCTAGATTGGGGACGTTCTTCTGGATAATATCCTGCAGAGTGTTTTCCAACTTGGTTCCATTCTCCCCGTCACTTTCAGGTACACCAATCAGGCATAGATTTGGTCTTTTCACATAGTCCTATATTTCCTGGAGGCTTTGTTCATTTCTTTTTATTCTTTTTTCTCTAAACTTCTCTTCACACATCATTTCATTCATTTTGTCTTCCATCGCTGATACCCTTTCTTCCAATTGATCGAATTGGCTACTGAGGCTTGTGCATTCATCATGTAGTTCTCGAGCCTTGGTTTTCAGCTCCATCAGGTCCTTTAAGGACTTCTCTGTATTGGTTATTCTAGTTATCCATTCATCTAATTTTTTTTCAAAGTTTTTAACTTCTTTGCCATTGGTTTGAACTTCCTCCTTTAGCTCAGAGTAGTTTGATCTTCTGAAGCCTTCCTCTCTCAACTTGTCAAAGTCATTCTCCATCCAGCTTTGTTCTGTTGCTGGTGAGGAGCTCCGTTCCTTTGGAGGAGAAGAGGTGCTCTGATTTTTAGAGTTCCCAGTTTTTCTGCTCTGTTTTTCCTGCATCTTTGTGGTTTTATCTGCCTTGGGTCTTTGATGATGGTGACGTACCGATGGGTTTTTGGCATGGATGTCCTTTCTGTTTGTTAGTTTTCCTTCTAACAGACAGGACCCTCAGCTGCAGGTCTGTTGGAGTTTACTGGAGGGCCACTCCAGACCCTGTTTTCCTGGGTAGCAGCAGCGGTGGCTGCAGAACAGCAGATATTGGTGAACCTCAAATGCTGCTGCCTGATCGTTCCTCTGGAAGTTTTGTCTCAGAGGAGTACCCAGCCATGTGAGGTGTCAGTTTGCCCCTACTGGGGGGTACCTCCCAGTTAGGCTACTCGGGGGTCAGGGACCCACTTGAGGAAGCAGTCTGCCCATTCTCAGATCTCAAGCTGCATCCTGGGAGAACCACTGCTCTCTTCAAAGCTGTCAGACAGGGACATTTAAGTCTGCAGAGGTTATTGCTGTCTTTTGTCTGTGCCCTGCCCCCAGAGGTGGAGCCTACAGAGGCAGGCAGGCCTTCTTGAGCTGTGGTGGGCTCCACCCAATTCGAGCTTCCCAGCCGCTTTGTTTACCTACTCAAGCCTGAGCAATGGTGGGTGGCCCTCCCCCAGCCTCGCTGCTGCCTTGCACTTTGATTTCAGACTGCTGTGCTAGCAATGAGCAAGGCTCCATCGGCATAGGACCCTCCGAGCCAGGTGTGGGATATAATCTCCTGGTGTGCCGTTTGTGAAGCCCATTGGAAAAGCGCAGTATTAGGTTGGGAGTGACCCAATTTTCCAGGTGCCATCTGTCACCCCTTTCTTTGACTAGGAAAGGGAATTCCCTGACCCCTTGCACTTCCTGGGTGCCTCACCCTGCTTTGGCTCACACACGGTGCACTGCACCCACTGTCCTGCACCCACTGTCTGGCACTCCCCAGTGAGATGAACCTGGTACCTCAGTTGGAAATACAGAAATCACCCATCTTCTGCGTTACTCACACTGGGAGCTGTAGACTGGAGCTGTTACTATTCTGCCATCTTGGCTCCACCTCCGAGAGTGACTGTTTAATGGGCATTGGGTTTCCTTTTGGGGCAATGAAAATGTTTTGGAACTAGATAGTGGTGACAGTTGCAAAACATTGTGAATGTACTAAATGTCACTGATAGTAAATTTTAAATTATATGTAATTTAATTGCACCCTAACTGCCCACCCCCCACACCCAATAAAATAAGAGACAGCTTCAAGATCTAGGCTTAGGCAAAGAGTTCTTAGATGTGACACCTATAGCTTAATTTGTAAAAGGAAAAAGTAATAAATTGGACTTCATCCCAATGTAAAACATTTCTCCTGTGAAAGACCCTTTTAAGAAGATGAAAAGACATGCAAACCATATACCTGACAAAGGACTAGTATCTAGAATATAAAAAGAACTCTTAAAACTCAAATTGTTTTTAAAAATCCAATTAGAAAATCAATAAAAGACATGAAGACATCTCCTGGAGAGGCTATACAGATAGCAAATAAGCACATGAAAAATGTTCACCACCACTAACCATTAAGGAAATGCAAAGTAAAACCATGATGAGATACCACTTACCCACCTATTATTAAAGTGGCTAAATTTAAAAACAGTGACAACACCAAACACTGATGAGGATGTGGAGAAACCAGGTCACTCACACATTGCTGATGGGAATGTAAAATGGTGCAGCTACTCTGGGAGCCAGTTTGACAGTTTCTTAAAAAAACTGAACAAGCAACAACCATTTGATCTAGCTATCAATTGCACTCTCCTAGACAATTATCCCAGAGAAATGAAAACTTATGTTCACACAAAAATCTTTGCATGAATGTTTATAGCAGTTTTATTCAAAATAGCTCCAAACTGGAAACATTCCAGATATCTTTCAATGAGTAAACAGTTAAAGAAACAAAACTATTGATACATGCAACAAACTTTATGAATCTACAGAGGATGATGCTGAGTTAAAAAAAAAAAAGCCAATCCCAAAAGGTGACTTATTATATGACTCCATGAAATGCAAAATAAAAGGAATGGAGAACAGATTAGAGATTACCACAGGTTAAGGAAGGAGAATGGAAGGAGGTGGGTGTGGCTACCCAAGGAGGGATCCTTCAATGATGGAAATATTCTTGACTATATCAAGGTCAATCTCCTGGTTTTAATATTGTACTAGAATTTTACGAGGTGTTATCCTTGGGGAAAACTGGGTAAATTGTACACATAATCTCTCTGTATTCTTACAATTGCATATGAATCCATAATTGCTTGGGAAAGAAGTTTAATTAAAAAAAAGATCCATCAGCAGCCTGGGCCATTGAATTCGGACCTCCTCAGTTGCTTCCTAGCTTTCTCCACCTGAATCCTCTTGCACCACTTCTCATGCCCATAAAAACCACAGGATTATTAAAAGTCACCTATTTCAGAAGTTTTTTCAAACTTTGCACAGTTAAGTCCTAAGGATTTTCAAAGGAGCTCGAGGTTCAGGCAGCATAGGGGGCTGGGGAAGAAGGTGCACTGTTATATCCTGTTAATACAGAGCAAGTCCACTATTGTCTGTGACAAATACTGGGATTCCACTCACTTAGTCAGGCTTTACCACACTATAACCTTTGAAAGTTGCTCATTCCATAAAATCTGATATTTATTTTGACTTTAGAACATCTTTGACGTGTTGCTATCCCTGATTTTCCCGATCCCAACCAAGTAATGGTGAAAGCTAAATTCAAATCCTGTCAGTTGGGTAAGTCACATCAGCTTGCTAAGACCCATTTCCTAATGTCTAAAAAGAACATCAGAATCATATGCTCACAATACAGCTGCTCTGAGCTTTAAGCGAGATAAGGCATTTAAAGCATTTCACACAGTGCCTCCCACAAAGTAGGACTTATTGTGTACTAGCTAATTTCAGAAATACTACGTCTCAGCAACACTTTATTCTACACAACTCTAGTAGAAATTTCCTTCTTTACATAGGGCCAAAAATCTATTACCTGACAATACTGAGGAGTTCAACCTTCCCTAATTTCTTTCGTCCCCTTTTGTGTGACCCAGTTTTAAGTGCTGCTCTCGCATCACTCAGTGTTCTCTGGTTTCCAGTGTTTCTCACAAATCACGATGCCCAAGCCTGAGCACAGTGCTCTCGATGTTACCATGCCAGTCTTTGGGATGCCGGTTCCCTCTCCTTCTGCATCCGCATGCTCTACTGCACTCATGTAACTCACATGGAACTGTCATTGACAGCCACGCGCCACTGCTGATTCATGACAGGAATGCTCTTCTTGAAAGTCCCTGAGCCCGTTTCCCACATCTCACTGTCAAGACACATCAGCCCATGCCTATAATCCCAGCACTTTGGGATGCCAATGGGAGGTCGATCTCCTGAGGTCAGGAGCTCAAGACCAGCCTGGCCAAGATGGTGAAACCCCATCTCTACTGAAAATACAAAAAAACTAGCCAGGCGTGGTGGCAGGCAACTGTAATCCCAGCTACTCGGGAGGCTGAGGCAGGAGAATCGCTTGAACCCAGGAGGTGGAGGTTGCAAGTGAGCCGAGATCGTGCCATTGCACTCCAGTCTGGACAACAAGAGCAAAACTTTGTCTCAAAAAAAAAAAAGAAAGGAAAAGAAAAAAAAGACACATCAGCCCAGTTACTTAAGTTGCTGGGAATTCTTGGACTATGAGTCTCAGGTGAGGGCCACAGTTGAATGTAGAAAACAAAGCCCACTCCACACACTTACCTCTCCAGCCTCATCTTACATGTTCCCCAGTCCACCTCACCTCTTAGGAAGCTTGTGTTATTTGTTCCTCACACAAATAGGGCTGTTTCTTGACTCCAGGCCCTTACACAATAATGCTCTCTCAGGCAACAAGAGTCCTCACACCCTCTCTCCTCTCCTCTTGGCTGGTGAATTTCTGCTGATGCGTTAAGCTTCAGGTCTGGGATCATGTTTTAAAAAGCCTTCCCTGAGCCCTAGGCTAAGTTAGGGGTCCCATTTCTGTTCTCTCGTTGTAGGTATTCTTACTGTAGCTATCTTTGAGGGCCCTGATAAATGACATTCCTTTCCCTAACAGATACTGAATCCATTGAAAATAAGGCCAAAAGTCATCTTTATTACTAATGAAGCTGTTGTTGGAGGCTTTCAGCAAGAAGTTTCACAATTCCAAACTCCAGACCTTGGCGGGCTCATCCGCAGTCATGGCTGTGATAAGCCAACTCTTCCCAACACAGGCAACTTCCCTGCAGGCAGCTTCCTCCAGTGAATTGGAAAGGAAAGACCTGAGATCCACATGGCCAGTTTCTCCTCCCAAATTCACTGTTAGCTAAATCACTCCCTCTCTCCTGGGTGAAGTGAGTGAAGGGCCCAAGAGAGGCCAGGTGAGTTATCACTTGGAAGAAGTACCTTGCTTGGTTTTCCTCTTAGCAAAACTAGTGTAAATTTTCATCTAAAGCTGACTCTTCTCAATGGACTGTAAGCTACTGGAAGACAGTGTCCATTGTCTATGCAGGCCACACACAGGGATGTTCCCCAATAAGGGTTTACTGAGCTAAACAGGGCTAGATTCCCTCCCATTGAGATTTGTCTCCATACCCTCTGCTCACTGTTACTGATCAGGGATTCTCCAGGTGAGCCTACCCTATCCTCAAGAAGAGAAGGCTTGCCACCTAAGAGATCCCCTCTTGGAAGGGCTTGTGTCCACTTTGAAAAGGGTAACAAAGTAAATAGATATTTATATGTGATGGTGACAGTTAAATTATCTGGTGATAAATAATGTGAATCATCATTGTAAGGCAGGCAAATAACGTTGAGGTAGGATTCTACATGCATGACAATTCCAGTGGTCATTGAGGTCCTACTCCCTGCTTAATCCAGTGTGTCAAAAAATAAAGCCACATTGAAATGCAACCTCTGTACATGTGTTCATTGTGTTCTAGATCAATGGTAAAAATGAGATTGTGTTGGCTGGGCATGGTGACTCAAGCCTGTAATCCCAGCACCTTGGGAGGCCAAGGCAGGCAGATCATTTGAGGTCAGGAGTTCGAGACCAGCCTGGCCAACATGCTGAAACACCATTTCTACTAAAAATACAAAAACTAGTAGGCATGGTGGCTGGAGCCTGTAATCCCAGCTACTCGGGGGCTAAGGCAGGAGAATGGCTTGAACTTGGGAGATGGAGGTTGCGGTGAGCCAAGATTGCACCACTACACTCCAGCCTGGGTAACAGAGTGAGACTCTGTCTCAAAAAAAAAAAAATGAAATTGCCTCTTAAAGATGGAATATGACCACAAAATATCCACATGAGAGACAGAACAGAGTAGAGAATAAGCTTTAAGTTAAAAATCAAATATACTGATAAAGGAAAAATAAAGTGTTTTCAGAAATGGAAAATAGTCATTTTCAGCAAATTAGATTGTTAAATTAGTACAGAAACTTAGAAATCACAAATTGATTTCAATATTTAATGACAATTCAAACATTTCCTTTGTAATACTCTGCATTAAAGGATGAAAGTATATTGATGACAACACTATCTTGGGCCAAGACCATATCTGAAGTCCACACATATTAAAATGTCTAGACCGTCCCTCCTTCCAATGCTCAAGATTTCAGATGTCAAGTGTCCCTCTTTTTTGTCTGTTTACCATCTTCTAAGTCTCCAGAGGGAAATTTAGGAGCTGCTGTAGTTTGAATGTATATGTTTACTCCAAAATGTATGTGTTAGAACCTAAACTCTAATGTAATAGTATTAAGAGTTGTTAGTATTAAGTAACTAATAGTATCAAGAGGTGGAAACTTTAGGAAGTGATTAAGACATGAGGGTAGCACCCTCACAAATGAGATTAGCACCCTTATGAAAAGGCTGAACTAACGAGGCCCCTTTTGCCCTTCCATCTCTGCTGCTGTATGAGGACACAGTGTTCCAGCAACAAGGCTCCATCCTGGAAGCAGAGACCAAGCCCTCACCAGACTCCAATGTTGGTGCCTGATCTTGAACTTCCAGCCTCCACAGCTGTGAGAAATCAATCTCTTTTCTCCATAAATGACTCCATCTCTGGTATTCTGTAATAGCAGCATTAATGGACTAAGATAGGAACCAATGTAGGAACATAAGCTCCCGGGCCCAGCCTTTGAGGTGCTGAGAGGGAGCAAGGCATACAAAGGGGGGGCTGTGGTGCCTGTGGTCAGAGGAAAATAAGTAGACTTTAAATACTCACTCAGAAATGTGATGGTTTCAGGTTTGACATTCAGATCAATAATTTAGTTTGAGTTCACTTTTTAGAAAATGAATATCTAATTGCTCCAGCAATATTTGTTAAAAAGATTGTCATGTCTCCACTGAATTGCCTTTGCACTTTGACAAATCAATTGCTGTATCTGTGTGATGAGTATGTTTCTGGACTCTTCCTAAGAATACAGATTTTTAAATTACATTGATTTCTGTACTTATTCTTATGCCAATACCTCCCTGATCAATTGCTGTATCTTTAAAATAAGTCCCTACATCAGGTACTGTAAGTCTCCAACTTTGTTCTTCCTTCCCAAAATTGCTTTGGCTGTTCTGGGTCCTTTGCATTTCCTTATAAATTTTAGCATCAGGTAGTCATGAGTTCACTCTAACTTCTTCCTAACTTAATATATTTTGTTTCCCAAACCCTGCCTTTCATATAGTATGTGTATCATTGATTGCTAAGACTTTAACATGAGTTTCATTGATAGCTAAGACTTTGACATGAGTACTATCAAGGAACTTTTGAGTCCATGGTACTATGCAAAAGGATGTGTAAGTACCATGTTAATCTTTTTGATAACATGTATTCAAAACCCAACTCATCTAGTATTTATTATCTCTTCCATGCCTGGTATTTTGCATGTATGATCTTCAACCCTCAGAACAGTCATAAGCAGCTATCATGGTGGCACTGCTTATCAAAGGTGATGCCACAAGCCCACCGGCAGTAAGTCTGTGTCTTGCAAAGCTGGCCCCAACAACTCAGGCTACGGGATTCCCAAGGTGGAAATGAACCTGTACAGAGCCAGTGGACAGCTTTCAATCATCCTCCCCCTGCTCTTCTGCCTGTCCTCTGGCTGCTGCAGACAGGTTGGCCTTCATCAGGATGGTGCCCATGACCCTGGCCACACAGGCAGCATATCTCACCCTGTGTCCCTGAACCTCTCATAATCATAATCATCTAGGAAGCTTCTGGAAAAATAAAATAAAAAAAAAACGGATTCCTGGGCCTCAGACCAAATCTATTAAGTGTGAATTTCTGAGGATGGAATACCCGACCCTAATCTAACTCCAGTACTGAAGGGGAAATATTGCTATAAGGGATATTAAGTCAAACTAAAAAACTTAGGGACAGCAAATCAGATAACAGTAAATACAGAGTTATTTAGTTGATCATTGTACTGTGGTTATATAAGAGGACAGTCCTATTCTTAGGAAATACACATTGTAATATTTAGGGCTAAAAGGTTACCATTAAATTGTTTAGGAAAAAAAAATATATTTGTGTGGAGGGAAGGAGAGAGAGAAGAGAGAATGTGCAAATAATAATTAAGCAAATGGAGTAAAATATTTTTAAAAGGTGAATCTATGTATAAAGGTTCTTTGTTCTATTTTTGTATTTGCAAACTTGAAATTATTTCCAAACAATTTTTTAAATTAATTTCATGTTAATTTTTAACACCCCTTTGCATCAGTCAAGCTCTTCACTCTGAATAAACTCAGAATCCCTGGGAAATGTTCTCCATCCTAAAGGAATTAAATGGAACCACAAGTTCCTGTGCAATACACTTGTATAAATAGAACAGTGTGAGGTTACTAAGCAACTCAAGGCACCTTGCACTCACTCTATTTAAAGGCTAAGTCAGGTTTTCCTTTTTAAAACCTGTTTAAATAGAAACCCAACTGTTTTGTGCACTTCGATTCTTTTTTTCTTATTTCCAAATCCTCCAGAATCCTTCCCGAGGGCTGATTTGCAGATACACATCTCATAAAAACCACCAATATTTACTAAGTGACTACTGTGTGTAGGAGATCGTGCGAGGCGCTGGAAATACGAGGCCTGTCAACAGTCCGACGCTCTGGGAGGAGACCTGCTAGGAGGGCCTGCCCACCCGCCCGGACAGTCAGGCCTGGAGGACAGGGACAGGCGTGCAGACACACACACACACACACACAGACACACACACACACACACCATCAGAGAGTAAACTTGTGCAGGGCTCGGAGGACCAGCACTCTCCTTCATTTACTAGAATATCCTGGAAGGGCCTTGGCAGCTCAGGAAGGAGCCCAGCAGAGAGCACCGCAGGGGGGACCAGAGAAGCGTCCAAGGACCAGTGCTCCCTGCGCATGCGCCAGGCTCTGAGCTAACTCCTCCTGCCTGGCAGTCACCAGCCCTGTCTCATTGGAACACGTTGTGGGGACCAGGTCTCAAAGCTGATGGGCGGGGGAGCTGGAATTTCAGCTTCTCTCTATCTGACCTCGACAGTCATGGCTTGGTTTTCTCTTATCTTTATTTTAAGAATTACCCTAAATATGTCACCATGAATATTTAACATAAAACTCAAAAGTTAAGCAACATTTATTTCCTCCTTCCAAGCAAAGTGAGGACCTTAGAACACAAAGTCAGAACACAATTCTCGAAAATTAGTCTATTATTGTCTGAATTTTTTTTTTTTTTGACAGAATCTTGCTTCCTTGCCAAAGCTGGAGTGCAGTGGCGCAATCTCGGCTCACTGCAACCTCCACCTCCCAGGTTCAAGAGACTTTCGTGCCTCAGCCTCCCGAGGAGCTGGGATTACAGGTGCACACCACCATGCCCAGCTAATCTTTGTATTTTCAGTAGAAATGGGGTTTCACCATGTTGGCCAGGCTGGTCTCAAACTCCTGACTTCAAGTGATCTTCCTGCCACGGCCTCCCAAAGTGCTGGGATTACAGGCATGAGCCACCACACCTGGCCTGCACATAAATTTTTAAATCAGCTTGTCAGTTTCTTTAAAAAAAAATGCATTTCTATCGAGATTGTATTGAATCTATGGATTAATTGGGGAGAATCGATATCTTAAACATACTGCATCTTCCAACCCATGATCATGATATAATATCTCTCTTCATTTGTTTCATCTTCTTTAATTTGTCTCAGCAATGTTTTATGGTTTTCAATGTACAGGTTTTGCGTCTATTTTCTTGAATTTTGTTGAGTATTTCATATTTTTACACTCTTACATTTCAATTTCTAATTAGCAGAAATAAATGCATTTGATTTTTGTTTTTGTTTTATTATACTTTAAGTTCTAGGGTACATGTGCACAATGTGCAGGTTTGTTACATATGTATACATGTGCCATGTCAGTGTGCTGCACCCGTTAACTTGTCATTTACATTAGGTATATCTCCTAATGCTATCCCTCCCCATCCCACAACAGGCCCCGGTGTGTGATGTTCCCCTTCCTGTGTCCAAGTGTTCTCATTGTTCAATTCCCACCTATGAGTGAGAACATGCAGTGTTTGGTTTTCTCTCCTTGCGATAGTTTGCTGAGAATGATGGTTTCCAGCTTCATCCATGTCCCTACAAAGGACATGAACTCATCATTTTTTATGGCTGCATAGTATTCCATGGTGCATATGTGCCACATTTTCTTAATCCAGTCTATCATTGATGGACACTTGGGTTGGTTCCAACTCTTTGCTATTGTGAATAGTGCCACAATAAACATACCGGTGCATGTGTCTTTATAGCAGCATGATTTATAATCCATTGGGTATGTACCCAGTAATGGGATGGATGGGTCAAATGGTATTTCTAGTTCTAGATCCTTGAGGAATCGCCACACTGTCTTCCACAATGGTTGAACTAGTTTACAGTCCCACCAACAGTGTAAAAGTGTTCCTATTTCCACATCCTCTCCAGCACCTGTTGTTTCCTGACTTTTTAATGATCACCATTCTAACTGGTGTGAGATGGTGTCTCACTGCGGTTTTGATTTGCATTTCTCTGATGGCCAGTGATGATGAGCATTTTTTCATGTATTTTTTGGCTGCATAAATGTCTTCTTTTGAGAAGTGTCTGTTTATATCCTTTGCCCACTTTTTGATGGGGTTGTTTGATTGTTTTCTTGTAAATTTGTTTAAGTTCTTTGTAAATTCTGGATATTATCCCTTTGTCAGATGGGTAGATTGTAAAAATTTTCTCCCATTCTGTAGGTTGCCTGTTCACTCTGATGGTAGTTTCTTTTGCTTTGCAGAAGCTCTGTAGTTTAATTGGATCCCATTTGTCAATTTTGGCTTTTGTTGCCATTGCTTTTGGTGTTTTAGTCATGAAGTCCTTGCCCATACCTATGTCCTAAATGGTATTGCCTAGGGTTTCTTCTAGGGTTTTTATGGTTTTAGGTCTAACATGTAAGTCTTTAATCCATCTTGAATTAATTTTTGTATAAGATATAAGGAAGGGATCCAGTTTCAGCTTTCTACATATGGCTAGCCAGTTTTCCCATCAGCATTTATTAAATTGGGTATCCTTTCCCTATTTCTTGTTTTTGTCAGGTTTGTCAAAGATCAGATGGTTGTAGATGTGTGGTGTTATTTCTGAAGGTTGTGTTCTGTTCCATTGATCTATATCTCTGTTTTGGTACCAGTACCATGCTGTTTTGGTTACTGTAGCCTTGTAGTATAGTTTGAAGTCACGTAGCGTGATGCCTCCAGCTTTGTTCTTTTGGCTTAGGATTGTCTTGGCAATGCGGGGTCTGTTTTGGTTCCATATGAACTTTAAAGTAGTTTTTTCCAATTCTGTGAAGAAAGTCATTGGTAGCTTGATGGGGATAGCACTGAATCTACAAATTACCTTGGGCAGTATGGCCATTTGCATGATATTGATTCTTCCTATCCATGAGCACAGAATGTTCTTCCATTTGTTTGTGTCTTTTATTTCATTGAGCAGTGGTTTGTAGTTCTCCTTGAAGAGGTCCTTTACATCACTTGTAAGTTGGATTCCTAGGTATTTTATTCTCTTTGAAGCAATTGTGAATGGGAGTTCACTCAAGATTTGGCTCTGTTATTGCTGTATAAGAATGCTTGTGATTTTTGCACACTGATTTTGTATCCTGAGACTTTGCTGAAGTTGCATATCAGCTTAAGGACATTTTGGGCTGAAACAGTGGGGTTTTCTAGATATATAATCATGTCATCTGCAAACAGGGACAATTTGACTTCCTCTTTTCCTAATTGAATACCCTTTATTTCTTTCTCCTGCCTGATTGCCCTGGCCAGAACTTCTAACACGATGTTGAACAGGAGTGGTGAGAGAGGTCATCCCTGTCTTGTGCCAGTTTTCAAAGGGAATGCTTCCAGTTTTTACCCATTCAGTGTGATATTGGCTGTGGGTTTGTCATAAATTAGCTCTTATTATTTTGAGGTATGTCCCATCAATACCTAGTTTATTGAGAATTTTTAGCATGAAGCACTGCTGAATTTTGTCGAAGGCCTTTTCTGCATGTATTGAGATAATCATGTGGTTTTTGTCTTTGGTTCTGTTTATATGATGGATTACATTTATTGATTTACATATGTTGAACCAGCCTTGCATCCCAGGGATGAAGCCCACTTGATCATGGTGGATAAGCTTTTTGATGTGTTGCTGGATTCAGTTTGCCAGTATTTTACTGAGGATTTTTGTATTGATGTTCATCAGGGATATTGGTCTAAAATTCTCTTATTTTGTTGTGTCTCTGCCAGGTTTTGGTATCAGGATGATGCTGGCCTCATAAAACGAGTTAGGGAGGATTCCCTCTTTTTCTATTGATCGGAACAGTTTCAGAAAGAATGATACCTGCTCCTGTTTGTACCTCTGGTAGAATTTGGCTGTGAATCTGTCTGGTCCTAGACTTTTTTGTTGGTAGGATATTAATCATTGCCTCAATTTCAGAGCCTATTATTGGTCTATTCAGGGATTCAACTTTTTCCTAGTTTACTCTTGGGAGGGTGTATGTGTCGAGGAATTTATCCATTTCTTCTAGATTTTCTAGTTTATTTGCATAGCGGTGTTTGTAGTATTCTCTGATGGTAGTTTGTATTTCTGTGGGATTGGTGGTGATATCCCCTTTATCATTTTTTATTGCATCTGTTTGATTCTTCTCTCTTTTCTTCTTTATTAGTCCTGCTAGCGGTCTATCAATTTTGTTGATCTTTTCAAAAAACCAGCTCCTGGATTCATTGATTTTTTTGAAGGGTTTTTTGTGTCTCTATTTCCTTCAGTTCTGCTCTGATCTTAGTTATTTCTTGCCTTCTGCTAGGTTTTGAATGTGTTTGTTCTTGCTTCTCTAGTTCTTTGAATTGTGATGTTAGGGTGTCAATTTTAGATCTTTCCTGCTTTCTCTTGTTGGCGTTTAGTGCTATAAATTTCACTCTACATACTGCTTTAAATGTGTCCCAGAGATTCTGGTATGGTGTGTCTTTGTTCTCATTGGTTTCAAAGAATATCCTTATTTCTGACTTCATTTCGTTATGTACCTAGTAGTCATTCAGGAGCAGGTTGTTCGGTTTCCATGTAGTTGAGTGGTTTTGAGTGAGTTTCTTAATCCTGAGTTCTAGTTTGATTGCACTGTGGTCTGAGAGACAGTTTGTTATAATTTCTGTTCTTTTACATTTGCTGAGGAGTGCTTTACTTTCAACTATGTGGTCAATTTTGGAATAAGTGCAATGTGGTGCTGAGAAGAATGTATATTCTGTTGATTTGGGGTGGAGAGTTCTGTAGATGTCTATTAGGTCCACTTTGTGCAGAGCTGAGTTCAATTCCTGGATATCCTTGTTAACTTTCTGTCTCGTTGATCTGTCTAATGTTGACAGTGGGGTGTTAAAGTCTCCCATTATTATTATGTGGGAGTCTAAGTCTCTTTGTAGGTCTCTAAGGACTTGCTTTATGAATCTGGGTGCTCCTGTATTGGGTGCATATATATTTAGGATAGTTAGTTCTTCTTGTTGAATTGATCCCTTTACCATTATGTAATGGCCTTCTTTGTCTCTTTTGATCTTTGTTGGTTTAAAGTCTGTTTTATCAGAGACTAGGATTGCAACCCCTGCCTTTTTTTGTTTTCCATTTGCTTGGTAGATCTTCCTCCATCCCTTTATTCTGAGCCTATGTCTGTCTCCGCATGTGAGATGGGTTTCCTGAATACAGCACACTGATGGATCTTGACTCTTTATCCAATTTGCCAGCCTGTGTCTTTTAATTGGAGCATTTAGCCCATTTACATTGAAGGTAAATATTGTTATGTCTGAATTTGATCCTGTCATTCTGATGTTAGCTGGTTATTTTGCTCATTAGTTGATGCAGTTTCTTCCTAGCATCAATGGTCTTTACCATTTGGCATATTTTTGCAGTTGCTGGTACCGGTTGTTCCTTTCCATGTTTAGTGCTTCCTTCAGTAGCTCTTATAAGGCAAGTCTGGTGGTGACAAAATATCTCAGCATTTGTTTGTCTGTAAAGGATTTCATTTCTCCCTCACTTATGAAGTTTAGTTTGGCTGGATATGAAATTCTGTGTTGAAAATTCTTTTCTTTAAGAATGTTGAATATTGGCCCCCACTCTCTTCTGGCTTGTAAAGTTTCTGCTGAGAGATCCACTGTTAGTCTGATGGGCTTCCCTTTATGGGTAACCTGACCTTTCTCTCTCGCCGCCCTTAACATTTTTTCCTTCATTTCAACTTTGGTGAATCAGACAATTATGTGTCTTGGAGTTGCTCTTCCAGAGGAGTATCTTTGTGGCGTTCTCTGTATTTCTTGAATTTGAATGTTGGCCTGCCTTGCTAGATTGGGGAAGTTCTCCTGGATAATACCCTGCAGAGTGTTTTCCAACTTGGTTCCATTCTCCCCGTCACTTTCAGGTACACCAATCAGATGCAGATTTGGTCTTTTCACATAGTACCATATTTCTAGGAGGCTTTGTTCATTTCTTTTTACTCTTTTTTCTCTAAACTTCTCTTCTGGCTTCATTTCATTCATTTGATCTTCAATCACTGATACCCTTTCTTCCAGTTGATTGAATCAGCTACTGAAGCTTGTGCGTTTGTCACGTAGTTCTCGTGCCATGGTTTTCAGCTCCATCAGGTCATTTAAGGACTTCTCTACTCTGGTTATTCTACTTAGCCGTTTGTCTAATCTTTTCCCAAGGTTTTTAGCTTCTTTGCGATGGGTTAGAACTTCTTCCTTTAGTTTGGAGAAGTTTGGTCATCTGAAGCCTTCTTCTCTCAACTCTTCAAAGTCATTCTCCGTCCGGCTTTGTTCCGTTGCTGGTGAGGAGCTGCATTCCTTTGGAGGGGGAGAGTCGCTCTGATTTTTAGAATTTTCAGCTTTTCTGCTCTGTTTTATCCCCATCTTTGTGGTTTTATCTACCTTTGGTCTTTGATGATGGTGACATACAGATGGCGTTTTGGTATGGATGTCCTTTCTGTTTGTTAATTTTCCTTCTAACAGTCAGGACCCTCAGCTGCAGGTATGTTGGAGTTTGCTGGAGGTCCACTCCAGACCCTGTTTGCCTGGGTATCGGCAGCAGAGGCTGCGGAAAAGCGAATATTGTTGAACAGCAAATGTTCCTGCCTGATCGTTCCTCTGGAAGTTTCATCTCAGAAGGGTACCCAGCCATGTGAGGTGTCAGTCTGCCCTTACTAGGGAGTGCCTCCCAGTTAGGCTACTTGGGAATCAGGGACCCACTTGAAGAGGCAGTCTGTCAATTCTCAGATCGCAAACACCATGCTGAGAGAACCACTACTCTCTTCAAAGCTGTCAGACAGGGATATTTAAGTCTGCAGAGGTTTCTGCTGCCTTTTGTTCAGCTATGTCCTGCCCCTAGAGGTGGTCTACAGAGGCAGGCAGGCCTCCTTGGGCTGCAGTGGGCTCCACTCAGTTTGAGCTTCCTGGCCACTTTGTTTACCTACTCAAGCCTCAGCAATGGTGGGTGCCCCTCCCCCAGCCTCGCTGCTGCCTTGCAGTTCGATCTCAGACTGCTGTGCTAGCAATGAGCAAGGCTCCATGGGCGTGGGATCCTCCAATGCCTCGCCCTGCCTCATGCTGGCTGCACTGCACCCACTGTCTGACAAGCCCCAGGGAGATAAACCCAGTGACTTCCAGAAATGCAGAAATCACCCATCTTCTGCATCGCTTATGCTGGGAGCTGTAGACTGGAGCTGTTTCTATTCAGCCATCTTGGAACTGCCCTGAGGGTTTTTATAATGGGTTTTATCAAATGCTTTTTCAGCATCAACTGAAATGATCATATGGTTTTTGTCCTTCATTCTGTTAATACAATGCATCACATTGATTGATTTGTGTATGTTGAACCATTCCTGCATTTCTGGGATAAATCCCACTTGGTCATGATGAATGATCTTATTAATGTGTTGTTGATTCAGTTTGCTAGGATTTTGTTAAGGACTTTTATATCAGTTTTCATTAGGGATATTGGCCCGTAATTCCATTTGTTTGTTTTGCTTTTTTGTTTGTTTTTTTGTCATTGTTTTTGTTTTTTGATGTGTCTTTGTCTGGTTTTGTTATCAGGGTAATACTGGCCTCAGAGAGTGAGTTTAGAAATATTCTCTCCTCCTCTGTTTTTTGGAATAGTTTGCAGAAAATTGGTATTAGTTCTTCTTTAAATGTTTGGTAAAATTTGGCAGTGAAGCCATCAGGTCCCAGGCCTTTCTTTGCTGAGAGACTTTTTATTATGGCTCCAATCTCATTACTTGTTATTGGTCTGTCCAAGTTTTTAATTTCTTATTGATTCAATTTTGAAGATTGTATGTGTCTAGGAGTTTATCCATTTTTCCAGGTTTTCCAATTTATTGGCATATAGTTGCTCATAGTAGTCTCTAACGATCCTTTGAATTTCTGTGGCATCCATTGTAATGTCTCATTTTTCATCTCTAATTTCATTTGGGTATTCTCTCTTTTTTTCTTGGTCTGGCTAAAGGTCTGTCCATTTTATCTTTTCAAAAAAACAACTTTTCATTTTATTCATCTTTTGGGTTTATTTCATTTCAATTTCATTTATTTCTATTCTGGTCTTTACTATTTCTTTTTTTCCACTAATTTTAGGTTTAATTTGCTCTTGCTTTTCTAGTTCTTTAAGATGCATTGTTAGGTTGTTTATTTGAAGTTTTTCTCTTTTTGATGTAGGCATTTATTGCTATAAACTTTCCTCTTATTACTGCTTTTGCTGTATCCCACAGGGTTTGGTATGTTGTGTTTCCATTTTCTTTTGTTTTAAGAAATTTTTAAATTTCCTTCTTAATTTCTTTATTGACCCTTTGGTCACTCCGGAGCATACTGTTTGTGTAGTTTCCCAAGAATCTTTTTCTTTGTTTTTTTTTGTTTTTTTTTTTGGACAGAATCTCACTCTATCACCCAGGCTGGAGTGCAGTGGCATGATCTCAGCTAACTGCAAACTACATCCCAGGCTCAAGCGATTCTTCTACCTCAGCCTCCCGAGTAGATGGGATTACAGGTGCCCATGACCACACCAGGCTAATTTTTGTATTTTTAGTAGAGACAGCATTTCATGACATTGGCCAGGCTGGTCTCAAACTCCTGACCTCAAGTGATCCGACCACCTTGGCCTCCCAAAGTGCTGGGATTACAGGCGTGAGCCACCGCACCTGGCCTTTTTTTATGATTTCTACTTTTATCCTATTGAGGTCAGAGAAGATAATTGATATGAACTTCAGTTTCTCTGAATGTCTTAAGACTTGTTTTGTGGCCTGACATGTGGTCTCTCATTGAGAATGGTCCATATGCTCAGGAGAAGAATGTGTATTCTGCAGTTATTGGATGAAATGTTCTGTAAATATCTATTAGGTCCATCTGGTCTATAGCGCAGAAGAAGAAACAGCATCTGATGTGTTTTCATCTGCACTATAGACCAAATGGACCTAATATTGCATATTAAGAAGCTGGTGCTTCTTTGTCAAATTTCTGTATTTGCAATCTGTCTAATGCTGAAAGTGGGGTGTTGAAGTCTCCAGATATTATTGTACCAGGGTCTATCTCTCTCTTTATCTCTAATAATATTTGCCTCCATCTGGCGTCCCTTCTTTCCCCATGCTGTGCTCACAGTGGTGCAAAACGAGCATTCCAGAATGGAATCCAGGCCAGTGATGGGGGGATTGTCCTTGAAGAAGCCATTGGAGTCGCACTTGCCAAGGACAGTATGTGTCCTCTTTGCAGAAAAGGATGTTAAGAGCCTAGTCCAGTGAAACGTTTAACGTTGATGGGTTATATTCCCCTAGCCTGAAATGTACCACTGAGTTGCTTCCTCGGTTTTCCTCATTATAAGTGCACTTTGTAAAAGACTTCAAAAGTTCAGACCAGTATTTTAAAAAACAAAGCCTCCAGCCTGGAGACACACAGCCCCTACCCGGCAGGGGCATTCAGGGAGCACCCTTCTTGGGGCCCCCTGTTGGTGACAGGCTTAGGAAAAGCAGGCAGAGCCTATGGGATCTGCTTCTAGGGCACCAGCATCAGCTTCTGACTGTGCTCACAAGGTGACTCAGTCTTCCAAGGCCCAGGGCAGGTGCAGTCATCTTCAGGGTGAGCTGATGTGCTGGACCCATGCCCATTGCAGTGCTCTCCTTCCAGAGCACCTTCCTCCTGGACACCCACACTTCACTCTCCTAACCCTTGGTTCCCCAACAAGCCACCCCGACAGAGAAACCAAGGAGGAGGTACTTTAGGGGAGCCCAACAGACCCAGACAGGCAGACTCACACTGAAAATCCCGTGGGATTTCTTGCCCGAGATGAATACAGCATGTACTGAATGATAATAAGCATCAGGTGCTACAGAATAGCGATTTCATCTGACTTGCTGCCAACATAGGCTTGCCGGGGAAGGGCTGGAGAGCACCCTGGCATTCCCTTTAAGCAGGGATTGTTTTGGTGCTTTTCTTACACTGGCAATGGTGTACATCCCAATCCGGGCCTCATGCAGAACCTGGACAGAGGCTCCGGTTCCTTCCAGTCCTCCAAGCTCTCTGGGAGGTTGCTCTCTGCACCACCCCAGAGTCAGAGGGGCATCTGGATCCAGCTCTGCTGCCTTGGGCCTCTTTGCTGGTGGAACCCTGCTATGTTCAGATACCTCCGCTCCTCCAGCTGCTTCAGGGGAAGGTGGTGCTTGGCCAGATCCCTACTGATATGGTGTGAATGTGTGTCCCCCTCAAATCTCATATTGAAATGTGATCCCCAGTGTTAGAGATGGGCCCAGTGGAAGGTGTCTGCGTCGGGGGGGGGTGGTGGGTCCTTCATGAATGGGATGGAGCCATCCTCTTGGTAATAAGTGAGTTCTTACTCTGTTAGTTACTGCGAGGGCTGATTGTTAAAAGGAGTCTGACACCTCCTCCTCTCTCTCTTGCACACTCTCTTGCCATGTGACACCCCTGCTCCCTGTTTGCCTTCCACCAGGAGTAAAAGCTTCCTGAGGCCCCACCAAAAGCCAAGGTGATGCTGGTGCCTGCAGAATTTGCCTGTACAGACTGCAGAACTCAGAGCCAAATAAAACTCTTCTTTTTATAAATTACCCAGCCTCAGATATTCCTTGATGGTAACACAAAACAGACTAACCCACCAACTGTAAAAGTGTGCAAGGCCATCCTATTTAACCTCACTGCCCTGCCATTGACCGTGCACTGCTTTCCGCCCATGAGAAGCAAGTGGTTGCCTGTAGGGACCTGTAGATAAAAGACGTGGAGAGAGGCTGAAACCTGGTGTCTGGGCCATAGGGGAGTTGGCTGCAGCACGCAGTCACAGGGCTGTGGGCCCAACTGAGAGTCCAGAGACTGACATACCTGGGCTTCTTGTAGGGGACTCAGGTGTTGTCTTTAGGTTACTTTCAGTCAAGTTTCCTACTGCTTGCAACCAAAAGTATCTTAAAGGATACATTTATGTAAGACTTACAGGACTAGACCTCATCACTCAACACTAAATACTCTGCAGGCCAAAGCTGTTATAACAAACCCAAAATTCTGATTCAGTTTACTATAGCCTTACCGATAATGAGCTGCACAATAAAAAGTGAGATGAATCACAGCCATGTCTCAAAAGAGTAAAACATAAAATAAAATAAATGGGCAAGTGGCCAAAGCTGAGAGGCATTGACAATAAACCAATCATAGATGAAGGATTTGAAAATATGAACAGAATTTATTTGTATATTATAATAATAATTTTCCATGAGCAAATATAATTTATTCAACAACTGTAAAGATATCTTAGTATTAGGAAATTCATAGATTAATTTGGAGGTCACCTTAGGAGATTACATCGATAAGTCAAATATGAACGTCTACAGAATTATTTCAATAGATG
This sequence comes from Symphalangus syndactylus, assembly GCF_028878055.3. Taxonomy (NCBI): domain Eukaryota; kingdom Metazoa; phylum Chordata; class Mammalia; order Primates; family Hylobatidae; genus Symphalangus; species Symphalangus syndactylus. The sequence continues at coordinate 63,859,184 of NC_072429.2, read as the reverse complement.
CTACAAGGGCACAGAGAGAATTCAACATCTATCACTGATGGGGAGAAAACTCAAAGTAGACCAGGAGCAGGTGTATCCCTCCTTCACATAAATATCTCAGACCGACAGTTGTATCTTGCATAAGAGTGAAACACCACGGGCATCACCTTTAAAATTAAGCCCCACAAAAGATGCCCCACTAAGCAGCAATGACCTGTGAATTCAGACCAATACGATAACTAATAAGGAACATTTTAAGTGCTTGTTATTTATGTACGAAGTGTTCTTTAACCTTCACAACTCTATGACATAGGTACTGTCATTTTTCTATTTTACAGTCAATGAAGCTGAAGTCTAAACAAATCTGATAATATCAAATTCACAGTATGAGGCAGAGCTTACTGAGCCTAGATATCTCTGCTACTGACATAAAACAGAAGTGAATTGCATTCCTATGGGAAAGGAAATAAAACTGTCATTACTTATAGAATATATAATTATATACCCAGAAAAAAAAAGACTAAAAACTGTTAAAGTTAATAATAATATGGTAAAACGACTATACACAGGATAACTATTTACATAAAATTATAAATAATGTTCCTATATGCTAGCAATCGCGGTTAGAAAATATGATGAAAACTTCTTTCACAACGACAAAAAAATTAAAATACAAGTAGAAATCACTTTAACAAGAATTCATGGAATTTATATGTTGAAACTCCAATAACTTCAGACACATTGACTAAATGGAGAGACATTCAATTTTTTTGGATGGGAAAAGTGAGTACTATAAAAATCTTCCCAAATTAATGTACAGATTAAAATAAATCACATCAAAATCTCAATGGAATCTTTTAAGACCTGAAAAAATAATTCAAATCTCATCTAGAAAAAAGAACTGACAAAAAATAAAAATTCTAAAAAGTGTTAAGGGGAAAAAAGTTATCAGAGATGGGCCTACCAGATCTTACAAGTTATCATAAAACAACAACAATAAAGCCAGCATGGGCTCAAGTGGAGGCACATGGGAGCTCTTCTTACTCTTCTTGCTACTTTTCTGCATGTGTGAAATTACATCAAAATAAGGAATGACATTGTATCAAAGTCAATATGGGCGCCCACAGCACCTGAGTCTATTACACCAGGGGTCCCCACCCCAGCCCCTGCCACAGACCGTGGCCTGTTAGGAACCAGGTTGCATCGCAGCAGGTGAGCAGTGAGTGAGCAAAGCTTCGTCTGTATTTACAAGCACTTCCCATCACTCACATTACTGCCTGAGCCTCACCTCCTCTCAGCTCAGTGGCAGCATTAGATTCTCACAGAAGCATAAACCCTATTGTGAACTCTGTATGTGAAGGATGCAGGTTGCATGCTCCTTATGAGAATCTAATGCCTGATGACCTGTCACTGTCTCCCATCACCCCCAGATAAGACTGTCTAGTTTCGGGAAAACAAGCTCAAGGCTCCCACTGATTCTACATTATGGTGAGTTGTGTAATTATCTCATTATGTATTATGATATAAAAATAATAGAAATAAAGTGTACAATAAATGTAATGTGCTTGAATCGTCCCAAACCATCCCCCTTCTGGCCAGTTCATGGAAAAATTGTCTTCCACAAAACCAGTCCCTGGTGCCAGAAAGGTTGCGGACCGCTGTGTTACACCACAGAGACTTATATCTCTGAATAGATCCCAATTGCAAGTCCTTGGAAGAGAGTGCACTGAGGCCCGGTCACCTCTGGGCAGGGTGGCAGGCCCAGGGAGGCCAGAGTTTCTGTCTCAGGTAGGGAGGGCTCCTGGAGAAAGCGACCTGGAAGTCAGTTCAACCAGGCAAGGCTGACTGGACACTCACTGGGATAAAGCACTATATTCAGGAGTTAGGTCGGAAAGTCCACCTTTTAATCAGCCTAAGAAGACTGGAGACCAATAAGTTCATCCTCACAATCACTGAAATGTCTCTGAAGCACTGAGGTCTCAGTAGCAATAAAACAGAACTGTGATAAGATGATGCAAGGGAAGGATGAGTGAATGGACAGATGGACGGGCAGATGGGCCTGTAGAAAGAAGGGTGGGTTGACAAGGGAATAAACCTACCTGAATGGCCAGGAAGGATTTGGAACTCTTTCTACTCTGACCTTGCATAGTTCACTCTCCTTCATAACTGGCCTGACCCTTCCATTTACAAGTATCAAAAATGTTTTTCCCAGACAAGCTTGTCTCTTCTTTCATCATGCAAGCTTCACTGCAGCACCTTCTGCTCTGCCAGTGGGAATTAACTCCATACAAAATGCACTCCGTGTGTATCTTTCAGCAGGCCACCTGAGACGACGGTCAGCATCTCCTGTTTGCTGCCTGTGGGTCAGGCCCTGTTTGATCCCTGTGGGTCAGGATCCAGCCAGCAGTGCTGGCACGGAGGGTCACAGAGCAACCCGGGTGACATCGCCACACAAAGCCCAGCCAAGCCCACTCCTTTGAGGGCAATGAAGGGCATGGCTGCCCCCCAGAGGGCTGGCCCTCAGAGGGTCAAGTCCAGCACACACAGATGTTGTGTTGTGTGATAGTTTTGCAGCAACCAGCCAACTCAAAACCTCACTTGTGTGATCATTTCTCCAAACACTCTGGGAGGCGGGTCACAGCCACACGGTCAGATTGACATCACACGACACACATTTGCCTCACCTCCTTATGCCAAAATAAGGCATATTCAGTTTTATCTCCACTAATGGCTCTTTAGCTATACCTTGTAATTTCAGTTTATTGTTTAATGGTTGCTGTAGATAATTAAATATGCATCCTTAACCTAAAATGTGACCTAAAATGTTTAGCATTGAAATAGAAATATTTTACATGACAAAAATAAACAATTATGGTTTTAGAATAAACATTTTTAAAAGTAGACCCTTAAATTTAACCCTTGTTCTATATTCCAAAGGTAGGATTTGGCTCAAATATTGAAAATTACAAGAAAATAATGCTGGTTCAAAATTAGAAACATTCTAACTGGACAGGTTGCCTGTTGCTGGTATCAGTGAAGTAGAAGCAGGATATTCACCTGCTACGTGAAATAATAATATTAAACTATGTATAATGGTTACAATTTGTTTGTAATCCTCAACTCATACTAATTTTAATTCTCAGAACTGCAGATGCTAAGCATTGTTAGAATGAATGGCCTTTATAATCTTTTCAACTGTGAGTCCATATACTCTGGTACATCTGCCCCCCTTATTCCCAAATTTAATCTATGCTTATTCTAATATGGACCTTATACATCAACAATGATTAAAAATACCACCTTAAAGGCTGGGCCCGGTGGCTCACGCCTGTAATCCCAGCACTTTGGAAGGATGAGGTGTGTGGATCACCTGAGGTCAGGAGTTTGAGACCAGCCTGGCCAACATGGAAAAACCCCGTCTCTACTAAAAATACAAAATTTAGCCAGGCGTGGTGGCAGGCACTTGTAATCCCAGCTACTCAGAAGGCTGAGGCAGGACAATCGCTTGAATCTAGGAGGTGGAGGCTGCAGTGAGCCGAGATCGTGCCACGGCACTCCAGCCTGAGTGGCAAAAGCGAAATTCCATCTCAAAAACAACAAAAACAACAAAAAATCCTTTGGGATTTCAGTTTAATCATGATGAACTAACACACATACTCATTTCTGCTTCCTCTGCAACCCCACTTGAAAGGCTAGAAGGGATTTTTAAAAAAAGGTTGGGTGGGACAAACAAAAGAAAAACAAAAGGAATAAGCCCATGAGGACAAAGAAAAGAAAACAAGATAACAGCAAATGCTCTCAGGAAAATTTTGGTAGCAGGAGAGTTGGTGGACAAGTGATAACTTAGGTTTCTGCTTTTTCCACTCTATTGGCAGCCTGCGAAGAGGTGGGCATTTGGGAGTGGTGACAGAAATAAGCCATGTAGCATGCCAGAAAACGTCCTCTCCACAAATCTGAGACCTAGAAACAATGAGTTTCCTGGAGGGGGCCATGCTGAAACACTTCTAATTCTGGATGAGTAAGGGCAGGAGTCCTGGATCCTTGCCAGTTACTGTAGCTATTGTTATTGGTGGGCTTAAAGTCTACTTTGTTGCTACTTATTTTCTTTGTTTTTTTTTGTTTTGTTTTGTTTTGTTTTCAAGACTGAGTCTCGTTCTGTTGCCTAGGCTGGACCTTGGCTCACTGCAACCTCCGCCTCCTGGATTCAAGCGGTTCTCATGCCTTAGCCTCCCAAGTAGCTGGGATTACAGGCACCCACCACCTCGCTCGGCTAATTTTTGTATTTTTAGTAGAGACAGGGTTTCACCACATTGGCCAGGCTGGTCTTGAACTCCTGACCTCAGGTGACCCACCCACCTCGGCCTCCCACAGTGTTGGGATTTACAGGCGTGAGCCACCACGCCCGGCCTCCTTGCTACTCATTTTCTGTGTGTCTTCTCTCTTCCATGTTCTTCTGCACTCTTTTGGGTTAATCAAGTATTTTTTGTATTCAATTTTATCTCCACCAATGGCTCTTTAGCTAGCTATACCTTGTAATTTCAGTTTGTTTATCATTTCAGTGGTTGCTCTAGGGAATTAAATACATATCCTTAACTCATCACAGTCTACTTCATATTCCTGTTATATCACTTCCTATCTAATGTAATCTGCTGTCTTACGAGAGCAGAAGTTCTTTGCCTCACCATGCAACCTTTGTGCTATTGTTTCAAATATTTTATTTCTACATGTTACAAACATTATTATTTGGTGCTCTTTGTAGATTGGTTCTTTCAACCAACTTCCTGGATATATTTTTTCTTCCTTTGTAAAGGGAAAAAGACACAGGTCTACATAGTACTGAAAGATAAAAGCATCTCAGACAAGTATTCCTTCAATCACGGAAGTGTTTCTTCCACTTTTATCCTATTTTTGGAAGAGTAATCAACACTCTTAAGAACTAAAAGAGAAGGGAACTCGTGTCAGATTTGCATACAATGTTGAAGGAATTTAAAATTATTTATAGCTCCTTCTTCTTTCCAACTGACTTTTTCATTGGAAATTTGTTCAGAAAGTTAAAGGCACATCTCTTAACCAGAACAGAACATTTTGTACAGCAAAACGAGAGAAATTTCAAACTAAAAAGGTATTTGGGAAGTAACTTTGCCACCTACCAACTTTGAGTAGTTTCAAAATTTAGTCTAAAATATTATTTTCAAAGGCAAAGAATAAGAACAGAGAACTTTTAATTTTCAGATAAATGCATCAAAATTTGGATCTGTGCTTTCCAAGATTTAAGAGCTAGATGTTAGAAATTATTTAAATTTTAATTATATGAAAATTAACACCAATTACTCTGATGCAGCTAAATAGAAAGTAGAAAAAAATTTTAACTGGAGACATTCTGTAAATTTAATATTTGTGCCTGGCTAGGAACGATGTGTGGGAATGAACTTCACCTGACAATGGGAGGTGCATCTTTTTAAAACATGCATCTTTTTAACAATTGTCAACAAGACCCAAAATAAGAATTAGTCAACAAGACCCAAAAGAAGAGTTTTCTAAGAAAGCAAGATATAATTTCATTCTCCCTTTTATGAGAATGTCTGTATGCTTCTCAAAATCTAAAAATCAAAAGTTTTCTTTTTAAAAGGTACTATGTATACCTGCTGAGATTGGATATTTTAGCAATTGGTTTATTTAGTTTGGTTTCTGGTAAACTTTGTATAACCTATTATGCCGTCAACAAAAAAGCCCAATAAAACAATACCTCAACTCTACATTGCTTTTTTTCCCAGTGTATTTTTAGTGACATTATTCCTGACAAATTGAGAACAGAGGGTCAATGAGACACAATAGGATTTTAAGACAGAAAGGGGAGAAATTGCCTCTTATTGGAGAAGGCATACAACACTTAACTCAGGGTTGTATATATCACTGAGATGAGCAATATCCAAGAACTTAGAAAGCTCCCTCATATACCGGCTTGCAAAAAAGAGACACGTAGGTGACGGATTCAAACCCAGTCGAAGAGCATGGACTTTTAACTCAACTGACAAAAAAAAAAAAAAAAAAAAAAAGGCGGGGGCTGGTGGAGACTGTCCACAAAAACAAATGATGTACCCCACCAGCATCTGGATTGTCACACCCAGGTCCTAAGACTGCCAGTCTCAAGGTTTGTTGTTTAGCCCCTGTGAAAGCCTCACGTGGTCACCACAAAGTGTCACCCTCAGTTCTGTGATCCACAGCAGTTTTACTCCATTAACCGTGGCTGGCCTGAAATGCCCGGTCCTGGTCTTGCTTAGGTGAGGACTTATGAAACCAAGGAAAATGTCAAAGTACAGAGAAAATGAAACTCAACAATCCTATACTGATCACATTGTGTAAATTGTGTTTACACAGGTGTAATAACACATTTTGTAATAACTGGGCTCTTTGTTTAGGCTGATTTAAAGATGCTTAAAAATGCTTAACAGTATTTTTACTACCTGTATCCCTAGGTCAAGTTACCTGTATTTGACTCATAAGTAATTTCTAAGATTTGGTTTGTCATATTATAAGTCTGCTTCATTAGGTTTTTGCAGTTTAACTGAACATGTAGGTGGTATTATAGTTTAAGGAGGGTTTAAGCATTGAATGTTAATCAAAAACATTGATAAGCAAAGGAAAAATGAAAGTGACTGCTTTCACGATTGTTACATGTTCTATAAGTTGGGTGTAAAAGTTTAAGATGGAAAAAAGGTACCTCGAGGGAATTAATTTTAATATACAAGATAATAACTAAGGCATGATTATATGGGAGTATTGCTTCCCATGTACAAAAGCACTTCTTAGGAACTAAAGCACTAATACTTTCTGCAAGAATGATTGTCACTGATTTCTACTTTAGAACTATAGGGCTGTGCAAAATGAAACTAAATCAGAAACTATGACACCAAACAATCCATGTATTCTTAACAAAATTCAGAAGATGGCCATGTCTCTGGTTACTAGGACTTCTAGAAATTAAGTGCCTTAAAATCCTAAAACTTTTAAGGCACTTAATTTTATTAAGAAAATTTTATTTTCTCTGTACTTTGACATTAATATATTAACATGAAAACTGATCTGCTAATGTAGTATCTGTAATTACTATGAGAAACGTTCTATATAATGATTTTCCATGTTTCTAAAAGTAAACTACATATAAGCAATTTTTAAACTTTTAGTAAAAGAAAAAATTGGTTTGATCACACTACCTCTATTCTGGCAAACATGAACCCCTTTAAAGAAAATCATTCAAGTCATATGAACCCACTGACTAATTTGTCCATCATTTTAACTAATTTCTTCCACAGGAGTTCTATGTTGAAAATGAAACAATCTTTGATTCTTAAACAGGAGATGGATTCTACGAGTGGCTTTCTATAGGAAAAAAAACTTACTAGAATAAATGTTTTATTAGCTTTAGCACATCTACTCAACATTCATAGAACTGCTAGGAATAAAAACATGAAAATGAATGAAAAATGAGACCCAGAGAGATCAGCTGATGGGGTTAAAAAACAAAAGCCTCAGAGGAGGCCTGCATGCCACATATGTACTGCTAAAGGGATGCGGTTCTAGAAACAAAAGGGAAGAGAATAAAATATATACTGGCAATGCTTAAACCAAAATGTATTAAGACAAAACAAACTTAAGGCACTAAAAACCAAGGATAAAAGTATTGAAAATAAATCTAACGCTGAAACTTCTCACTGAACTCCAAAAGCAAATCTTTTGAACCACAGTGTCATGTTAAAAACTAAGATGTTAAGGTTGTGCTATTACTAATAGCTGCGGGGTGTGTGTGTGTAGATACACAGATGATATATAGACGAACAGAGCTGCATAGAGACATAGATCGATAGAGATCCATAGATCGATAGATTTTAAAACATTTATTTGCCATTCACTACTTTGCAACAATTCTCCCAATTTGGTTTGAAAAGGGACAACAGTTGACTTTTGTTTAAAGTCCAAGTAAAGAGAGAGGCCATGTTTGGAGTGAGAATCCTTTAATAACTATATTTATTTCCACAGAACAATAAATACAGAAATTGCAAGCGGTATATGTAACAGTAATATTTTCTTTAAATACAGAATCACCTACTTTTATACAACTTAACAGGCAAACATGTTTTTCTGTTGTTGTTGTTTGGAAATTAGCATTGCGAAAAGCTACATAACAGAGGAAATTCCAAGTAAAATCAAACAGTGTTCACTCTTAACTCTAAACACAGTGCTCCCACTACTGGTTCTGCATTGAGGTGGAGGGGAAGGCCAGAGGCAGGCTTAGCTTCGGGCAGCAGCGGTCTGGGGCTGCTCGGATTGGAGCTGCTTGCCAAGGTATTCCCTAAAAAATAAGAATGAAGTAAGGAGAATGAGAATTTCAATAGCAAAGAATCACTTCCAAAATTGAAATACATTATGCACTGTCATATATACTTACTTTAACATCCAAAAATAATAAAAAAGTCCTAGAAAATTAAACTTTTCCAAATTTCAAAAGTACTTGTACTGTATGAATTCTACTTCATGTATCATACACAAACAAGTTATGACAAAGACAAACTAGTCATTCTTGTATTTTTATGAATAACTTGTAAAGTTATTACGATTACACAAACAGGTGATTACAAGGAAGTGTAATGACTTCCTGTGGAAAGACTACTTTCCTGTTCAGATAAAGGTCTTGTTTACTGCTACTGCCACTTCTGCAATCTAAGAAGTTCAAAATCACCTCAATTACGATTCTGAATGACCTCATAAATGAAAAACAAATGTCCTGCTGTTAGAGAATATGTGTATCTTCACGCTGGGATGACACAAGAGTATGTGAAAATAAATCACCAAAAGTAGTATTGGGAGTGCTCACACCATCAGGAGCTACTGGTCTGGGCACTCACTCTGCACCAGCACAGTCTAAAGCCCACACAGAGACGGTCAGCCCAGAACCACAGAACAATCCCAGGAGCTGAGTAGCAGCACTCACTCCACAGATGGGGCAACTGGGGCTCAGAGCAGTGGTCCCCAATCCTTTTAGAGCACTCTCATTCAGAAAATAAGCATGTGCCCACAGTATGTGCATACTTAGCTCTAAAGTACACACAGACACCACTGTGAATTCCAGGACAGAAAACAATCTTGTCCCTATTTTCCTTTGAGGCACTTGCCCAAACTTTTGTTTTAGAACCAATTAGGAAGAAGAAAAAGAGGCTTTTTAAGAAAAAACTATTTAAAAGTTTTCCTCTTATAAAAAAGCATGAGTTTTGGAATAGAGACATGGGTTTACATTCTAGCTCCATAACCTCCCGGGTATTCCCATGGGAGCTCTAGGAGGCGCTGGGTATGGAGGCCCTGGCTGGGCTGCAAGCATCAGGTACACTGTCAATGCCATCGTCTCTTGCCTATCGCCTATCAACTGTGTGAGCATCGCCAAGAAACCACCTTTGGGGGCCACCGATGTACACAGGTAAATATGACTCCGCCTCTCTCCACAGTGGTCCAGAAGAGGGCAAGCATTTCACCTACGCTGCTCTCCCCTGCTACTGCCGCCTAGGCCAAAGCAGCAAAGATTTTAAGACAGAAAAGACAGAAGCACTGGGAATGAGGACGAGAAGCAAATGTCACGCAGTGGCGGAGTAGCAGGGAGGAGGAACTGGTGGCCCATTGCACGTAAAGTGTCACGCACCGCCCCCCCAACCCAAAGGCTGTTCATTTTTTAATACCATGAGACTGAATGAAGCATCCCAGGACATGAAAATGGGTTATGATCTTTTCCATCCTTCAAGGAAAGTTCTTATAACTGACTCATTAATTTTGGATGTCACATTAAAGTGTTTAATATTCTTGTGCTACCAGGAACTATGCTGACATAATTTAGACAATGGGATCTTATTTCCAACCAGAAGTTCATGCAAAGGCTGAAAGGGAAGCCATCCTATTATCTTTGTTAGACAGGAAAAACAAGAGTTTACAGTCACTATCAATGCTGCTTCTCTGGGAATGCCTGCAACTTGGGAGCATTTGTCACAGATTTGTTTTCTTGGTGGTGGAGGTAATAATATTTATGGCAAATTTCCAGAACTTATAAATATATTTTTCCTACATATATGTGAGAAATCAAGCCTGAAGTTAGATATGCTTGATTTTAAGGAGGTCTTCAAATATTTCAATTTTAGACTCTTTAGTGTGGAGCCTTAGAAAACATTCTGAAAGTGTACTCAAAGACACTGCGCCACTCTTCAATGACAGTAAGCTGCAGTTCTCTCCCTAAAGCACTGATGTCAAGGACCAAGTTCTAAATGGAAGTTTCCAAAAATGACTAGTAAGAATGTACGGGAAAGCCTCCAGGAGCTCAGGCAGGGAACTGGTAAGTTATCACAAAGGGTCCTGTGCATCTGGTCACAGACAGGCTCCCACCTGCTCCATCCCTTCCAGAGGCCTGAGGGTAGTTCATTCCCCATATCAGACTTCACTAATACTTAGCAGACAACAAGTGGTGAAGATAATTGATTTCTTCACAAAAGAAACACTCGAAGTGGGGCCAAAGTAGGACCGTAAAACCCAGCACAGGTGGGCTGTTCCAGCAGAAAACATAAAGACACATGCAGCCATGGCTTCCACCCCACCATCTTCCACTCGTTTTTGTCTTCCTGGTCAAAGATATAAATTACAGGTAACATCCTCTCCTACACAATTTTTTTTTTTTTTTTGAGACAGGATTTTGCTTCGTTGCCCAGGCTGGAGTGCAGTGGTGCGATCACAGCTCACTGCAGCCTTGACCTCCTGGGTTCAAGCCATCCTCCCACCCCAGCCTCTTGAGAAGCTGGGACTACAGGTGCTCACCACCATACCTGGCTAATTTTTGTATTTTTTGTAGAGACAGGGTTTCGTCATGTTGCCCAGGCTGGACGCTAACTCCTGGGCTTTAGCGATATGCCTGCCTCAGCCCCTAAAGTGCTGGGGTTACAGGCATGAGCCACCACACCCGGCCAGGCTTTCACTCTCGTTTATTCGTACAACAAGATAGCCCGGAGGCATCCACTTCTTCCTGACCTAAGTACGTGACACATAGAAAAATCAGCACCTCCTTTCTTCTACCTAGTTGAGAGTTTATGTAATTTGGATTTGGGGGAAGAACAAGGACTCATATATATGAAAAAGGGTCCAACTAAGAACCTGCACATCAGGGGCCCCAGGTGGAACTTTGTGAGCCTGGTTTGAGTATTGTAGGTCAAAAGGCCAAAAGCCCAGCAAGAGAAGAGCCCAGACAGGACTCATGGAAAGAAGAATCCAATTTCCTCCTCAAGCTTTCTTGAAATTGTTGTTCGTTATGGCATGTGGGGTGTTAGATGGCTTGCTAACATACCAGGAGGAACTGAACTGTGGCTCCACTGAAAAGGGTATTAAAAATACCTAACCTATACAAACTTTGGGGAAAATCTACTCCTTCGAACTTGGCTTTTATGTATTTTATTTTATTTTTCTTTTTTTAGAGACTGAGTCTCACTTTATTGCCCAGGCTGGAGTGCAATGGTGCGATCTCAGCTCACTGCAACCTCCGCCTCCCAGGTTCAAGTGATTCTCCTGCCTCATCCGCCCGAGTAGCTGGGATTACAGGCATGCACCACCATACCCGGCTAATTTTTGTATTTTTAGTAGAGATGGGGTTCTGCCATGTTGGCCAGGCTGGTCTCGAACTCCTGACCTCGTGATCTGCCTGCCTTGGCCTCCCAAAGTGCTAGGATCACTGCACCTGGCCAGCTTACAAATATTATAGCTTGCTCCCCTGAATGTCAAATGACATTATGTAGTCAGTGAAAACATTCCCAAGACTGGGGGACACAAGCCTGCCTCTGAATCCTCTGTGCCAGGCACAGGGGGTCCTGGCATCGAGGGCCTGAAGCTGGGAACACAGGATAGCTGTTGCCATCTGCACCGCGTTCCGAGCCACCATGGAAGCTTTATCACAGGTACACCCACACATTCTCCCCTCTCATTTTAGAGCACCCTGTGAGCTGGGTATTATTAATATCATCTCCCTTTTACAAAAGAGGAAACAGGGCCTCAGAAAACTTCATTAACTTGCCCAAGAGCAAAGTAAGCAAAGCGCCTACTCAGGGCTCTGGTTCTATTCTACTCCAGGGCTGCCTGGCTTCCAGTAAGAGCTCCGAAAGGTGCAGAAGGCAGACACTTCTTATTTTCATAGATTAGAAAACAACAAGTGGGTGTGAAAAATTTCTTCAGGTTAAAATTACACTACTGTCAGGTAAAAGGAAAAACTAGTATAGATTTTACCTCAGGGGATAATAATATATCTAGAACAAAGGATGCAAGATCTTTTGTGAATTAATCTGGGTATTGAGTCATCCTTTCTCTCTATATATGAAGATCAATATGATAAAATTTCAACTATAATTCAGTCAAAAGGTGCCTGACTTGAATAGCAATCTATAGGAATGTGACATTAAATCTTTGCTTCTGCTACCTAAGATGCAAAATGTGTGAGGTGCAATATTTTTCTTCTCTTTAACTTCATCCACACCTGAAATCTCCTGGGATCTCAACATCTCTGAAACTGAAAAAACGGGAGTCTAAGAACCTACTCCCCTTTTTAAAAACCCAAGTACATAAACAGCTCACAAAGGAGATCATACTGCTGCAAAAGAGTTTACATCTGATGAAGAAGCACTGAAAAACTGACTTCCACTTCCCACAAGGCACCACTGAGGCGGCTGAGGCTTGACGGGGGGCATTCTGAAGGTGACTGACTATCTAGGTTCTATTCTGTTAGGAGCTAGGGCACTAGGAAGCACTTACTTAGCTATAGTAACTCTTCAAACAACAGGAAGACCATTACCCATTCTAATCAAACGCCTTACCTTCACAATGTATTTAGTTGCTTAAAGACTCAAACATTACAAATGTTTCTTTAAAACTGCAATTGAAGACACTGACTATAATAGTGTTTCAACATGCTAACTTTACCTATATAACTTGACACATGGTAACTTCAGCTGTGTAATTTAGTGACAGGAAAAAAGTGATTTTCTACTGACAAATATATTAATCAGTGAAAACTACTAAGTCTCTTTTATTTTCCTTTTTTGGCCTTGCCTGTCCACAAAGCCAAGTAGAAAACCCACTGTTAGCAGCATTTTTGTACTGTTTTCTCTAGTCTTCCTTTGGTGTGCAAATTTTTCATAACTAAACTCATAATGTTCTTGGAATTCTATAGCCTACTTCTTTCTGTGGGTTTGTCATAATGATCATTAAAACTACAACTGAGTCATAATTACATGTTTCTTAATCTTTACCTATCCTGTTTCGGAAAACAAGCTGGTATAATATAAATCATTAACAAACTATTCTTTTCTAAATATATAAACACAATTTATCTTAGAAAATATAAAGTTCATAGTTGTTTATAATACAGATTTATATTTGGTAAAGGGGAAAAATAAATCGTCAATAATTTTACATAGCTCCGCTTTCTTTAATGCTAACTCACTATAGTTTAGTTATAAATTTAGCGATTCCTCTGGCTTTTATCATAATTTTGAACACAAACTTTGTTTTTATGAACTGAAAAAAAACAAATTTTGTTTTTCCTACATAACAACTGAACGATATAAAAACCACAGTGCCCTCTCTCATCTGTATCTAATTTACAAAAACATTTAAATTGCAAGAGTAAGTACTATATAGTCCAACTCTTTCTACAGTATTTTTATCTCAGCCTAGGAAAAATAATATTTAACATCACAATATGTACCATTTTTTAGTGCCTGCTAGTTACTAAGCACTGCACTAGCTGCTTGACATACATTTTCTTATGTACTCTTCACAAGAATGCCCATAAAGGTACAGATAAGCCCCATCTATAGATATGTAACTCGAGTTTAGCAATGATAACTGACATGTTGTAAGGTTAGGACAACTAGATTAGTGGGGAGTGTACTGGTACCAAGTCTAATTTCAAAATTCACAGTTTTAACGACTAATAGTACTACCTCATGGTACATTATTCTACCTCTCACTGGCTGGCGACATATTATTGTATAGCTGGGAGAATAAAAAAGATTAAGAACATCACAGTGCAAATCCTCAATTTATTTTCTCAAACATATTTTCATAATCACTAGACACTGCACTTTCTAACAGCATCTAAATTCAAAGACTAACAGATTAGCAGTCTCCCTAAGAGGTGATCCATGAAATTAAAAAGGAAAAAAAAAAAGAGAACAGTGATTCTAAAAGTCTATTCTAGAGTCTATTTATAGGAGTTGTAGTCCCAAGAAACAAAAATGTACAATTTAAAAGAAATTGCATTAAAGAGTGTATTCTAAAAGCAATTTATGTAAAATTTGCAATAACAAAGTTATTTCTTCCTACAGGAATTCCACTAATCAAATCTTTTTTTCTTTTTAACAAGCTGTAAAATCTAAATGCCACTAAACAAAGTGTGCGTTTCTTTATCTCTGGCTATGCTCAAGAGTTGTCCTCTTCCCCTGCTACTACCAGCTCTGTCACCGATCGGCAGCATCTTCCGTGCTTCATGGCTTTGCCAACGTGTGGGTATGATGGGCAGGCAACGCACTGAGCCACTCAAAGCATTGGAGTTGGCAGCAAACACTCCTTTACCTTTTAAATGCTGGTTCCTGATCAGCAAGTAGTTATAATCAAAAGCAACCTGCACAACACAGGGCACGCCCCTAGCCAACCGCACTACATACAAATCCAGTTACGCAATGTGCAGTGTGGGAGAAATGCCTGTGCAGTTACGAGGACTTCTAATAAGAACGTTTATTTTCTATTTATTACAAAGATAGCATGTAAGCAAAGTCCACATTTAAGACTTATTGCAGACCTCTTTTTCTTGAATTATATTTAGAAAGACTGAGAGTGTATGACAGTGGAGACGGTGTCCCATTTATCATCTTCCGGTTTTCAGATCAGTTCCTGGTATATACTAAGAGATCGATGATTGTAGAATAAACGGTAGTTGAACAGTCCTACAGGAGAGTCAGACCTGGAAACATCTTTCTCCTAAAGGAAAACGTGCTGCAACAGCAGTAGAGACAAAGTCTTCAGCAGTTAAACCTACCAACTACTCCATAATCTAACTGCGGAATTGCTCAAACAAAATTTAAAGTTATTTTTAATTAGAATCTGCGTATAACATAAAAAAGCTCAACCAAATCCACAGTAAAGAAACAATATTTTAGAAGACTAGTTCAATGTTTTAATGATACATAGTAGAAAGTGAATTAAATCAGCTTTATAATTATACTTGAAGGATCTCCTAGCCTACAAAATTATTCTTTAGAGAATCCATTTTCCCACAAGATATGCAAAAACTAAAACAAACCACAACACGTGGGCCAGATGTTTCTTCAATATGAGTTATAATCACCTGAAATGAGTCTCAGAGCTATTTAAAGAATAAAGGAGATTATACAACTTTGGCACACTATATAGAAGTTTTTGATTTGTGTGTGTGATTTTGTTTGGTAACTAAGAATGTCAAGGATAAACCTGGGAAGTTGTTGGCCTCCTCCCTCTGATTTCTCCTCCACATCCAACTGGTATCCAGGTCTCACAGATCCTCTCTCCTCCATATACTGAATATCTCCCACTCTCCTCACCCCTGATCCCACCTCTCACCATGGCTGGATCGGATCTGCAGCCTCCTTACTGGTCTTTTCCCTCTAGTCTTTTACAATC
The DNA here is from genome assembly GCF_028878055.3 of Symphalangus syndactylus. Classification (NCBI taxonomy): domain Eukaryota; kingdom Metazoa; phylum Chordata; class Mammalia; order Primates; family Hylobatidae; genus Symphalangus; species Symphalangus syndactylus. The sequence continues at coordinate 63,843,479 of NC_072429.2, read as the reverse complement.
CAAAATCCAGTACCCTCCCCACAACCACTGTCTCTAAAATGGCCTTGCTAAAATGACACTGTTATTTTACCCCTCGGTGGTTTTCCACAGCCTTCAAGAAATAATTCAGAACATCAAGGCAAAGATGGTTTATCGTGATGTGGCCACTATGCACGTCTCCAACTTTATTTTGGCTTCATAACAGACTCCAGCTGTCTGGTAATTCCCCAGCTGGGTGAGGATCTCCCTACCTGGATGTGTTTGCATGCACAGCTCTCCCCCGCACTTCCTCCTTCTGTTCACAGTCCCCATCTCCTCTCTGCCCAGAACCCTCCTGGGCCTAAGCCTGCTCTCCACATGGTCATGTGGCCGTGAGTCCTTCCCATGGGGTCACAACGCAGCATGCGCTTGCTGCCTCACTGTGGGATGAACCATCTAGCTCTAGCTTTACCCAAAACAGTAAACAGAAAAGTTAGACTTGTTTAAATTTGTAGATCCAATATAAACTTTACAAGTAGGTGATGAATGGACCTATCACCAACCCCCTCTGCCAAAAACCAGTTTTTAAATTAAATTAAATTTCATTTAAATGTAATCTACAATTTACTATTTTCTAAGTAAGCTAATAAAAGTAGTATAACTATTTCAGTTTTTTTAATTTCTTAAAACATTTCAAACATTAAAACAAAAATCCTGGGTGATGCTTATGCCATCCGAATTACCAAATATTAACTTTCAAAAACCTACAAACAAGGGATCACAAGACTTTTCTCAAACTCTGAAAGGAAGAAGGGCATTAAAAGGTCCGGAAACCCAAGCACAACCACAGCATTCTGAATTATCTGCCATTGGGGTAGGTCATATGGCCCCCCAAAACCTAAGAATTAAAATCAAAGCAATTATTTATAATGTAGTACAGACGAGTATAGATTTATAACTCCTGGGGAAGAGATTGCTAATGTTCCCCAATATCCTTTTTCTCTCCTTCTTCCTCAATAACAGAACCCTTTCATCTTAGTAGGCCACATAGCCTATCAGGGGAAAGATTTCATTTCCCAGTTCCTTTGCAGCTACATACGGCCAGAAGACTGAGTAATGGCCATATGGTATAACGTGGAAGTGTTGAGGGGCAACTTCCAGGAGCCTCCCCATGGCCTGGAACATCCCTCCCTCCTCCCACCTCCTCCCCACCCCACCCCAACAGCCAAGAGGACGAGGCCACGCCCCAGGGATGGCAATGTGCTGAGCTGAAGAAGCCTGCATCTCCGCGCATGTCTAGTTCTGGTCTGCCTAGCCCACCCCTGGATGTAAGATAAAAACAAATCTCTCTCTTATTTAAGTCATGGTATTTGGGGTTTCTGTTACATCATTAGATGAACCTATCCTTCCAATTACTGTTCTCTTGAACAAAAGTAACTATCCTTGAGACATACCCTTGTCTGGAAGAAAAAAAAAAAAACAGCACCTATACTAGATATACACTGGCTTTAATGCAAGTATATGTGACTAGATCAGTCAACCTGGATTTAAAATATATTTAGGTAACAGCTTACCTACAAACTTAAATAAATCTAGACATATGACAATAGAAGTAATATTTTTTCCCAAACATTGGAATTCTGAAACTTTCTGCTATGGTTTGAGTATCTGTCCCCTTCAAAACTCATGTTGAAATTTAATCCCCAACGTGGCAATCTTGAGAGAAGGAGCCTTAAAGAGGTGACTGGGTCATGAGAGCTCTGCCCTCATGAGCAGATTAATCCATTCATGAATTAACAGATTAACGAGTTATCATGAGAGTGGGACTGTGGCTTTATTAGAAGAGGAAGAGAGACCTGAGCTAGCATGAGCAGGCGCTCAGCCCCCTGGCCATGTGACGCCTGTGCCACCTCGGGACTCTACAGAGTCCTCACCAACAAGAAGGCCCTCAACAGATGCAGCCCCTCAACCTTGACTTCTCAAACTCCATAACTGTAAGAAATAAATTCCTTTTCTTTAGACATTACCCAGTTTCAGGTATTCTATTACAAGCATCAGAAAATGGATAAAGACACTTTGCTTAGTGGTTTGTCTGAGCATGCAGCAGTCTTGACTCAATTTCCACCTGACAGCTCATCTGTCATCTAGGATGCCCCATCTAATTCCCTTACACAGAGATGTGCGGAAAGGCAGATTGTGATATCAGGCCAGAACCAACAAAATAAAGTTTAGCAACATACGACAGAGAAAATCTTGAGTACCCAAAAAGACAGTCAGCAAGGTTAAAATACATTAGGACCACATAATACTATCATCTACCCCAACTGGGAGATTAGCACAATTTAAACAAAGAGAAGGAAGAAAGGAGAGGGAGACAGACAAAAACAGCTGGGAGAAAAATGCCAGAGTATGATGACTTGCTTGTATGTTCTCCTTCATAAAGAGCTCTGAGTTTCAAACTGCATGTTAATGATGTTCCTAAAAGCATAATATATGAACAATTTGGTCTGAAGGGCACTGACCATTGACAAGAAATCATTTAGTGGGAAAAAACTAGGCAAAATTTTTAATTAGCAAAATGTAAAATAAATCAAAATTCTGTTTTAAACATTTTAGACCACAACTTATACTCAAAACTATCCAAAGATTATTCCATTAAAAAACATTAATACAAGCCACACTAATAGTTACCTATTCTTTGAAAAAGTTGTTACTTTCTAGTGCTATGCCGCAAATAAGAACACTTTCAACGACAGTAAATAATCTCTATAGACATCCCTATACATTTACTTTTATATTTAATAATCAACCTTGATTATATACCCATACTTTATATTTGCTCTCATTTAACATGACATAATGGCAAAATAATTTCTAACAATTTTTTCCAAGTTGGAAGCTTTTTTCCCTTAAAGCTTCAAATTAAAAATTTATTTCAGGAAACTAACTGGTCCTTAGCTGCCACAATATGAAAAGACTATTCTTATACAGTAACAATTTTTTTAAATATATAATATTTTAAATCTAAGATACTTAAAATTTTTGATTTTGACAGACATTTCAACAAGGTTTCAACAAGATTAAAGTAAATCATGACTATCAAGTTCTGAATAGACACTATTCTACCCTGTTACCCAGAGGAACTTCAGAAAATTATTTGAAGAACAGAGATTCAAACAACAAATATATTCTATCACCACCAAGTTCATTCTGTATATTTGAAACCCTAAGGCATAAAAAACAGAAGTATCTCTAAACAGGAGAACATCTACCCATCTACTGTAGAGATGTGTAAAGATTCAAAAGATAACATCCCTTGTTAGTGCCTCAATAATGCTAATTCTCTTCCCTCCCATCATCTGAAATAGGACTATCTCCCTCCGCTCCCTCCTGCTATCTGTGGCACACAAGATCATAGAGAAAGACCACGGAATACTCTGACCATGTTTAAAGAATGGTTCTGCTTCCTCCCCACTATCTAGCCCCACTTCCACTCCCAAACCACAAGTTTGGACCATAACAAGTCAAATCTTTAGTTATGAGGAAAACATTTATTCAGCATGAATTGGACACCTCACTCCACCCCTGAATTAGCAATTCCTTTCAATAAATATGTATTTGCTAAGTTAGTCGATCTGAGCTACTCTGGACAGATGTTTTGGTCTCACTAGTAGAAGGAGTATTGGCAGGAAAGTTTTCTACACTTTTAATGGTAGACAGTCCCACCTGGTTACTTTCCCTAAGTAACCATCCCATCCTGGCTCTTCAGGGCCTTGCCTCCATCAATTACCTGGCCCAGGTGGCCAATGGCCTTCTTGCTGCCGCACCCACTGCATACTTTTCAGTCCTCCCTTCCTCGTCCTCTCCGCTTATTTTACACTGCTCACCACTACTCCATCCTTCCTGAAATATACTCGTTTTCCTTTCCTTCCCTAACAGCACATGTTCCTGGTTTTCACCTAATTTTCTAGCCAGTTCTCCTTAGAGTTAAGCAGTTAAAGTCTTAACTGCTACCACCCCACCCTCCCTGGGTAAAATCTACTCCTCTTCTGTCAGCCCATTCCATGTTTTGTCAGAGTCCATGGCAGCAGGTGGTTCTTAGCCTTTCTTGGATCACACAGCTCTTTGAGACTCCTGTGGAAAGCATGGGCTCTTCCCCTACTGCATACAATTTCAGGGAGTTAATCCAAAACCTCCCCACTGAAAAGCTCCTGTTCTATACACGCTTTTTCAGGTAATCTCATCCCCTTCCCACGACTTCCACTCTCACTCCACTGATTACCTTAAATATCTCACTCTAGCTTACATCTTACTCCTGAACTCCAAACCTATATTTCCAGCTTTTGAATTTCTCCTTGGCTAGAACGCAGAAACATAAAATTCAATGTGTCTAAAAAATGAACTCCTCAGTGCCACCCCAATCCTGTTCCTCCATCTACATTCCTCTGTGAGTCAATGGAACACATCCGCTGCAGGTCGGAAGCCGGACTGCCAATCTTGATGTGACTCATTCGCCACCAGCTCCATGCAATCATTAAGTCCTGTCACTTCCATATTTTTCATAACTAAAAAAACTGGTCTTCTTTCCTCTGTCCTTGCTATCACCATTATTACCTAGGGAACAACTGCCTCATCTCCAGAGTGATCTAAGAGTTCCCACCTGTTTTCCTTGCCTCTAAACTTGCCACGCGGCAGGCAGGGTGATGTCAAACACAAGCCTTTTCACGGTAGCCTTCTTCCTGTTCAGTCCTCTAATTGCTTCCATTATTCTGGGAAAATGTCCACACTCCTTAATGTGACAAGGAAGGCTCCCCTACCTCAGCAGCCACATCTCTCCCAACTCACCCCTTCAGCCTCCATCCTCAGCCTTACAGGGGCCAAGAGCCACTCGGCATGGGTGGCTACTGAGCCCCCAGGAAGGGGGCACATGCAGACTGAGCTGTGCTGAGTGTGAAACACTTGCCAGATTTTTCAGACTCAGTGTGAAAAAAATGGAAAATATCTCATTAGAAAATTTTACACCGATTACTCGTGAAATAACATAGAAATATTGGGTGAAATAAAATATTAAAACTTCACTTTTTTTAACTTTTCAAAATATGGCTACTTGAAATTTTTACATTTCTCCTGTGTCGCTCGCATTACAATTTCACTGGGCTGTGCTCCTCTAGGCAACAGAATTCCATGCAGATCCCCTGCTTTGTCCCTTCTGGCAACGCCATCCACTCGACAGTATTTGTTAGGTGCTACCTTGAGGTGGGCACCAAATGTGAGCTAACAGAGGGCCAGCAAAGCACAAAGCCCCGTCCTCCTCCTCCTCATCACATGGGTCAGCTCCTGCTTAAGGCCTCAGCACAGGCCGCCTGCCTCCAGGAAGACAGTCCTGATTTCACCAGAACCAAGATAAACGATTCACTCATCCTTCCCCAAGGGATGCAGAGCTCAGTCCTATCTAAGCACGCAACACACTGTGCTGTCATTTTCTGTACTTGTCGATCCTCCCACTAACAGTCTCTAGCTCCGTGAGGGCAGAAACGTACATCACCATAGCCTAGAACAGGACCGGACACAAAACAAGTGCTCAATAAACCTTTAATGAACAAATTAATAATTAATACAATTAGTCTTGTGGTTCCAGTTCCGCTCTTGGCTGATGACTGACAGCTGGAGATTTGAGGGCAGAGGCTGAAAACCTTTGGGCCGGAGCAGCTGCCCTCCTCAAACCTCCCCACATCAAACGTAAGAGACTAGCACCACATGTTTTTTTTGGCCAGCCCAGTTGTTGTGTTGTGTTTTTTTAAGTTATACTTTTTGTCTTTAAAATTAGGACAACTAGACCAGAAAAAAGTGAAGTTGATATTTTGGAAGAGAGGAAGAAGAAAATATGAAACAGGTTCACTGTGCACTGGTTACCAACTTGGCTGAATTTGTAGAAACAGAACACCCACACACAAGAGGCTATATGAAGCAGATTTATTACTTACAGATAGGTAGCAAGGAACAGAGGCCTGGGATCCATGGCAAGCCAGTCCCCCAACGTGCAAGAAAGCAGCCCAGGGCAGATGAAGTCTCATCTGTGCATGCCTCACTTGCAAGGCAGCTGAAAGACCCCAGGAAGTAGCCCACTCTGAGTTTTACACCCTGGAGGCGACACGATGTGCTGGGCTAACGTGCTGAAGCTCACCCTGCTGTGGGGAGGAAGGACTGTGGAAGGAAGTGTGGAATGGAGCCCAGGCTATTCTAGGCTGTCCTTCCCTATCTGGGGATATTACATTCCCGGCATATCTACAGTTATTCTTGTAAACTACAAGTGAGAAAGGAGACAGAATTGGGTCTGTCCAAGGCCACCAGGAGAACTGCCCTGCAGACAGGGCAGAAAGTCCAGCCGCAGCTCTGTGGAAGTCCTTCAAAGTCCTCTGAGGAATGGACCTCAGGCACTGTACTAGTCCAGGTCATCCTCCCACTCTGGCTTCACTCAGCAGGTAAAGGGGAGACAACCAGCCAATGAACAGGCCAGGCAGGAAGCAAGGAAGCTTCCTGCACCCAGGAATTTGGAAGGGCATACCCAAGCCATACCAGCTGATGTGGAACGCTGAGCTAGAACATCATGATGACACAGCTCAGCCTGCGCCTCTAGAGTAATCATGACAGGGTCTTGGGCAGGAAAAGCAGTCTACAGAGAAGAAGTGAGCAGTCTGGCTATGCATGTAGAAACCATGCGAGAATGGGAGGTGGAAAACACTGCTGCCTGCCTCGCTTCCCGCCAGCTTTCTGGTCTCCAGTTTCAGTGGATTGTGTGACTTCACTTAACTTAGATTCTGTGAGCCACCTGATATCCTTGTCACATGTCTCCTTATATTTAAGCTAACTTCGGTAGGTATTTGTTTCTTGTAAACAAACTGTTCTTGGAGAAGAACAAGAAAAACATGTTTAGACTTAGTTCAACTAAGGTATTCTCACTAGCAGTATCAATTACATTACTGTTTTGTTCTGATGGATCTTCTAGTGGCTAACTTGTTTCTATAATTAGATCATTTACATTATTTCTTAAGTTATAGCTTCTTGAATTTATTAAAATATCGCAAAGCTTTTTAAATTATCATTTAAGAATCAATTTTACCAAAACCATGAGTCCGAGTACGCACTATATACTGTATCAATGGACCTCAGTTACGTAAGACAACATCCTACTTCTGAGGAGATCCGTGCCCACGTATTCAGGGCTGCAGGGTCATAATGTCTGCCACTTATTCTCAAGCAGCTCAGAAAGAAAGAGAAAGAGAACATATACAAATGTAGCATAATGCCAAAGCTGGTGACTACAGATGAAAGCAGCTTTTCAGTAGTTAAAATTCTTTCCAATTAAAAAACTCAAAAACAAAGACTCATGAGAACAATTTTTTCTTTCCACTCTTCCCTTTTCCACCTCAACCAGGAGGACGACAGCGTGATACTGTGGGGAGGGGAGCAGTAGGGTGAAGGACTCTGGCTCTTTCATGATTTTGTTGGGCTCTGGACTCACTGACATCCACAGTCCACGTGACATGAGAAAGATAAACCCCTTGCTTATTAAAATAAAAATCCAAAAAGAAGTAAAAATTAACATTCAGGTGACCATAATTTTATTAAGCCTTCACGCGACTTCAAAGGATGCCTTCTGGTGTTAGTTCCACTACTGCTAGAATCCCAGTTCCACTTCTGACAACACTGCTGTGACTCCCTACACACAGCGTGCTCACAGGGCGCCTTTGCCTGAAGTCCTCCTGGTACCCCAGCCACATCCCCACCAAATCACTCCTTAACCCTTAACACCTCTAGCACTGCCAGATCCGCCTGTTCCCTACATACACTTCTGTCACAGCTCTCACGATAAGGAAGGAGACCACCTCTCTTACTGTCTCATATCTCAGAAAAAGAAAGAGGAAGTAAAAGCTAAAGAAAGGCAAAAATGAGATCAATAGTCAGACAGCCTGGCGCCACACCCCAGGCCTGGTCTGGTAGTTAAAAATCAACCCCTGACCTAACCGCTGTATTATCTATAGATTCCAGGCATTGTATAAGGAAGCATTGTGAAACTTTCTGTTCTGTTCTGTTCCGTCTTGATTAATGATGCATGCAGCCCCAGCCACGTACCCCATGCTTGCTCAATTGATCACGACCCTTTCACATGGACCCCCTTAGAGCTGTAAGCCCTTAAAAGGGCAGGCATTTCTCTCTCGGGGAGCTCGGTTTTGGGACGCAAGTCTGCTGAAGCTCCCGGCCGAATAAAGCCACTTCCTTCTTTAACCTGGTGTCAGAGAGGTTTTGTCTGCAGCTCATCCTGCTACATTTCTTGGTTCCCTGACTGGGAAGAGAGGTAATTAACAGATGGTAGAGGTAGTCCCTTAGGTGGCTTAGGCCTGCCCTCTGGAGCATCCCTAGGGGGGACTCCAGCCAGCTTGAGTGATGCAGATCCTGAGAGCGCTCCGGGGTAGGCATTTGTCCCGGTGGAATACCTCATCAGAGCGGTGCACGGCAGTCCCCCGCGGAGGATCAACACAGTGGCTGAACACTGGGAAGGAACTGATGCTTGGAGTTGGACATCTGGAATATGGTAAGACTGGTCTTAGGAACTTGCCCACTCCATTTCAGTGGAAGCGTGGCCTGATCACCCACAGTGTGCCTTTATTGGCACTTTGGTTTTGGGTTTGATTTTGACTTGGCTTGAACTGCTTGATGAACAGGCGTGCCTTTATCAACACTTTGGCTTTGGTTTTAATTTTGATTTAGTGTGAATTAGACAAGTGAGTGACCTTTTACCCTTTCCTTCTTGTAGTGTGAGTGTTGTTTTGTCTCAAAAAATAAAAATAAAAAAATAAGTTAGACAGAAAGTAAGCCCACTCCGCTAGGAACTATGTTAAAAAATATACATACATATAAAAAAAAGAAAAAAGTCATCAAAACATCCAAAACTTACTCTATTAAAGTGCATGTTACAGAACCTTAAAAAAGGTTTTGCAGGGGATTATGGAGTTAATTTAAACCCCCACAGGTTGAGAACTCTCTGTGAATGTAAATTAGAATTGCCCTCTTTTGGTGATGGATGACCAACAGAAAGAACTACGGACAGGGAACAATTGGCCATGTATTTCAGGTGGTGACGGGGTCGGAGGGCAGCCAGTGTACCCAGACCAAATTCCTTTATATTGACTCATAGTTAAACATAATACAGACAAAACCAGCATAGATCCAGCCCTGTTTAACAGCTTATTGCAAAAAAAAAAAAAAAGTAAAAGAGCAGCTTCGCCAGCAGACACAGAATTAAAAGAAGAAATCCCAGAAACAACAAGAGAAACCAGTTTTGCAGGAGCCGCCAGAGGTAACAGAAATTCTCCCTCCATATGTCCAAGCCTACCCCTGCTTTACCGAGGCCAACAGCGCCCCCAGGAACCAGGTTCAGGAGCTAACACGCCCCAGGTCTCACCTCGAAGGGGAGGATCAGAGCCTCGAGAGGCCAGGGAAGGAAGTTAAGATAGTCAAGCGGGCAGTCTCAAATCTGGCCGTGCTCGAGCTATGCAAATGCCCCTGACGGAGCAGTGATATACTGGGGTAGACAAGGACGGGCATATGGTAGAAAAGTGTGCCTTTGTGTATCAACCCTTCACCTCTGCTGATCTCCTCAATTGAAAGAATACCCCATCTTACACTAAAAAGCCTCAAGCCTTAATTAATTTGCTCTAAACTATTACCCAGACTCATAACCCTACTTAGGCTGACTGCCGCCAGCTGCTCATGTACTGAGGACAGTTGGTTCACCCGCCTGGACTTGAAGGACGCTTTCTTTAGCATCAGACTAGCTCCTGAGAGCCAGAAATTGTTTGCTTTCCAGTGGGAAGATCCAGGGTCAGGTGTCTCCACTCAGTACACTTGGACCTGGCTTCCCCAAAGGTTCAAGAACTCCCCTACTATCTTCGGGGAGGCCCTGGCTCAAGACCTGCAGAAGTTTCCTGCCAGAGACCTAGGCTGTGTGTTGCTCCAGTGTGTCAACGACCTCCTGCTGGGACACCCCATAGCAGTCGGGTGCGCCAAAGGAACAGATGGCCTGCTGTGGCACCTGGAGGACTGTGGGTATAAGGTGTCCAAAAAGAAAGCTCAGATCTGCAGACAGCAGGTACACTACCTAGGATTTACCATCCGACAGGGGGAGCACAGTCTAGGAACAGAAAGAAAGCAGGTCATTTGCAACCTACCGGAGCCTAGGACCAGAGGGCAGGTGAGACAATTCTTAGGAGCTGTGGGGTTCTGCAGGTTATGGATCCCAAACTTGGCAGTACTGGCCAAACCTCTGTACCAAGTCACAAAGGGAGGCGACCAGGAACCTTTTGAATAGGGGTCTCAATAGCAGCAAGCCTTCTGTGAGTTAAAAGAGAAACTCATGTCAGCCCTAGCCCTGGGTCTGCCTGACCTGACAGCCATTTACACTATATGCGTCAGAGAGAGAAAAAAATGGCAGTTGAGGTTTTGACCCAGACTGTGGGGCCCTGGCCGAGGCTGGTGGCCTACCTCTCTAAACAACTAGGCGGGGTTTCTAAAGGTTGCCCCCCATGTTTGAAGGCCTTAACAGCAACTGCCCTGCTAGAACAAAAAGCAGATAAACTGACTCTTGGGCAAAACCTGAACATAAAAGCCCCCCAATGCTGTGGTGACTTTAATGAATACCAAAGGACATCATTGGCTAACGAATGCTAGACTAACCAAGTACCAAGGCTTGCTCTGTGAAAATCCCCACACAACCACTGAAGTTTGTAACATCCTGAACCCCACCACCTTGCTCTCAGTATCAGAAAGCTCTGTCGAGCATAACTGTGTAGAGGTGCTAGACTCAGTTTACTCTAGCAGACCTGACCTCTGGGACCAGCCTTAGGCATCAGTGGACTGAGAGCTGTATGTGGATGGGAGCAGCTTCATCAACCCACAAGGAGAAAAATGTGCGGGATATTGAGTGGTAACCCCGGATACTGTCATTGAAGCCCAGTCACTGTCCCAGGGTACTTCAGCCCAGAAGGATGAACTCATTGCTTTAATTCAGGCTTTAGAACTAAGTGTAGGTAAGACTGTGAACATCTACACTGACTCTCGGTATGCCTTCTTAACCCTCCAAGTACATGGGGCATTATACAAGGAAAAAGGCTTGTTAAACTCCGGAGGAAAAGACATAAAACATCAGCAAGAAATCTTGCAACTATTAGAAGCAGTGTAGAGGCCCCAAAAGGTGGCAGTCATGCACTGCAGGGGACACCAGCGAGCTTCCACTACAGTTGCTTTAGGGAACTCCTGGGCTGACTCAGAGGCTCAGAAAGCTGCAATCACCTGCTACCGGGCGTCAGTCACAGCCCCCTTTCTCCCTCAAGCACCTGACCTTGTACCTACTTATTCTAAAGAAAAAAAAGGACTTTTTCCAGACAGAAGGAGGACAAATAATAGAAGAAGGATAGATCCGGTTACTGGATAAAAGGATAGCTGTGCCACAACTGCGAGAAGCCACAGTTGTACTGGCTGTGCATGAGACCACCCACCTAGGCCAAGAGTCACTTAAAAAGTTGTTAGGCCAGTTATTCTACATCTCACATTTATCAGCCCTTGCCAAAACAGTGGCACAGCAATGTATTACCTGCCAGCAGCGCAATGCGAGGAAAGGTCCAGCCGTTCTGCCCGGCATACTAGCTTATGGAAAAGCCCCCTTTGAAGATCTCCAGGTGGACTTCACAGAAATGCCAAAATGTGGAGGTAACAAGTATTTACTAGTTCTTGTGTGTACCTACTCCGGGTGGGTGGAGGCTTATCCAATACAAACTGAAAAAGCTCGTAGAGTAACCCGTGTGCTTCTCCGAGATCTTATTCCTAGATTTGGACCACCCTTACAAATCACCTCAGATAACGGGCTGGCATCTGTAGCTGACTTGGCACAGAAAATAGCAAAGGTATTAAAGATCACATGAAAACTACATGCTGCCTACCGGCCACAAAGTTCAGAAAAAGGTAAAACACATAAACTGGACACTCAAGCAGCTACTTGAGTAGATTGGCCCTAGACTATTTACTAGCAGCTGAAGGAGAAATCTGTGGAAAATCAACCTAACCAATTGCTGTCTGCACATAGATGATCAAGGGCAAGTAGTCGAAAATATAGTTAGAGACATGACAAAGTTGGCACATGTGCCTGTACAGCTTTGGCACAAGCTTAATCCTAAGTCTTTATTTAAAAAATAGTTTCCAGCTATAGGAGAATTTAAAACCCTCATTGTAAGTGTATTGCTAGTAATAAGAACTTGCTTGCTGCTCCCGTGTATTACCCTTGCTCCTTCAAATAATAAAAAGTTTTGTTGCTACCTTAGTTCATCAGAAAACCTTGGCACAAATGTATTACATGAATCATTATCAATCTGTCTTGCAGGAAGACCTAAGCAGTGAAAATGAGAATGAGAACTCCCACTAATAAGTGAGATTCTCACAATGGGGAATAAGGAAGGAGACTATCTCTCTTATTGTCTCATACCTCAGAAAAAGAAAGAGGAAGTAAAAGTTAAAGAAAGGCAAAAATGAAATCAATAGTCAGCAGAGCGCCACACCCTAGGCCTGGTCTGGTAGTTAAAAATCAACCCCTGACGTAACCGCTTGTATTATCTATCAATTCCAGGCATTGTATAAGGAAGCACTGTGAAACTTTCTGTTCTGTTCTGTCTTGATTACTGATGCACGCAGCCCCAGCCACATACCCCTTGCTTGCTCAATCGATCATGACCCTTTCACATGGACCCCCTTAGAGCTGTAAGCCCTTAAAAGGGCAGGCATTTCTCTCTCAGGGAGCTTGGTTTTTGGGACACAAGTCTGCCAAAGCTCCCAGCCGAATAAAGCCACTTCCTTCTTTAACCTGGTAGCTAAGGGGTTTTGTCTGCGGCTCGTCCTGCTACAACAGTGCATTGAAACTGTGTGCTATGCCTTTATTTTCTACTTTGTATTTCTCTACTTGGCACAAATTCAATTTTCTAACAAGCATTCCTGTCTGCAATTAGAGACAATTACAGAGATAAAAGTAAACACTCCCATAACTCTCTTAACTGAGAAAAGAGCTGGATACAAATGGAACAGCACAGTGTTCAAACCAGACACTGAAATGTTTTCTCAAAATACATTTCTGGGATATTTAGCAAGGCAGGAAAAACTGTTATCCAAGAGACTGTTTTCATTTCAGGCTTCTAAATGCCTAGCCCTTAAGGAAATAAGGCAAGAAGAGCACAGCTCCTACCAGTGTGAGAGGTGCCTCTAGGAGAATGCGGTACAGATCTGATACAGTGTGGTGGGAGAACCTCTGGCCCTGTACTAACACTTTGGCACCTTTATGCTGAATTCCTTTTTTAAAATATAAGTAAAAACAGATGATAAACTTCATCTAATTCATCTAAGAGGATTTAGATTTAAAAATGTAACTGCTGCACTGCTGCACAATTCTTTTAAAATTTAAATGGAATAGAAATTCAATTAAAGAATATTTACATCAAAAGGTACCTTTCTTAAGACAATAGGCTGATAATCCTCCTCCTCTTTTTGGTCAATTCCTCAGGTTTTTACTAGTGACAAAAACCTGTCAATTCATTTCCATTAGCTATGAAACATTTTTCCCCCATCAAGACTTAACATCTGGGTGACATACATAAAGGGAAACTGAGAAAATAATTCAAAAACTTAAATCTCTTAGAGAGTGAATATAAAGTTTGCTTAATCTTAATTAAATTTTTAGTATACTCTGCCAACCATTCTATTGAGGTTTATTGGATTTAAAAGATGTGCCATCTCTACTAAAAATATAAAAAATTAGATGGATGTGGTGGTGGGCACTTGTAATCCCACCTACTTGGGAGGCTGAGGCAGGAGAACCGCCTGAACCCGGGAGGTGGAAGTTGCAGTGAGCCAAGATCACGCCACTGCACTCCAGCCCAGGTGACAGTGCAAGACTGCCTCAAAAGAAAAAAAAAGCGTGCATGCGCACACACACAAAGCCCATGAAATGAAATATGCCAAGTGATCACAAATGTAACTGCCCCACCCACAGAAGGAAGAGAAAGCAATGAAAACCAAAGCAAGTTAATTCATTTTTCTCTACCTCTCCTTACTAGACCAGCCTTTTCTTTCATCTATGCTTTATTGATCCTTTAAATCCCACTTTAGGTACCTGTTTGTCTACAAAGCCAATCGTAAGCAAACAAAACCAAAACATGAACTAGATCCACAGATCCCCACACTTAGTCATGTGCACCTATGTGTGAAACCTGTAATTGATTTTATGTTTAATTATAAAGTCCACAGACTATCCATCAGGGGTTTTCTTTACTGTCAAAATGCTTATTTTCCAACTCTTCTGAATGTTTATTTAGGTTGATACTTTGCAACAGTCTGAGATTTATGTTATGCCGGCATTTCCAAATCAACTGTAATTCAGTGGTGCATAGTGTCCAGAAAAGTTAAAGTTAATACAGTCTTAGGAAACATTTCTAACTTGCAAAGCAGCAACCTTCGATTGGTAGGCTGAATTACCAGTTGATAGTGAGATAACAGCTGTAAAAAAATTCCTGTTTACCTGGAATTGGTTTTCATATTTTTAAAAATCCAGTTATATTTGTTTTTTTTTCAAATACACAAAACATATGACATTAAAGACATTTTCAAATGTCCCTCCACTAAAAATGTCATAATAATGTGGAAAATTCCAGGTACCCAGAAAGAGACCAGGTACCCAGAAAATTTCAGGTACCTAGAAAATTCCAGAGACCCAGAAAGAGAATCTAGAAATTAATTTAGAAATTAGAATTCTAATTTAGAAATTAATTCTGGAAAATGTTAAATCTAGAAATTTTATGTTTATTAAAAATCAGGTGGAATGTTTTGGTAACTTGATTATTATCTTAAAAGTTAGCTAAAACACATGAGAGGTTTTTTTTTTTAGTTCATAAGTAACTATTTTAATCACTGTATTTATGGCTCTGCACTTATTGCTAGTAATAAGAACTTGCTTGCTTAACTAAAATATGCAAAGCAGACAGAAACACCAGAGAACAAGGTAGTATCATCCAGACCCTTGGCCTGGTGAGTTTTTCTGTTATATTAATTTACCTAAGCATAAAAAATCGAGATGGTAACACTCTTATAACTTATTATGCTGCTTAAGAAAGGGCTGAACAAGAATCTAGAGACAAAAACAGAAAATTCTACATGAAATCCTCTAGCTACAAAAGTCAACATTTCTTTCCTGAAGTCCTGAGCTGTCCATACGCACATATCGTTGCCTCTGCATTAGAGGCTGATTACATTTAAAATCATTCCGTAGGAGAAAAACGATGACATCTTATGATGTTAAATGGATGAATTAGGTGTATATACACAAGTTCTCTTAAGTTGTCACTGTTTATATATTCTGCCAAATTTATGAATATAAAAATCCAGCACTGCACAAAAGAACAAAGGGCGCACCAGGAATGCCATGGTGGGCACAAAAAGATGAGAGCTGCGGAGGCCCATGAGTAGGACTGGCCTGCTCAGGCCTCCCAGCTGAGGGCGTCCAGTGGGTGCCACTGTCCCCTCCCTCCCCGGCAACTCTATTCCTCCTCCACCGCTCCTCACCCACTCTCAGTCAGGGTTATTTATAATCCATTGTTCCACAGAAATACAGATGTGATGTGGAAGGGGAGAAACGCTGGTATTCTAACACCTACAATTCAAGGATACAGTTTTGAAATCAATCATAAAATAATTAAATAAGTATTTTCCCATTATATAACTCTATACTCCATATGATATAAACTCAAATGTATCTCTACATTATCAAGAAACTTAATATTTAACTCCTTATAACAGAATCAAAATCAAAATCCGTATCTGACCTAGTTCCATGATTTCATAAGTAACATAAATTACACTTAAAATGTAATTTTGAAATTATACTTAAAATTTTTTAAATTCATGGCAGAAAGTAATAAATGTTAATTTTATTGTATCCAAAGTTACAATTTAATCTGATAAACAAAAACTTCAGGAACAATGCAATATCAAAAACCTAAAAATCCTTTAGGGCAGAAAAACCCAGGGATGCAGGCAAAGTGCTGCTGCTGCTGCCTGTCATGCAGACCTTCATCCTTGCATCTGTGCTTGCATTTTAATTATGTTCAAATAATTATTTCACTATGGAGGGCTAAAATACACCATTTATAATAACTCATTTCCATTTAAATTGAGCCAATGCTAAAAGAAAAACTCCACTGTATTTTCAAGTTTTCACTTGGTACAAAAGAAAACAATTTAGAGAAATTTATAAGATTCTTTAGAACACCAGTAACATATTTTAGGTTAAAAAGCCCCTATTTTAGGCAGGTATGAGTTTAGTAGAGACAACTAGGTTACCTGAAAAAAGGTATCGATCCAAACCTCTTTTACATTTGGGGATATACTTTGCAAAAGATTACTTTCCAAATGGTATTCTATTTAGTCTCATATTAAACTGGTATTGTAATAAATTGTTATTACTTGAGAAACTTTCATTCTCTGGCACAGGGAGCCACAGAAATTTGTAAGTCACAATCAAATACAGCGATCACAGGTGAATTTTAATCTTCCTTCATACAAAAATTTCTCTATGAAGGAAGTGTGGGAAAATACTAACACTAAGCTTCTCCATTAAATGCAAAGGAGATAATCATAGTTAAAACATTAAAATTTAAAAAGTTCGCCATATAATTAGAAAGACAGAGAAAAAAGAATACTCTCTCATAAAGAGCGAATAAACCAGTATTTCCCTGTAAAGACAGAATACTCTTCCTCTTATAATCACACACGGAGAAATGTACTATGAGACTACACCAAGTTCCTAAATTCAAGAAAAAAGTCAAATTTTAAAAATTTCATCTTCAATACATGATCATCTGAACAACAAAAATTCTCAACTAAAAAATTTCCTCGAGGGGTGGAGCCAAGATGGCCGAACAGGAACAGCTCCGGTCTCCAGCTCCCAGGCCCAGCCACACAGAAGACAGGTGATTTCTGCATTTCTGCTTGAGGTACCGGTTTCATCTCACTAGGGAGTGCCTAACAGTGGGTTCAGGACAGTCGGTGAAGCGCACTGTGCGCGAGCCGAAGCAGGGCGAGGCATTGCCTCACTTGGGAAGCGCAAGGGGTCAGGGAGTTCCCTTTCCTAGTCAAAGAAAGGGGAAACAGACGGCACCTGGAATATCGGGTCAGTCCCGGCCTAATACTGCGCTTTTCCAACGGGCCTGGAAAACGGCACACTAGGAGATTGTGTCCCGCACCTGGCTCGGAGGGTCCTATGCCCACAGAGTCTTGCTGATTGCTAGCACAGCAGTCTGAGATCACGCTGCAAGGCGGCAACGAGGCTGGGGGAGGTGCGCCCGCCATTGCCCAGGCTTGCTTAGGTAAACAAAGCAGCCAGGAAGCTCGAACTGGGTGGAGCCCACCACAGCTCAAGGAGGCCTGCCTGCCTCTGTAGGCTCCACCTCTGGGGGCAGGGCACAGACAACCAAAAACTCAGCGAGAACCTCCACAGCCTTAAATGTCCCTGTCTGACTGACAGCTTTGAAGAGAGTAGTGGTTCTCCCAGCACGCAGCTGGAGATCTGAGAACGGACAGACTGCCTCCTAAAGTGGGTCCCTCACCCCTGAGCAGCCTAACTGGGAGGCACCCCCCCAGTAGGGACAGACTGACACCTCATTCAACCGGGTACTCCTCTGAGACAAAACTTTCAGAGGAACTATCAGACAGCTGAATTTGTGGTCTCACGAAAATCCGCTGTTCTGCAGCCACCGCTGCTGACACCCAGCCAAACAGGGTCTGGAGTGGACCTCTAGTAAACTCCAACAGACCTGCAGCTGAGGGTCTTGTCTGGTAGAAGGAAAATTAACAAACAGAAAGGACGTCCACACCAAAAATCCACCTGTACATCACCATCATCGAAGACAAAAAGTAGACAAAACCACAAAGATGGGGAAAAAACAGACCAAAAAAACTGGAAACTCTAAAAAACAGAGCACCTCTCCTCCTCCAAAGGAACACAGTTCCTCACCAGCAACGGAACAAAGCTGGATGGAGGATGACTTTGATGAGTTGAGAGAAGAAGGCTTCAGACGATCTAACTACTCTGAGCTACGAGAGGAAATTCAAAACAATAGCAAAGAAGTTAAAAACTTTGAAAAAAAATTAGAAGAATGGATAACTAGAATAACCAATGGAGAGAAGGGCTTAAAGGAGATGATGGAGCTGAAAGCCAAGTTTCGAGAACTACGCGAAGAATGCAGAAGCCTCAGTAGCAGATGCGATCAACTGGAAGAAAGGGTATCGCTGATAGAAGATGAAATGAATGAAATGAAGAGAGAAGGGAAGTTTAGAGAAAAAAGAATAAAAAGAAATGAACAAAGCCTCCAAGAAATTTGGGACTATGTGAAAAGACCAAACCTACGTCTGATTGCTGTACCTGAAAATGATGGGGAGAATGGAACCAAGTTGGAAAACACTCTGCAAGATATTATCCAGGAGAACTTCCCCAATCTAGCAAGGCAGGCCAGCATTCAGATTCAGGAAATACAGAGAACGCCACAAAGATACTCCTCGAGAAGGGCAACTCCAAGACACATAATTGTCAGATTCACCAAACTTGAAATGAAGGAAAAAATGTTAAGGGCAGCCAGAGAGAAAGGTCGGGTTACCCACAAAGGGAAGCCCATCAGACTAACAGCTGATCTCTCAGCAGAAACTCTACAAGCCAGAAGAGAGTGGGGGCCGATATTCAACATTCTTAAAGAAAAGAATTTTCAACCCAGAATTTCCTATCCCGCCAAACTAAGCTTCACAAGTGAAGGAGAAATAAAATACTTTACAGACAAGCAAACGCTGAGTGATTTTGTCACCACCAGGCCTGCCCTAAAAGAGCTCCTGAAGGAAGCACTAAACATGGAAAGGAACAACCGGTACCAGCCCCTGCAAAAACATGCCAAATTGTAAAGACCATCGAGGCTAGGAAGAAACTATAGCAACTAACGAGCAAAATAACCAACTAACATCATAATGACAGGATCAGATTCACACATAACAATATTCACGTTAAATGTAAATGGGCTAAATGCTCCAATCAAAAGACACAGACTGGCAAACTGGATAAGGAGTCAGGACCCATCAGTGTGCTGTATTCAGAAAACCCATCTCACGTGCAGAGACACACACAGACTCAAAATAAAGGGATGGAGGAAGATCTATCAAGCAACTGGAAAACAAAAAAAGGCAGGGGTTGCAATCCTAGTCTCTGATAAAATAGACTTTAAACCAACAAAGATCAAAAGAGACAAAGAAGGCCATTACATAATGGTAAAGGGATCAATTCAACAAGAAGAGCTAACTATCCTAAATATATATGCACCCAACACAGGAGCACCCAGATTCATAAAGCAAGTCCTCAGTGACCTACAAAGGGACTTAAACTCCCACACAATAATAACGGGAGATTTTAACACCCCACTGTCAGCATTAGACAGATCAACGAGACAGAAAGTTAACAAGGATATCCAGGAATTGAACTCAGCTCTACATAAAGTGGACCTAATAGACATCTACAGAACTCTCCACCCCAAATCAACAGAATATACATTTTTTTCAGCCCCACACCACACCTATTCCAAAATTGACCACATAGTTGGAAGTAAAGCTCTTCTCAGCAAATGTAAAAGAACAGAGATTATAACAAACTGTCTCTCAGACCACAGTGCAATCAAACTAGAACTCAGGATTAAGAAACTCAGTCAAAACCACTCAACTACATGGAAACTGAACAACCTGCTCCTGAATGACTATTGGGTACATAATGAAATGAAGGCAGAAATAAAGATGTTCTTTGAAACCAACGAGAACAAAGACACAACATACCAGAATCTCTGGGACACGTTCAAAGCAGTGTGTAGAGGGAAATTTATAGCACTAAATGCCCACAAGAGAAAGCAGGAAAGATCCAAAATTGACACCCTAACATCACAATTAAAAGAACTAGAAAAGCAAGAGCAAACACATTCAAAAGCTAGCAGAAGGCTAGAAATAACTAAAATCAGAGCAGAACTGAAGGAAATAGAGACACAAAAAACCCTTCAAAAAATTAATGAATCCAGGAGCTGGTTTTTTGAAAAGATCAACAAAATTGATGGACTGCTAGCAAGACTAATAAAGAAGAAAAGAGAGAAGAATCAAATAGATGCAATAAAAAACGAAAAAGGGGATATCACCACCGATCCCACAGAAATACAATCTACCATCAGAGAATACTACAAACACCTCTATGCAAATAAACTAGAAAATCTAGAAGAAATGGATAAATTCCTCGACAAATACACCCTCCCAAGACTAAACCAGGAAGAAGTTGAATCTCTGAATAGACCAATAACAGGTTCTGAAATTGTGGCAATAATCAATAGCTTACCAAACAAAAAGAGTCCAGGACCTGATGGATTCACAGCTGAATTCTACCAGAGGTACAAGGAGGAACTGGTACCATTCCTTCTGAAACTATTCCAATCGATAGAAAAAGAGGGTATCCTCCCTAACACATTTTACGAAGCCAGCATCGTCCTGATACCAAAACCTGGCAGAGACATAACCAAAAAAGAGAATTTCAGACCAATATCCTTGATGAACATTGATGCAAAAATCCTCAATAAAATACTGGCAAACCGAATCCAGCAGCACATCAAAAAGCTTATCCACCACGATCAAGTGGGCTTCATCCCTGGGATGCAAGGCTGGTTCAACATACGCAAATCAATAAATGTAATCCAGCATATAAACAGAACCAAAGACAAAAACCACATGATTATCTCAATAGATGCAGAAAAGGCCTTTGACAAAATTCAACAACCCTTCATGCTAAAAACTCTCAATAAATTAGGTATTGATGGGACGTATCTCAAAATAATAAGAGCTATCTACAACAAACCCACAGCCAATATCATACTGAATGGGCAAAAACTGGAAGCACTCCCTCTGAAAACTGGCACAAGACAGGGATGCCCTCTCTCACCGCTCCTATTCAACATAGTGCTGGAAGTTCTGGCCAGAGCAATCAGGCAGGAGAAGGAAATAAAGGGTATTCAATTAGGAAAAGAGGAAGTCAAATTGTCCCTGTTTGCAGATGACATGATTGTATATCTAGAAAACCCCATTGTCTCAGCCCAAAATCTCCTTAAGCTGATTAGCAACTTCAGCAAAGTCTCAGGATACAAAATTAATGTACAAAAATCACAAGCATTCTTGTACACCAATAACAGACAAACAGAGAGCCAAATCATGAGTGAACTCCCATTCACAATTGCTTCAAAGAGAATAAAATACCTAGGAATCCAACTTACAAGGGATGTGAAGGACCTCTTCAAGGAGAACTACAAACCACTGCTCAATGAAATAAAAGAGGATACAAACAAATGGAAGAACATTCCATGCTCATGGGTTGGAAGAATCAATATCGTGAAAATGGCCATACTGCCCAACGTAATTTATAGATTCAATGCCATCCCCATCAAGCTACCAATGACTTTCTTCACAGAATTGGAAAAAACTACTTTAAAGTTCATATGGAACCAAAAAAGAGCCCGCATCGCCAAGTCAATCCTAAGCCAAAAGAACAAAGCTGGAGGCATCAGGCTACCTGACTTTAAACTATACTACAAGGCTACAGTAACCAAAACAGCATGGTACTGGTACCACAACAGAGACATAGATCAATGGAACAGAACAGAGCCCTCAGAAATGATGCCGCATAGCTACAATTATCTGATCTTTGACAAACCTGACAAAAACAAGAAATGGGGAAAGGATTCCCTATTTAATAAATGGTGCTGGGAAAACTGGCTAGCCATATGTAGAAAGCTGAAACTGGATCCCTTCCTTACACCTTAGACAAAAATTAATTCAAGATGGATTAAAGACTTATATGTTAGACCTAAAACCATTAAAATCCTACAAGAAAACCTAGACAATACCATTCAGGACATAGGCGTGGGCAAGGACTTCATGTCTAAAACACCAAAAGCAATGGCAACAAAAGCCAAAATCGACAAATGGGATCTCATTAAACTAAAGAGCTTCTGCACAGCAAAAGAAACTATCATCAGAGTGAACAGGCAACCTACACAATGGGAGAAAATTTTTGCAACCTACTCATCTGACAAAGGGCTAATATCCAGAATCTACAATGAACTCAAACAAATTTACAAGAAAAAAACAAACAACCCCATCAAAAAGTGGGCAGAGGACATGAACAGACACTTCTCAAAAGAAGACATTTATGCAGCCAAAAAACACATGAAGAAATGCTCCTCATCACTGGCCATCAGAGAAATGCAAATCAAAACCACAGTGAGATACCATCTCACACCAGTTAGAATGGCCATCATTAAAAAATCAGGAAACAACAGGTGCTGGAGAGGATGTGGAGAAATAGGAACACTTTTACACTGTTGGTGGGACTGTAAACTAGTTCAACCATTGTGGAAGTCAGTGTGGCGATTCCTCAGGGATCTAGAACTAGAAATACCATTTGACCCAGCCATCCCATTACTGGGTATATACCCAAAGGACTATAAATCATGCTGCTATAAAGACACATGCACACGTATGTTTATTGCGGCACTATTCACAATAGCAAAGAGTTGGAACCAACCCAAATGTCCAACAACGATAGACTGGATTAAGAAAATGTGGCACATATACACCATGGAATACTATGCAGCCATAAAAAATGATGAGTTCGTGTCCTTTGTAGGGACATGGATGAAACTGGAAAACATCATTCTCAGTAAACTATCGCAAGGACAAAAAACCAAACACCGCATGTTCTCACTCATAGGTGGGAATTGAACAATGAGAACTCATGGACACAGGAAGGGGAACATCACGCTCCGGGGACTGTTGTGGGGTGGGGGGAGGGGGGAGGGACAGCATTAGGAGATACACCTAATGCTAAATGACGAGTTAATGGGTGCAGGAAATCAACATGGCACATGGTTACATATGTAACAAACCTGCACATTGTGCACATGTACCCTAAAACCCTAAAGTATAATAAAAAAAAAAAAAAATTTCCTCCACTGGCAAAGGGAAAAGGTCAACATCCTATTTCACACACATCTTGCCTTTCATATTAGAAATATACATTTTTTAAAACAAGAAAACCACTAACCCAACAAGAAAGACTTCAACAGAAATAAGCTAATAAAATAATAACTGTATTTCAATAGCCCTAATTTCAACACAGTGGAAAAATAAAACTTTGACTTTCACAGAAACTTTAGAAAAACATCTGGCAACTATAAGCTCATTGGTTGCAACGGCCTGAAATTCTATTAAATGCCAACATCCTTTAAATTAAATTCCTGAAAGAGATATAAACAAACCATAAGATATGAAATTACTAAATAATTGATTTATGTTGGAAAATCTAGCTTGGGTTAAAGTGAAGTAAGGAGAGAAATCCAGTGGTGTATCCTATGTTTTACTGACAGACCTGAAGTTTTTCCTACTGCTAAACTGATAAAAACCATTCTAGGGTTTTCACCTTCTGTTTTGATCCCATTCTTCTTGCACTGAAGTTATGGAAAAAAGTAAAAACATTTTCAGCCCATCAAGTGCTGTCCGCACTAGCTCTGAATCTACCCCAAGTCCATCTACTTCTTATCTCAATGTTTATCATCTAGGCCAAGCCACCAACTACCTCAGCCCCAGACTACCATGAGAACCAGCTCGAATGCTCTTCATGCTTTCTCACTTACCCTTGCACAATCTGTTCTCCAGGGAGTAGCCAAAGTGACCCTTTCGAAACATAAACCACATCTTGTCATTCCCCTATTTAATATCCTTGCAATGGTTTTCAACTCATCTTACAGGAGTCAAATTATAGCCTACAAGGCCCTACACGATCAGGTCTCTGCCTACCTCTCCTGAACCATGTTTTTCCCCTCGTACCATCCTTCATGTCAGAGTTTGCCCTTGACCATCCTTCATATCAGGGTTTCCCAACATCGGCACTCACATATACTTCTTTAATTCTGGGGACTGTCTGCGTTACAGGATATTACCAGCATTCCAGGTCTCTATCCACTAGGTGCCAGTAGCACCTCCACCCCTGAGTGTCACAACCACATAATTCCCTGTACATTGCTTTAAACAAGCCAAGTTCATTACTACTTCACCACGGCCTTTTCACCTCTCATTCCCTCTACCTAAAATGCTTATTCACCCCAGTAATAGAGCTGTACGGCTGGTTCCTTATCATTATTGTCAACTTAGCTATGTGGTCTACTCCGGGAGGCTTTCTCTAATCATCCTATGTAAAGTTGCACCCACTTTCATCATACCTAACATCATTTAACTTATCAGGGTACAAATTTGTACACTTATCAGGGTACAAAGCTAGCGCTCAAAAAGCAGTTGAAAGAATTTACATAAATGTCATTATTTATGATAAAAGTGTTAAGTGGCAGGAACATAATATTTAACACATGATACCACAGCAGCACTCCTGGATATTCTCCTACACTGTATTTGCCTGCATCTTCAAACGCACCCATGCTAGTGCATCATTAATCCTGTCCTTTGGAAGTGCTGGTAGCATTACTGTCAGTTACAAGCAATGTATATTTGTTCCTGATGCCTTAACAAAAAAACAGAGCATCCTTCCAGAGGCTGGGAAATGGAGAGGCATTTGAACTGTTTAGGATAGTATTGAAGGCACTGAACACCCAACCTACAGCTAAAAGCAGCTATGCCAAGGGGAATCTTCATTTCTTCTATTATGTACACAAAGGGCTCACCATGTCTAAGTAGTTACTCTTCAATTGATCTTGTTTTAAGTGGGTACAAAAAAGTTACTAATTTTTATTTTAAAAATAAAAAAAGGCAACAAAGAAGCACAACTTTAGTTGCTTCAAAAGCAAAAACTATAGTGAATGAAATGTGAGAGTTCAATCTGAGTTGATTCATCAGCTTTTAGTGTTTTTATGTGAACTGGTAAAATTCACTCAGTTTACCATATGCTGAATAGTTTTAAGCCTTGCAAAATTGTGGCGTCTCTAAAGAATCAGTAGTCCAACTGCATTCAGCTCCAGAAAGGACTGACTGACTTATGTCACAGGGTCCTTTTGGTTACTTCTGGAGTCATTTTTGAAATTATTATTTTGAATATACACTCCTTGAGACCTTCAGTGCAGTCCGTCTTTATAAAACTAATGTGTCATTGCTCTGAATTACTAAAATATATTTCTAAATTTTGAATCAAAATCACTGATTTTAAAAATGATCATTCGAAGCATTTACATAAGAACTTTTAGAATGGCAAGTGAGAGTTTGCAGACTAATGTACAAGTGTCAGCAAAAAGCTGTCGCATACCAGTTGTGCACCATGAGCTTCTGTACGGCCAGCAGAGCATTATAGCGGACCTGCTGGTCTTCATGATGCATGTGGTTCATGACCAGCTGCTTCCCACCGAGCTGCTCGATGACCCTGCAAACGGGAGAGACAAGGTGAGGAAGATGCAATTACTCTCAAATTCACAGTTTGTAAGCAGGCAGCTCAGATACCAACACGCTAAAAAGGAAAGTAACGATGTATGTAAATAAACCAAATGTGTCTTTTTTTTACATCGTTTTCCCTGAACCACAGATTTACAGTATTCAAATACTTTCTTTTTTGAATTCCTAATGATAAATCCAACAGTTGTTCTCATTTCTCATCTCTAATCCAGAAACGTATGATCTGCCTAGATACCACCCAGGCACTAGTATTTTAGATTATGGTTTTCTAAGTGGCTGAGTATTAACGTTTTTATTATCAGTATTTCTTGCTTGTTTAATATCAGTATTGAACACCATCTAACTTTCATAACAACATACAATCAATATCAAGCCCACCAGTGACCATGCTGTGTGAAGATAGGGGCTTAGATGTAGATAGCAGGGAACAGGGGGTTAAAGAGCACCCATGCTAATTTCCTGAAAAAGACTACTGATTTTAAGATATCCACCCCTTTCTAATAACAATGGGATATGCCACGTGACTTGGGCAGTGAGATGGAGAAGAACATTCATATCTTCGAGAGCACCAAGATGACTGACAACCGACACTGCTTTCTATCACCACACTTCCGACACCCTGAAAATCCACTTATTACAAACACAAAGGAAAAGTAAAAATGGCTATTTCTTCATGCATAGAAATTGGTCCTCTGTTCCTTTGCAAAGGTGTGGTTACAGACAGAGCTGTGGAGTCTCAACTTCCACACAACAGTGTGGACTGCCCTGTCCATTCTTCAGCCACTAGTCCTGTCTAGTGGAGGACACCTACTATACAGTCAGTGACAAGTGGCACCTTAATGCAGTACGGTGTTTGGTGGTTTAAGACAATCTCACAGATCAGTAAGGTTTCTGGGGTCAGGAAGAAATAAGTAAATGGGGGTCAGAGTGAGAGGGAAGCTTTTATCTGCATACCTTTTCATATTTTATTCTTTAAAGCATGGTTTTAAAAAATGTATTGAACTGAGGGGGGAAAAAAGAACACAATGTAACTATCATCAAACATTAACTGAGTGCTTACTGCAGGCCAGGCACTGTACTTTAAAACGTTATCTAATATATCAGCTCAGCCATTTATCAAACATGTTAATTAGACAAGTCCTTCACCTGCTAAATTCCTCCCTGACAAATAGGGAAGACAAGGACATCTTTGCAGCGTTGCTGTGATGATTAAAGGACATAAAGCCTATGTCCCTGCAGGACACTAAGCCCAGCTCTGCAGCGATGACGACACAGGCTGCTCTCCTGCCTCCCATTCTCACTGTAGTCAAAGGAATCTTGGCAAAACTCTGCATATGATTTTTACTACTTAAAACAATTCAGTGGCTTCCACTTCTCTTAACAAAAGGACCCAGGCCAGGCACAGTGGCTCATGCCTGTAATCCCAGCACTTTGGGAGACCAAGCTGGGACAACCGCTTGAGCCCAGGAGTTCGAGACTAGCCTGGACAACACAATGAGATGCTGTCCCCACAAAAAAATTAAAAAAAAAAATTAGCCAGGCATGGTGGTGTGTACCTGTAAAACCAGCTACTTGAGAGGCTGAGGTGGGAAGATTGCTTGAGCCCAGTTCAAGGTTACAGTGAGCTATGATTGCACCACTGCACTCCAGCTGGAGCAACAGGGTAAGACCCTGTTTCTTAAAAAAATAAATAAAAATACAACAAAGGACCCAAATCCTTAAAATAGCTGACAAGGTCCTTTCACAGTCAGCTTTGGAGCCCCACTGAGCTTCACAGAGCACGGTCACAGGCTGCTTGTTCTCTAGACTGCCTCTGAGGCCTGAGCTAGCAGCCAACAGCACCATAGCTCCTGGCTGAAGGCAGCTTCTCTAACACACGAGTTTTCTCCATAGGCACGTAACAGCCCCTTCTTGTGCTTAGGAACATTACACAGCACTCCAGCAGAAGGTTTGGGGGCCATTTTAAACAGGAAAATCACCACACACGCACACAAAAACCCCACAAAAATGCAAAAAAAAAATATGGCACTAAACAGACCACGTAAAGGACGCTTGTTTCTAGCATAAGAGATAACACAGGATGGCAGAACGCTGCCTTGTTCCCCCACAGCTGGGGATGTGTCCATTAGCGACTCCAATTATTTACCACTCTACACATGTCCATGGATAACTACAAAAGCGCCTCTAGCATTGACACGGGTGTTGAAAATAAACTTTTTAGTAGGTGGACAAATTCACAATTCTGGAACCTGTGAATAATGAGGATCAAAATACAATCTCAGAAAACTGCGATATTGTGAGCAAAATAGGACTGATTAAAAACATACAGCTCACACACCATTTACAGTAATATCACATGTGAGCACTTTCCCCCACATTGGGCACTGTGCTAAATGTTCATATTTTTCATCTCATGTAATTCTCACAGCAAATATACTGCCTAGCAAAAGCAGTGTTTTTGACATTCTAACCCCTTGTTCCTTATTACCACCAGCCAATAAAATTTTGAAAAGCTTTTAATGATTGATATTATTATGTTTATTTCTTTTTTTTTTTTTTTTTTTTTTGAGACAAGAATCTTGCTTTGTCAGCCAGGCTGGAATGCAGTGGCACAATTTCGGCTCACTGCAACCTCCGCCTTCCAGGCTCAAGCAATTCTCCTGCCTCAGTCTCCCAAGTAGCTGGGATTACAGGTGCTCACCACCACGCCCATCTCATTTTTGTATTTTTAGTAGAGACGGGGTTTCACCACGTTGGCCAGGCTGGTCTCAAACTCCTGACCTCAGGTAATCCACCTGCCTCAGCCTCCCAAAGTGCTGGGATTACAGGCGTGAGCCACCGTGCCCACCCTATTATGTTTATTTCTTAAGCATTTAGTAAACTACATTTTATTACTCTCCATCCCAGAACCCAGTGGGTCTCATACCAAGTGGATGATCTCACCCCACTGAAACTCACACTGCTATTGAAATAAACAGACATTTCTCATCTTCTCAAGATGCAACTGAAGCACCAATTATTTTCAGATTACACAAATGCCCGATATTATGAATGCTTGAAAAAAAGGTGAGAAAAGAATCTTTCTAGCTGGTAGATTACAAAATATCATTAAAAAGACAAGATTTTTGATGATTTTTTAGAACTAGAGTCAAGTACTTCATTTATGAGCTATTGTCTAATAGGGGTAATCTTGCTAACCATATTTCAAAACAAGTTGAGTCAATAGCATGTTAAGCTTTAAGAACTTGGAATATTCTGAAATATGATTAACAAGTTCAGCACTAGTACATACATTTAAAGAATGCAGCAGCTGATGAAACCAAAAAATGTAATTTGAGAGTAAACTTTTAAATATTCTAAAACATACAGAACTATTTTTGTTTGTTCTAAAGATCTTTTTCTATCTTAATATAAATAATTCAGATGAGTTTACATAAAATATCCTCATAAGAAATTCTATTGTTTAGTATTCTAAACATGGCTGTTTAGAAGCTAATAAAATGATATCACACTATAACATATTATGATTCCACTCATATTGCTAAAAATGGTTAAGTTTCACAATGCTACTTATATGAAAGTCAATATTTTTCAATCTGTGTAGCAATATACCCTCTAGAGTTATAAACTGAATGAGCACAGAAACCATGCCTATTTTGGTTTCCTTAATTAGGAAGGTCATTACCATTTTTAAAAATAAAAAGATAACTTTGGAGAATATCAGATTTCTAAGTGAAGAAGCTCACTCTTCTCACTCTTTTTTATTTTTTTACCTACCTGACTAAAGGAGGAAGAAACAGAAAGCTCTTTTTTTTTTGCCTTTTTTTTCTTTGAGATGGAGTCTCACTCCATCGCCCAGGCTGCAGTACAGTGGCATGATCTCAGCTCACTGCAACCTCTGCCTCCCGGGTTCAAGCAATTCTCCTGCCCAAGCCTCCGGAGTAGCTGGGATTACAGGTGCACGCCACCATGCCTGGCTAATTTTTTGTATTTTTTCAGTAGAGACAGGGTTCCACCATACTGGCCAGGCTTGTCTCAAACTCCTGACCTCGTGATTCCCCCTGCCTCAGCCTCCCAAAGTGCTGAGATTACAGGTGTGAGCCACTGCGTCCAGCCAAGAAAGCTCTTTCTAAGCACAGAAGTGGTGGGAGAGACCAGGCGTGGTGGCTCATGCCTGCAATCCCAGCACTTTGGGAGGCCAAGGTGGGTGGATCACCTGAGGTCAGGAGTTTGAGACCAGCCTGACCAACATGGTAAAACCCTGTCTCTACTAAAAATTAGCTGGGTGTGGTGGTGGGTGCCTGTAATCCCAGCTACTCAGGAGGCTGAGGCAGGAGAATCGCTTGAACTGAGGAGGTGGAGGTTGCAGTGAGCCAAGATCATGCCATTGCACTCCAGCCTGGGCAACAGAGTGAGACTCCACCTCAAAAAAAAAAAAAAAAAGTGGTGGGAGAGACAGCAAAGGTTTCAGTAAAATGTAAGCTCCATGGGGCAAGACTCAACAAATATTCCTACAGATCACATAACTGATCAAAATATAAATTAAAAGCACCAGATGCCGTAAAGAGGTTAAAGAGAATGATAGTATTCAGTGCTGCTGAAAAGGTGGTGAAAATGGTATTCCTATATACTGCCAGGGGGAGTGTGAATTAGTTTATATTCAATAATGTTTATTAAAATCTCAAAAGTACTCATATCATTTCATTAAATCTATTTGAAGGGGCCAGCAAATAATCAGAAATGTTCACACAGATGTTAATTCTGTTTTCTTAATAATGAAAATTTGGAAACTAATTGCATGCCCAGTAGTAAGATTTGAGTAAACTAGAGCATGTGTACCTATACATAGCATTAAACCATATTTTTAAAACTCTGTAGATGGAAAATATCCATGATAAATGAGGAAATGCAGGAGATAAAATAGGAGATGTCACATATCACAGTTTCAGAAGAAAAAATGCATACTATATATGCATGCAGAAAAAACTAAAAAATCATTTTTATCTCATACTTTGTAGTATTAAGGGTGTTGCTTTTTCTTCTTTATTCTTTTCTGTATTTTTCAAGTTTTCTATAATGAGAGTTCATTACTTTTCATGATGACTATAAGTTAAAATAGAAAAATTAATCCAGTTTGGTCAATAAAAGGTTTGTGCCACTATCAAAACAATTTAATTTGTATTTACACGTGCTGTGCTAGGCTTTGAACAAAGGAACAGAGATATTTACCAGACAAAAAAGTCTGTATTTTACCAGAACAAACATAATTCTTTTGATAGCTCTTTCCCTCAGCAAGTATTATGCCCTACTGTGTGGTGAACACTATGTCTAGTTAGATACAGGTGGCTCTTTTGAGAAGTTCACAGTCTAGTGAGATAAAGAGACATCACCACATTATCATTGTACAGACTGAAAAGTGTTACATAATGGAAGCATTAATATACTCAGAATCCTGTGGGAGCACAGAAAATTGGACATTTGTATTTAGATTCAAAGGCAGTACAGTTTGTCAGATTAAACAGAGAAGAATCTCGTATATCAGTCAATATGTTTAGTTACAAGTAACAAAAACTTTACCCTGCCTGATAATTCTCCAGCAAAATAATTTATTGAAAGGTAACTGCATATGGCTTGGAAGACTGGACAATTGTACTTGAGGGCTGGCCAGGCTGAATCACCATCAAAATCAAGTAGTTCAGTGAGGGTGCTGTTTCAGTTCGGCTCTTGACCCCGCAGCTTACTTTGTTCACATACAGCTACCCAAAGCTGCCACCTCTTCTCCTCCTCATGGAGCTGGCTATCCCCGCTTCCCCACAATCTCTCATTCCTGCTGGAGGTCTGCGGTAGCTACACTGGCTTATAACTGAGCTTTTAGGCCATGGGCAGGTGGCTAAATGTAAGGGAGAAGAGCAAAGTGAATTTGTGGCATTTTTAAATTTCTATAATGGGAGGGATTACATGCCTTGTAAAATGGGGAATTCCTGGAATATAAGAAGGTGGTTTAGACGCCAGACTCCTTTAAAAAAAAAAAAAAAGTGTAGCTGTACAAGCCATGTAAGAGAGTTTGATAGAGCTTTGATACTGACACAATGTTTTAATTATTAGAACAAGATTCATTATACCAGACTTGTGCTATTAAGTCATATATGCAAAGGGGGCACATTCCCTAAGGATGAGTGTCGGGCATTAATCATCAGGGTGTGATTTCTGGACTTCTATCAGGGGCCACAGGTGGTGTGCCTCCTGAAGAAAAAGCAGTGGAACAGTTTTATTCCTGTACATCATGTATTTTTGAAAAGTAAGATTAATGCTAAATTGTGTTTAATTCTCAGAATCATGTTACCATATTAAAGGTTACAAGTCCATTAAAAGAACTCAACTGGCCAGTACAGTTGATAAGGTAAATTCGTTTTATTTTTGTGTTATTGCATTTATTGAGGACAAGTATTAAATTTGCAAGTGGGGGGCAATTAACTGTCATGTTATGCTCTCCACCCAAACTTATGAAAACAAGTAATTGGATCAAAAGTGTTTCTTAAAACTACAAAAGCAGTCATGAAAATAACACACATGTAAAACAAGAGTGAAAAGGGCTCCACGTTAAAAAGTAGATGTAAACCTGCACACTGAGAAAAACCTGATAGTAATCAAAGAAAAGGATGGAAAGGAAATGTGATATTCAGTACATTCAATCCTTACTTAACATCAATAGGTTCTTGGAAACTGACTTCAAGCAAAACGACATAAAACAAGCAAAGGACATTATTCGAGGACCTGCTGTCACTTAAAGTCTCAGTTTCCAAGAATCTATGGATGATGTTAAGTGAGGGCTTACTGTATCTAAAAATGTATCAGTGGACCAGCAAAACATTTACTTGCAGTCTCCAGAATATTTTTGTTATAAAATTTTGTCAACTGACAAAGGTTACTGTTTGATGGAGATGGAGATGGAGAAAAGAACAAAACTCTTCAAGAGACAACATTCTGACACTTCATTCCTGAGAAACTTGTAAAAACAAAAAAGTCCACCACGAAGTTAATGACAAATATGTTCTTAGAGAAGCAAAATTTAATGTGAAAAATCCCATGATAACAAAAAGAGTGTAGAAGAACAACTGCTATTGCTTGAAGTAGCAGACACTTTGACAATTGAACAATCTACTGATTTACTTGCTTCAACAAACACCTAGAGAGTGCTTACTATGTAGCAAGCATGACTTTAAGTGTTTTACATTATTACTATCAATGAGTATTAACTCACTCACTCTTCACATTCACAGAGGAGGAAACCAAGGCACAGAGAGGGAAAGGGACTTGCCCAGTCTCACAGTTACTAGGTGGCCGAGCTGGGATCTGAAAACCAAGCAGGCGAGTTTAGTCTGGGCACTTACCCACTGCATGACTCTGCATTGGTGTCCGTGTTGCTAAGTAACTATCCATATATGTACTGTGTAAACATGAAAAAATATGTCTGATGAAGTGCTGAGGTAGACTTCTATGACAAGTCCACATATAATCTGAATATCTCAAACTCTGGACAAGTTTCTAACTCTTGCATGATCTGGACTGGAAGCAGTTTTCTGAACTTGGCACTGACAAAGGACTAGCTATGTGCAGCAGAGTTACGGCTATGTGGATAAAGAGGCTGTGCTAACTGAATTGGAAGTCCAAGATGTGCCTATTCACCATGTTATTGTTGAAATACTCCAAAGTGCGACTATGATATTAGAAGCACATGAGAAGCTGTTTGAAGGAAGGAATAGGGAGTATAAAACTGCTTTTCCAATCAGAAGTGCACCACTTTTTTAAATAAGAACTTGAAACTCAACTTCTTCACTGGCATTATTTTTACTGAGGTAATAGAAAATGGTCACTGTTAGCTTTACTAGAATATAATGCAGGAGACAGCACTTTTACTGATAATGCCAATAAAGATAATTTCTTTTTTTTTTTTCTTGAGACAGAGTCTCGCTGTGTCACCCAGACTAGAGTACAGTGGCGCAACATAGGCTCACTGCAACCTCCGCCTCCTGGGTTCAAGCGATTCTCCTGCCTCAGCCTCCCAAATAGCTGGGACTACAGGCTCACGCCACCATGCTTGGCTAATTTCTGTATTTTTATTAGAGACAGGGTTTCACCATATTGGTCAGGTTGTTCTTGAACTCTTGACCTCGTGATCTGCCTGCCTTGGCCTCCCAAAGTGCTGGGATTACAGGTGTGAGCCCCTGTGCCCAGCCAATAAAGATCATTTCTATCACCTTAAGTGACTTTAAGTGGCATATCTTAGCAAAAGTTGCTATCTTGAATAGGTTAAACCTACCATTTAAGTTCCAAATATCAACCTCAAATTTGAGATATCACAATTATTTTTTAAGATAACTGACCTGTGGTGAAAATGGATTACCACAAAGCGTGTGAATTTTTCCAAGTGTTGAAGTTTTATTTTTATTCATAAAGAAAAAAAATTGAGGGCTATAGTAAAAAACCATATCCAAAAGCTGCAACTTTTGAATATAAAGAAATGCTTTTACATTACTGAATGCGACCAACAAGTAGGCTGGAAATCCTTCTCCTGGTATCTCACAAGAGGCAACACTCTATTTTCTTGCTTTTGTTTGAATGGGCTGGTCAACTGAGTGTCTGATGAAGTGCTGAGCTGGACTTCTGTGAGAAATCCACATATAACCTGAATATCCCCAAACTCTCAGGCCTAGCTTCTAACTCTTGTAGCCATTCCTGCCAAATGATAGTAGTAACTTAGCATTTTCTAATTCAGTAGCAATAAAGGGTAAGAAAAGAAACTGAGTATAGATACTTTCTTTTTTTTCTTTTTTTTTTGAGATGGAGTCTTGCTCTGTTGCCAGGCTGGAATGCAGTGGCACGATCTCAGCTCACTGCAACCTCCGCCTTCTGGGTTCAAGCGATTCTCCTGCCTCAGCCTCCCAAGTAGCTGGGACTAGAGGCACGTGCCACCAGGCCCAGCTAATTTTTCTATTTTTAGTAGAACGGGGTTTCACCATGTTGGCCAAGGATGGTCTCGATCTCTTAACCTCGTGATCTGCCCCCCTCAGCCTCCCAAAGTGCTGGGATTACAGGCGTGAGCCACCATGCCCAGCGATCCTTTCTTACGATTCAAGGAGTCTATTCTAGATAACCTGATAAAAGATCAAAAACAAAATAATTCCAATACTTGACATGAAAGAATTATGTAATTTAAAATGTTTGAGTATTATGACTAATCTTTTAGAAAACTTAGTTCAAATTGTTGGTCTGCAAATCCACTGAACACCCATAAAGTTTGGGGGAAAAAAAAAATCCTATAACCATGAGAGAAACCACTGCCTTTTTTTTTTTTTT
The DNA here is from genome assembly GCF_028878055.3 of Symphalangus syndactylus. Taxonomy (NCBI): domain Eukaryota; kingdom Metazoa; phylum Chordata; class Mammalia; order Primates; family Hylobatidae; genus Symphalangus; species Symphalangus syndactylus. The sequence goes on along the minus strand of NC_072429.2, from coordinate 63,808,565 downwards.
TGAGAAGTTTCAAAAAGCAGAGTCTTAATGAGGAGAAAATAATTCAAAAACATATCTCAAAGCAGAAGGATCCAGAGCTTGCATAGAAAATAAGTTACGCTGGTGAGAGGCTTCAGAATAAAGAATGACTATATTGGTCCATGATGTAAATATAAGCCACTGGAAGGACATAGAAAAGAATTAGCATGGCCACAGTTTTGGGCCAAAAAAGACTATTTTAGGAAAAGCACAGAGGATAGACTGCAGCAGATACTGGTGATAGGAAGTCTAACAAAGGTACAGCATGATAGGAGAGATCATCCTTCTTAGGGAGAGACAGTAAGGCAGGGGGAAAGAAAGGAACACGGCAGTAGAGCAGAATTACGTGAAGGCATAGCAGGCCTTGGCAGCAGGTCAGGTGTGCACAACATATCCAAAAGAAACATTTGAAACACCAGCTGAGGCAGTGCTGTGAGAAGATAAATTCTTCAACAAGCTTTTCACTTTCCAGGTTTTAAAACTATCATATTTTTATCTTCATTCGCTTTTTAGCAATTATAAATCTAAGAGGGCTCTATATACCATCTATCCATCTGTTTTTCATATTTAACACATTTTAGATGAGTTACAGACCTTGGCTATTATTGGCTATACTTATATTTGCCTTATCTAAAGATCTTTAATTTTCCATAGTAAAACCGATTATTTTTTAATGATATTAATTTTGGACAGCTCTTGATATTACAGTGTCAACAACTATGAGGGTCTTAGTTTTTATCCTACTTGCAGCTAACAAGTTAGGCTGCCACAGTTTCATGGATCCTGGTAGAAGACATGAGACTCCCGGGTCTAAGACAAAGGATAGTTTATTGCTCATAGCAGCAGAAATAGCAAGATACTAGCATTTTAGTGCTGGTCCCCCAAGCCTCAATTTCCACAAGCAAACATAAAGGAAGCCAGATGAGCCCTGCACACTGTGCATAAGAGGAACCCTGAACTTAGAGAAACCCCAATCTCTCATATGGCAGTAAGCACATCTGCCCATTGCTCTTAGGCAGACGAACCTCTCTGTAAAGGGCATTCAGTGCCTCGTCTTGCAAGAAGTTCAGAAAGGTAAGAGATAGGAGTGCGAAAGGCTTATTGGGAAACAAAGAAAAAAGGAAGGCATAAGAAATGTCTTCCTACAATATCAACCCCTCATTTCTATACCATCTTGCCTTCCAAAAAATTTATCCATAAACACAACACTTGTGGGTGGTTCTGATCAATCTGGCTGGCACAGGCAGGAACCAAGTCCATTTAATTGGTTTTATATGCCATTTCATTAAGGCTACCACCTACAAGACTCCAAGCACCAGGATAAGGCCAACCTGCAGCACTGACCTCACCACCCATGTCCCCCAGAGCCCTGGACTCAACCACCCAAACAAATGCAATGAATCATCAGAGTCTACAAGGACAGCCTCCTTTTACAGAGCTCTCTACACTTGTCTGAGGACTACATAATCTACTGGTAGTGTTTCCTGAAATACTTGAAGGTTCCTTATGACCACCCCTAAAGCGCAAGTTATTGTCTTTTTGAGAAGAAGATGAGTTAATGCCTGGCTTCCATAAAGTATAATACCAGGCTACTCATCGTGCCCCTGGAAAGTGGTTTATCATTGCTGGGGCCACCCAAGTGGGACCTTCATGAGTTAGTGAAACAGGCTGGGTGGCCTCCTAGCTGGATGATAACCTTAGGAGTCTGAGTTCAGTTCAAATAATTGAGTCCTTATTTTAAGGAGAGACTGGCCTATTTGTCTATGCCACCAGCCAGAGGACATTTGTCCTTACCATGGAATGGCTGAGGGATAGCTTTGGAATTGGGGAAATGGGAGAGACATACAGAGCCATTGACAAGCATTTTGCTTAGGAGGTGCAGGAGCAACTATTATCTCTTCTGTTCCCAATAAATTTTTCAGTAAGGTTAAAGGGAGTGGCCATGGTATAGCAGTGAGAGCTGCCTTGCGGTGGGTGACTGGCCCAGCAGTCAATTAAACAGAAGGCACTGGCAACAGCTTGGGAGATCTCTGTGTTTTCCTTTAAGGAAAGCTCTAGAGGCAGTTCACTGGAAACAAAGATCATTGATGTCCCTACCTCCCCTGTATCTCCAGGGTCTGAGGTATTCTTCAGATGCTGAGGTTGCTGTTATCCTTCCACTGCTACAAAATCTATGTGCTCCATTCCAATAGCTAACTTCGCTATTTTTTAACCATCCCTTAATTGTATCCAGATATTTGGTCTGAAAGGGCCAAGTACAAAAGGGACAAGCGCATTTCTGCAAAACCTGCAGAAATCCATTAAGTTTCCGTCTTTAGTGTGCGTGAGTCACTACAGAGAGACTTGGCAAGCACTAATCAAGCAGCCCTTTCCCTTATGATTAGGTTACAGGGGGTGGGGGTAGGGGTGGCGATTCTTTTCCTAAGGGCCAGATAAGTAAATATTGTATGCTTAATTCATCTCTGTAAGTACAAATAGCAGACAAAAAATAGCCAGTGCTCGAAAAATGGCTACCGAATCTTTAACATGAAATATCTAATGTGATTCTACATAGTAGTATTATGCCAATGTACTTATATTTTTATACTATTCTTTTTTTTTTTTTTTTGAGACACAGTCTTGCTCTGTCGCCCAGGCTGGAGTGCAGTGGCACGATCTCAGTTCACTGCAACCTCTGCCTCCTGGGTTCAAGCAGTTCTTCTGCCTCAGCCTCCTGAATAGCTGGGACTACAGGCACGTGCCACCATGCCAGTTAATTTTTTTCTTTTTTCTTTTTTTTTGTATTTTCAGTAGAGAAGGGGTTTCACCGTCTTAGCCAGGATGGTCTCCTGACCTCGTGATCTGCCTGCCTCGGCCTCCCAAAGTGGTGGTATTACAGGCGTGAGCCACCACGCCCAGCCTATACTACTCATTTTTAACTGGGTATATCATAATTCTCACTACTGTGGCAATCTTGATTTCATTTACTTTGTTAGTTCCTTTGCTAACCTACTCCATTTTAGATAAGTACATTATTTAGGACTCTACATTGAAGGTTTCAAGAAACCAAATGAAATGAATGGCTTTCTCTTACCGTTTGCCTCGTGGATAATGCCGCACATATTCTCCAACATCGTGAGCAGCAACAGCTAAGACTTGGGGATCATCTGACACTTCCAAAAGTTTTGTCAAGATTCTGAAATAAATTTTATCCAAAAGAGAGATCAAGTTCTAATTTTTCTATAGAATACAACAGAGCACAGGTATAATGAAGATATCTTCCTGAAAATAGACTTTATTAATATATTCATATTCTTCTAAGGATTTCACTATTACACATAAGTTTGCAGTTTTCAAACCTTCAAACCTTCATACATATATAACAAGTTTCTTTCACATTCACAATGTATACCAGGCACAATTTCCAAAATATCAGGGACTCCCCCCCTCATGAAAACTAGAACATGAATAAAAGTTATTTTAACACAAAACTACCAATAGATCTTTTCTAATTATATATATTTTCATAAGCCATTTATAAACCCTAGGACCTACTGGTACTACTGGGACAAGTGACTTTCAGTGCTCCATGATAAGAGGGTGCACTGAGAACTAAGCACACATGTCTTCCCCTCTCTCTTACCCCAACTCTAACAGAAGAGTGGAACATACACTTTCCAAACAGTGAAGTCCATAACAGCAAGAGAAAAGATGGCAGCCCAAATCCACCATCCTGTCACCTTGCCCTTCTGGTACTTTCTCCAGTACAACAACATAGAGTAAATTGTCACTGGAGACTGACAGGTACTTCTGAGAACAGGAGCCAGGAACCAACAGCAAAGAAGGCTCCCACTGCCCCGGCTTCTGCTACCCTCCTCAAGGACCACTGGGGGTGGGTGCAGCTGCCCAAGATGTGCATGTGCCCTTGGGAGTGAAAGGGGAGGGAGATGGTGCTGCTCAGAATCCAAGGAGCTTGGAAAGGACTACCTTCCTCACGTGTGCAAGCAGAGATCATTCAAGGAATAGGTTGCTCCTCTGTTATTTTAATGCTCAAGGGCCTAGAAATAGATGGAAAACTTCTCAATTCATTCTAAAAGCATAGCGTTAACTGTGATAACCAGTCAGAATGAATGTTTTTTAAATGGCTTGGTAGAAGACCAATATATAAAAACAACTCTTTCTAATACCCCAGCAACTCAGAAATAGATACACACAAACTTTAACAAATTAGCCAACTGAACCCACTAGTACACTGAGAGACAATATTCAGTTTTCAGCTCAAATGTCATCTGCTGTGTAAGAGCCCAGGATTACCCTAAGGCAGTACTCTCCCCACCATTCTCTTTTCCTACTCCACTGTTCTTCATAGTATTAATCACCACCTGCCATTGTAATATGTATTAAGACAGTGATGGGGTGGAGCCAAGATGGCCGAATAGGAACAGCTCTGGTCTACAGCTCCCAGCGTGAGCGACACAGAAGAAGGGTGATTTCTGCATTTCCATTTGAGGTACCGGGTTCATCTCACTAGGGAGTGCCAAACAGTGGGTGCAGGACAGTCGGAGCAGCGCACTGTGCCCGAGCCGAAGCAGGGCGAGGCATTGCCTCACTTGGGAAGCGCAAGGGGTCAGGGAGTGCCCTTTCCTAGTCAAAGAAAGGGGTAACAGACGGCACCTGGAAAGTCGGGTCAGTCCCACCCTAATACTGCGATTTTCCAACAGGCTTGGAAAACGGCACACCAGGAGATTGTGTCCCGCACCTGGCTCGGAGGGTCCTTTGCCCACGGAGTCTCACTGATTGCTAGCACAGCAGTCTGAGATCAAACTGCAAGGTGGCAGCGAGGCTGGGGGAGGGGCGCCTGCCACTGCCCAGGCTTGCTTAGGTAAACAAAGTAGCCAGGAAGTTCGAACTGGGTGGAGCCCACCACAGCTCAAGGAGGCCTGCCTGCCTGCCTCTGTAGGCTCCACCTTTGGGGGCAGGGCACAGACAAACAAAAATTCAGCAGGAACCTCTGCAGACTTAAATGTCCCTGTCTGACAGCTTTGAAGAGAGTAGTGGTTCTCCCAGCACGCAGCTGGAGATCTGACAACGGACAAACTGCCTCCTAAAGTGAGTCCCGGACCCCCGAGCAGCCTAACTGGGAGGCACCCCCCAGTAGGGACAGACTGACACCTCACTCGGCCAGGTACTCCTCTGAGACAAAACTTCCAGAGGAACCATCAGACAGCTGAATTTGTGGTCTCACAAAAATCCGCTGTTCTGCAGCCACCGCTGCTGACACCCAGCCAAACAGGGTCTGGAGTTGACCTCTAGCAAACTCCAACAGACCTGCAGCTGAGGGTCCTGTCTGGTAGAAGGAAAACAAACAAACAGAAAGGACATCCACACCAAAAACCCATCTGTACATCACCATCATCAAAGACCAAAAGTAGATAAAACCACAAAGATGGGGAAAAAACAGAGCAGAAAAACTGGAAACTCTAAAAAGCAGAGCACCTCTCCTCCTTCAAAGGAACGCAGTTCCTTACCAGCAACGGAACAAAGCTGGACGGAGAATGACTTTGACGAGTTGAGAGAAGAAGGCTTTGGACGATCAAACTACTCCGAGCTATGGGAGAAAATTCAAAACAGTAGCATAGAAGTTAAAAACTTTGAAAAAAAATTAGATGAATGGATAACTAGAATAACCAATGAAGAGAAGGGCTTAAAGGAGCTGATGGAGCTGAAAGCCAAGTTTCGAGAACTACGCGAAAATCGCAGAAGCCTCGGTAGCCGATGCAATCAACTGGAAGAAAGGGTATCAGTGATGGAAGATGAAATGAATGAAATGAAGTGAGAAGGGAAATTTAGAGAAAAAAGAATAAAAAGAAACGAACAAAGCCTCCAAGAAATTTCGGACTATGTGAAAAGACCAAACCTACGCCTGATTGCTGTACCTGAAAATGACGGGGAGAAAGGAACCAAGTTGGAAAACACTCCGCAAGATATTATCCAGGAGAACTTCCCCAATCGAGCAAGGCAGGCCAACATTCAGATTCAGGAAATACAGAGAACACCACAAAGATACTCCTCGAGAAGAGCAACTCCAAGACACATAATTGTCAGATTCACCAAAGTTGAAATGAAGGAAAAAATGTTAAGGGTGGCCAGAGAGAAAGGTTGTGTTACCCACAAAGGGAAGCCCATCACAATAACAGCTGATCTCTCGGCAGAAACTCTGCAAGCCAGAAGAGAGTGGGGGCCAATATTCAACATTCTTAAAGAAAAGAATTTTCAACCCAGAATTTCATATCCAGCCAAACTAAGCTTCATAAGTGAAGGAGAAATAAAATACTTTACAGACAAGCAAATGCTGAGTGATTTTGTCACCACCAGGCCTGCCCTAAAAGAGCTCTTGAAGGAAGCATAAACATGGAAAGGAACAACTGGTACCAGCCACTGCAAAAACATGCCAAATTGTAAAGACCATCGAGGCTAGGAAGAAACTGCATCAAATAAAGAGGAAAATAACCAACTAACATCATAATGACAGGATCAAATTCACACATAACAATATTAACTTTAAATGTAAATGGGCTAAATGCTCCAATTAAAAGACACAGACTGGCAAACTGGATAAAGAGTCAAGACCCATCAGTGTGCTGTATTCAGGAAACCCATCTCACATGCAGAGACACACATAGACTCAAAACAAAGGGATGGAGGAAGATCTATCAAGCAAATGGAAAACAAAAAAAGGCAGGGGTTGCAATCCCAGTCTCTGATAAAATAGACTTTAAACCAACAAAGATCAAAAGAGACAAAGAAGGCCATTACATAATGGTAAAGGGATCAATTCAACAACAATAGCTAACTATCCTAAATATATATGCACCCAACACAGGAGCATCCAGATTCATAAAGCAAGTCCTGAGCGACCTACAAAGGGACTTAAACTCCCACACAATAATAATGGCAGATTTTAACACCCCACTGTCAACATTAGACAGATCAACGAGACAGAAAGTTAACAAGGATATCCAGGAATTGAACTCAGCTCTGCACAAAGTGTACCTAATAGACATCTACAGAACTCTCCACCCCAAATCAACAGAATATACATTTTCTTCAGCACCACACCACACCTATTCCAAAATTGACCACATAGTTGGAAGTAAAGCTCTCCTCAGCAAATGTCAAAGAACAGAAATTACAACAAACTGTCTCTCAGACCACCACAGTGCAATCAAACTAGAACTCAGGATTAAGAAACTCACTCAAAACCGCTCAGCTACAAGGAAACTGAACAACCTGCTCCTGAATGACTACTGGGTATATAATGAAATGAAGGCAGAAATAAAGATATTCTTTGAAACCAACGAGAACAAAGACACAACGTACCAGAATCTCTGGGACACATTCCAAGCAGTGTGTAGAGGGAAATTTATAGCACTAAATGCCCACAAGAGAAAGCAGGAAAGATCCGAAATTGACACCCTAACATCACAATTAAAAGAACTAGAAAAGCAAGAGCGAACACATTCAAAAGCTAGCAGAAGGCTAGAAATAACTAAAATCAGAGCAGAACTGAAGAAAATAGAGACACAAAAAACTCTTCAAAAAATTAATGAATCCAGGAGCCGGTTTTTTGAAAAGATCAACAAAATTGATAGACCGCTAGCAAGACTAGTAAAGAAGAAAAGAGAGAAGAAACAAATAGATGCAATAAAAAATGAAAAAAGGGATATCACCACCGATCCCACAGAAGTACAATCTAGCATCAGAGAATACTACAAACACCTCTACACAAATAAACTAGAAAATCTAGAAGAAATGGATAAATTCCTCGACAAATACACCCTCCCAAGACTAAACCAGCAAAAAGTTGAATCTCTGAATAGACCAATAACAGGCTCTGAAATTGTGGCAATAATCAATAGCTTACCAACAAAAAAGAGTCCAGGACCTGATGGATTCACAGCCGAATTCTACTAGAGGTACAAAGAGGAACTGGTACCATTCCTTCTGAAACTATTCCAATTGACAGAAAAAGAGGGAATCCTCCCTAACACACTTTATGAGGCCAGCATCATCCTGATACCAAAGCCTGGCAGAGACATAACCAAAAAAGAGAATTTCAGACCAATATCCTTGATGAACATTGACGCAAAAATCCTCAATAAAATATTGGCAAACCGAATCCAGCAGCACATCAAAAAGCTTATACACCATGATCAAGTGGGCTTCATCCCTGGGATGCAAGGCTGGTTCAACATACGAAAATCAATAAATGTAATCCAGCATATAAACAGAACCAAAGACAAAAACCACATGATTATCTCAATAGATGCAGAAAAGGCCTTTGACAAAATTCAACAACCCTTCATGCTAAAAACTCTCAATAAATTAGGTATTGATGGGACGTATCTCAAAATAATAACAGCTATCTATGACAACCCATGGAAAATACCACACTGAATGGGCAAAAACTGGAAGCATTCCCTTTGAAAACCGGCACAAGACAGGGATGCCCTCTCTCACCGCTCCTATTCAACATAGTGTTGGAAGTTCTGGCCAGGGCAATCAGGCAGGAGAAGGAAATAAAGGGTATTCAATTAGGAAAAGAGGAAGTCAAATTGTCCCTGTTTGCAGATGACATGATTGTATATCTAGAAAACCCCATTGTCTCAGCCCAAAATCTCCTTAAGCTGATTAGCAACTTCAGCAAAGTCTCAGGATACAAAATCAATGTACAAAAATCACAAGCATTCTTGTACACCAATCACAAACAAACAGAGAGCCAAATCATGAGTGAACTCCCATTCACAATTGCTTCAAAGAGAATAAAATACCTAGGAATCCAACTTACAAGGGATGTGAAGGACCTCCTCAAGGAGAACTACAAACCACTGCTCAATGAAATAAAAGAGGATACAAACAAATGGAAGAACATTCCATGCTCATGGGTAGGAAGAATCAATATCGTGAAAATGGCCATACTGCCCAAGGTAATTTATAGATTCAATGCCATCCCCATCAAGCTACCAATGACTTTCTTCACAGAATTGGAAAAAACTACTTTAAAGTTCATATGGAACCAAAAAAGAGCCCGCATCACAAAGTCAATCCTAAGCCAAAAGAAAAAAGCTGGAGGCATCATGCTACCTGACTTCAAACTATACTACAAGGCTACAGTAACCAAAACAGCATGGTACTGGTACCAAAACAGAGACATAGATCAACGGAACAGAACAGAGCCCTCAGAAATAATGCCGCATATGTACAACTATCTGATCTTTGACAAACCTGACAACAACAAGCAATGGGAAAAGGATTCCCTATTTAATAAATGGTGCTGGGAAAACTGGCTAGCCATATGTAGAAAGCTGAAACTGGATCCCTTCCTTACACCTTAGACAAAAATTAATTCAAGATGGATTAAAGACTTACATGTTAGACCTAAAACCATAAAAACCCTAGAAGAAAACCTAGGCAATACCATTCAGGACATAGGCATGGGCAAGGACTTCATGTCTAAAACAACAAAAGCAATGGCAACAAAAGCCAAAATTGACAAATGGGATCTAATTAAACTAAAGAGCTTCTGCACAGCAAAAGAAACTACCATCAGAGTGAACAGGCAACCTACACAATGGGAGAAAATTTTCACAACCTACTCATCTGACAAAGGGCTAATATCCAGAATCTACAATGAACTCAAACAAATTTACAAGAAAGAAACAAACAACCCCATCAAAAAGTGGGCAAAGGACATGAACAGACACTTCTCAAAAGAAGACATTTATGCAGCCAAAAAACACATGAAAAAATGCTCATCATCACTGGCCATCAGAGAAATGCAAATCAAAACCACAATGAGATACCATCTCACACCAGTTAGAATGGCCATCATTAAAAAGTCAGGAAACAACAGGTGCTGGAGAGGATGTGGAAAAATAGGAACACTTTTACACTGTTGGTGGGACTGTAAACTAGTTCAACCATTGTGGAAGTCAATGTGGCGATTCCTCAGGGATCTGGAACTAGAAATACCATTTGACCCAGCCATCCCATTACTGGGTCTATACCCAAAGGATTATAAATCATGCTGCTATAAAGACACATGCACACATATGTTTACTGCGGCACTATTCACAATAGCAAAGACTTGGAACCAACACAAATGTCCAACAACAATAGACTGGATTAAGAAAATGTGGCACATATACACCATGGAATACTATGCAGCCATAAAAAATGATGAGTTCGTGTCCTTTGTAGGGACATGGATGAAACTGGAAAACATCATTCTCAGTAAACTATCGCAAGGACAAAAAACCAAACACCGCATGTTCTCACTCATAGGTGGGAATTGAACAATGATTACTCATGGACACAGGAAGGGGAACATCACACTCCAGGGACTGTTGTAGGGTGGGGGGAGGGGGGAGGGACAGCATTAGGAGATATACCTAATGCTAAATGACGAGTTAATGGGTGCAGCAAACCAGCATGGCACATGGTTACATATGTAACAAACCTGCACATTGTGCACATGTACCCTAAAACCTAAAGTACAATAATAAAATAAAATAAAAATAAAATAAAAATAAAAATTGGATTAAAAAAAGATAGTCATGTTAAATGACTTCAAGCCATAGGAAGTAAAAATGACAGGTCACAAATTAATACATTTAGTCTGATAACATGTATAAGTAAAGGTATATAAAGATGTAGGTAAGGTATGTCTAGGCACCGAAAGAGACTATGGCCTGCTGACCCTAGTTCCTCCTCAGGAAGAGTCTGAGATTGAAGAGCAGTGAAGAAACCTTTCCACTTTAGTTCTCTCTGCCTTCAAGATGAAACAAGACATATTCAGTTTTTCATATATCTATTTATAGTTTTAACATTTCAAACTATGTGTGTTTTTAAAAGGCTAACTTGCAAATTATTCTAAAATTAAATTAAACTTAATTCAACTGAAACATTTTGATAATTTCAAAAAATTACTTGTTTTTATTTCAATAATTTAAATATTAAGAAATTTTATGAAATTATAAGCAAATTGCATTAATGAAAATTATTTAAAATATACCATTTGTTCTCAAGAAAAGAAAAATAGCTCAGAGTCGTCAGAGCTATGTGAAATACATAAAATTTTTCACACCCAGAGACAAGAGTGTGGGTCCAATGGCAATTATTTAAAGGCATTTTGTCCCTAACCAACCCACTCATTACTCTCGTGTTCCTGGAATTTGTGATACAAAGATCAATATACAGCTAATCAACAGTTTATGTCATTTTAATGTAAATTCTTGGCAAATGACTTAGGAAGTGCCTCTTCTTTTTCCCTTAAAAGCCCACTTGTAACTGCTACTAATTGGAGTGTATATTCAAGGTAAGTTGAATCCATGCTCCCAGGTAGCCATCTTCAAGCTTTGAGCTTGAACAATCTCTGTATTTAATCTTATTTTCTGAATTTCATTATTTAAGACTGACATTCTGAATACATCAAACCAGAAGTCAGGAAATAACAGCTCAAGTCCAAACCCAGATGCCATCTGTTTTTGTAAATGTTTTACTGGAACACAGCCAGGCTCATTAGTTTACTTGGTGCCCATAGCTGGCACTGCAATGGCGAGTTGAGTGATTTGGGACAGAAACAAAATGGTTCCAAAAGTCTAAAATATTTACTACCTGGGTCTTTACCAAATCACGTTGCCAATCCCTGCCTTAAACTATTCTCAGTGATTTAAGCCATTCTCCATATGGCTGAGACCATGATACCCAAAACACGGTGTACACACCAGCAGCATGGGCATCACCTGGTTACTTAGAAATGCTGATCACAGACCTAATCTAGGACTACTGAATTAGAATCTGCATTTTAACAAGATCTCCATTAACATTTGAGAAGCACAGCCTTAGAGTCAGATAATGTTAGAACTGGAAGGAATCACAGACTTTCTAGTCAAATCTGCAAAATGTGGACATGATTTTAATTGTTACCCTTCAGGACCATTAAGTCCACTGAATATCTTCAGCAACAATGAAAACATCTTTGTATTATTAGCTGTAAACCTGCTGAGCATGCTATTTCTGTGTCAAATCATCAACTAAAATGTTCAAAAGAACAGGTTCAAAAAAAGAGATTTTATGGTACGCAATGAGAGAGTTCCCTCCAAGATGTCTCTGAATACAGTTAAGTCAACAATAGATTCATCAATCACAATCCAAACCTCTATTGCCACATTAACCACAACCCATGATTCTATCAAATAATCCAATAGATCTTGGCAGCAACACACCACAGCTCTGCAGTTAGACCAAATGTGAATTCTGCCTCGACATTAGCTAGACATGTAATCTTAAAAAGCATCTGTTCAAATCAAATTAGAATTTACATTATTATTCTAATTGATCACTCAACAAATATGTTCATTCTCTTTCCCAGTGTTTTCCCTCAGTTTTAGAAACTTGTTTTCTCTCTCAGCTTTTGCTTTTCTTCTATCTCCCTGGCTTCTTATATTTCAGAATATTTTCTTACTCAAAATATATATTTATTTCAAAACTACTAACATACAAGCTACAAGGTATTTTCTGTATACTTCAAAAGCGAGAGGGAAAAATTAACTTATATACTTGTTAAGTCTGGAATTACCCGACGTAAGTGTGGTTATCCACAGATAAAAGGAAGACCAGTATGCACGGTGCTTTTTAAACAGCAGAATAAAATAAATATTTCATCCAGATCTGTCTTATTGGGCAGCACTAGTACCTGTCATTCATCTCATGCAGATAATTTATAAGAATGTAAAGAATGTCAGGTGACCATCGGGTTAATTGGTTGCAGCTGGCGCCAGGGAAAGAGTCTCCCAACAGACAGAAAATACCTGAAGCTGGTGATCAGCAGCTTCCCAATAATATCTCAAGAGTGGGGTGGGCAGGCTCAAGCATGCATACTAAGGTGCAAAGTGGCAGAGTTTAACCGGTATATGACCTTCCTCTAGGAATGCTCAACTGATAAGGGAAAAATGCCTCAAGTGAGCATGCACACAACTTTAGTAAACATACTGTGCATGTGGCCCTTCCCAAGTGCTGGCAGGACACTGAACATGACAGCCCAGCCCAAGGGAAACATCGAAGGAGGAGAAATAGAAACCCCGGAACCATGCCAATGTATAAAACCCCAAGTAAAGGGCAGAACAGGGCACTTGGATCTTCCAAGTCACCCACTTGGCCCTCTTCCAAGTGTACTTTATTTCCTTTCATTCTTGCTCTAAAACTGTTTTAATAAGCCTTCACTTCTGCTCTAAAACTTTCCCTGGTCTCTCACTCTGCCTTAAACCTATTTCTGCCCCTCAGCAGAATTATTTCCTCCAAGGAGGCAAGGATCAAGTTGCTGCAGACTCATACAGATTCACAACTGGTAACAACCCCACTGACAGAACAGACTCCCTTCTTGGCCAAGGGGACCCCAGAGAAACCTCAAAAACTGAGTTTCAGGCTATGATGGGAAGAGAGATCAGACAAAACTCATAATACCCCTTCCCTTTTGGAGTTTAGGCACAACTGGCCACCATTAATGTAAAACAGAAATCAGCTACACTTTCTCAGGGCTCCTTAAGACTGTTTTTCCCAAGATGGTGGTCACTCATATTGGCTCAGAAGAAACCTCTTTAAAATATTTCACAGAGTTTGGTTTCTCCATTAACAAGAATAAAAACTAAAGACAAACAAACAATAATTTCAAATTTCTCATCATCATATAAACATAAAAGAAAAATACCATATACCAGCCAGGTGCAGTGGCTCACACCTGTAATCCCAGCACTTTGGGAGGCCGAGGTGGGCAGATCACAAGGTCAGGAGATTGAGACCATCCTGGCTAACACGGTGAAACCTGTCTCTACTATAAAATAGAAAAAATTAGCCAGGCGTTGTGGCGGGCACCTGTAGTCCCAGGTAGGTACTCGGGAGGCTGAGGCAGGAGAATGGCGTGAACCCAGGAGGTGGAGCTTGCAGTGAGCCGAGATCGTGCCACTGCACTCCAGCCTGGGCAACAGAGCGAGACTCCATCTCAAAAAAAAGAAAAGAAAAATACCATATACCATTGTTCCTGGTTATTCAGAAAAATCACAGTGTCATACAAAGGTAAAAGGAGTAATCTGAAGAAGCCACAAAAGTTAAAACCTAACACCAGAAAATAGAAAGTACCCTTTTCAAAAGTCTCTTTAAGTGTGTCATAATAAAGATATACATAATGCTTTTGTAATAACTTGTAAAACGTTCCCCACCATTATATTCAAGTTTTCTAAACACTAGATTTAAAAAGAAACTCCAAGCTCTTTCTGTTGTTAAAACTCAGTCATAAGGTAACAATGAAAAACTAATCCACTCCTTCCCACTTCCTATTCTGTCAATCTTTCTGACATCAACCACTCACTTTGATTTGCCATTTTGTTTAAATGAGAATAATGTATCATTTTCAGTAATACACAGAAAATGGAGTCTAAACATCAGAGATAGGTGGGCCTAAAAATGCTCCATCTGGATGCCTCATTTAAATGACAATAAGAGGATTTCTTAAAAGTATAAATCTATAAGGAAAGACAAAATGGGAAATGAAACACAAACAATAAAATATTGAAGCGGAAAGTCAGAAGAACAAATGTTAAACATGAGAAAACCAAATACCAAGGTGGCAGGGAGGTAAGCCAAGGAGCAACCTGATTTACAACACAGAACTATTTATACCAGCATTTTTAGATACCAGACTCAAACTTTGCTGCCTCATATGACAACCACTAGCCACATGTGGTTTGTTTTAAAGTTAAATTGATAAAAATTTAGTTTCTCAGTTACCAAGAACATTTCCAGTGCTCTTTAGTGACAAACTATTGTACTGAGCAGCACAGATATAAACTACTTCTATCATCGCAAAAAGTTCCATTGAAGTTGAGATAGACGGTGAAAAACTGTAATGCAAGATCTATAGGAACACTAAAAAAAAAATCATCACAAAGGAATAAATTTAATGAAAGACAAGAGCGTAACATTATCCAAAGGAAATCCTACATAAATGAAGGGATATACTACCATGTTCATGGATTGGAGGACCCTCCTTCCAAATTAAAATAATATCAATTCCCCCTAGAATAAACTATGGCTTCAATCCCAAACGAAATACCCGTCAAACCATTTGTTTGACAAGCTGATTCTAAAATGCATACAGAAATGCAGGAGTCCAGAAAGCACCAAGACACCTTGGAAGAACAGGCATGCTCATACTATCAGACACCAAGACAGAAAATAATTAACAGCAATTAATATAACATAGTATTAGAGTAAGAATAGATAAATAGATGATGGAATAGAACAAAGAATTCATAAAGACATTTGCATAGGAGAGGTTCTAACCAGGGCAATTGGGCAAAAAACAGAAATAAAAGGCACTCAGATTGAAAAAGTGAGAAGTAAAACTCTATTCACAGATGACATAATCTTGTACAGTTGCACATTGAACAGCACAAATCTGAACTGCACAGGTCCACTTACACATGGATTTTCTTACACCTTTGCCACCCCTGAAACAGCAACACCAACATCTTCTCTTTCTCAGCTTACTCAACATGACAACGAGGAGGATGAAGACCTTTACAATGATCCACTTCCACTTAATGGATAGTAAATATATCTTCTCTTTCTTATGATTTTCTTAATAACATTTTTTCTCTAGTTTATTTTATTGTAAGAATACAGTATATAATACATGTAACATTCAAAATATGTGTTAATCAACTGTTTTGTTATCAGTGAGGCTTCTAGTTAACAGGAAGTTATTAGTAGTTAAGTTTTGGGGAAGCTAAAAATTATACATGGCTTTTTGACTGTGGGGGAGGAGGGACGGCATCCCTAATTCCTGCATTTTCAAGGGCCAGCAGCAGACAGAAGATGCAAAGGAATCCAATAAAGACAAAGGTTTTATAAGGTCAATCTACAAAACTCAATTGTTTTTCTATAAATTTGCAATAAATAATTGAAAAAGAAGAAAACTTCATTTACAATAGCATCAAAAGGACAAAATATTTAGAAATAAATTTAACAAAAGACATGCAAAACTTATATTCTGAAATCTACAAAACACTGTTGAAAGAAATTAAATATGATCTAAACAAATCAGAAAACATCCCAGGTTCATGGATCTGAATATTCCCCAAACTGATTTACAGCTTCAACAGAAACCCTATTAGAGTCCAAACTGGGTTCTTTGTACATTTTAACAAGGTGATTCTAAAATTCATATAAAATGTTAAGGGACCCAGAATAGCCAAAATCATCTTGGAAACAAAAGAGCAGACTTCCAGTTTCTGGTACAGCATGTAAAGAGCTTGGAAATCATCACTCCAATCCTCACAGCAGGAAAAAAAAAAAAATGCTGAACAAAACGAGTCTTCTTTGATCCATCAGGATCCATCAGAGAACTGAGGTCCCAGGACAAACCATCTCCCTGGAAGGTAGAGAGATGGGTGACAGAAAATCAAAGCTTATTGGGAGCAGAAACTGCTGTTGGATCTATCAACTGGTAGAAACATGTAGAGGGTAACTGACTAATTGCTAAAGACTGAACAAGAACTACCTAGAGAAATAAAAACCCCAAGGAGTCCAGTCTTATGGAAGTTACGTAGCCTTCACAGTGCTCACCTAAGCAGAAGTGGATAATCTGAATAGGCCTATATCTATTAAAGAAATGAGTAATTAATAACCTTACAAAACAGAAAGCAACAGGCCCACATGTTCTCACTGGTAAAGGAAACAATACCAATTCTCTACAGTCTCTTCCAGAAAAAGAAGTAGAGGGAACATCTCTTAACTCATTTTATGAGACCAACATTACCATAATCCCAAAATCAGAAAAAGACATCACAAGAAAGGAAATTTACAGAGCACTATCTCTCATGAACATAGATGCAAAAATCCTCAACAAAAATATTGGCAAATCAAATCTAATAGCATATAAAACAAATTATAAACTATGACCAAACAGGATTGAGTCCGGGTATGCAAGGCTAGGGTAATATTTGACAATCAATTAATGTAGCCCATCACATCAACAGGCTAAAAAAGAAAAATCATATCAATAGAGTCAGGAAAATTATTTGACAAATTCAACATCCATTCATAATACAAACTCTCAGCAAATTACGAATAGGAAGAAACATTCTCAACTTTATCAGATAAAGATGGTGTGCAAAAAAAAAATCTATAGTTAATATCATACTGAATAATGAGAAACTAGATGCTTTCCTCCCTAAGATCAGAAGCAAGGCAAGGATGTACCCTCTCATCACTCTATTCACCATCATATTGGAAGTATCATTAAGTGTAATAAGACAAAAAAGGAAATAAAAGAAATAATTACAGCAAAGTTGCAGGATACAAGGTAAATCTATGAGTCAGTTGTTTTCCCATACACTATCTCTGAACAATTGGAATTTCAAATTAAAAACACAGCACTAGGCCAAGGATGGTGGCTCATGCCTATAATCCTAGCATTTTGGAAGGCAGAGATGGGAGGACTGCTGTGAGGCCAGGAGTTCGAGACCAACCTGGGCAACAGAGTGACATCCCATCTCCACAAAAATTAAAAAAAAAAAAAAAAATAGCCGGGCATGGTGCTATGTGCTTGTAGTCCTAGCTGTTCAAGAGGCTGAGATGGGAGGATCTCTTGAGCCCAGGAGCTTGATGTTACAGTTAGCTATGATCGTAACACTTCACTCCAGTCTGGGTGACAGAGCTAGATTCTGCCTCTTAAAAAGGGGGTTGGTTAAAGGCCAGGCATGGTGGCTCCTGCCTGTAATCCCAGGACTTTGGGAGGCTGAGGTGGGCAGATCACAAGGTCAAGAGTTAGAGACCAGCCTGGCCAACATGGTGAAACCCCGTCTCTACTAAAAATACAAAAATGAGCTGGGCATGGTGGTGCGTGCCTGTAATCCCAGCTACTCAGGAGGCTGAGGCTGGAGAATCTTGCACCCAGGAGGCGGAGGCTGCAGTAAGCCGAGATTGTGCCATTGCACTCCAGCCTGGACAACAGAGTGAGACTCTGTCTCAAAAAAAAAAAGGCGGGGGTGGGTGGGTGGGGTGGGGTGGACAACAACAACAACAACACACACACACACACACACACACACACACAAAAGACCATTAGCATTAGCACAAAAAAAAAAAAAGAAAGAAAGAAATACTTAGGTATAAATGTAACAAAATACGTGCAAGATCTATAAGAGGAAAACAAAAGCCAAATGAAAGAAATCAAAGAAAACGGAAACAAATAAACAGATATTCCATGTTCACAAGCAGAAAGACTCTACTGTCAAGATATCAACTGTTCCCAACTTGATTTACAGATTCAATGCAATCCCAATCAAAATCCTGGCAAGTTATTTTGTAGATACTGACAAACTAAAGTTTGTTTCCATATATTCTAAAGTTACGGAAAAGCAAAAGACTCAGAATGGCCAGCACAATATTAAAGAACAACAAAGTCAGAGGACTGACACTACCAACTTCAAGATTTACTATAAAGCCACAGTACTCAAAAGAATGTGGTATTGGTAAAAGAATAGACAAATAGATCGCTGAAACATAACAGAGAGCCCAGAAATAGACCCACACAAATAAAGTCAACTGATATTTTGACAACAGAGCAAGGGCAATTCATTGGAGCACAAAGATAGTCTTGTCAAAACCCACAGAGCTATACATAAAGTTGAAAAGTTCATAATGAGGAAACCACAATACAAAGAGTGAATCCTAATGCAAACTATGTATGAACTTTACTTAATAATAACATATCAATATTAGTTCATCAATTGTAACAAATGTACCACACTAATGCTAAAAACAGGACGTTAGAAACAGGAAACTGTGTTGGTGGAGGTAGAGGTAGCATATGAAAGCACTGTCCTTTTTGCTCAATTTTTCTGTGAATCTAAAATTGTCCTAAAAATTAAAGTCTATTTTAAAAGTTGTAGTATATATTAGTAATTCTCACACTGTGTGTGACAGCAAACTCTAGTAACAATTTAAAATATCTACCAATTAGAGACTCATTAAATAAAGATACACTCATTTATTTTTTTTATAAAAAGAAAAAAGGTAGAAGAGTCACACTTCCTGTTTTCCAAACTGACTATAAAGCAACTGCAATCAAAACAGCGTGGTACTGCTATCACAGTAATCTTACTGACCAACAGAGAGTTCAGAAATAAACCCATGTCTATAGTCAACTGATTTTCAACAAGGATGCCAAGATAATTCAATGGGTAAAGAATAGTCTTTTCAACAAATAGTACTTAGGACAACTGGATAGCCACATGCAAAAGAAAGAAGTTGGAACCTTACTTCATACCATATACAAAAATTAACTCAAAATGGATCAAGAACCCAAATGTAAGAACTAAATCTATAAAAATTTGTGAAAATATGAGTAAATCAGTTTTGGCAACACACCAACAGCATGAGAAACTAAGGAAAAAATAAATTAGACTTGATCGAAATTTTAAAACTTTTGTGCTTCAAAGGACACTATCAAGAAAGTGATAAGATAACCCACAAAATGAGACAAAATATTTGCAAATCACGTATCTGATCTGCGACCTGTATCCAGAATATATGAAGAACCTCTACAACTAAGTAATAAAAAGACAATCCAACTAAAAAAGGAGCCAAGCATCTGAACAGACATTTCTCCAAAGTAGATATACAAATGGCCAATAAGCACATAAAAAGATGCTTGATATTATCAGCCATCAGGAAATACAAATAGACACCACAACGAGATATCACTGCACACTCACTCAGTGTGAATGGCTAGAATCAAAAAGGTCATAACAAATGTTGGCAAAGATGTAGAGAAATCAGAACCCTCATTCACTATTGGTGGGAACAGAAAATTGTGTAGCCACTTTGGAAAACAGTCTGGCAGTTCTTCAAATGGTTAATCACAGAGTTAACATATAACTCAGCAATTTCACACCCAAGTATCTAACAGCAAGACAAATGAAAACATATGCCCACACAACAACTCATACCACAGTATTATTGGCAATATTTATAATAACCAAAAGGTAGAAACAACCCAAAAGTCCATGAACTGATGAATGAATAAATAAAATGTGGTCTTATCCACATAACGGAAAATCATTCAACCATAAAAAGGAATGAAGTAGTGATAAATTCCACAACATGGATGAACCCTGAACACATTACAGTACATGAAAGAAGCCAGTCACAAAAAAATATATATTATGTGATTCCATTTACATGAAATTTCTATAACAGGCAAACCCAGGTATTGGTGGTTGCTTAGGGCTAGGTAGATGGGTGGATAGAGAGGTGACGGCCAAAGGATATGGGGTTTCTTTTTGAAGCAATGAAAATGTTCTAAAACTGACTTTGTCGATGGGTACAAATATCTGAATATACTAAAAACCACTGAATTTTATGGTTTAAACAGATGAATTGTATGCTATATAAATTATATCTCACAAAAAAAGAAAGAAACCTACACATATTAGTCATTTTATTATGACAAAGGTAAACCTGGAGAGCACTGGGGGAAATGTTTTCTATTGAAAATGGAGCTGGTTCAATTAGATATCTATGGAAAGAAAAAAATAAATCCTGTTTCCTACTTTATGCCTTACCCAAAAATCAATTCCAGATGGACTGGGTATCTAAATATAAGAAGTTAAACAATAAAGCTTCTAGGAGATATCATATAAAGACATCTTCATGACCTTGAGTAGGCAAAAACTTCTTAACCAGGACACAGAAAAGCACTAGCCATACAGGGAAAGACTGATGAATTGACCTACATCAAAATTTAGAGCATCTGTTCATCAAGACACCATTAAAAAGTAAAATGGCATGCAACAGAGTGGGGACAAAATGGCTGTGATGAAAATATATATATAAGACAACAACTTCATGCTCAGAATACATATAGAACTCCTGTAGAAGGAAAGAAAATAGACTTGAACAAGCACTTCTCCAAGAAAAGATGTCCAGATGGTCAAAAGGATATGAAAAGGTATTCAACCACATTAGTCAGCAAGAAAATACAAATTAAAACCATAGAATATCTAAAATTTAGAGTGACAAAAACGAGTGTTGGTGAGGATTTGGGATAACAGATATTAAGAGTGTAAAGTAGAACAAAAAACTTACTTCAAGAGTTCATAATTCTTCTCATTTAACCTCACAGCATTCTCTCTCCAAAATTTCTCAGATTTGTGCACAGGACTCCATTCCAACCTTCCAGATTTAAGTTCTGAACTGTATTCATCAAATGAACTATAAAAATGTTTAAAGAATTCAAGGTTTATAAGAATCTGACAGTACTCCAAAATTAAGCAAAATAAAATGTCTTCACTTATTATTTAATTACAAAGACTGACCATCCTTTGTACATTAACAAACTACCACTAAACGAACTTTAAACAGTTTAAATAATCTTTAATAAATAATGTGAAATTTTATTCAGTGTAGTAAGGTCCAACCCTCCTGTCAAATTTGAATGCTGGGTATGAGACAAAAATCAGCACTTGCTTTCAAAATCCTTATTCCAATATATACATGAATGTGTATAAGCAAAAAAATTGATAATCTATCAGAATTTCTACCATGACACTTGAAATGCTGTATTTCCCAGACCAACGGGCAAAATAATATGTTACATAAAAGCATAGTACTTTAACATAATAAACTCATATTACACTATAAATACCATAAACTATAATAATACATCACAAAAACAAAATCACACGTATTGGCACAATATTTTACAACGTGATTACAAAGAGTGTAGACATAATTAATTGAATTAATCCATTATAGACTAAAGACAAAAGCCTCTGTACATATAACAAACTGCAATTCACCTTAATTTAAAAACCACTCTCTGGAGAGTAACTTGATTATTCCAAGCTTTATAGTAGGAAAATGTTTAATGTGGTTAGCCAGTAGACAAACATGGTCAGAACATATTTGGACTTTCTCTCAAGTAAAAATTTATAAAAGATGTAACCATTCAAATACTACTAGTAATTCAGTATATCCAGGATGTAGTAGATAAGTTGATCAGAGGGTACCATTTGAATAAAGTAGTACAATACTTTAATGTAGGGCCAGTTAGTATAAGAAGTAGTAAACAAGTATTTTTAATATTCATATCCTAATCCTGTAACAGCAAAAACAGAGACAAGCCTCTTTTAGCTGCACGCATCACCCTATTAGCTTTATGTAAGTAGTATTTTTCAAATTACCAAATTCAAGATAAAAAATCAATAACAATTAGCTAAAATGGATTAAATCATTTAGAAAGCTATCACTAATCTTATTTTTTTACAAAAACAGGCCTTAAATGATTATTACGGAGAAGCAGTCATCAGTTTTTAATAAACATAGTAACAGAATGTATAGCTGTGAAGCCTATTCCTGGCCTGCCTATTATAATCAATGTATCCATATTTGAAATATTTGAAAATCTAGAATAATAAAAATCATTTTTCTTCCTCCACAAAATCCATTACAAACCACTGATACAGATAACACCTCCCATCTCTGGGAAATCTTTGGGCCTTGGGATTACGGCTGCACTGAATTACCTGGTAAATAAATTTCTGGAGCACATACTATGCTGAAGGCATTTGCAGGGCAGACGGAACCTCACAACAAATCCTGCAAGGTTAGCATTTTTATTACTGTTTTACCAAAAGGAAAACAGTCTTGAAAAAGTCAAGACACTTGTGCAAGGCCACACATGGAAAAAGTGGCCAAACAATTCCAAGAATCAGCCTGGCTCCAAACCCCAACCCACCTAAGAGAAGTATCTATTTCCAGAGAGTAACTCTTTTAAAAACATGCCAATGGTAATTTAAAAACAAAGAATACGAGTGTTAATGGAAAAGATCATCAAGACATTATGTACGAAACAGAAAAAGAACAAGATCCAAAAGAATATGCAGAGCCCCATTTGTGGATTGTAGGGGGTAGGCAGAGAGGGGCTAGAAGGCTTTTTGGAAGCAAACACAAGAGACCCGAGGGAGAGTAAGGCAAGGCAGTGAAGACGGTGTGGGAGTGGCATGGAGTCCCTTCCACAGTGGCTAATTCTTTACTGTATATACATTATTTACATTATTTTTAACATTAAAAAATGAGCCAAAAGGCCTTCAAAAAGAAGGAAAACAAATACTTTCTCCATAGACAGGCAAACCTCTTCCACTAATTAACAAACTACCTTTGTTGCTTAAAAAGACTCTAAGAGAAGACTCTCGAGGAGCTCCAGGGTGGAGTCACATCCTGAGGGAGTAAAGCCGGTCAGAATTTAGACAGCAGAAAACAGTGGGAATCTCCATAAATGAGAAGAGACAACACACAGTTCTGACCAACTGTTGCCATGTCAGAATGATGTCTTCACAGGAGACATTAATGTATTTTAGTAAACTTTCTTGATTTGTATAGGTGACAACAAATTCAGGTTTTCTTAAAATGCTATGCAAGTCAAACAAAGTCCAACAGATCCAGCACATGAGAATTAAAAAGAATAACACACCTAAGGTCCTGGACACTCTCTCCAAGTTTTTCCAAAAGAAATTTGATATCTTCGCTGATATCTTCATCATCGTACTTCTGCTGTTCCAAGTTCTCCAACTGTTTCAGAACTTTGCACTGAATCATAGCCAGGGCATATTCTTGGCGAGTTTCTCTTTCAGTTGATTTTTCTAAAAAGTTCTGGGTTAGACAAAGTGATAGTGAGAAACTGTACAATTTGTCATGTGATGTTCACAGACCTCTGCACATTCTTTTATAGTCTCTCTCTTTCTCGTATTCTCAAGTTTAACTATCACCTTTAAGTGGATGACTCTATCTCAAATCCTTACTTCTCTCCTGAGTGTCTGTCCCATATCAGAAGCCTACTTCTGATCATTTTTGTATTTCTTGGATTACTAAACATCTTTAATTATTGACCCAGATGAGCTCTACAACACTGAACATGTTTACAATGAAATCCACCACAATCCTTTTTCATGGACTTGCTCTGGCTGTGAGCTCTCATTTGTTGCCCACCTAGAGCACATACAATACTAAGAAAGAGTGTTTCTTCAAGTTTGCAATCAAGCCAAGGTCTCCAGTTCCCAGTCTATCACCATTTTCCCCCGTCTCTAATCAACCTGTAAGCACAAGGGGCAACAATTTTTAAAACTCCCTTGTTTGAACAATTATCAGAAAAGTTTTGCGACATTCAGGCAAATTCCCGAGTTCTCTTCTAGGATTTTCTATTTTTAAGAGTACTTAAGAAAACAGCAAAAGAATCCACAAATTTATAAAAATAAGCTGTCATGGAATTAAGCAATGTTTCTGAGTAAGGACCAGGCTAAACTCTTGAAACAAGAAGCAACAAGACAGACCTCTGTTTTAAAAAAAGCTACTTTCACCAAGTTAGTTTAAAAAGCCTGTCAAATGCAAAAAAAAAAAAAAAAAAAAGCAGTAACAATTAACTCCAATTGTAACAAAATTTGAATTTTTGTTTCTTTTTACAAGTAAGTTCTATCCCTAATAATAAGGCTGAACAAATGCAAAAAGTGATTTAGCTTAGCATGTGGAAGTCAGTGAAATCAATGCCCACCAATCTTCCCTTTATGTTTCTACCAGATTTGAAGTACCCTGAGAGTAGTTTGCCTTATTTTTCTTTCTATCACAAGTGCTTGGCTCAGAGTTGATATTCAATAATAAAATATTTGTGAACCTAATATTCCTCCTCAGTGCTTACATCTATAGATATCAGAAATTACTTGCAATCCTCCTTATTATGAATAGATAATGAGTAGAGTAGCAGCAACAGTATAACTAAATTAATTTGCTTTTAAAATTACTTCAAAACTAAAACATGAACGTCCATTCAGGAATGATGGATTTAAGAACCTACTGAACCAATCTCTCTCTGGCAGAAAACAACTATAAAACCTGAACAGACTGAAAAGGCAACTACTTAAAAAAACAGTAAATAGAAGCAGACAGACTCTGGTATGAAGTTCATACTCACATACAGTAGGGAAGTCAAGGAACAATACAAGTACGTTCCTGACACTGCAATTTTTATCCTGAAGCTAAGGCACAGTGGCAAAGAAGCCACAGAAAAGCCAAAAATAGTCTTTCTGGCCTGGGGAACCAGAAAAGTGAAGCTGGAAAACCATGAACGCTGAGGGGTAAGGCTGGGGGGAGCCCCAGAAAACAAAGAGCAAGAAAGGAGACCCAAATCCTGTCTGAATACAGCTCCAGAATGAACCAGATACTAGAACTAACAGACAAAGACTTCAAAGCAATTATTATAAAAATCCTCAATGAAATAAAATGCTTTCAATACATGAAAAATTTCAAACAAAAAACTTATAAATTATTTAAAAAGAAACAGAAATCCTAGAAATAAAACTACAATTTCTGAAATAAAAAAATCAGCTGATGGACTTAAGAACCAAGTGGAGATAAAACAGAAAAAGAGTAAGTGAACTTGAAAATAGCTTAAAATTATCCAAGGAGAAGAAAAAAGAGATAAAAGATTTTTTTAACAAATGAATAGAGGCTCAGTAATCTGTTATGTATCATCAAATGGCCCAACATAAGTGCAACTGGAATACCAAAAAGAGAGGAGGAAGAGAATGGGGCTGATATTTTATTTGAAGAAATAATGGCTGAAAGTTTCTCAAATTCAATATCAGAGAAATTTTCAGACACAAGATGTCCAGTGAACACCAAGCCCAAGCAAAGGCATAGCATTGTCAAGCTGACAAAAAGTTTAAAGAATATTTTTGTTGCCTATAGAATTCTGAGTTTATAATTCACAGACAAACAGACAAAACTAAAACATAAGAACCAAAGTGACCCTAGTAAACTTCAAGACTATTAAAGTTAGCAAAGCTTCCATCTACTTAAAGTAGAAAGTACTCATTTCAGTGAGAGAGGACAGTTCAGTTTGAACTGTTATCTTAAGTCAGAAAAACAACACTACGATTCTGTGATATTTTCATCAGGTTACTTCTGAATTTCTATCGTGTTACTGTTTTATCCTTTCATGTAAAACATTGTGAACAAAGTGTATATTTACTGGTTCAATTTTAAATATATTCCAGAGACTCCATTTCCAGGAATGATAAAGTGGCTTCTATCAGATCAACCCTTCCATAGAAACCAACTATAAAATCTGGATGAGATATAAAAGATTACCTGAAGGAACAAAAGGTAGCAGAAACTAGAATGGAGTCTAGATATGAAAGCAAAAAAAAAAAAAAAAGGAATGGCACTAGAAAAATTTCTAGTTTTATATATGGCTCTCCTCCTAAAGATATGCCCCACTCAGAAAAATTCAGGTAAAACTCAGATGGAAACCACAGCCTCAATGGCCTAAGGAGACAGAGGATAGTTCAGTGACTACAGCGGCTAGAAAGTGAGAGGAGAAATCAGAGAGAAACATAAAGGAGCCCCAAATTCTGCATATGAACTCTGCCCAAATCTCTAGCTGACTAACGACCTATGCAATGCAAGGACAGACTCCCAGCAGCCCAGCTACATGTAAAAGAACTGAAAAAAGATTTAAGCTGCTTCTCACCACAGGAAGAGAGAGCTTGGAGTTGGAGCCCGGCCAAGTTAACTGCCTGCTAAACAACCTCAATGTCCTATGGAGAAACATAACAGAGGCCAGTTCTAGGATGTATCATTTACAACATTCAGAATACACTCCCAAATTAATAAGCATATGAAGAAACAGGAAAATGTGACCAACACTCAAGAGAAAAGTCAGTCAAGAAATACCAACCCTGAGATGAATTAGGTGTTGGAGTTTGCAGAAAAAGATTTAAAGAAACATTACGACTATGACCAAAGGAAAAAACGGTACCAATAAAAAAGCAAAAAAAGAAAGTTCAGTGGAGACACAGAAACTAAATTCCCAAATGGAAATCCTAGAAATAAAAATAAAGATCATTTGAAATTTTAAAATTTACAAATGAGCTCCAAAGTGGACTGGAGATGACAAAGGAGTCAGTGAATATGAAGACAGAGCAATAGAAATTATTCAATTTCAGAGACAGATAGAAAAAAATACTGTTTATTCCCTCCCACAAACAAAGTGAACAAAGGCTCAGGGACTTGCAGTGCAATATCAAAAGGTCTAACATAAGTGGAATTAGAATGCCAGAAGGCAAGGATAAGTAAAAAGGTGCAAATGTATACCTGAAAATATAATGGCCAAAATTTTCCATCTTTAGCAAAAGATACAACTCTATAAATCTGTAAGTTCAGTAAATACCAGGAAATGTAGATACAAATAAAACTAAATCCAGACACATCACAATCAATCTTCAGAAAACCAAATACAGTAAAATTTTCAAAGCAACCAGAAAAAGATAACACATTATATACAGGGAAACAAAAATACAAAGGAAAGCTGACTTCTCATCAGAAACGATGGAGATGATTCTGCTGAGAGAGAGCATTAAAAAAAGAGACAGAAAAATAAAGGAGAGAGATCAGAAGAAAGTGGAACGATATCTTGAAAGTACTGAAAGAAAAAAAAACAGAACTATATCCAGCAAAAATATCCTTCCAGAATAAAGGTAAAATAAAATCATTTTTTATAATAAAACTGAGATAATCAGTCACCAGCAGACATACACTGGAAGATATCCGAAAGCAGGGATTGGCTAACATTTTCTGTAAAACGGCGAAGAGTAAATATTTTAGGCTTTGCAGTCTCTGTCACAACTGCACAATTCTACTATTCTAGTGCAAAAGCAGTCATTAAAAAACATAAATGAGCAAAGCAGTGTTCCAATAAAGCTTTATTTATAAAAACAGGTGGACCACATTTGGCCCATAGTCTTCCAAAGTTTGCTGATCCCTGAGCTAAAGAAAATTCTGCAGCTAAAGGAAAGTGATACCACAAGTGGAAAGCTGAGTGTCTAGAAAAGAAAAAAGAACTGCAGATATCATATTAATATATACCTGGATAAATATAAAACACTATTTTTCCCTCTTTACTTCCATAATATACATGAGACTGCTTAAAGCACAAAACCCTGTATTGTAGGGCTTATAACGTGTAAATACAGTAATATGTCAACTGTAGCATAAAAGACTACAAGTGCTTACATTTTACATAAGGTAGTACAATAGAAAGGATGCGTATTGTGACTCCAAAATCACCTCTAAGAAATAAAATAGTGCAAAAACAGTTAAAGACCCCAAAGAAATGTTATAATTTTTAAAATTTATTAATATATAACAGATGGACTTATTTGGGGAGTACATGTGACATTTTGATACAATCATATATAATCTATAATTAACAAATCAAGGTAATTGGGATGCCCACCACTTTAAACATTTATCTTTTCTTTATGTTGGGAACATTTGAATTATTATCTTCTAGCTATTCTGAAATATACAGTAGACTACTATTTACTATCAACCTACTGAATTGTACAACATTAGGTCTTATTTCTTCTATATAACTGTATTTTTGTACACATTAACCGTACCCATTAACCAATCTCACTTCATCCCCTCCTACCCTGGTACCCTTCTCAGCCTCTGACAACTGAAGATTATTCAGCCATAGAAAAGAATGAAATCCTGTCATTTGCAGCAACATGGACAGAACTGGAGGTCATTATGTTAAGTAAAATGAAATTTTTTAAAGGATGCATTTAACCCAAGAGAAAGCAAAAATGGAAGACAGAAGAACGAAAAACAGATAAGCAAACAGAAAAAAAAGAGTAAAATGGTAGGCCTAAATCCAATCATATCAATAGTTATTGTAAATGCCAGTGAACTAAATACTCCAGTTAAGAGGAAGAAATTATTTGAATAGATAAAAGTTTAAGACCCAAGGATGTGTTGCCTAAAAGAGACAAATGAAATATGACACAGGTAAGTTGAAACTAAGAAGGAAAAAGATATAGCATGCAATCATAAGCATAAGAACGCTGGAGTGTGATATTAACTTCAAATAAAGTAAACAAAGAGCATTACCAGTGATAAAGAAGGATATTTCACAATGATACAAAGTCCAGTTCATCAGGAAAACATAACATTCATGTTTTAATTACAGAGCTTCAAAATTCATGAAGCAAAAATTGACAAAACTGCAGGAAGAAATAGACAAATCCACAATAATAGCTAGAGATTTTAACAGCTCTCTCAGCAACTGATAGAACCACTAAACAAAAAAATCAGTACATAGAAGATCTAAGTAACACTGTCAACCACCCTGACCTAAATGACACAGAACACAATTCCACTTTGCATTCTTTTAAGTGCACTTGGTACATCCACTATGACAGACTATAAGAAAAACCATAAAATGAGTCTCAAATTTCAAAGGATTGAAATCTTACAGAATATGTTCTTAACCATAATGGAATTAAGATTAAAAAGACCAGGAACTTTCTAATTTCTATTTGGAAATTTAACAATGCACTCCTATGTAATCCATAGTCAAAGAAGAAATCTTGATGTATGACACTAATATTATCACATGCTTGTCTCCTTTACTAAAATGTGAGATCCTAGTAAACAGGACATACTAGATATCACAGATTATTTTTAATTCTTTTCTTAACCCCCAGTTCCTTGTATGACTACTTCTACAAACTATTCTCTTTCAGAACACCTGTTATTTCTTTCTAAACAAATTATTTTCTGGGAGGGGAGGTGTAAATCTGTTAACCTCTTACTCTTATAAAACTCTTCCCCTCTTCCTTTCCTTTAGTGAGATTTCACTTATTTTTCTACTAAACTTTCTATGGTTTTTTCCAGTTACTTTTCCTATTACCGTCTCTTCTAACTTTAGAAACATATCAAAGTTCTTTTGTTTATATGGTTTTGTTAATTTCATTACATGTATTTGTTGACCAGAGAATTAAACTCCATCTTTAAGATATTGTCGGCTGGACTCAATGGCTCATGCCTATAATCCCAGCACTTTCGGAGGCGGATAACCTGAGGGCAGGGGTTCTAGACCAGCCTGGCCAACACAGTGAAACCCCACCTCTACTAAAAATACAAAAATAAGCCAGGCGTGATGCTGGATGCCTGTAATCCCAGCTATTCGGAAGGCTAAGGCAGGAGAATCACTCAAACACAGGAGGGGCACGTTGCAGCAAGCCAAGATCACGCCACTGCACTCCAGACTCAGCAACAGGGTGAGACTCCATCTCAAAAAAAAAAAAAAAAAAGATATTATCATAACTAATGGCTTCAACTATAACTTCAACACATTCAATAACTAATGTAGAACAACCCTATGGTATTCTTCTAAAACCAACTTCCCTCTCAATTGTCCAAGATAATGGCATTTCAAAGATTACTCATTTTTCATTCTCCCTTTTTCTTCAACTATGTCAAATCAATCATTAAGCCTTCTCTATTCTTCCTTAAATACATGTTCTCATTTCATTGCTTCATCTTACTATAAAAAATAAAAAGGAATGAATGGGTTATAAAAAGTAGTTAAGAAACTGAATCTGCCAGAAACAATCTACTTAATCTGGCAGCAACACATTTTTTGAAATGTTATTATTTTTCTTTTTTTTTATTATTATACTTTAAGTTTTAGGGTACATGTGCACAACCTGCAGGTGTGTTACATATGTATACATGGGCCATGTTGCTGTGCTGCACCCACTAACTCGTCATTTAGCATTAGGTATATCTCCTAATGCTATCACTTCCCGCTACCCCCACCCCACAACAGGCCCCTGTGTGTGATGGTCCCCTTCCTGTGTCCATGTGCTCTCATTGTTCAATTCCCACCTATGAATGAGAACATGGGGTGTTTGGTGTTTTGTCCTTGCAATAGTTTGCTGAGAATGATGGTTTCCAGCTTCATCCATGTCCCTACAAATGACATAACTCATCATTTTTTATGGCTGCATAGTATTCCACAGTATATATGTGCCGCATTTTCTTAATCCAGTCTATTCTTGTTGGACATTTGGGTTGGTTCCAAGTCTTTGCTATTGTGAATACAGCCGCAATAAACATACATGTGCATGTGTCTTTATAGCAGCATGATTTATAATCCTTTGGGTATAGACCCAGTAATGGGATGGCTGGATCAAATGGTATTTCTAGTTCCAGATCCCTGAGGAATTGCCACACTGACTTCCACAATGGTTGAACTAGTTTACAGTCCCACCAACAGTGTAAAAGTGTTCCTATTTCTCCACATCCTCTCTAGCACCTGTTGTTTCCTGACTTTCAATGATTGCCATTCTAACTGGTGTGAGATGGTATCTCACTGTGGTTTTGATTTGCATTTCTCTGATGGCCAGTGATGATGAGCATTTTTTCATGTGTTTTTTGGCTGCCTAAATGTCTTCTTTTGAGAAGTGTCTGTTCATATCCTTTGCCCACTTTTTGATGGGGTTGTTTTTTTTCTTGTAAATTTGTTTGAGTTCATTGTAGATTCTGGATATTAGCCCTTTGTGAGATGAGTAGGTTGCAAAAATTTTCTCCCATTTTGTAGGTTGCCTGTTCACTCTGATGGTAGTTTCTTTTGCTGTGCAGAAGCTCTTTAGTTTAATGAGATCCCATTTGTCAATTTTGGCTTTTGTTGCCATTGCTTTTGTTTTAGACATGAAGTCCTTGCCCATGCCTATGTCCTGAATGGTATTGCCTAGGTTTTCTTCTAGGGTTTTTATGGTTTTAGGTCTAGCATTTAAGTCTTTAATCTATCTTGAATTAATTTTTGTATAAGGTGTAAGGAAGGGATCCAGTTTCAGCTTTCTACACATGGCTAGCCAGTTTTCCCAGCACCATTTATTAAATAGGGAATCCTTTCCCCATTGCTTGTTTTTGTCAGGTTTGTCAAAGATCAGATAGTTGTACATATGCGGCATTCTTTCTGAGGGCTCTCTTCTGTTCCATTGGTCAATATCTCTGTTTTGGTACCAGTACCATGCTGTTTTGGTTACTGTAGCCTTGTAGTATAGTTTGAAGTCAGATAGCGTGATGCCTCCGGCTTTGTTCTTTTGGCTTAGGATTGACTTGGCAATGCAGGCTCTTTTCCGGTTCCATACGAACTTTAAAGTAGTTTTTTCCAATTCTGTGAAGAAAGTCATTGGTAGCTTGATGGGGATGGCATTGAATCTATAAATTATCTTGGGCAGTATCGCCATTTTCACGATATTGATTCTTCCAACCCATGAGCATGGAATGTTCTTCCATTTGTTTGTATCCTCTTTTATTTCATTGAGCAGTGGTTTGTAGTTCTCCTTGAAGAGGTCCTTCAAATCCCCTGTAAGTTGGATTCCTAGGTATCTTACTCTCTTTGAAGCAATTGTGAATGGGAGTTCACTCATGATTTGGTTCTCTGTTATTGGTGTATAGGAATGCTTGTGATTTTTGCACATTGATTTTGTATCCTGAGACTTTGCTGAAGTTGCTTATCAGCTTAAGGAGATTTGGGGCTGAGATGATGGAGTTTTCTAGATATACAATCATGTCATCTGCAAACAGGGACAATTTGACTTCCTCTTTTCGTAATTGAATGCCCTTTATTTCCTTCTCCTCCCTGATTGCCCTGGCCAGAACTTCCAACACTATGCTGAATAGGAGTGGTGAGAGAGGGCATCTCTGTCTTGTGCCAGTTTTCAAAGGGAATGCTTCCAGTTGTTGCCCATTCAGTATGATACTGGCTGTGGGTCTGTCATAGATAGCTGTTATTATTTTGAGATACGTCCCATCAATACCTAGTTTATTGAGAGTTTTTAGCATGACGGGGTGTTGAATTTTATCGAAGGTCTTTTCTGCATCTATTGAGATAATCATGTGGTTTTTGTCTTTGCTTCTGTTTATATGCTGGATTACGTTTATTGATTTTCGTATGTTGAACCAGCCTTGCATCCCAGGGATGAAGCCCACTTGAACATGGTGGATAAGCTTTTTGATGTGTTGCTGGATTCAGTTTGCCAGCATTTATTAAGGATTTTTGCATCAATGTTCATCAAGGATATTGGTCTAAAATTCTCTTTTTTTGTTGTGTCTCTGCCAGGCTTTGGTATCAGGTTGATGCTGACCTCATAAAATGAGTTAGGGAGGATTCCCTCTTTTTCTATTGATTGGAATAGTTTCAGAAGGAATGGTACCAGCTCCTCCTTGTACCTCTGGTAGAATTTGGCTGTGAATCCATCTGGTCCTGGACTTTTTTTGGTTGGTAAGGTATTAATTATTGCCTCAATTTCAGATCCTGTTATTGGTCTATTCAGGGATTCAGCTTCTTCCTGGTTTAGTCTTGGGAGGGTGTATGTGTCGAGGAATTTATCATTTCTTCTAGATTTTCTAGTTTATTTGTGTAGAGGTGTTTATAGTATTCTCTGATAGTAGTTTTTATTTCTGTGGGATCAGTGGTGATATCCCCTTTGTCATTTTTTATTGCATCTATCTGATTCTTCTCTCTTTTCTTCTTTATTAGTCTTGCTAGCGGTCTATCAATTTTGTTGATCTTTTCAGAAAACCAGCTCCTGGATTCATTGATTTTTTGAAGGGTTTTTTGTGTCTCTATCTCCTTCAGTTCTGCTCTGATCTTAGTTATTTCTTGCCTTCTGCTAGCTTTTGAATGTGTTTGCTCTTGCTTCTCTAGTTCTTTTAATTGTGATGTTAGGGTGTCAATTTTAGATCTTTCCTGCTTTCTCCTGTGGGCATTTAGTACTATAAATTTCCCTCTACACACTGCTTTGAATGTGTCCCAGAGATTCTGGTATGTTGTGTCTTTGTTCTCGTTGGTTTCAAAGAACATCTTTATTTCTGCCTTCATTTTGTTATGTACCCAATAGTCACTCAGAAGCAGGTTGTTCAGTTTCCTTGTAGTTGAGTGGTTTTGAGTGAGTTTCTTAATCCTGAGTTCTAGTTTGATTGCACTGTGGTCTGAGAGACAGTTTGTTATAATTTGTTCTTTTACATTTGCTGAGGAGTGCTTTACTTCTAATTATGTGGTCAATTTTGGAATAGGTGTGGTGTGGTGCTGAAAAAAATGTATATTCTGTTGATTTGAGGGGGAGAGTGCTGTAGATGTCCATTAGGTGGGCTTGGTACAGAGCTGAGTTCAATTCCTGGATATCCTTGTTAACTTTCTGTCTCGTTGATATGTCTAATATTGACAGTGGGGTGTTAAAGTCTCCCATTATTATTGTGTGGGAGTCTAAGTCTCTTTGTAGGTCACTAAGGACTTGCTTTATGAATCTGGGTGCTCCTGTATTGGGTGCATATAAATTTAGGATAGTTAGCTCTTCTTGTTGAATTGATCCCTTTACCATTATGTAATGGCCTTCTTTGTCTCTTTTGATCTTTGTTGGTTTAAAGTCTATTTTATCAGAGACTAGGATTGCAACCCCTGCCTTTTTTTGTTTTCCATTTGCTTGGTAGATCTTCCTCCATCCCTTTATTTTGAGCCTATGTGTGTCTCTGCATGTGAGATGGGTTTCCTGAATACAGCACACTGATGGGTCCTGACTATTTATCCAATTTGCCAGTCTGTGTCTTTTAATTGGAGCATTTAGCCCATTTACATTTAAGGTTAATATTGTTATGTGTGAATTTGATCCTGTCATTATGATGTTAGTTGGTTATTTTGCTCATTAGTTGATGCAGTTTCTTCCTAGCCTCGATGGTCTGCACAATTTGGCATGTTTTTGCAGTTGCTGGTACCAGTTGTTCCTTTCCATGTTTAGTGCTTCCTTCAGGAGCTCTTTTAGGGCAGGCCTGGTGGTGACAAAATCTCTCAGCATTTGCTTGTCTGTAAAGTATTTTATTTCTCCTTCACTTATGAAGCTTAGTTTGGCTGGATATGAAATTCTGGGTTGAAAATTCTTTTCTTTAAGAATGTTAAATATTGGCCCCCACTCTCTTCTGGCTTGCAGAGTTTCTGCCGAGAGATCAGCTGTTAGTCTGATGGGCTTCCCTTTGTGGGTAACCCGACCTTTCTCTCTGGCTTCCCTTAACATTTTTTCTGTCATTTCAACTTTGGTGAATCAGACAATTATGTGTCTTGGAGTTGCTCCTCTCGAGGAGTATCTTTGCAGTGTTCTCTGTATTTCCTGAATTTGAATGTTGGCCTGCCTTGCTAGATTGGGGAAGTTCTCCTGGATAATATCCTGCAGAGTGTTTTCCAACTTGGTTCCATTCTCCCCGTCACTTTCAGGTACACCAATCAGACATAGATTTGGTCTTTTCACATAGTCCCATATTTCTTGGAGGCTTTGTTCATTTCTTTTTATTCTTTTTTCTCTAAACTTCTCTTCTCGCTTCATTTCATTGATTTCATCTTCCATCGCTGATACCCTTTCTTCCAGTTGATTGCATCGACTACTGACGCTTGTGCCTTCATCACGTAGTTCTCGTGCCGTGGTTTTCAGCTCCATCAGGTCCTTTAAGGACTTCTCTGCATTGGTTATTCTAGTTAGCCATTCGTCTAATTTTTTTTCAAGGTTTTTAACTTCTTTGCCATGGTTTCAAACTTCCTCCTCTAGCTCGGAGTAGTTTGATCTTCTGAAGCCTTCTTCTCTCAACTTGTGAAAGTCATTCTCCGTCCAGCTTTGTTCTGTTGCTGGTGAAGAGCTGCGTTCCTTTGGAGGAGGAGAGGCGCTCTGATTTTTAGAGTTTCCAGTTTTTCTGCTCTGTTTTTTCCCCATCTTTGTGGTTTTATCCACCTTTGGTCTTTGATGATGGTGACGTACAGATGGGTTTTTGGTGTGGATGTCCTTTCTGTTTGTTAGTTTTCCTTCTAACAGTCAGGACCCTCAGCTGCAGCTCTGTTGGAGTTTGCTGGAGGTCCACTGCAGACCCTGTTTGCCTGGATTCTCAGCAGCGGTGGCTGCAGAACAGCGGATATTGGTGAACCACAAATGCTGCTGCCTGATCATTCCTCTGGAAGTTTTGTCTCAGAGGATAACCCGGCTGTGTGAGGTGTCAGTCCGCCCCTACTTGGGGGTGCCTCCCAGTTAGGCTACTCAGGGGTCAGGGAACCACTTGACGAGGCAGTCTGCCCATTCTCAGATCTCAAGCTGCGTGCTGGGAGAACCACTACTCTCTTCAAAGCTGTCAGACAGGGACATTTAAGTCTGCAGAGGTTACTGCTGCCTTTTGTTTGTCTGTGCCTTGCCCCCAGAGGTGGAGCCTACAGAAGCAGGCAGGCCTCCTTGAGCTGTGGTGGGCTCCACCCAGTTCGAGCTTCCCAGCTGCTTTGTTTAGCTACTCAAGCCTTGGCAATGGCAGGCGCCCCTCCCGCAGCCTCGCTGCCACCTTGTAGTTTGATCTCAGACTGCTGTGCTAGCAATGAGTGAGGCTCTGTGGGCGTAGGACCCTCCAAGCCAGGTGTGGGATATAATCTCCTGGTGTGCCGTTTGTTAAGCCCGTTGGAAAAGTGCAGTATTAGGGTGGGAGTGACCCGATTTTCCAGGTGCCATCTGTCACCCCTGTCTTTGACTAGGAAAGGGAATTCCCTGACACCTTGTACTTCCCGGGTGAGGCGATGCCTCGCCCTGCTTCGGCTCACGCACAGTGTGCTGCACCCACTGTCCTGCACCCACTGTCTGGCACTCCCCAGTGAGATGAACCCGGTACCTCAGTTGCAAATGCAGAAATCACCCATCTTCTGCATCACTCACACTGGGAACTGTAGACTGGAGCTGTTCCTATTTGGCCATCTTGGCTCCACTCCCTGAAATATGTTATTCTTTCTCTAAAAGTAAATGGTATCTTCACCTCAACAAAAGCAAGTGACCAATCTGGTATAAACATTATTTTTGCCTTTGGCAAATTAATGGTGCAGAGGGATGTTGACATCTCTAAGAACAAGGTGGAATCACGTGACAATTCAGATCTTTCTGTCAGCAAAACTGAACTGCTGGCCTTGTAAAATATACGTGAAAGCAGTGTTTCGAAAACCATTGGTGGTGAAGACCAGTTTTGCTTGTTTTTTGATTTTCAGTCAGTCATGAGCAAATACTTTTATGAAACACAATAAGAATGAATTTTAAGACATGTAAAACACAAGTTCAATTTTCATATTATAAAATTCAATAAACCATTACTCTGTCAAATTCCTACAAGTTTCTAAATGCTGACTTTCACTTTCTGTACTTATCCATTGCAGGTTACTAACAAACAGTTCACTGCACTGCACTGATAACATGGACCACACTTTTAAAAATGCTGTATTAAAGGACTCACCCCAAAATTTAAAGTCTCAGTGTTACTAGACCTCATCCAAACCTAGTATCTACTAAGCAAGATAGAAGTTAGGCAAAGAGGTTGAGGCAGAATTCCTGCAACAGGGGATAAGGATAGACTCCAGAATAAAATTTCTTCATGGCAATATTTCCATGCCATAGCAGTGGTCAGAACAGCCCCACACACTCAGACTAGAGCTGGCCTCTTTGAAAAGGTTATGATTATGAACTACCTGCATGGAAAAATGCATGTATATGCATGTGCATGTTTATGTCTAGTGAGTATACATGTGTAGATGTGAATTAAACATCATGATTAATCTATCTAATGAAAAGAACAACTCAATTTGGCTGTAATTCTTAAGCCTTTCTGATGAAAAGCATATCGCTGTAAAAATACAATTCACTTTATCTGACATACAATGTAGGCTTTTGACTAAGCAGAGCCCAAAAGAGAAATCAAATGCACAACAAACAGATGTAAAACTCTAGGCAACAAAGATGATCTTCAATGTCTTTATCAGTCACAGCCCCGAAACATCCTAATTTATTTTAGGACCTAAAGATTGACAAATCAGTTTAACCAACAGCAGTAATATATGCAGAGACCTGGAGTACAGCATGCACTATGAGTAAGTGAGATTGACATTTTCAAAAATAAAAGTCATCCAGCCAAATGGAAAAATAATAACAATCATTAGCTGCCAGATTTGTTCAGCTCACAGTAGCTCAGCAAGCTTTCCTAAAGCCTCCCACAAAAAAAAATTTCCCTGAGTTTTAGGATGTGTCTATACGATCTTCAAATAACCTCATCAGTAAAATCTTTTTTAAAGGTTATAGGAATTTGAAAATTACTGTAAAAATCATCATTTTTAAAATCAGTTTGATGGTATAAATCAAATGGCTTTACTATGTCTTTATCAATGGCTCAATTTTAGTTCCACTGTGCATATCAAAATTGTGGATGTCTAAAGATGTTCTTCTTTCTGCTCTCAGCATATTCACATAATGATTGCATTACCCCAAATTTAGCGTATGAGAATCTAAAAAAAAACTAATATTTCTGCCATTGGACTGGGTCTACTTTAAATATTCTGAAAATCAAAATTAGACAACAGAAGCCTATAAATTATTAAATTCTATGCATTATAAGTAAAAATTTGAAATTATAAATATAGTTTAAATAAGATTTTAAAATCTTGCTAAATATTAGTAACATATTCATGCTGTCTCTTTTAAATCAAACAAAACAGCACTAGATCTTTACCTGGGCTTAATATTAACTTAGCAAGAATCCAACTTACAGAGATAAAGAGGAAAACTGTTATTATTCCATGATTTTATGGAGAAAAAAGGCAGGGAAATAAATACATACTGTATATTTACTATTGCAGACACTTTAACTGTTATTTCATGGATTCCCTACCTAATGTTTAAATGAGTTAAGTACCACCTACCACCTTTCACCATAAAGAAACTAGCTCTGGGAGTTCAAGCCACTCTCCCAACACTAAACAATCAAGTGCTGGAATTCACACCTGGGTCTATCCACTCCAGAGAGACTCTTGTCTATCCTTCTACTGCGCCATTACGAAACAGCTACACTACTCTATTTCTCAAATTTCCATAAAAGTGCATAATTAATTCAGAAAGCTCTCAAATGAGGTCAAAAGAAAAAACTTAGGAATCTCAGTCTGGCTCTACACTTATGGTGACTTTTTGAGCTTTGTATATTGTAAACACAGTGACTTCATCAAGTTACTCTATCAAAACAAAGGTTTAAACAAAATGCAAAGGTTCTGAGAAAAGGTATTCTATCTTATGCATCTTTCCATACACTCAGAAACCAACAAATTGCCTTGCATATATTTGGTCTTCAATAAACATCTGATGCACTGATAGATAGATGAACAAATACAAGAGGAAGAATGGGAGAGAAAAGGAGAAGGAAGAACTTAAAGGCAGGATTCAATTAGTATCAACTAATATCTCTCTTCTGTGATATTACAGTATTAGATACATGATTCCAATAACCTTTTTATTTTACCTAATGATTCAGTGAAAAATAATGGAAGGGGGGAGGAACTAAGTGGGGACAAAAAAGTAGGGTATGTGGGAAGCTTGGATACACTATCATATAATGATTAAAGCAGCTTTTGCTGGGCTTTAGATTAAATCTCAGCCCATTATTAAAAATTAGTACCTGGGCCAGGCACGGTGGCTCACACCTGTAATCCCAGCACTTTGGGAGGCCGAAGCGGGCAGATCACCTGAGGTCAGGAGTTTGAGACCAGCCTGGCCAACATGACAAAACCCCGTCTCTACCAGAAATACAAAAATTAGGTGGGTGTGGTGGCACATGCCTGTAGTCCCAGCTACTCCAGAGGGCTGAGGCAGGAGAATTGCTTGAACCCGGGAGGCAGAGGTAGTAGTGAGCCAAGATCATGTCACTGCACTCTAGCCTGGGCAATAGAGCAAGACTCTGTCTCAAAAAGAAAAAAAATTATTAGTACCTGGTTTTTCATAGAAACTTGCAGCACTTAAAATATTATCTAAATAATACCTTTAAAAGCCATGTAGTCTCTTGAAACTGAGAGGAAAAGATATAAGGGAAAGACATATTCTTTGAAACAACAGGACAGCTAAAATAAGACCCTGACTTCTATTACAGCTCTTTCCCACACCTCTATTTCACCTTAGACAAGTTATTAACAAATTATCAAAAGCCTGTAATAAGAAATAATTATAAATTTTTACAATATTTTAACAATTTGAAAAATAGATATTTTAACTTCAAAAAATATATAACATACAGAAAAGAACAGGTAGAGGTAAATGGAAAAATAGCACTATTCACTTCCACATTAACTAATTAGGACACTGCTGACCTTTCTATTGCCCATAAGAGAAAGTCACACAAAAGATAATAAAAACAATAATAATTCATCTTTCTAGGATAATCTAATAGTGAAGACATTGAGTCAAAGGTAACCATCTTTCCTAACAGCTTAGCAATTACAAAATATATCTCCTTTTCTGAAAAAAGCTTTCAGTACCAAGTTTATTAACAACTTCCAATTTAGACAAAAGTCCATGTACTAACACAAAATAGGGACGCTCTCTCTCTAGTCTGGCTTTCTGTGATACGTTCATCAAATTAAGTAAACATGTTTTTACTTCTCTCTTAATTTTTAAAATGTGAACATTCAGTAACTGGGCCAGTCTCTACCTCCAGGTTAACTTTTCCATTGGATCACAATTCCCTTGTAAATAACACACTTTCGTTCCAAAAGGCTTTTCACTATTCTTTCTATCTAGGTAACATTCAAAGACAAACCCCACAGAGACAACTATATGAACCCAGTGTTCACATAACCTGAAGTAAGTTTACCATGACTGCTGCAGCCCTGGTGCCAACAACCACCCCACGACCAGCCCTTTATACAGTCACAAATATTTATTGAGGTTCTACTAGGTGCCAAAGGTTCATTTAGCACATATTTTTCGAAGGGTATTATCATGTGAGCATCAACAAAGTAATAGATGTAGGAGAGATGATATTACTCTCACAGGACCCATGAAAAAAACTAAAGCACGGAGAGGCTAAGCAACTTGGCCAAAAGCCTGGAGGCCAGCCCAAGAGCCCAGCGAGCCTGACTGCCACTGCACATGCCAGCACCCTCACTACAGGTCTGAGTGCTTACAGACTTTGTAGTGAGGAGGGCCAAGCATGATCCACCCAAATCATGAAGAGATGAGATTTCAAAGACTCCTTCAGCTATTCAGTGCCTATCGCAATTCATCCAGAGTTGAAGCCTAGTTGTAGTAAAGGAACAGAGATTATAAACTACAGGTTTCAAAACATCAAGGGGGCTCCATATGTGGGAGTGATATTGTGGGTAATTTACAATTTTACTTAATATTTTTCTATCATATCTTTTTAACCATAAAACCATATTATTTTTATAACAGTAAAAGATCAAACTAGCTCATTTTTGCAAATGGTAGATGCTTAATTTACACTAAAAGATTTTGGCAAAATAAAGGCTCCTGTGACAATGGTAGAATTAAAAAAAGGAAAGACAAGGGAGAAACTCAAAACTAAGACAAATGGAACAGAAGGAGCATTAAGCCCTCAGGGAATAAATTTATTGAGTTGAAAAGATGCAATATCTATTTTGCCACAGTGAACAAATTTAAAGAGGAATCAGTTCTTATTCCATGTTCCCTCAGAGCAGGAGAGTATAGAATAAACTGCTAAAAGTAGATCTGACAAACGGTCTTATTAGAAGGTGCCATGCTTTGGTGAGTGATGCCCAAGAGGGTGAGCACAAGTTAGTGTCAGGTGATAACCAGGATGACGGAAATATTCATGTTGGCCCCACTAGTTCTATGCCCAGAGTGGTAGCGGCAAAAGATCCATTCACAGAACAAGTCGGTGCCTTCAGAAAGTAAACAGCCACAAATCCCAGGATTGCATCTTCAAGAGCCAGATTTATGTGCTCCATTTACTCTCTCAGAAGTCACCTGGGTCAGGGAAAGGAATAACAAGTCCTACAAGAACAAATTACTGATGATTCCAGAAGATTCTTTCTTCACTTGTTAACATTCAACCTCTCCCCACCGTTGCACTTCCAAGATAACTATTCCTGGTTCAAAAGGCCCCTTGAGCCCTCTCTTCTCCTCACATCCCCATTCAAAAGGCCCCTCGGGCCCTGTCTCCTCCTCACACCCCTCCTCTGGCTGTCCGCCTCTCTTCTACTGCCTTTCCTCCCTTCGTCACTCATCACTGCATTGCACTGGCATTGCTTATTCACGTCGACTGTCTTCACCAAACCATAAGACCTTCGATGTCCAGCTCTATCTTGGTCATCTGTGTCCCCCAATAATTAGCACAGCCCCTGGCACATACATGGAACCCACAACTGTTTTGTGATTTAGGAGAGATTGGCAAAAGACTCCATTTCTGAAATTTTTTACTTTTACTAAATAAATAAGAATATGGATAATGAAGCACTTAAGTAGAAGAAAAAAATACATTCAGTTTACCTACTAAAATACTTCAAAGTAAAGCCTCATTAATACAACCTACTCTAACTTAAGAACTGATTATTATTTTAGCTGGACTGAAATTTACTGTGACAACTCATGTGGACAGAGTGTGCAGGAAACACGAAGAGCAGAGCCACCATGGTGAGAGAGAGAAGTAAGGAGGCTCTGCATTTGCCTGTTTCTCAAGAGTGAACTTCAAGGACCACAGAATGATTTTTACATGAAAAAGAGTGTTACTTTCATAAATAAACATAATCGAAAGAAAATCTAATGCCCAGCCCAACACCTGGTCAATTGCTGGTCGGTGTTTATCACACCCAGTAGGCCACACCTGGATCTCACTGTACAGTCTCCCAGAATCCACACTGAACACCACTCCTCCATGCCATCCCTCACTCACTCAGCCCTTGCCAGGCAGCCAGGAAATACACGGGGCTTAACACGTCCAGCTGGTACTTTAAGCAAAGAAATCTTCCCCTGATGTTAGCTTTGGTTTTATTTTTCACGTTTCCCCCTTTTTAATGCCAGTCTTAAGGTTCCTGAGAAAATGCATCGAGACAAGAAAAAAAGGAGATGGCAGGGTGGTTAAGAGGACAGCTTTGGAGCTGGCAGATCTCAGTGAAATTCCAATCTTTTCACTTACGGGGGAATTATCTCCGAGTGTTGGTTTCCTTACCAATAAAAATAGTAATAGAACTTACTGGGTAATCATGAAGCTTAAATAAGGCAATGCATAAAAATTACTTAATAAATTTTAATAATTATTATTCTCTGCATCAAAGACAGATTAGCACGATGGTTAAAAGCATGCATCATATTGCCTGAGTTTAAGTCCCTGCTCTGCCACTTCCTAGCTATTTTGGCAAATTACTTAACCTCTTGTGTCCTAGTGACCACTAAATGGAGTTCCTGGGATAATTATACGTGGAATACATTTAAAGTAATTAGGACAGTGCCTGACACAGAATAAGCTCTCAATAGACATTAGCTGTTATTAACTACCGACACCTAGAAAAGAGTTCCTACACATCAAATTTTAAAATTTGGAAGGTGACAAATGCTATGAATAAGCAATTTATAGAAAGAATATAAATGGCCAATAATATTAAAAGATGCTCAGTCTCATTCATTATTAACGGAATGCAAATTTAAAACAATGATTTAGTTTGTCAACCAAGATTTTGTAAAAATTAAAAGAAGGGTAATGTTAAATGATAGTGAGCAGAAAAATATGCAATCCCAATATACAGTTGATGGAAATGTAAATCTGCACATTTTTGAAAAGTGTATGACATTATCTATCAAAAGTGCAGGCCAGGTGCTGTGGCTAACACCTGTAATCCCACAATTTTAGGGAAGCTGAGAGAGGTGGACTGCTTCAGCCCAGGAGTTCAACATCATCTTGGGCAACAAAGCAAGATCCTTTCTCTACAAAAGATTTTATTTTTTAAATTATCCAGGCTCGGTGGCATGCACCTATAGTCCCAGCTACTTGGGAGACGGAGGCAGGAGTATCCCTCAAGCTCAGGAGTCCAAAGTTGCAGTGAGCTATGAGCACGCCACTCCACTCCAGCCTGGGTGACAGAGTAAAAACCCTGTCTCAAAAAGAAAAAAAAGGTGGGGTACAGTGGCTCATGCCTGTAATCTCAGCACTTTGGGGGGCCAAGGCAGGTGGATCACTTGAGGTCAGGAGTTCAAGACCAGCCTGGGAAACATGGTAAAATCCCGTCTCTACTAAAAACACAAAAATTAGTTGAATGTGGTGGTGCATGCCTGTGATCCCAGCTACTCAGAAGGCTGAGGCACAAGAAACACTTGAATCCAGGAGGTGGAGGTTGCAGTGAGCTGAGATTGCACCACTGCACTCCAGCTTGGACAACACAGTGAGACTATCTTTAAAAAAAAAAAAAAAGTGTACAAACACATTCATTTGACTCAGCATTTCCATCTCCAGTACTAAATCCAAAAGAAATATTCATCAAAGTAGGCAAACATATGTAAAAGAAACTAGAAACACCACCACATGGCCATCAATAGAGCACTGGTTAAATAAATAGCTTTACACCAACACAGTGG
This sequence comes from Symphalangus syndactylus, assembly GCF_028878055.3. Lineage (NCBI taxonomy): Eukaryota > Metazoa > Chordata > Mammalia > Primates > Hylobatidae > Symphalangus > Symphalangus syndactylus. Next base: position 63,764,172 of record NC_072429.2, on the reverse strand, counting down.
AAAATAGCCATTAAAAAAAATACTGAATATCCACATATACAGAAATGAAAACATATTCACTATATATTAAGAATAAAGTTATGGACCAGTATATGTCATTTTTATTTTTAAATACAAAACAAAATTACACATCTATTTATTTATCTCTGTGCTTGCAAACACCTGAAAGATGCTAGTAACTGTATTTGGCAAATGTGTTATCTACATTAAATTTTGCAATACATCTGTACCACTTTTTCTTTTCTTTTTTTTTTTTTTTTTTGATATGGAGTCTCACTCTGTCACCCAGGCTGGAGTGCAGTGGCGCGATCTCAGCTCACTGCAACCTCCGACTCCCTGGTTCAAGCGATTCTCCTGCCTCGGCCTCCTGAGCAGCTGGGATTACAGGCACATGCCACCATGCCCAGCTAATTTTTGTGTTTTTGGTAGGGACGGGGTTTCACTGTGTTGGCCAGGATGGTCTCGATCTCCTGACCTCGTGATCCACCCGCCTCGGCCTCCCAAAGTGCCGGGATTACAGGTGTGAACCACCACGCCCAGCCCTACTTTTTATTTTTTACTTGTTTTTTAAAGAAAGTAAGAACAAAAATGGTTAAAAGCACAGATTCTACAGCCAACATTCTGGATTTGCATGTCTGCTACCTATCAGCAATGTGACCTCTACGCCTCAGTATTCCCAATGTATAGCAATGACATCTATATACTAACAGTAACAACAATAACATGTTATAGAGCTCTGGTGAGCATTAAATGAGTTAAACAGAAAGATCTTAGAACAATGTATAGCAGAGGGTAGGCACTATATGGGACATGTCCACTATTACTAACCTTGAATAGCATTCTTAGAGAGATTACTTCAACCAAGCCATCCCATAGAAGCCCATCTAAAGTGACCAACAAAAGTATCAGTAGACAATTGGCACACCAGATACACTGGCTCTTGGTAGCCAATTAGCAATGTGAAGTATTAAAACCGCCTGGCAACCTAGGATTTCAATTCTAGCTAGGCTTTCTCTTGTCCTCATTTCCTCATCTGTTCAAAGGAGGAAGATGACTTAGATAACTGACAAATCTAATATCCTAATAGGATAACTTTACTGTTAAAATAATGATAGATCTTTATAGTTGCCTCAAAAATGTACTCCAGTCAGTAGATCCAGAACCTGAAACACAACTCCATACTAAAATACATGCTTCATAGGAGAGAAACTCCTTCAAAAACAGCCTATTGGAATACACTGCAGCAGAAAAGGACTTCCTCCATCTGAACATAATCCAATTGCATTTCCCTACAAGCATACTGTAACTCACAGATTTCATTCATAGACAGTTTCCTCTCACCTATCCCACTGCCCACACCATAAATACAAATTAGTGATATTTTACTCTACATTCACCAAGACTCTACAGTTTCATAACCACAGGAAGAACAAGTAACTTTTTCCCACCTGCTAAAAACTCAAATATACTGCACAGTGAAAAATACCTCACATACACACAAACCAACATAAAACACTTACACGAAATGCTGCAAGAATGATTCTTGTTACTTTCTCTTTGACAGACTCCTGAAGGATATCAGACAGAACTGGAATGATATTATAGCGCCGCAGGTGTTCACACATTTGAGGACTGAATGCCAGGAGCCATATTGAAAAAATCATTTGATACTGGAGCTGAAAGCCACATTTGTTACTCAACACTCCCATTATGCTGGAAAAAAAAAAAGACACACACACACATTTACAAAACATTTAAGAAAGAAGAAATAAGCAATTATTCTCTTTTTGCACTAATGGAACAGGTCTCTCTGAATTATGTCCTGTTTCTTTTCTGCCAGCAATAACAAGCAGCTAGATTGCTACTCACAGAGAACCATTTCCAGTACAGCTCCACTTAACCCTCTCTCCAAAAGTCACTGGATCTCAGGAAGCAGGAGCTCTTGCTGTGCGGCAAGAAGAAAGGGAACAAAAGACTTGTAATATGGCAACGGGAATGGAAAGAGCAATCGGACAGACAACAGAGCCAAATGTTACGTGGAGATTTTGAGTCTGGGCAACCAATAAGACCACCGATAGCTTTAAAATATAAAGGAAACGGAGAAAAGAAGTCTGAGTTTGGTGAAAACCTGTGATGGGTTCAAATTTGACATAGCCAATTACTGAATTTGGCGGTCAGGAAAAACGTCAGTTTGATTGAGAGATCAAAAACCTCAGTTTGATCAAACTTCTAGTTTGATCTCTTACTTTACTGATAAGGAAACTAGGAAAATGACATGGAAATGAAGGAGGTTACACAAAGAGAGAGAATATATACAATAGAAGAAAAGCTAAGGAAATTGCCCTGGGGAATACCTACATTCAAACAATAGAGTTCAGAAATCATCAAATAAAAAAAAACAGAAATCATCAAATAAGACCATTAAAAGTGACCTTCACATTGGAGCAAAGCATACCATTTAAAAAGAAAAAAAGACCAGAGGAGTTAAGCGCTCGAAGACCACAGAATGTACAACACAAAGAGTGAGCCCTAATGTAAGCTATGGAAACTTACTAATAAAAATCTATTAACATTGGATCATCATTTGGAACAAATATACCATACTAATGCAAGATGTTAATGATAAGGGAAATTCGTGGCGGGGAGAGGAGAGGATGTAATGGGAACTCTCTGCACTTTTGGTTTTTCTGTAAAACTAAAGCTGCTCTAATAATATAAATGTTTAAAATGCTAAGCCTGATTTTACAATCTAAACCTACTGTAACTTACTGAAAGGCTTTTATCTATGTCATTTCTTCATTTGTATGATTTGAATATAGTTCAGTTCACTAATTGTTTTTAGTGTTCTCATGCATGGCTTTTGCCTTGTCTTCTCTATTTTTGGATGTTATGTAAAACTTGCTTTTTAATTAATATTGACATCTACATAAGCTGCTATAAAATCATGTCACTTTATACTGTAAACACCCTAGTCCCTGGTTTCCTTTGCTCTCTGTTCCAGTTATTAAGCCAAGCCTTCTGCACTTGGCTTTGTGATGTTGTGGCTGAGACCCTGAAAACCACATTTCTGTTCTACCAGTTGGCGGTCTGTTAGGCTATGTCAAGAACAGGAGCTAGAGGCTGACTTCAAGGAAGGAAGAATGGACTTCCTCCTGTTGGCTTCCTGATCCTGAGAGCATTACCCCAGTAACACTCCTTCAACCCGGCAGCAGCAGTTCTTTCCCATGGCAGCAGCCAAATTCAGTTTGCAGTTTTTCCAGCTCTAGCAGAACAAGCCTCATCACATTTCCTCAGAGACATCAGCACTAGCCAACTGGCTCCCCTCCCCAGAGTCCTGGGTTCCAAATCCATGAGGCTTTTCCTCGGAGTTCAGAGGCACCAATATCAGCTGGGCAAAACCTCCTCCTCAAATGTCTAAATTTCAGCTGTACTTGGCCCCTCCTCCAAGCATGCAAATTTTAATGATTCCAATCTCTTACCATTGCCCACCTACTTTACATCCCCTACCCCACCTTATGGGTGGTATCTGCACTTGCTACCTTTCTGACACTCAAGAGTCATTTTTTTTTTTTCATTTCGTTTTAAACAAAATTAGCAGCTGGGCATGGTGGCTCAAGCTGCTAATCCTAGCATTTTGGGAGGCCAGGGTGGGTGGATCTCTTGAGCCAGGAGTTTGAGGCTAGCCTGGGCAACATGGCAAAACCCCATCTCTATCAATAAAACACAACAATACCAAAAAATTCCCAAAAAAAATACAAAAATAGCAAATGTGTACTTAGTTAATAATTCTTCATATCAAATTATGTTAAAATAAAAAAGAATGCCAATGGCAGTTTAATGCGAATAGCACTGCATCTATAAATTACTTTGGGCAGTAGAGGCAATTACCCCCAGCAAAGGCCCACTTATAGCTCCAATATTTAGGAAGTTAATGTTAACCTTCAGACTTTCTTGTGAGGCTAACAAGTACAATATAATGTAAATTTTTTTATCTTATATAGGTATACAAATACTCAAACAGTGTTGTATTATGTATATAATAGGCTTTTTAACAACAACAAAAAAGTCAGCAAACTATATAGATTAAAATGTACTGGGTTTTTTTAAGACCTCAGTTATCAGCCAGGCAAGGTGGCTCATGCCTATAATCCTAGCACTTTGGGAGGCTGAGGCAGGCAGATTACGAGGTCAGGAGTTCAAGACCAGCCTGGCCAACACGGTGAAACCCCATCTCTACTAAAAATACAAAAACTAGCTGAGAGTGGTGATGCACACTTGTAATCCTAGCTACTCAGGAGGCTGAGGCAGGAGAATTACTTGAACACAGGAGGCGGAGGTTGCAGTGAGCTGAGATTGCACCACTGCACTCCAGCCTGGGCGACAGAGCGAGACTGTCTCGGAAAGGAAAAAAAAAAAAAAAAAAAAGACCTCAGTTACCTTCCTTTCTTCAAACGGGCTAATACTTGAAAATTTTTCTCCTCACATTATTCCTATTTGCAATGTGAGAAACAAACACACACACACACAAATTCAATGCTAAGCAAAAACTCAAAAAGTAGAAAGTATATATTTCTGAAAAAATGAAAACATTAAATGACTTTTTCAAATTGCTATACTTTCAGCAAGTTATTATACCTTTATTAATGCCCATTTCTCCACCTAAAGGTTTATCTGATTACTGCTAATCTTATTTGTGGTCATTAGCATATCAAAATATATTGGTTGAACATGAAATAGTCTAGATTATATTTATGCCTGATCTTGTTGCTGCTGAATGGTCTCTAAAATACTAAGGTACTAGCCATTAGAGCAGCAGCATTTGTTGTACTCAGTATACCATGAGAGTTCAAATTTTGGTATTTGAGTTTATTTTATAAGCAGTTATAACTATTTGTAGAGATTGCTATTTCATGACTTTGACTCTTTCTTACAGGTCCTCCATGGGGGAAAAAAATCTAATTTTTAGTTAGTAGAATTAAAATTCATTTTATCTTACAATTAGGGTTATTGTAAGACAAAATGAATTTTAATTCTACCAAACAATCCTACTGGACTCTTTTATAAACCATATATTATTGAATTTAAGTTGTCTTATGCTGTTTTATCATCCTATATATTATTTTATCATTATTCATTGATTATAACCAATTATACTATGAAATCAAAGACTAAAATAATAAGAAAATTAGAGATTGATGGAATCACCTAGGAAGACGATATAATAGTGAAATAAATAATTATCCTTTATTGCACTGCCCAAAATACTGCACTATCTTTTATGAAGGTAAAAAGACTGGTAACACCATTTTTGTAGCTCACCTTTACGTTTCTGTGCAGAAAAAAGTTAACAGCAAAGTCCTGAGGGTGCTAGCCTCAGAAAGACCTGCTTACAAGGCTAGCCTTTGGCTGGCTTCTGGGAATTTGGCTGGTAAAGTTTCCTACATTGATCAAACTAAACCATTTGTACAAACATGTGGCTTATCTGAATTCCTACTGCTATTGTCTAAATAGCACAGGAATTTGTGTCCCTCCAAAATTCACATGTTGAAAGACTAACACCCAAGGCGATGGTATTAGGAGGTGGGGCCTTTGGGAGGTGATTAGGTCATGAGGGCAGAGCACTCATGAATGGGATTAGTACCCTTCTAAAAGGGTCCTGAGAAAGACCCCTGTCCCCTCTGCCATCTGAGTTTACGGTGAAAAGATGGCCATCTATGAATGAGGAAACAGGCCCTCACCAGACACCAAATCTGCTAGTGCCTTTATCTTGGACTTCCTAGCCTTCAGAATGTGAGAAGTAAGTTTCCATTGTTTATAAGCCACCCAGTATTTTGTTAAAGCAGCCCAAATAGATTAAGACACCTACTTTCTTTCAGGAGTCTGAAATTTTGCTGTGTTTTAGGCACAGTGTGTCTACATAACTAACTTCTAATAAAATCTTGGGAGCTGAGTCTCTGATGGGTTTCCTGGACAGAAACCTCACACAAATGTCGCTGCATTTTCAATGCTGGGAGAAGATACCCTGTGCGACCACTCCGGGAGGAAGAGAGCATAAGGGAGCCTGCACATGGATTCCTCCACACTCAGCCTATGTCTTTGTCCCTTATGATACAGCTGTGCATCCTCACTATATCTCTGTAATAAATCTTATCTGTGAATACAACTATATGCTATGTCTGTGAGTCTTTCTAATGAATCTCCTGACAAGTGTGAACACAGCTGAGAATTCAGAATTTTTTATTTTCTGCCCACAATAATGACCAACAGAGGAAAGTGTTTCACAATTATTAGATTATTCAGAAGATGAAAACAAAGAGATAGATTGCACTCTATTCTCTAACAATAATGGTGAAATGGGTCAAATAAGTGAAATCTTAAACTGTCAGTCTCTAGATAGCTATATCATAAATGAATTTTCTCAAACTCAAGAACTGATAAATGAGGAATATATTTCTAAGAACAAAAAGGAAATATAGTATTCTCAACTAGTTAGCCATTAAACATGAAAGACTTCCAGACAGTATTTTGCAGCAAGAACCTAGACCATTTCGCTCAAGGACATCGGATGATTTTCTGTAATCTTTTATGATATTTGTGTATCAAAATGTACCTTTTACAAAAAGGTTTGCTATATTTTAATTTTTACTGAAATTTCTAATAGTTGTTTTTCACTCTCTTTATTCTTAGTTCCATCAATTTTTCACAAAATGACTAAAAATATATTTTTAAAGGGTCTGTCGGACCCAGATGACAAACTGTGATGGCTATTTTTCCTGGCAAACTGAGGATTAAATAAACAAGAATGGACTGAAATTTTATAGATTAATAGAAAAATAATTAGTAACTTACTGAATTGATGGATATTGAATAGTTGTGACAATTCAAACACAATTCATAAGAACAGCTATTTGCAGAAGTAACCTATTCTAAGAAATTGCATACAAATACTGACTGAAAAAACCTAGAATATTTGAGTCCCTTCACAGGTATATCCTACACTGGAGATACAGGAGAAGGGGAAGAGTCCAATGCTTGCTTTAAATCCTCACCCACCAAGCAACTTACTGTTGATAACCTAAATTCCTCTGTAGATTTTCTAACAGAGAAACAATGCCTTGCTAACTGAAAAGAATATTTGGTTTAAAAGCAGTTAGATCTCTCATTATGAATAAATAAATTGATTTTCTGATGGTAAAACAAGATTTCCACTGTTTTGGAGGTTTTCAGTTGCTTGTCTGTATAAGCCTGAACAGGCAGCTCCTCAAAGTTTCTATACCTGCAAATTAGGATCCCAGAAAGATTGGGCTAAATTATATGGCATTGGAAAGAAAGGTTTATATTCACTCTTTCCTGGGTAAGAACTTTTCTTGTTGATTTTTGCCTACATTCATCATAAATTATTTTTAAACATTTTTTATATTCTGAGTACCTGGAATCTGTCCTGTTAAACATTAGGTTCTTAAGAGGCCTTAACCTCTTATAAAAGCACAGATTAAGCAAGGAAAGGGGCTCAGTTTGATAGTTACTAACTTCTAAGAAGGTTAGCATAGTCAATTGTTAAACAGATATAAAAAAATAAAATATTTCTTTTAGATGATTACATATTTCTTTGAAAATGTCAAGGAGAGATGCTTGTAAACGTTATTTTACATAAAAAGTAAAGGGCACTCACCAATTTACCCCATCTGCTTCCACCCAAGCAAAGCGGTACTCATTGACCCGGAGCATCAGCTGTAAACACCCGGCCACGCACTGCACATACTGCGAACTCTGCACAAGAAGAAGTGTTGAGTTTTTAAATTGGGAAGCATTTAAAGTCATGCGATCAGACACACATTTCTAAAGTCTGATTACCTACTGGAATTAGCATCTGAGCATCCAAAATTCCCTAATCTCTTTTCAAAAGTTAATCCTCATGTTTGCTTTAATCTCTACCTCTTAGAAATGAACAAGATTTGTCTCCTGAATTAAATCTACGCAAGTCAAGACTACTTAACACAGTTAGGGAAATCCGGAACAAAATAATTTATATTTAATACAGTTTGACAAATAAGCACATTGCCTTACAATGTTTCACATATCCCTGAATAAAGATACTATGTATAGAGAATACCATTCCACATAATTACAGAGCTATCAAAGAACAATAAAACTAACAAAAAGAAGAGTAAATACTTCAAGATAGGCCTATACGTAAATGACCTTGGACAAGTTCCTGAACTTTTTCAATATGAAATTTCTTCATCCTTATGAGAAAAACACTGCCAAGCACCCTGAACATTGTTAGATTTAAGAAAAATAATTTAGGCCAGGCACAGTGGTTCATGCCTGTAATCCTACCACTTTGGGAGGCTGAGGCGGGCAGATTTCCTGAGCTCAGGAGTTTGAGGCCAGGCCAGGCAACCTGGTGAAACTCCATCTCTACTAAAAATACAAAAAATTAGCTGGGCATGGTGATGCACACCTGTAATCCCAGCTACTTGGGAGGCTGAGGCATGAGAATTGCTTGAATCCAGGAGGCAGAGGTTGCAGTGAGCCAAGATCACACCACTGCACTCCAGCCTGGATGACAGAGTAAGATTCTGTCTCAAAAAAAGTAAATAAATAAGTAAATAAATAAATAATTCATTTTACAACACAGCTAGACAAACATAGGAACTCAATAAATAAAAACTTTATTAAAAAACCCATATGGCATATAAAAAGTCTAATTAAACACTTGAAAAAGACTATGATTTTTAAAACCATCAGTTCAATAACACTGTCCCTTAGAAATTGTGCTTAAACCTGAAACTTAAAATAAACAGGAGTGTTACTCCCAGAAAGTTGCAAGCCCCTTCATTTTACCAAAGCTAATGGGAACATCTGACCTGGGCTTTTCCTTAAATATGTACAATAAGCCTTAAGACTTTAAGAAGTAGAGAAAGGAGGCTGGGTGCGGTGGCTCATGCCTGTGATCCAGCACTTTGGGAGGCCAAGGCGGGCGGATCACTTGAGCTCAGGAGTTCAAAACCAGCCTGGCCAACATGGCGAAACCCCATCTCCACTAAAAATACAAAAATTAGCCAGGTGTGGTGGCGCGCACCTTCAATCCCAGCTACTCAGGAGGCTGAGGCAGGAGAGTCGCTTGAACCCAGGAGGCAGAGGTTGCAGTGAGCCAAGATCATGCCACTGCACTCCAGCCTGTGTGACAGAGTGAGACTCTATCTCAAAAAAAAAAAAAAAAAAAAAGAAGAAGAAGAGAAAGGAAAGGAAATTTCAGACAACAGCCTTCAAAATGAACATGCTAATTTCAAAAAGAATTTTTTAAGGAAAGAATCACAGGTGTTATATAAATTCACAGAACCTAACATACATGATGCTACTAAACTTTGTTCCAATTTAAATACCATTCATAAAAACCTAACACTTCAAAGAAATTCCAGGCACTTTAATACAAAAACACAACAATATAAGTACATTTGGTGGAACAGTCAAATGTATCAAGAAAAGGTGATCTTGGGTTGTACCTAAAAAGCAGTTAATTTAGTTCCACAAAGACACAATATATCTAATAAATATAATTTGCCTGAAAACTCAAAACATTAGCAAAAATTAAAGACAGATAAATAGTACATTTTCAGCTCTAAAACAATACTCCATAATGAAAAAATATATATTTTTTTTCCAATTAAGTCATCAGGTAGAAACTTTTTCTAAAGAAGAGGAATCCCATCTTTCCTGTTTAAAGAGATAACCAAGCAAGATTTCTAGACAAATGAATAAAAAGGCAACATAGAGCACCCTCTTCTCTTCCATTTACCATCAGTTTCCTCTCATCACAAAAATTCTTTGTTTCAGGGTAAGTCTTTCTTTTCTGTGGCTACTCACCATGCTATGTTGAAATACATAACACACTACAAGGATGGATTCTTTGTTGTTATTTATAGCTTCAGTATTCCCATTACAAATAAGCATATAAAAAGTGCTGGTCCTAAATCTGACATACTCTCTCCTATTGCACACTATCAGGCAGTAGCCATACCATTCCAGAGACTACTTTCATAGTATAGAAAGTACTGCCTTCAATTACGCAAAGTAGAGTGCATTACTTCCTGGTCTTTCACTTAAATTGAAGTTAAAGATGAAATAAAAATTTCCCCTTTTATGATACCAACAGCTTATTATTATGATACTCATTTTTTCAGAAGAGGAATCCAAGACATAAAAAGGTGATATCATTTGCTGAAATGAAAATACTGAGTTGGCCAGGCACAGTGGCTCACACCTGTAACCCCAGCACTTTCGGAGGCCGAGGAGGGCAAATCACTTGAGGTCAGAAGTTTGAGACCAGCCTGGCCAACATGGCAAAGTCCTGTCTCTACTAAATATACAAAAAATAGCTGGGCAGGTGGCATGCACCTGTAGTCCCAGTTACTCAGGAGGGTCAGGCAGGAAAATTGCTTGAACCCAGGAGGTGGAGGTTGCAGTGAGCAGAGACGGCATCACTGAACTCCAGCCTGGGCAACAGAGTGACACCCTGTCTCAAAAAAAAAGAAAATAGTGAGTTAATCTTAGATTGGCACTAGAAATCAACTCTCTTCATGCTTGAGCTAGTATTCTTTGTACTGTGCCAAGCATTCTGGGCTAAGAACTTGCTACAATATGCACTTTCTATGCAGTAAACCTCAATGGCAGAGAAAAACACTATTTTCACTTCTCAACACATTTAAGAGAATGTCATTTAGATAAATTCTTCAATGTTGCTGAAAATGCAAACTCTTACTATATTACAGTGAAAGTCACAACACAAAGATAATAGCAACTACAGTATTCACCCTCCTGGTGAATGTGGTCTCAGAGATCCATATACTACAGAATTACAAATTCAGTAATTGAGGAACTGCAAAATAAGTAGGCAATAAAAGAAACATAAAAACATCAATGATACTGTATGCACAAAGTAAAACTAATGTTACAAAAATGTTTACAAATTTTCAGTATTCATCTTCATAATGCTAGGATTTAAGTGCAAACTAAGTGAAAAAGAATAAAGACAGTATTCATCTACATTCTGGAATTGTCCACACTTGAGAAAACAAGTCTGCTTGGAGTAAAAGGCATCTGTTCCACAGATACATGGCGAAAATGCACAGCACGTTGGTATCAGTAGAGCACAAAGATGAACTTTTCAAACATACAATTGACTAAGTCCCAGAAGGCAGTTTTAAGTGAAATGAAAAGATGCTGATCAAAGTTCTAAAAGTAATTAATATGTTTCATGACTATTAAACTTTTCTTTTTCTCTTAAAACTAAAAGGTGATTGTATACGTGTGTATGTGTGATTTTTGCTTCAATATAGACACTTAAAAAAACACCGGACAATATCAAGTGTCAGTAAAGAACTGAAACAAATGGAATTGTCATACTTTGTTGAAGGACACACAAACTGAAAAAACAGGCAAGATCCACTAAAACTAAATTTACATACACCCCATTAATCAGCAATTCTATTCTAAAATTAGGTGCTGCAGACATAAAGGTATACATCTGCCAAAAGACATGTACAAGAATGTTCACAGCAAAATTATTCACAAGAGTCAAAAAACTAGAAGCAACCCAAATATCCATCAATAAGAGAATGAGTAATACTCATATAATGAAATACTACATTGCAATGAAAAAGAATTACTGCTAAATGCAATGAATAAATTTCGTAGACACAATATTAAGCAAGAGAGCTCAGACACATAAGAATTTATACTGTATATGACTCCATTAAATGAGTTCAAGATCAGACAACACTACTCTATGGTAATAGATGTCATAATAATGATAACCTTTGTGCGAGTTGAGGTGAAGGCAGTAGGAGGAATTATGAAGTATACATTTATCCCTCTGAACATTTAACATCTGTGCATTTTCCTTTATGTAAGTTATGACATAATTTAAAAAAAGAAACAGAGAAAAGATAGTAAAAGAGGAATAGAGAGGGAGAAGGACAGAGTGAACACTGGAACAGGAATCAGAAGTTTTGTCACATAATGTTGGGCAAATCACTTAACTTCTTGAAAACTGTTTTCTCGTTAGCAAAGAAAAAGAAAAATAGTATCATCTCTACCACTGGGAAAAATTAAAAAAAAAACTGCTATGACACTGAAATCAATTTCTATAAAACACTAAACAATTGTAAAATATACTATTATCATCAATGGTCAGGAATTAAAATACATATATACCCCAAGAATTCTCTTGAAGTTGGCTGATTAAAAGAGATCCTCTAGTCAACAGTCATAAAATATCTAAATTAAGATGGTTTTACCAAAAAAAATAGTTTTACTATTGGTTTACAAATTTATAAATCTTCAAAGTACTGCTTTCAATCTAATGTGCTTAATCCAGTAATTCAATTACATGACTAGTAGGAATCTTTATTACAGAAAAAAATTGTTGGCATAACTAAAAAAAACGTGATTTTCTTTATAAATTATTGCTTTGTATGCAACTTCCAAGAACATAACTAATAAACACATAGTATTAGGTTAGCTTATCATTGTTATCAGTGCTATACTTTGAAAATGACATGTAAAAGAAAGTCTTATACTTAAATACTTTACCAGTTAATTTTCTTTTGCATTTCAGAATATATCTTCAGGCAATCCTTCCAAAAATCAGCACAAAGCCCATTTTATAATAAAGTGTTGAACAGCTCATGTAATTTACTGAATACTGTGCTGAAAGTGAAAATCATTAATGGTCATATGGATACTTGATGTACTATTTCTACCAAATGTATATGCGTTTCACACAACTGTGAAGTTGAAAAATCAAAAGTTGGACCATCGTAGGTCAAGGATGTCTGTAATTGCCTGTGAGTTACTCCAGGTCCCCACAAACTTCACAACTCACCAGCCAGAGCAGACTACAATTTAATAACAGGCCTGCAGTATGTGAATAACTGATATGGCCCACTGATTTCTGCTACTTAATCAGCACTTTTGATGGACTTATAATCAAAGCAGTAAAGAACTAAAGCAAAGAAGTCTTCCACCTCTTCTGAAGAGGTGACAAGTATTACATCAGCACAGCATTAAATGAAAAAGCCAAAGCAGTGAAACTAGCCTCCCATTAACAAGAATATTAGAACTGCCACAGAAAACAATTTAAGGAATCTGGTCAAAAGCCAAAAAAAAACTCAGTCCTGGGCTGGGCATGATGGCTCACACCTGTAATCCCAGAAATTTGGGAGGCCGAGGTGGGCAGATTACCTGAGGTCAGGAGTTCGAGACCAGCCTGGCCAACATGGCGAAACCCCCATCTCTACTAAAAAAAAAAAACTAAGTCCTTTTTCCTCTCAATCTAAAATACTGTTACTGCACACTAAAACACGGATGAATCTTGAAAACATTATGCTAAGTGAAGGAAGCCAGTCACAGAAGACCATGTATGATTTCATTTATATGGAATGTCCAAAAGAGGCAAATCCCAAGACAGAAAGTAGGTTAGTGGTTGCCAGGGCTTGGAGGCAAGAACAGGAATGGGGAAGACTGTTAATGTGTAGAGGGTTGATTGGTTTGTTATTTCTGAGATGTCGAAATATTATGAAGTTAGATTGTGGTAATGGTTGCACAATTCTGTAAATTTATTAAAAATCACTGAACGGCAAAATGATGCATTTTATAGCATGTGAAATATATTTCAATAAGGCTCTTTTTAAAACTAAATAAAATTGAAAATTTACTTCCTCACTCACACCGGCAACACTTCCAAGGGCTCCAGAACCGCATATGGCTAGGGGCTGCCACAATGGACAGTACAGCTATCGTGAGCATTTCTACCATCACAGAAAGTTCTACTGGACATGGATTGCTCCACTAAATCAAGAGGCAAGATGAAACAAGCAAGAAGGACCTGGCAACTTAAGTCACTACTAGAGACACAGCATTCATCTAGCAACTACTCATTCCAGACTGATTCTGCAACACAAATCACAGAGAACAGGACACAGACACATGTGAGCTCTCTCATGAATCATTCTCCTGCCTATGCATACTGTAAAAATGAAGCTAGGCAGGGGAAAAATGAAAACAGAGAAAGAAACAAATCCCCAGGTTCTTTCCAAATCTTCCAAAGTTTGTGAGGGAGTCACAGTATTCTTTCATAAGGGCATCAGCACAGCAATCCACTTCCACGCTGTCCTGCCTTCCTCAGAAAAAAAGACTTACAATTCATGTTTAAGAATCAGTAAACAACTCAGACAGTCTAAAGTAAGTACATATAATCTGATGTCTATTTTCACAATTAGGAGAAGACAAATAATGCACTTTAAGGAAATTCCACTTATCTAATGTCATTTAAATAAAAATGTTTCACTGGGCACAATGGCTCACGCCTATAATCCCAACACTTTGGAAGGCCAAGGTGGGTAGACTGCCTGAGCTCAGGAGTTCAAGGCCAGCCTGGACAACACAGTGAGACCTTGTCTCTACCAAAATACAAAAAAAATTAGCGGGGCATGGTGGCTCGTGCTTGTAGTCCCAGCTACTGGCGGGATGGGGGTCAGCGGTTGGTGGTGGCAGTTGGGCTGAGGCTGGAGGATCGCTTCAGCCTGGGAGGCAGAAGTTGCAGTTGAGCTGAGATCACGCCACTGCACTCCAACCTGGGTGACAGAGTGAGACTCCATCTCAAAAAAAAAAAATGTTTTTAATGATCCACTCATAACTTAAAATGATGCTTCTGAGGCGATTTTAAAAAGGTAAGACGTTGAATCATGTTTATTTCACATTTTGCAGTGTAAAACTTGTTTTATACTGACATCAAGTGGCAATAATTTGTAATGCAGTTTACCAAACGGCTTTTCTCCACTCTGAAAAGATATGACTTAAAGATATGATACTGATACCTTAAAAAGTCTGAGTAAGCAATGCAACTCGAGGAATGCCTAAAGATGCAATTCCAACTCAGCTGCCTCACAAGTAATTCTCTAAGCAATCCATTTCTTCAGAGTCTCTGTGTGACCTCAGGCATATTGGTATGTTTTTCTGTTTGGTCTCACTACTCATCCATAAAATGTGGCTAATGATATGACCTACATTGAACAGGGAGTGTAAATATTCAAGGAGATGTAAATGTAAAATGAGTAAGTGTCGGGCACATAGTTAAGTGCTCAATGAATATTAGCTGCTAGATTAAGATTCCCCTATGGACATATAAGAATCAAAAGAAGGGCTGACACCCTACTCTCAATACATGGAGGTCTGCTTTTCAAGTAGACAGCCATCTAAAAAAGTAACAACTTCAGGAAGAGTCCAAAAATATGTTCAGGGTTGAGAGTCACTAAAGGAAAGAAGGTAGGAAACCAAAGGCCATCTTTTCCTAACTCACAATCACTCCTGATGTGAATTCCATTTGGGATGTATATGAATCTACCAGGTAAACCACTTAGACCAACACACCGCCAATTCAATTAATTTTGTTTTTCTAATACACTGCACAGAAAATAGCAAAATAAGGACGTCATGTCAGCAGAGTTTGCATTTCCTTATTTAAGCTTTAAAAACTTAAAATACTTTGACAACCACTTAAATAAGTTTGTAAGTCTAAAATAAACTAAATAATTTTTCAAACCAGTAGAAATTCAAGTCACATGAAATGAAGATTTCCAATTTAAGCAAAATAAAGATTCTCAGTGTAAACATCTGCTTCTGATTGAGAAACGAGACTTCTTACCCACGATTTCCTCAGCCCACCATGGCCCCAGGATCGCGCATCTAGTTCTAACCTTGTTCTGATTCCACTTTAGAAGGCTAATAGCCATTTTCTGGCCTAACATATGAGTCATCAAACACTTCAGCCCATGCTCCAAGAGAAGCCCAGCTTCAAAATAGATTTTGCTGCCATCTAAGGTCTTGGAACATACATACTTGTGACATTCATTCAGATTATGGGAGTACCAGTAACCAATACGGATATTAGATGGCTCCTACAGAGCTTCACTTGGGTCTATTGCAGGCAGGTTACAGAAACTACCCTCTAAAGATGCTTCCTAGTTTCCTAGTGATACTTTCAACAAAGGAAGCTGGACGCACTTCTGTTTCTGTCTCCATTTTCCCTATCTTTCTATCAACTGGCTCTCATCATGAACATCGTTAACTTGTCCAAACTTACTTCCAATTCCTGAGCTATTCCTAGAGCACAGCAAAGTTCAGCCATTCCCAAATGGAAAACATAACTTAGGCCAAGAAAGGAACTTGGGGAGCCATAATTAGTCTTAACCTTTAACCTTTTGGCTCTACAAAAACGTGGAAAGAAGGCCTGGCGTGGTGGCTCATACCTGTAATCCCAGCACTTTGGGAGGCCAAAGCAGGCGGATCACGAGGTCAAGAGATCGACACCATTCTGGCCAATTTGGTGAAACCTCGTCTCTACTAAAAATACAAAAATTAGCTGGGTGTGGTGGCAGGCACTTATAGTCCCAGCTACTCGGGAGGCTGAGGCAGGAGAATTACTTGAACCTGCGACGCAGAGGTTGCAGTGAGCCTAGATCACACCACTGCACTCTAGCCTGGTGACAGAGTGACATTCCGTCTCAAAAAAAATAAAAAATAAAAAATGTGGAAAGAGGGAAAGAGATTAGTCAAAAAAGAAAAAAAGTCAAGCAAGGGGCTGGCTACCATGTAGCCCCACATAAAGCCTTGAGCTTCACAGTACAGCAGTCGGTTTTAGTGCCATCAAGGAACTCAATTTCTTGGCCAGGTGTGGTGGCTCACACCTGTAATCCTAGCACTTTGGGAGACCAAGGCAGGCAGATTACTTGAGGTCAGGAGTTCAAGACCAGCCTGGCCAACATGACGAAACTCCATCTCTACGAAAAATACAAAAATTAGCCAGGTGTGGTGGCGCATGCCTATAATCTCAGCTACTCAGGAGGCTGAGGCAGGAGAATCACTTGAATCCGGGAGGCAGAGGTTGCAGTGAGCTGAGATTGTGCCACTGCACTCCAGCCTGGGGGATAGAGCTAGACTCTGTCTCAAAAAATAAATAAATAAATAAAAGTAACTGAATTTCTTTCAAATGTTTGACGCTTTTGTTCACCTGTTGATTAGACAGATATTAGACAGTTTATTCAGATAACTGAAGTTTAAAGAGAAAACTTTATTTGCTCCAGTTGTGCTTCTGAATTCAGATTTTTGCTTTGATTCTCAGGTCTGAAACAAAAGTTGCCTGGAAAAAAGAGCAACAGGAAAGAACAAGTCTTATGTCTACCACAGAAAAGATGATCTCCACAGACCATCAATATTTATATATAGTTTATAATACAATTAACCTAACTGAAGGTGACCATGGATTTATAGTTGGGGAACTAGTAAACACCTTCAAAATTTTAAGTGTATATGACTCAAAATAATTTCTTTTGGGGATGTTTAGGAGGCCAGTGAAGGAATATACTTACATCACTTGAAGAGACTGTTCCTGTTTCAACAGCAACACCGCTACCACGCAGTTTCTATTATGAAATAAATAACTCATTATTTAGTTTTGTTTTGATTTTATCCTAATGTATCAGCTTACAAAAGGGAGCTAAGCAAATTTTTCCCCTAATTCTATGTAATAATTTTTCCCCTATAATTTTATTCCTAATCTTACTCAATAAAAAGCAAGGAGATGACATAAAATGTTCTAAATATCGTTACACTCTTCCAGATAATATATTAATCAGTAAGTAGCTAAAAATGGAACAATAATAAACTGACTACTAAGCTCCAGGTAAATTTCATGGGTAAAGCTAGTGCAAATTTCCAAGTCTTAAGATTTACTTACTGAATTGTTTTTCCAGTAAGATGACTGCCTTAAACTGAACTATCCACACTATATTCTGTAGCAAAGCTTTCAAAAACAGGTGCCTGGTGTCAGGAAGGTACAATATGCGACTTGGTTATCCACAGCAAAGCTAATGAATTATAATGACAATCAAAATCTCAAATGTCATAGAGAAATGACAAAGAAAATTTAAAGAAAGTCAGAGGCTGAAAGTGCAAGAGAAAAGCAATAACTAATTTCTGAAAGGAAATATTTATTTTGTTTTATTCAATAACTACTATCTACGAACTGCAGGCATGAGTCCCCACAACCCAAGTGCAACACTCCAAACTACCCAAAAAGGCTTTAAAGGCCACTATAAGGTCAAAGAACAAAACATCTAAACTTGCAGCTAACTTGGACTTTTGAAAGTTTATTTCTATTAGAATCATGAAATTGTGATACTTTTTGTGATAGAGAAAAACACTTGTGACAGAGAAAAAAGAGACACTCCAGACGTAGCACTATCACATGACAATTGAGCAAAGTAGCAAGTAATACCACAAATAATTGTTACTTTTTAAAACGAAGAGTCTGGATTTTAATCATGATAGAAGGCTATGAAGAAGTGCCTGCCCACAGCAAGAGGGACAGTGCAGTGACAGCCAGGCAGAAGCAGTAGCCAGACTAAGAAGCAAGGCCAGGCTAAGCCTGGGTACCCTGAAGAGGTCCCCTGCAGCAGAAGGACCCGCAAGGCAGAGGCATTGCACAATTTAAAGTCCACAACTTAAAGCCAAAGACTCTGTGATAAAAAGAGTGCACTAAAAAGATGCAGAAAATACTTGAAGAGCATTTATCTATAAAAAGTTCAATTCTAATGAAAACTATTCTAGACATTGAAATATTTACTTCCACTAGTGATGAGAGAAATATTCCTCCCAGTTGTTAGACATCGTTACAAGCATAGTCAATCATTCCAGAAGTGACAGTCACCTCAGAGGCACAGTGTATATGTTATTCCTAGGAGGAAAAGTCTAAGGTAGAAGTGCCCAAAAAGCTAGTAGCATGCCACGGCATCCATTCTTCCCTACCAATTTTCATTTTATGAATTCAGCTACAGAGCCTTATTACCACTATACCTGAAAGCTAACATTACCGCAGAATGAAGTTTTGTTTTTGTGGGGTTTTTGTTGTTGTTGTTGTTGTTTTTTGAGACAAGAGTCTCATACTGTCACTCAGGGTGGAGTGCAGTGGCACGATCACAGCTCACTGCAGCCTCAACCTCCTCAGGCTCAGGTGATCCTTCTGCCTCAGCCTGCTGAGTAGCTGGAACTACAGGTGTGCACCACCACACCCGGCTAATTTTTCTATTTTTCGTAAAGGCAGGGTTTTGCCATGTTGCCCAGGCTGGTCTCAAACTCCTGGGCTCAAGTAATTGGCCTGCCTCGGCCTCCCAAAGTGCTAGGATTACAGGCATAAGCCACCACACCAGGCCTGGAATGAAGTTTATTCAAGGGGAGAGATCATTTCAAAGCAGGAAAAAATGGAGAGGTGTATCCTATTTAACTAACATTCTGATCCCAACCAATATGCTACATTTAGAAATTTTAAATCTCACTTTCACAAGCATGTTTCTTACATGTTTTAAATAGCTTGTTTTTGAAATATCTCACAAACTCAATAAAATGGTGGCTCCTGTAAAAACACTTTTTAAAACCAAGCCCCAAACCAGTTAAAATTGATGCTATTAACATAAAAAAGATTTTGATCAAGAAACTCTAAAATATCTCTATCCAAATACAAATGGCAATTAGGCTCCCCTTAAAAAGGCAGGCAACAAGACAAAAAGTAAATCTAAGCAAAATATGGTGTCTTTCTTATGCCTCAAACTAAAATCTATTAAAATAATAAAGTCACCTGAAATCTAAATGGCAACTTTCAAAAAATTTCAAATAGACATTTATTTGTAATCTAACAACCTACCAATATTGTTTCTCCTGGTCCCATTCCTCCTCTAGGTCACCCTCACATCAAAATCTCATTCCCTTCTACCTTTTCATCTCCAGAATCCTCCTCCCCTGTCCACCTTCAGTTCTCACCTCTTTTGAGTATCAATCCCACCAAACCTCTTCATACCTACACTTCATCCCTGTAAGCCTGAAACTAACACTCCACAGAGCTATCATTCGTGTCCTATCTTTTGCCCTGTTCCGAGGAAACATGAAGACAAAACAGAAAACTTGTCATTTTCCAAGCCATTACACCTGCAGGCTATTTTCCTCCATGAAGACATAGAGCTAGAAAGGCCTGCAATCAACCAACATGACCAGTAGGTTCGTTAGGCCTAACTAATCCCACCCTGAAACTGTGCAATTGTGAGAACAAGCCACTGTGTGGGACAGTGTCCTTTCGCAGCTGGACCAGGTAGCTCCAGGCTCACCCAGAGGCAGCTGGAAGCATGGGAGGGACTCGGCCAGACAAGGACAAGCAGGTTAGCTAATAATGATCTAGAACATGCTGTTTGCAGTTTGAAATGCCCCTGGTGGCACCCAGGACCAGTTTGTGTATTAGTGTAATCGGTTAGACAGCTTAGCCTGGTTATGTAACCAAAAGGGCACAAAAGATCTAACTCGAAACTTTCAGAGAGCTCTCCAAAAACCAAGATTTCTCACACAAATCTTGGTGGTTCACAATCCTGGGGCAGCCGAGGGAGCTGCGCCTGGAAATCTCTCGGCCCGAGGCATGCTCTCTCCTGCTGTACCGTTTCTTTTCCTTTATCGAAGCCTCACACGCACGTGCTCTTTGGAGCTGTGTGGGTCCTTTCAGTTCTCCAGCCTGTATCATCTTGGCAGCCACCTAGAAGAAAGGTACTCCCTGACCCCTGAAAAGCATGAATAAGAAACCCCAAGTGGCAGAAAAGACAGAAAGGATTGAAATGAAGCCAGTCAAAGAAAGAAAAAGCAAAGCACACTACCATATCTGAGAGTAGTTTGGTTTGTCAAGTTCAAAATGGCATTATTTTAATAAAACATTTTTGTAATTTAACATATTCACTATAAATAGCTTAAAAGAACATGGATGTTATATTCCTTTCAAAGGTACTTTAAAAAAATTACCTGTGAACTCAGTTGAGTTTTTATCCAATTGAAATAGTAATTTAAGTCACTGCCTTCCATCAATTCTTTTCCCCAAGCTGCTAACTTGGCAATAATTCTTGCTGCCTGAAAACAAATGACAAATACATTTAACGCAACATTAATTCTAAAAATCACATCATATACCTTAAAAAAGGATTTGTAACAATTTTGCTACACAATTTCTTAACACTCAACCCCTCTAAAAATAATAGTCCATATTTCATTTTTTAAAATATATTTTAAAACAAACATTAAAAATATATTTTTAAATATTTCCATCAAAGTGAACCCAAATTAGCTGGGTCTTAGGAATTTCTTGACACTCCCTGTATTATTCTGAGTTTCAAAAGTAAGATTGGAATTCATTATATGACCAGCAAAAAAAAGAACACAAAAATCTTCCTTAGAAGCAGACTGTCACCAAACCACTTGCCAGAATTCTAAGCAATCTCTTCAACAAACTGCCAGCCTCTCTCACACTCATTCCAAGCCACTTGGAAGTTCTAATACTTAAAAATCCATTTCTTAGGATAATATACATCCTAGGTATTAGTCATCTCTCCCAACATAAACAAATATCCTTTCTCCTCAAAGATTTCTCCATTTTCTTCAAGCTATAAAACTAACCATTTTTAAAATTAAATAGGCAATATAAAATACTAGTTCTCCACACACAAACCAATTTAATAAATATTCTGTCAGTACTGAGAGCAAATCACTGTCTTAAAACTCCAAATCACTCAGCAATAATTCATCCCAGTAGAGAATGAAAGGCTACACTAGCTAACCTCGAAATAATTTCCTGTGCTGGTAGACTCATGTTTGTTCTTACATTTGAATACAGCAAACCAGACTGACAGGTACACTTCCAAGGTCAGAATGTCAGACATTTAAGTGTTCTGGTGTATTTGGAATTCTACAACATAGGGACTAACGGGGCGCCTTTACTTGCTCATTGAGTTGTGACATGCTGAGGTTTTCACATGCCCAGCTAAATGAATTTATAAATACATTATCTAGTTTAAATTCATCTTACTGTCACAAAATAGACAACTGACTTAAAAAGATTACTGTTAGGAGGCCAAGGATTGAAGATATTATCAGCAGTGCATGCACAAGACAAAGGAAGAAGAGCATAAGCTAGCATAAGCTGTTTATCAGCACATGGTAAACCAATGGGAGTCTGCCCCTGAGAATGTGAAAGATTGGCCAAAAGTAAATGAAATCACCAAGAAGTTAACATGGATTTGGCTGCACAGTAATAATGAACCATTCCCTAAGTGTATATTTGTTTAATGTATTTGTCAGTTTTGTTGTTATACCATTAGGAGGACATTTAAACCAAACAGTGAAGACAACAAGCCTCCACAATTTTAAAGAGGGAAATATATTACTGGCTTTTTAAAAAGTAGTCTTTAAAATACAGTTTATTTCATCAGTCCTCCTTAATTTCTATAGATATTTATAGATATTTCATAATGTCCACAACATATAAATATACTATATGAATACAATATGTAACTATACTGTATGAATACATATACATGTGGAAGGAGGGAGGGGGGGAGCGAGATAACATACATGTTCAAT